>NC_090449.1:345123106-345725943 GCF_031143425.1 Pleurodeles waltl | reverse complement strand
TGCTGCTGAATTATAACCAATAGTAGATCTGAATTTGGAGAAGTAATGGAGCCAGATTAGAGAAGCAGATGTGGGTACATAATAGGTGCACTAGTGTTTATTTTCCTTGTAATATTAGTGGTGTATTAGTGGTGTTGCTAATAGGAGCAATTTCCCCACACCTTCTGTAGAGAAAGAATGACTCCCTAGTATTTACATTCAAACATTAAGCCTTAAAGATAATAGCCTTTAAATGTTAGATGGGAAAGATTTACACTTAGATGAGCCAAGAGGAGATTATTCTGCAATTGTGTATTTTGGGTTATTGTATGAGTACATTAGCACTATGAATTCTAGGGACTATAACGTCTACACACAGTTAACCTGCTTCTGTATCTGAAGGCCTCACACACCATCATATTCCATTGACTTATGTCATGTCTTATGGTATTTTATTGAGCATATTTTACAAAGAGTTTCAAATATTGTTTCTTCAACTATGACCTGGTGTTGCCCTCTGTTTAGATATATGAACATGAACCATTATTTTAAAGTGCAGAAATAGCTGGGAAATATTTTGTATCTCAAAGGCCTTTAGATACTGCATATGCACACAGACACAATCTGACCTGTTCATGACAGAGATAGAAAAGATATCTTTGAATTTAGATAGACGGGAATTAGAAACCAGCTCCAAAACAGACAAATATCTCAGAGCAAAAAATAGATGGGAAAAGGAGGAAATTGAACATCAAATGCAAGGGAATTTACCGGCCTTGACTTTATATTGAACAGACAACACACAAGGAAGTTAGGCATACAGACCTATCAGTTATATAGACCCGTTGTTTATAGGGAAGAGTAACTGTGAACATGTTTTTGATGTTCAAGGCAAGAATGAGTTCTTTCTGGATGGAAAGGATCCTGTAATTCCTGGAATGTTCTTCATCTGTGGACGGTATGCCTATTTTCAGTTACCGAAAGGATGGAATAGTACTTGTTATCTAGAAATAGTGTTCCCAAAGATCTATCATGTAGAACATTTTGAGGATCCTTTGTGTAAAACAAAACCTAGAACTAGACGAGGAGCTAGTGCTGCAGAAATAGTGGGAGATATTTTTGGTGCATTGATTCCATCTGTAGTGGTGATTCTGAATGACCTAAAGATTAGAAAGTTGTCTACGATAGTGGTCAAATTAGCTACTAGCTACAAGCACACCTAATTCTTTGTTGTTTGTGAACACAGATGGTAGCAATAAGATCTATAAGATCTATGGTTTTGCAAAATAGACTTGTGTTTGATTTATTGCTCGCAAAAGAGGGCAGAGTCTGCCGGATGCTGAAGTAATGTTGTACTTACATTCCGGATAAGAGTAAGGATTTGCAGAAGCATATCCAGAATACCTCAGGGTTGACAAAGGCTTAGAAGGAGCTGGAAGCAGCAGGTGCACAGGATGCAATAGGAGATGGATTCTCTGCTATAGACAGATGTTTTGGGATCCTGGGAAGTGAAAGTGTAGGTTTTGTTCTGAAACCATTGTTGGTTATTGCAATAATTGCTATTTTTGTTGATGGGATATAAGGTTTTTCAGAAAGTGAATATTCAGAAGGGAAGAAAAAAAGAAGAGAGCAAATGTTGAAATGGAAGACAGTTAGTGTAAATGTTATGATGAGATGAAACATCTGGTAGAGTCCAGGAGAAAGCTGATGAAAACAACAAGGTTCTAGAGAGTCTAATTCGAGAAGGAAGTAGGTTTGTGATGACTTAAAAGAGAAATACATTGCACTCAACAACAAATATAATGTGTTTTTAAATGTATTCGTGTAAACCAAGAAACTGAAGTCATGAACTGAAATCCACTTATTTTTTTGGGGGGAACTTTATTTATAATTGTATCAATAGAACAAAGAAAAATAAACACAAAATACATCCAGAGTACTGGAGAGTGTTACAGGTTATTTCAAAACAAATATTACGTCATTCAGAGCGGTAACATGTATTGTATTATTACATCTGTAATGAAACAGTGTGGGCATATACGCCTTTAGTGGTACATCTGTAAGTGGAAGCACTTTGTGTTTCATTGTCAATCAGATTCCATGTCCGTCACCGGTTACTCACTCAGCAGGTATGTTAGAGCGAGGCTAGGGCAGCGGAAGTCAAATAGTCTCGGAGAGGCTCCCAAGCCTTCTTGGGGCGAAATGCTGGAGATTGAAGCTCCGCATAATTCACTAGCAGTATTACAATACAAAAGGCTACTAAGCCATGCTCATGCCATTGGCTGGATTTTACTACACCAGTGTAGTGCAATTTCGTATTTTGCCAGTAATAAGGCAATCGCTGTGTATCTTCTAACAGATCTGGGGACATCATCTATGTAACCTAGAAGTGCCAGCAGTGGGTGTTGATCTAATGTGATGTTGATCATCAAAGATTGATGTCTGGAGACCTCTCACCAGTACTTTGCTAGCTTGGGACATTTCCAAGTCATGTGTGCAAAATCAGCCTTAGGTGCTAGGCATTTAGGACAGTTCGATGTGTGTGGGATCTATTTTGGCCGTGGCTGCCGTTGTGATATATACACATCTCAAAAATTTGTAATGGATGAGCTTGTGGCGATAATTCATAGAGACCAATTGTGTCTGTGTGTAATAGCCACCGCATTTTGTCAGTGATTGAGTGTCCTGTATCTGTCTCCCAGGCAGAATGCAATTTGGCATCCTGGGTGGGTAGTAGATCTAGACATGTGTGGTAAGGGCGAGGCACCAGTCTGCCTCCCTCAGTGTCCATGATGAGTAGGCTAAGTGGCTGAAAGTCATCTGGCGCTAGAGGGTAGGTGGTGATCTCAGCTCGCAGAGCATTTTGAAGGCACAGGAGTACAAAGCGATCCATGTGGGTGGCTGAGACAAGCCAGGGGTTTTCTGTCCTGGATAAGACATGACTCTCTGGAAACAGGTCTCCAAAAGTGTGTAGGGATAGTTTGACTAATGTATGCTGGACTAGTTTTTTCCTTGTGACGGGAAGCCATAAGTTGTTAGGCAGTGCTGGAGAGTAAAGGGTGCCAACGCGTAGTAATCGGGCCAGTCTGTGTCATACTCAGTTCATGGTTGATAGTGTTTGTATGTCATTTGGTTCCATCGGGTCGGCTATACTAGATCTGTCTCGGGTATGCCTTATAACAGTTGTGCATCTTGGTGGTACCAGTGATATGCAAATTGGCTCTGTGCAACCAGGTAGTATAATTGTAAATGTGGAACACCAAGCCCACTACATTCGTAAGGAAGTGTTAATACGTCCCTGCGAATTCTGGGGCATTTATTTGCCCAAATCATTCGTGTGAGTAGGACCCTGAGCATCAGGAAGAAGGAGGTGTACAGTGACACAGGGATGTTTGTAAACAATTCGTAGAAGAATTACCATTTTTATGATAGCTATACGGCCTGCCATCAAAAGAGGGAGATGAGTCCAGCGGTCCACTTGCGCAGATAATTTGACGACAGCAGTACTGTAGTTCAGCCTAATTATCTGTTCTTTATCCCGGTGTATGTAGACTCCTAGGTATTTAACATGACCAGTGTACCAACTCAATGAGAAAAGTGATTGACCGGGAGTTGTGATGTTTGTGAGTGGAAAAATCTTGGACCAGTGAAATTGTAGCGCAGAGTAAAGACCAATACGGGCCACCTTCTGCAAAACGGGGTCTAAGTTTTCCTCAGGATGCCGCAAAAACAGAAGGATATTATCTGTGTACAGTGATATGAGGAAAAGACCGGTCTCGAACAGTAATCCCCTGTGCATATGATTTTCCTGGAAGTGACGCACCACCAAATAATGTGCAGAGCTTGATGGTTGTAGAGCGGAGACGAACAAAGCACAATTGTGCGGGGATATAATATTAGCCATTAATAAGGATAGTCACGTCACTAATAATTTGATGAGTATTTTGTTATCGAAGTTCAACAACAATAGCAGACGATAGGAGCTGCATAGTTTGTGGTCTTTATCTGGCTTGGGCAAGAGAATGATAACTGCCTCGCTCATTGTGGGTGGTAATATACCAGCCTCCAAGGCATCTGTGTACACTGCTAGTAAATGTGGTGCCAATATATGTTTGTATGTCTTATAGAGGGCTCCAGTGAAGCCGTCCAGGCCCGGGGCTCTTGAGTCATCCAGCTCCTCTATTGCACAGACGATTTCTTCATATCTGAAGGGTTTGCTCAAAAATAGCTGTTGTGCATTGGTGAACCATACAATTGCCACCTCCTCAAGGTATTGTGTCATGTCGTTTAGTGCATCTCTCTCTCAGTAGGTGTAAAGTTGTGTGTAGTAATTAAGGAACTCAGATTGAACCCCTTCAATGTCAACTATGCGTGAGCCAACAGCACATGTAGTTCTGGTATGTGTGAGGAGGTCTTACAGGGTTTCAGCAAGTTTGCCTGGGTGCGGCCCGGTCGATCACCCGCTCCATATTGTCGGTCTCACACGTATTTGCCTAAATAGTGTGTCTCGCGTTCTGCAAGGTCTTTGAATTCCTCAAGCAATGGAGCCCTCTTATTTAAATCAGGTTGAGTGTGCTGCTGCGCATCCATGCGCTCCATCTCCGACAGCGCATCTTCCACTCTTGACAAACTATTGCGTATGTCCCTCAGTACACCTGCATGTTTTGCTATGCAGATCCCCCTTGTGTCCTTGTGTAAGCCTTGAATGCCTCCCATAGGGTTGCATGTGTAGTAACCAAGCCCTTACTAAGGGTAAAGTATTCCTTAATTGCCATTTGGAGTTTGGTGTGATAAAGCATGTCCTGGAGCGCTAGTGTGGTAAACCTCAATCTGTGCTCAGGATGCATTGACTGTGGTATTATACAAGTGAGCCGTATTGGGGAGTGGTTCAAGAAAGTGCGTAGCAGATGTAAAACAGAGCCAACCCATAGGGAGGTTGCAGCGGAGACCAAACAGTAATCTATACGGGTCCACGTGTTGTGTGGGGTAGAATAACACGTATAGGCAGGGGTGTGTGGATTCCACATGCGTCATGGATGCCACAACCCATAAGTGTCACAGATATCTCTCAGAACTCGCAGTCAGAAGGGATTCATGGTAGGGCTCACAGCCATTGTGTCTTGCTGAGCATCTGTAATCATGTTAAAGTCGCCACCTAAAATAATGTGATCACTGCCATTAGATCAATACAGGCTAGTACGGCGTAGAAGAATTCAGGGTCCTCTGTATTCGAGGCATAAATGTTTACCAGTGACCCTGCCACCAGTACATATCTACCCTGTTCATCTGTTGAGGTCGAATGTAGGTGAAACAGTAGGTTTTTATGCACTAGCATGCATACCACTCAGGCGTATGAGCTGCAGTTGGAAAAATACCCTTGAGGGCCTTAACTGGCTTCAAAATTATATCTGGTTGTGGTGGGAGGTGTGTCTCCTTTAAAAAGCTATTTGAGCCCCATGTCTGTTGAGATACTGCAGTACCTGCTTGCCTTTGCAAGGGTTGTTGAGCCCACGCATATTCCTGGAGATGAAAACAGCATCTAGGGTGGTTTGACCTATGGGTATATGGTTAACCATCTGTGTAGCCTGTGTAGGCATACCTGTTTGTGTGAAGCAATACATATTGAAACATTCTGTGCAGAAAAAACAAACTATGCAATTGACAAAATATGATGATGCTTGTCAACACCCTGTCTCCCGTCCGACACCCAGCAATAAGTTGCCCAGTGATAACCCAACTGCAAAAAAACAAAACAAAAAAACTCTTGACAAATGTGTGGCATCCACCATGGGGGGTAGCAACCTCCCGGCAGGAGTCTCCTTATAGCATAAGGATGCACTTATAATAGAGTTATATTGAGCAGTTCAGTATCATCGTGTCAGCTTATGATGTTACCAAACACAGCATCCTTGCAGTTTGGCACAAGTGGGTTCCAAAGCATTTGCTACAATAACGGCAGTGGGGAACTGTTAGATCTATCACTCCACTGGGAATGGGTCCATACAGGTTGAAGCTTGAGAGTCCGGAGGGGACCACCCGGGTGTGGTCCTGGGACCGGGACCACGGTCTTTGGCAAATTTCTCACAGAACTCTAAAATGTCCAATGGTTTTTCAAAAATGTGTGGGTTACCGTTGACATCAAAATTCGGCGCCATGCAGGGTACAGCATTCCATATCGCACTCCCATTTCATGCAGTAGAGCTTTGGTGTCTGTAAACTTTTGCTGTGCTTCTAGGATGGCAACAGTGAAGTCCGGGAATATCAAAACTGAAATGCCTTGGTATTGCTGAGGGACCTTTTCTCTTGCCAAGCGCAGTGCAGTGTCGTGCTCACTGAAGATGAGCAGAGAGCTAGGATAGGCCAGGGAGGTGTGCCCGGGATTGGACGCGGGCCCAGGGTTCTGTGGGCACATTCTACCATGAATGTGTTGGTAAAGTAGTTGCGGCCCAGCATTTCCATCAGAAGGGTCTCCACATAAGTGTCCATGCGACTTGTATTTGTGGATTTCGCTATTGCCAGGCCGAGGATGCTATTCCGTCGTCAGCGGGCCTCCAAGTTCTCATTTTTTATTGAAACTGTGTGCAATGTGGATTTGAGGCATTCATGACATTTTTCAGTTTTGCTGATGCCGTCTTCAAGTTGTCAAATGCGGTCTTCTGTTCCCTGTATTCGAGTGTCCTGTCTGCCCATGCAGTCTTTCATTGTGTCTAGGCAGGGCACGATCATATCAAATCGGGCATTTATCGCTCTAAACCAGGAGCGTAATTGTGCAATAATGGCATCTAGGTTGTTGGATTCTGTCAGCGTGGGGGCCCCCATTGTGCCACCCTCAACCGCCATGCTTGAGTCTCTCTAGGGGGTTTGTTTTGGCTTCTCAAAGGGGAGTTTTCTCCGATTTGGGTTTTCCCAGACACATGACTATCAGTCAGAGGTGTAGTCTCTGCCTTTTATGGTGGTACATATGATGAGGCAAGATGGCAGCCAGTGGTCATTTCACAAGCAGTGTTGGCGGCAATCAGGAGGTCACTGGGCAATACACCATGATATGAAGTGTGCCTCCAGAGAACTACCGAACAATGGAAGGAGGTCTTTGCCCAATAGAATGGGAAGTCAGCTGTGGTTAGGTCAGTATGGATCAAGGAGTCCCCCTGTATATGGGCGGTAACATGTTGGGGACACCTGAAAGCAGAATTATGTGGGCTGGTGGGACTGATCCTCTTGGGTGTAATGGCAGGATTTCCAGTTGCGCATGGGTGGAGTGCCTGATCAACACAACATTATTGTGCCCACCATTGTGTAGTACGGCATGGCTCTGGTCCGCTCTGAAACGCAGCCTCAGCCGCTATCAGCGTCATTGTGCCCAGGCACCAACCTAATATGCGGGCCGTTCCTGTCCGCCCGCAGGTGTCATTTATCGGGGTAGGTGGTGGGGGACTTGTTTTTCAGGTTGCTGGCAAGGCACGGCACCGTCAACCAGGCCGCACTGCACAGCCTGACGGACTTGCACTCCAGGCTCACCTGCGGCCCCTGTCACTGTGGGGCCTCCGGCGCACAGGATCAGTCCAGCACGCCTTGGCTGGTGTTCCCAGCTGTGTGCCGCCAAGTGATATGGGCTGCATCACAGGTCACCTATGGCTTCCTAAGCGCCTGGCAAGTTGTCTGCTGGTGCATTATCATGCTGCATGGCTCGGAAAGCGTTTTTGGAGGAGAATATCCACTGGAGCTTCAGTACCGCCCGGCCATGTTGGTCAGCGGCGTAGCTCCACCCCCCGAAGTTCATTTATAAGTAGAAACTTTGGATGATCATATGCACATCATATGTATGTATTATTATTGCATATACGAATATTATTATTTCTAGTTTATCAACATTTTCATAGTTATTCCTCATTTATATTGTTTAACTGAAATGCGCCTATAACCATCTATTTGAAGACAGGTTGCCAAGGATGGGAAGGTTAACAAGGATCTGTGCAGGAGAACTCCTCTCTGGATTCCTGAAGATGAGAAAAGATCCACGGTCGTCCTGATGGCTGAACCAAGAGATGAAAGCCTAATTAAAAGATACCATTCAAGACTGTGCATGGACTATGGAAAGTTACTGGTGGTGACGTCAACTATCTGACATTTGAGGGGATAAAAGTGTTTTAGCTATTTAGAAATTCAAACCCTTCTTGCCTTTTGACTAGAGTGGACCTTTAGAAACTCAGAGAGGTACAGACCTCTGTTTCCCTTTGCCTGGCTGTTTTGGATTTATGCTGCACACATCTCCCTTGCAGGAAATTCTACTGAGGTTTCTCTGGTGCTGATACTTTGTTTCAACTCTTTACTTTGTCTTAGCTCATTTTAGGGTTCACTGTGGCTTATTAGAGTAGTTAGACAGGAGAAACAAAGCTTGAACTTGGAGCATCAAGTGTTATCCCTTATTTTCTGTATTATTGCTACTGAAGTCTTGTACTGTTCAATGCTGGCGCATTTCAGTTTTGTTTAATGCTTTAACTCATTCTGTACTTGTATATTATGTTTTTGAGACTCATTTATATACGTTTGGCTTTGAAATTCTAATAAATCTTTTGAACTTCCAGTTTGCCTCTGAGATTCAATGTGTGACCAAATGGGTTACACTGTAATTTTCAGTTGGATGGTTCAGTGCAGTGGTTCCCAACCTGTGGTCCCAGGACCCCTGGGGGTCCGCGAAGCCTCCTCAGGGGGCCCGCGATTGCTTACAAAAATAAATAATATTAACAGATTAGGCCCCCAGCTTTCAGTAATGTCTTAGTGGGGAGTCCCTGGATTCCAATAATGATTAAGCGATGGTCCCTGGTTCCAGTAATGATAAAGTGGGGGTCCACAGAAGTCAAAAGGTTGAGAGCCACTGGTTTAGTATGTTTCTCTACACCCCTCGGAACTTAGCAAATAATTCATCGGGCCCAAAGAATCAACAATAGTGCCAGACGCTGGATCAAGAGCAAATGTAAATTAGACTGCAGAACTTCAGAGAAAAAAAAGATTACTTTTTAAGAGTTATCTCTATTAATTAAAAATTAGACTTCACCATTGAATTGGATTTTTAATCATTAAAAGTAGTGGTTTAGTTTTTCCTAGCTGGTCTCTTTCCAGATATTCAGTATTAGTATTTTAATTTGTACTTCGTTTCCTACATAGGACAGCTGGGACTGGCAACGTGAAAATAGGAACATGATAACATTAATTTTCGACATGTCCACTTATAAATACCGCCTTGTGGGCTACAAAGCTTATATAGGATGGCTTACTAAGTTTTAAAGGGGAGGTTTTTACTTGTTAGAAATGGTTATTTTAACAGGTCATACTACATGTTTTACACTGCAGCATTAGCTACCATGGTAGTCCTGAAGCCTTGTTTTCCTTACAATACGTGCTGCAGACCACAGGTAACATTTAACTTTCCATGTCATGGATGCAGTTTCTACACCATGTACCTTGACCTTTTAGGGAAGTTAAATATGCTAATCAGGAACTAGTCTAATTCTACATTTTATGGGTCAGAACACATACACTGGGCACTGGACAACAGAGCCCCAGTGTGCAGAGTCTAAACACCAGCAAAATAATTCAGCAAAAAATGGAGGTGACCACGGAAAAAGGGCATTTTCTCACAAAATATTATCTGTGATGTCATCAATGATGTCATTTAACTTTAAAGAAAAAGCACAGATTTCAGGGACATGCCCCCATACAACAAACTGGAGCAGCTCTTCAAGCACAGAAAAAAAGAACCTTAAGGCTGTGCATCCAAAAAGAATGAAGATTTTAGGGAAGGAGAGGCTCAACAGAAAAAGGATAGAAACATAAGGCAAGGGGTTAAAAAAGAATAAGCAATGCAGATACCTCACTGCAGGACAGACACCAATGTAGAGCATGCTTTAGTGCTTTCCTTCACTACACCCATATTAGTAGTAATTTAAGCTATAGGTTAAATAACTGGTAGCAAAATAAGCTGGGGCGTGGCCAACTGTCCAAGATGGCGGATGTGTAGTTCGGAAGCTCCCAGAACCTGCATCTCCTGAAATCACTGAACTGGCTGCATCATCGGGCCTTTGTTTTAACACGGAACTGGCCCCAACGACTGGACAGCACACTAGCGGCTAAGCTTTTCAACTGAGTGGCCAGTGGCTTTCAAAGTGGCTCCCCCGGGCCGTGCATTCAAGATAGTGGCTGGAGACGAGCATTCTGTAGGCTTTGAAGGCCCGGGCCTGCTGGGACATGAGTGGGGGACGGACCGGTGCTCTTGCTGGTCCTAAGGCACCCATACAGAATAATTGAACCAGACCGGGACACTGGGCTGACTTCGATGTGCATGAACTGCTCCACTGATTCAGCGTGTCATGTGGAGACCTGGCCGGCGTGGCAGCCTGTCATGGCTGGAGACTGCAAATGCTCTGGATGCCTGCATGGTGCTATCACTGAAAACAAGCCTGAAAAACAACTGTGCATGGATGGCCGGGAGGCCTGTCGTTACCGTGTTGGGGGCACAGGAGAAGCATGGCGGTCCCGGGGAAGGAGAGTGCTAGACACCTGGTGCTACTGATATCCCAATGTAGGTCGCAGGCTGACAGAAGGAAGCATGTGGATGCCTGCCTCTTCCCCACAGTTAGCATTACTACCTGGGATAGAGCCTGTTATCACCTGGTACATCGCACTGCACCTGCTGTAAAGTGGTGCCTGTGACCCCTAATGAAACCTGACCCTGAACTACCTGGTGGGCCCTTCGGTTGAAGGAATCAATCAATAAATCAATAAAAAAAATGTATAGAGCGTGCTACTCACCCGTGAGGTTCTCAAGGCGCTTGTGGGGGGGTGAAGGGGGGTTACTGTTCGAACAGCCATGTCTTGAGGTTTTTTCTGAAGAGTAGGAGGTCTTTCATTTTTGCGGAGTTTGGTGGGAAGGGAGTTCCAGGTTGTGGGGGCTAGGTAGGAGAAGGCCCTGCCTCCTGTGGTGGTTCGTTGGATGCGGGGACTGTAGCTAGTGTGAGGTCGGCTGATCTGAGGTTGCGGGTTGGAGTAAGGAAGTTCACTCTTTCGTTGAGGTAGGTCGGGCCGGTGTTGTGGAGGGATTTGTGTGCGTGGATGAGGATCTTGAAAGTGATTCTCTTGTCTATGGGGAGCCAGTGAAGGGATTTGAGGTGTGGTGAGATTCGTTCGAGGCGGGAGAGGCCAAGGACGAGGCGTGCGGCTGTGTTCTGGATTCTCTGGAGTTTGCGTTTGAGTTTGAGTGTGGTGCCGGAGTAGAGGGCATTACCGTAGTCTAGTCTGCTGGTGAGTGCATGGGTGACTGTCTTTCTGGTCTCTGGGGGAATCCATTTGAAGGATTTTATCAGAGTGCGGAGTGTGTGGAAGCAGGAGGAGGTTAGTGCTTTGATTTGTTGTGTCATGGAGAGGGAGGGGTCCAGGATGATGCCGAGGTTGCGTGCATGGTTTGCGGGGTGGGTGCAGGGCCTAGGGCGGTGGGCCACCAGGAGTCGTCCCATATGGTTTTGTTGAGGCCGAAGATGATGATCTCGGTTTTGTTGGAGTTAAGCTTGAGGTGGTTATTTGTCATCCAGTTGGCGGTGTCGAGGAGAGCAGCGTGTAGGTTGGTTTTGGCGGTGGTGGGGTTGCGGGTGAGGGAGAGGATGAGCTGGGTGTCATCTGCGTAGGAGAGGATAGTGATTCCGTGTGGTCGGAGGATGTTGGCTAGGGGGATCATGTGAATATTGAAGAGTGTGAGGCTGAGGGAGGACTCTTGGGGGACTCCGCAGATGATCTTGGTAGTGGTGGAGTGGAAAGGTGGAAGGCGGACTCTCTGGGTCCGGTCGGTGAGGAAGGAGGTGAGCCAGTCTAAGGCTTTGTGGTGAATTCCTATGTTGTGGAGGCGTGCGCGGAGTGTGTGGTGGCAGACAGTGTCAAAGGCTGCGGAGAGGTCTAGGAGGATGAGTGCGACGGTCTCGCCTTTGTCGACTTTGGTCCTGATGTCGTCAGTGCATGCAATGAGGGCGGTTTCAGTGCTGTGGTTCTTGCGGAACCCGGATTGTGAGGGGTCAAGAGTGTTGTTTTCTTCGAGGAAGTGGGATAGGCGGGCGTTGACTAGTTTCTCGGCAACCTAGGAGGGGAAAGGGAGGAGGGCGATGGGGCGATAGTTGGAGAGAATCTCCGGGTTGACTTTGTTTTTTTTAGGAGCGCTGTGATTTCTGCGTGCTTCCAGGGGTCTGGGTAGGTGGCGGAGTCGAAAGAGGAGTTGATTATGTCGCGGAGTATGGGAGCGATGGTTGGGCTGGCTTTGTTGTAGATGCGATGTGGACATGGGTCGGAGGGGGATCCGGAGTGGATGGAGTTCACGGTTTTTTTGGTTTCTTCGTGTGTGGTGGGGGCCCAGGTGGTGAGTGTGGTGGGGGGTCATGAGTGGGGGTTGAGTTGGGAGAGTGAGGGGTGTGTGTGGTGGGTGTGTGTGGTATGAAGCTGATGTGGATGTCCAGGATTTTGTGGTGGAAGTGGTTGGAGAGGGTGTCACATGGGGCTGTGTGTGTGTGGGGTCTATGTTGCTGGCTTTGGGTTTGGCTAGCACTTTAATGATGGTAAAGAGTTCTTTGCTGTTTAGAGAGTTGTTGTCAAGGCGTGTCTTGTAGTGATTTCTTTTGGCGGTGCGTATGAGTTGGTGATGGGTGCGAATGATGGCTTTGCGGGTGGAGAGGTTGGTTGTAGATGGTTCTTGTCGCCATATTTTCTCCGCTTATCGGGATTTGCGCTTGGAGTCTTGAAGTTCGGGGTGAACCATGGGGCGTTCTTGATGTTGCGGGTGGCGATGTGTTTTCTGAGGGGGGCTAGTATGTCTGCGCAGGTAGTGATCCATTTAAAGAGGTTGTGTGCTCCTGTGTTGGGGTCGTTGGTGTGGGGGTGAGGTTGTGAGCCAGTTGGGAGTTCAGGCGTTCTGTGGGGATCTTGTCCCACATGCGGTATGGTGTGGTGTGTTGATGGTGGTGTGTGGGGGGTTTGGTGAAGGAGGAGTGGATGCAGTGGTGGTCAGTCCAGAGGAGTTCAGTGGTGTGGGTGTAGGTTGTGTGTTGGCTTGGAGTGAAAATTGTATTGAGCGTGTGTCCTGCTGAGTGGGTGGGTGCGGTGACCAGTTGTTTGAGTCCGAGATTGGTGAGGTTGTCTATGAGGGAGGTAGAGTTGTGGTCTTGAGGGTTCTCCAAGTGAAAGTTTAAATCACCGAGGAGGATGTAGTCTGTGGAGGAGAGGGCGTGCGAGCTGATGGTGTCGGCGATGGTGTCACAGAAGGCGGGGCGTGGTCCTGGTGACCTGTAGATTAGTGTACCTCTGAGGGTGGAGTTGGTATTAATGTGTATTAGGAAGTGCATGTGTTCTGTGTTGTCGATAGTGTCTTGGGAGCTGGTGGTGACTTTGATGGTATCCCTGTGTAGGATGGCGATGCCACCACCTGGCCTGTTGAGGCGGTCTTTGCTTTGGAGTTTGTGTCCCTTGCGGGTAGCGATGGCTATGTCGGGTTCCGAGGAGGGGTTGGTCCAGGTTTCCGTGAGGAAGGCAATGTCAGGTGAGTGTGATGTGATGAGGTCCCAGAATTCCATGGCATGTTTGTGAAGGGAGTGGGTGTTGAGGAGCAGGCAGTTGAGGTGGTTGTGGTGGGTGGTGTTGGTGTGGTCCATGAGGGTGTTGTTGCGGGGTGTGTTCTGGTTGTGCGGTGATGTGCTGCGGGCTGGTTCGTGGGGGCGGGGCAGAGTCGGTGTGTATTGCGTTGGGGGTGTTGTATTTGTTGTCGGGGTCGCTATGGTTGGTGTGTGGTGTGAGGGATGAGGAGCAAGAGAAATGACAGGTGTGGCAGGTGAAGGGGCCATGAGTGTGTGTGGGGCTGGAAAGGGTGCAGGTGGGGCGAGGGCCTGGGTTGAGTGAGTGGGGGGTGAAGGGGGAGTAGATTTGTCTGAGGTGGTTGTGGTGGGTGGTGTTGGTGTGGTCCATGAGGGTGTTGTTGCGGGGTGTGTTCTGGTTGTGCGGTGATGTGCTGCGGGGCTGGTTGGTGGGGGCGGGGCAGAGTTGGTGTGTATTGCGTTGGGGTGTTGTGTTTGTTGTCGGGGTCGCTATGGTTGGTGTGTGGTGTGAGGGATGAGGAGCAAGGGAAATGACAGGTGTGGCAGGTGAAGGGGCCATGAGTGTGTGTGGGGCTGGAAAGGGTGCAGGTGGGGCGAGGGCCTGGGTTGAGTGAGTGGAGGGTGAAGGGGGAGTAGATTTGTCTGAGGTGGTTGTGGTGGGTGGTGTTGGTGTGGTCCATGAGGGTGTTGTTGCGGGGTGTGTTCTGGTTGTGCGGTGATGTGCTGCGGGGCTGGTTGGTGGGGGCGGGGCAGAGTTGGTGTATATTGCGTTGGGGGTGTTGTGTTTGTTGTCGGGGTCGCTATGGTTGGTGTGTGGTGTGAGGGATGAGGAGCAAGAGAAATGACAGGTGTGGCAGGTGAAGGGGCCATGAGTGTGTGTGGGGCTGGAAAGGGTGCAGTTGGGGCGAGGGCCTGGGTTGAGTGAGTGGAGGGTGAAGGGGGAGTAGATTTGTCTGAGGGGGCCAGAGGGACTGGCACTGGGCGCGGTCTTGGCATGTACTGCAATAACTAGGTCGATAAAGCATGACAGGATTAAAATATTGACAAGGAGAGTAAAGCATAAAAATAATGCTACCATATTGTCCCTACAATCCTTAAGAATGGCCCTACCTAGGCTATGTTAAAGCACAGCATGTTAAGCTATAATTCTGCCTTTGTGGTTCCCCTTGGAAGACATCATCCCTCATACCTGAGCAAGGGGCCTGTAGACTACATAAGCAGCTGCAGCGAAGCACTCAGCAATCAGCATACAGTCGTGGTCATCTGGCTGGAATCTCCCTCTAACGTACATGGCTCAAAGTAGTATTTTTATAATAAAACAGCTGATGTTCCAAGAAAGGATACCCACTTAAGAGTGTATATGTTTCTGTGAACATTAGAGACAAAGCGTACCACTTTTGCTGGCAACCTTATCTCTACTGCACCCTTGAGAAAAGCAGAGTGAAAGAAATGTCTTGTTTAAGAACGCAGTGCTGGCCTACGCAAAGAACAGCTAGATAGAGAACATAAAACAAGATCGCAAATGTGGCTATTGTTAAAATAATAAAACAAAGCTGAATAAAATATGTCTAGGTTAAAGTGCACAGCAGCAGGCCTAGCTTGCTAAAATAACGTGTAAGAAGCTATAACTAAAATGGCTATAAATAAAATGGCTACACAACGGGTGGACCCCTACCCTAAACAGGCCTTGGAAGGGTGACAAGAAGCAATCCGTTCAGCAATGATCTTGTGAGCCACTAAGCCAATTGACGGTTCAAGCTTGTCACAGGACTTATAGGAGTAACAGCTGTGGGTAACATGTAGGGCTGCAGATCACAATGTACAGGTAACAACTCAATGATACATCTTCTTATGATGGTTTTAATGCATGAGTGTTTTCCACTCACTGACCTGTGCTCAAGACAATGATGTATCTTTGTTTGGGTTTGCGGCTGTGTTCTGATTCAATACCTTTTTCTCATCTTGATGCAGCTGGATGATTTGTAGAACGTAAGTCCTCCCCCCCTTTTTTTTAGGCACCGAGTCTGGATGGCCCATAATTGGTATTATGAACGCACTGCATAGAAACAATTCCCTTGGTAAGGCTACCCAACACTTAAATGTAAGCACATGGTTTACAATAATCAATTTGCTGTTGTTGGTTTTCAGGTTTGGTTGAACCACTGAGACTCACTGGACCGTGTTTTGGGGGGAAGTTCTTTATGGTTTACTGAGGTCACCATATCTATTGCCCAGAGCATTGGCTGGTACAAATGGGGAACGTCTAAACTCTTGACTTATTATCAGGTATGTTGCCTGTGGTAAATACGGAAAACATCATTACTTGCAATGTCTGGGGTATGGGTTTAGGGCACAAAAGTCATAGAATACTAGCACAATTGCATAGGTGTTAAGCAGAGATCACCTTTCTACAAGAAACCCACCTAGTAGCTTCTGAGGCCCAAAAATTACATCATAGGTGGCTGGGTCAGATCTTCTATACATCCTATTCAGCTTTCTCAAAGGGCTGTAGTGATTTGGCTACAGGCTAGGGTCCCATTTGTAGTACTTGGGTCAAAGTTAGATACTCAAGGCCACTATTTGATACTTAAGGGTATGCTAAATGGGCAGTTCCTTGCACTGGGTTGTACATATGCACCCAACACAGAGCAAGAGGTCTTCTTAGCACATTTGTCATCAGTACTGGTGGACTGGGCTCCCCATCCATGCTTACTGGGGTGGGGGAACTTCAAATCAGTGCTAAATATGACACTAGACTGCTCACACCCCCGTCTGCCGTACAGGATCTTAACACCAAGCTAAGAGGTCAAGACAATGGATGGATGGATGAATGGGGTCCTCTGGATGTGTGGTGTAACCGTAATGTGGTTATGAGGGAATACTCTTTTATTCGTATCCACATGCACTCCATTCCTGCTTAGACAGATTCCTGTGTCCTGTACATCGCCAACCCAATGTTACAAATGCCACATACTTAGGGAAAACAATCTGGGAGCATAATCACTTGGAAATAACACTCTCATGGGGCCGAATTTCAGTCCTAATCCCAACATGGCATTTACAGCCCAGCCTGTTGGAGAATGTGGTGTTCAGGGACACCCTAGTGACGACGATCAGTACTTACTTCTTAGAGAATGCTGATACAGCTTCCTCATCTCTGATAGAGTGTGAAGCCTTTAAGGTGGTGGTGCAGGGCACATCCATTAATACGGTGGTGGGAGCTAGGAGGGAGTTCCATCTGGAACTCATCCAAATAAAGACTAGCCTTGGCCCCCTGGAGAGGGCAGCAGCCAACAACACCGAGACCGCAACAAAGTTGCAGGAGGCCAGGGTCATGTATGCGTTACTCCTAGAAGGTCTCCCAGTAATAAACCAAAGGGCCTATTTGCAGAAAGTACACTACGGGGCAGACAAATCAGGCACACTACTGGTTCGCTTGATTCACCTCACCTGTCCCCTATGACGATCATGTCGATAAACATGCGGCACCGGGGCCGGTAACAACACAGTTGGGAATCAATGGGGTATTCCGTGATTTCTACTCGGCATTATACACAGCCCCAAACCTCTCCTGACTCAGTAGACTTGGAAGAGCGCTTACACCAAGTAGATTACAGAGGATGTCAGCTACTGAGCGAGAAACATTAGGCGCCCCCATTACAGGAGGTGATGAGGTGCCATAAAAGAGCTTGGACCCACAATAAAATGCTAGGCTTCGACAGAATTCTGGTGCAATTCTACGCCACATATGCCATATATGCCACAAAACTGGTGCCATAAGGGAGCTCGCCCCACAATAAAATGCCAGGATCCAAAGGAATTCTGATAGCATTCTTTGACACATATGCCATTAAATTGGTTCCACAACTGGAAAAACTCTACAGTACGTTCCTTACTACCGACTTATTGCCCCCTTCCACTAGGGAAATCGGGCAAATCTCCATGGAATTACCCTCATACAGACCATTATAAACACTGAACACAGAATACAAAGTTCTTAGTAGGATTTTGGCACACCAACTGCTTCCATTGCTTCCACAGTTGATACACACTGACCAATGCGGTTTTGTCCCACGATGCAATACCTCCGTGAATATACAATGACTGTTTGGGTCAATGGATGCTGCCCAAGGCCAATATCCATATGCCGTTTGCCTGTCCCTGGATGTCAGACAAGCATGCAATACTGTTGGTTGGGATTTCATGTTGGTGACACTTGCCTGCTGTGGGATACACACATCATACATTCAGCGGGTGAAATTGCTGTACACAGCACCCACAGCTAGAGCCAGCATTGGGACTCCTATCTTGGAATCTTACCAGATATCCTGCAATACGCATCAGGGGGTGAACCTCTTTCCCTGGTCCTATTTATATTGGCAATTGAGCAATTGTTGTATCAATGTGCACAGACCATATTCTATATCTGAAGGACCCCCTAGAGAGAAATGAGGGTGTGGCTCATCTGCTATCAGAGTTTGGAAAATTGTCTAGACTTCAAATTTACATAGATAAATCATGCGCGTACTCCTAGTCTGGCTCCCATACATAAAAGTCTCTCTGATTTGGGGACACTCAGATCCAAATGGCACCCCACATATTTTGATATCTGGGGATCCAGGTATATCAGGAGTCACAAGACTTACTAGATGGAAAGCTTATACGTACTATTAATGCACTTAAATCACAAGTGAGTTTTTGGAACACATTACCTCTGTCGGTAGTGGGTTGCCTGGCCCTGGCAAAGGTGGTGATGTTGTTGCGGTACCTGTAACACTTTGTGAATTTACTAATCGTAATACTGGCCTGGGTGTTCAAACACCTGAATACTATATTGATTGACCTCATCTGGGGAAGTGAGCACCACAGAGTCATCTCATTGCCAACAGCCAGGGGTGGTATGGGGGCCCTAGATTTTAAAGCATACTGCTTAGCCAGCCAGCTACAATGGTGATCCTACTGGTTGGCCAGACTTAATCTACAGGAGATAGGCGACAGATTTGGTCATCTTAGCCAGGAGATATTGCATGGATTGCTTTGTCCTGGGACCACATCAAGAAACATCGGTTCCCTTTTATTGAGTACAGCCCAAGCCTACTGGAGGATGGCAATGAAATACTCAGCCTCACAGGTGCCTAATGCACCTAATATTCTGTTATGCGGCTGCCTACACCTTTGGGCACACTGACGACACGTAGGCTGTGACCATGGGAACAAGGAGGAGTTGCAACGGTGGGTACACTATTAGGGGCTGGCACATTAATGACCCATACTGAATTCGTACATACTCATGGGTTGCCGGCAACCCTGTTTCTGCACATGCTAGTATCCTACTTTACGTCCAAACACACTGGACACCAGATGGGAAGGAGCCTAAAACACACAAATTATTTTGGCACTGCACTAATGGGACATGGAAGGCACCTTATCCAATGGCTCTATCGGGACTCCATGAACACCTTATGGCCCCACTTATTACACTTAAAAATAGAAGGGAGGCAGACCTTAGCAGGGAGTTCTCAGAGAAGGAGCCAGCACATCTTTTGGAATACCCCAAGAAAGTCTTACGTAACACAAGATTTAAATTAATTCAGTTCTCCATGTTGCACAGGGCATATTTTGCCCCACATTCCATTAACAAGATGTTCCCTACGGCGTTCTCAACGTGTCCTCAATGTCATGCACAAGATGTAGGCCTCTTGTACATGTTGTGGTCCTGCCCAACATTGTCTGCCTACCGGGGGGTTGGAGATTTCTGCAGAGCTACCAGAGCTTGAGAGCCATGTCCACTGCGTTGCAACCGAAAGGTGTTTACTGGGGATGAACCTGCGACCTAGATGCTGGGGTGTTTTATAAGCTTAGCTCTATTGTTGGCAAAAAGGCTGATTACATGATGTTGTAAATCCTTGTTGGCCCCAAACGAGGATAGATGGCATGAGGCAGTATTGCACTGGGGTCAGGCCGAAAGTGAGGCTTTAAGACATGAAGAATGTAGAGAACTCTGTAAAAAGCCCTTTCCAATGGAGTGGGATGCCTTGTTAGAAAGGGTCAAGGCACAGGGTCAAGACCCATAGTGGACTGAGTTCCATCGGAATTACAACTGTCCTTCACTCTGACATCCTGGACGTCAGGACCAGACTTCCCCTCGAGACTTCCAACGGGGGACCCATCCCGCCATGCCTGGCGGCATGTACTTGCATCCTACTCATGTCTGTCCTCTCCCCAGTACAATTTCATGGTACTAATGGTAATACAGTCACAGTCTCTTACTCGTTTTCCTGCCCTGCTATCTGACCCCTGCTTACACAGATCCCCAAATTCAGAAAGTACCATACCGGAAGACATGTTTCAGGTTCTTGGTTGGGAGGATAGGTAAGCTCTCTTGGTTTTTTATTGTGGTTCCTATTGCCTACTGTAATATTGTGTATGACTAATCTGATTCCATCAATTATATGGTACTGTATATCTTTGTTTATCACCACTTAATGTTGATTATGACACTTATTTGGCATGTACATATTGTATAATGACAAAATGCATTACAGTTTGTGTTAAAAAAAACTGGTAGCAAAATAATACTGGAATGTAGTTGTAGAAGTATAAGATATATCAGCAAATAAATAGAAAAGCATGGTCAGTTCTTCCACTCAATCAACTAGTTTCTTTTAACAAAGTACGGGTGTAAACTGTAGGCAGGAGCTGTGGCCTGGATAATTTGTGCCTGTGCAAAAACCGTGAACTACCATCCTTAAATTGTGATTAGCAGATATGTGCAAAATATTTTTTCAGCAGTTAGTTTACAGTTTGTGATGTTGTTCCTAACTAAGAATATAGTTTAAAAGAGCAATATTGAGTGAACGTGGCTTGGCCAGCGATTGCGTGAGATGCATATTCTCAGAGCTCAGAGGCTGCTACCCCATCCAATCCTTAATCCTGTATTTATCCTAGCTCCAAATTGACCCCTCAGAGTGCAGCTCATAGCCTCACACTCATACACAAATGGCTACTACTTGTGAGCAATAATTTGGAGAGGGACTGCCTCAAGGCTCGAATGATGTGGACATGCTAAAATAGGGCCATCCATGCAGAGACTGTGTTTAATCTGACTGCACAAGTTGCAACAGTACAGGAGTATCCCCAGAGTGAAGGCCCCATTGTAGGAGTGGCTCTTGAGAACATGTAAGTGGCTCTGAAGCCGAGCGGGATACCATGAGTGAATTAGGAAACGTAGACTCTCATGACCCTATATCTCGGGTGAATGGAGTGGGCTCACCACAATGAAGAGTACAAAAAGCATAAGATGTAGATCGTTACTCTGCCAATCACTCAAGGTGGTGAGTGCAACAGGGTGATTAGGAACAGAGAGGTGACAGCATATCAGAAGCAGAGCAGACTCTCCTCTTTTCCAGACCTGTTGAGATACTGGCCGTGATCAGCGTAATCAAGTACTAAAAGTTACTGGGGGGGATGTGGCTCATAGAACTTGGCCACACTAAGAGCAATTTAACTCCCTCATGGAGCAAGAGGAATTAATTTGAACTCCTGCCTCTTCCCTGTTTTGTGTTTACTCGATTACTGTCTCGCTGGCCTTCCCCCTGACCTGGTGATGGCTTGTCCTAACTCCTTTCAAAACGGGAGGGGAGGCCCAAAAAGACCAGGGCAAAAAGGAGGATTGTGAGGTCCCAGTCTGAGGTACTTTCGGAAAGACAATTAGCTAGGCTGGGCTCATAATGTAACAGTCAAAGCACCCACATTCTGGAATGTGTAAGAAGCCCACAACTATATAGCACCCTCCTGAGTGGCTGTGGGACCAGCAGATTTCAAGCCAATTCCAGGTTCAGACCTGAGTGTAACATGCTGCTTACGTTTACCTGTCAGTAGATACAAGTCATGGGATCGCAAAGATTGTGACATCTAAGCAGAATGAAAGCACTCTGTAACATCCGCAGCACAGGGGGGCCAATTTCACCCACATGAAGGCTAGTGACTCCTCTTGATTTAGCAAGCGCTGGGCATAATTGAACCAGTGACATAAATGTTCTGTGTGTGTTAGCCTCTAAGAGGTACAACATATGGAAGACTCTAGATTCCATTTTGCGAGACCCAGGGTTGACAGGAAGAGCATGAGGTGGTAAAGGACTCACCCAAGGCATATTTGTTGATTGCTCCGTACCTGAGAGCCGGTTGGGACAGACACTGGAGGAAGGAAGAGCTAGGCTCTTTGGTACAATTCAAGGGGTGTTTTTGATTCTGAGAGAGGTCACTGGAAAGGGGCCTGTGCACACTTTAGGAAGGAGCTCGGGGTGATAAGAGAATCATAAAGAGTAGGACTGGGGCAGTGGAATATTTTGTAATACACATATCAATGTGGCTGACAGCCAGGTGTGAACCTGTAGTCACTTCCATGGCCTGTGTTCAGATTTGGTGTTGCCCCTGCTGTGACAGACTGTTTTCCTGGAGGAAAGGCAGAACAGAGGCATGGAGTGGGCACTGCAAAAAGAAGCAGAGCTCCATTTTGTGTTTGAAAATGTACTGTAAGAAAGGGAGATTGAGGCTCCCAAAATGGTCAACAGTCAAGCAGACAGTTGGGATGTAAGTCGAGGATGGGAAGCTTTGCGACACTTCTATCTGTGACTAGGACTTGGGGCTAAGGTCTGTCAGTCTCCCACCTGGTGAGGGAACATCACCCTGAGAAATCTAAAACCATCTGCCCTGGAGCACCAATGCCTACCTGCTTCTCAAGACCAGTGTGCCTTGTGAGGAAGTCAATAACACTTGGAGGGAGTGAGGTTCAGTGGGATACCCTGGCGAGTGGATCTCCAAAGTGGGGCATGAGGAAGTGGCTGCTGTACCAATCAGGCCATTGCCAGTGAGCAGATTCAGCAGATTCAAGTCAGTGACCCTGCATGCCAAAGGGGCCACCATCACAGCTGCACCAATCGGGCCATTGCCTGTGTGCACGTAAAAGTGAGCTTCACCATATGCCTGAGGGGGCTGTTGTAAAGAGTGCTTTATTGCAGTGCTGATCAAGTCATAGCCCATGTGTGGAGTAAATTTGCGACCATGTGTGCCAGAGGGGGCTGCCATGAAGAGTGCATCACTGCCATGTCAATAGGGCCATAGCCTGTGTGCAGAACAAAGTCAGCAATCCTGTATGCCACATAGGTCACTGATAAGAGTAAATTACTCTTGTGCTCATTGGGTCATAGCCCGCGTGTGTGGTAAAATTGGAAACTCTGCAAGCTGGGGGTGGAGGGAAGGGAAGCCGCGCTAAAGAACAAGGACCGTGACCTGGTTTTGTTGGAGCCAAGAGGGTAGATGTGGTGATCTGCGAGTCCGTGCGTCCTGGTTGAAGCTTCAGAACCCATACGATCACCTCTTACCTGTGAGGGGGATCACAGAAACTTACCATGACACTGGAGGGAACTCCTTGGATCATCAGCTGGAGCCCTGCAAAGCATAGAGTGCTAGTCATGCCAGAAGCCATTGCAAACTTCTGCAACACCTGAATATGGAACGCTTGTGGAGACCCCTGTACATCAAACCCTACAGGAGCGGGAAAGACTGATAGCAGGGTTAAAGGGCCCTGGGGAACTTGTTGTACCTCATAGCACTATAGGCTTTGGAACACATTTGACTTTGGGAGAGTTAGAGTGGGGCACCTGACACTCAGACTACTAGTGGGAACTAACCTGAATATCACCTATTGCGAATGGGGAATAAGAACCATCAACAGAAAGGGAAGTGGGACTCAGGGATCCCCATATCTAACACTAGAATACTGACCTCATGGGTTTTGTGTGTATTATTTGTGTATGCCATACCTCACCTTCTGTTTATATATAAATATTCCTTATTTTACAAAAGAAAGTATTTGACTGTACAATCATTTATTGCTGCTGTTGAACGTATTTTGAGTTGTGAGTCTCTGTTCACCTCCTTCTTCTACTTGCCACCCAAGAAGCCTTGGACTGCTTGACCATCATTACCACTGAGAGTCAAGTGCTGAAGGGGTACTTGGCCCAGTTACTCAGGAACCATATTAGGTTGGGACCTGGAACATCTGGAGTAAAAGGCCCCAACTCCACTGTTGGTCCTAGTAGTTCCTGCTTGCCCCAAGGTCCTCTGAACGAATATTTGTGCATGGTTCCATATACCATAGGTGTCTCCAATGCCACATTTACATACCTTTGGAAACATAAGGTTGTTGAGAAGGAGGAAATCAATTTGAGACTCCAATCCATGTACTGGTAAGGTATAGGTATATCCCCTGTCTTTTGGATGTGCAATGCACCATTGGCCCACTAATCTATTATCTGACATGAGATCTTGGAGTTGTCCTCTATCACTACCTCTCTTGAAATGAGGTCAGACATCTCTAAAATGGGGTCAATTGTTGTATGCCAGTCTCATCCTACGATTAAGTTGGTGCAAACAAACTCCATGAGCAATCTAGTCAATGTTGCTAAAAAGAAAGATATTGAAGAAGTTGGAGAATATATATACCGATTCAGTCACAAAAGTGGCATTATGCAATGTGATTTTGGCAAAAGCATATTGTCCACCACAGTCTATCAAAGTTGTATGCAAGGTTACATCCAATTTTTATTTATCAGGATGGCAACATATTTTTTTCTGGAAGTTAAGAATTGTAAATGAGCTGACAAGTCATCTGAGCCAGATGCCGAAATCACCTTTACCATCCAATGTCTCTCAAGCTTTACTGATTTTTATAGGGAAACGTCTCTTAAAGAATAGAAATGATATCCCTGGTCTATTATCAGTGAGATCTGACAAAATATTCTTAAATTTAATGTAGCTGATGAGTCCATTAACTTTGAAAGACCTAATGGCCGGATCTTTGGTACCACGTATGTCAGGGGCGCTTGCTGTGGCATAGTCAAATGTGAAATAACAATACTCTCTAAATGCTGGAATACTGTTATCACTGCTGATAAATTTGTATCAGAATACTTTGCATGTCCTTTCAATATGCACCAATCTGGATTAGAGAACAAATCAGTAGTTGACCCTGGGCAGACTTAAACAATAAAGTAAAATAGCAATAATAACAACCAACAAACTAACTCTGTGTAAGGGATGATCAAATTTATGTTTGAGAGCTGCACCCTGATTAAGTGGGTCAGGTTCTGACAATATTGTGTTAATCATGCTCCGCTGTTTCAATCTGCAAAGTAAAAACTTGAAGTAAAGCAACACTGCAAGTACCATAAATGAATATATAGTTCATTACAGGAGTCATAACTTCAGTGGAGATCTTGACTTGTCTCATTTTCTCAGATTGTAATTACTCTTTCCCCTATCTCTATTAGACTTTCTCCAGTCAGTAGTAGTGTGTGCTACCTCCCATGTTCCATTGATTGATAATACTTCCATTGCAACAGAATCAGGGTCCAAAAAGTTAAGAGTCCTTTCTAATTTATCCAGACATTTTAATAATTTGTTGGGCCCTTTACTCTAATTAAATATACAAAAAAGTGATGGGTAGAATGCTTGAATTAATCTCAGCGACTGCTTATTATTCAGGGCTGCATCTCAGTTCATCATTATTTTGCGCAGTTTGGCACTTCGGTTTGGACCTTGCAATATTCAAATCAGACATGACCCTGCTTCAAAATGAACAGTCCGGCCCCTGCTTCAAAATGAACAGTCCGGCCCAAACTGCCATGGCCAGGTCCTTCTTAAACCAGAACACAAGCAACCCATGGCCGGTTTTGCCCTGGTTGTGGCTCTTCAGTCAAGTGTAGCTTGATTCGAGTGACACAGTGTGCAAGGGACACACAGCTGAGAATACCCATCGCACTTAGGGTGTTGCACTGAAGCTTACAAAACAGTGATGGAATACTATTTTGCATGGCAAGTCACCTCAGTTTGGACACACCCATTTGTGTAAATAAGCCTTGACCATCAGTCCAGCCTGAACTGGCAGGAAAGGTACTCCCTGAACCAGAACAGAAGCAACCAAAAACATCATAGAAACAAAGAAGGGTACCTGCAGAGTACATTATATCCTCAAGCTAACTAAATTACATTTTATGCACAAATCTCTCACATCTTCTCTTTCACCAAGATACTAGATGATGTACCCCAAGACAAGATAGGATCACTTCTCTGGTCATTTATTTATCATTCTCAAACACTTCGTCTAGGATCACAACAAACACAACACATGCCACATTGTGCAGTATGCCACCTCACTAAAAATGTGGTTCTGCGCCTCACAGGTATGAGGAAGATAAATAACTGTTGTAACACAATTCACCTGTGCCTATTTGAAAAAGATATTGGTTTGTTTCTGTTAGAAATGGGGTCTCTAGTTGGCAATAGTTTGCACCCTGTCCCAGTACGGAACCTCACTCTGGTCATGTTAAGGGAGTCATACAGCTAAGATAACCCCTGCTCGCCCCCTTGGTAGCTTGGCTCAAGCAGTTAGGCTTATCTCAGAGGGAATGTGTAAAGTATTTGTATAAACACACAGTAACACAGTGAAGACACCACAAAAGTACTCCAGACTAGTTTTGAAAAATAGCCAATTCTTATCTGAATAAACCAAGATGAAAATTACAAAAATCCAACATACATAAGTAATGATACACATTTTTAATGATTAAATGTAGTATAGCGCTCAGAAACATAATAGCTCCAACTGGGGCTATCAAAACGGCTTGACAGAGTTGCTTTCAACTGTCCTGCACCACCTTCAAGGGAGCATGGCCAACCACAGTCATGTAGAACCCAGTTACAGTGCCTTGGAAAACAGTGAGGAAACAAAGACGTTGCACGGAGTCGGGAGTGGAGTAAAGTGCTGCTGGGGCTGGGGCTGGGGATGCGTTGGCTCCTTACAGCCACCAGGGAGGTGAGGCGTTGGTTCCTTCCGACAAGGCGGGGTTGATGAATCCAGCAGATCAAGACGCAATCACACCACGTGGCCACAGCTGCTGTGGCGAAGTCGGGTGCAATGGACGTTGGTGGCATGGCACTTTGGACTCGACTGGATTTTGGAGGCACTGTGGCCGCAGGCTAGCATTGTAGGTTGTGGTTGTTCCATTTAGCGGGGACCAGACGACAGTTTTGGTGAAGGCAGGGTCAGCGAGTGGTGCAGCTTCTCAAGTTGTCTTGGATGCCCCAGAACTCACTCCCAAGGGCTCAGTAACTGGATTTGGCACCACTTGGCAAGTCAGGACTCTCAGCAATAGAGCCAGGGCACTGGCAGGTAAAGTATTTGATGTCCCTGAGACTTCTTAACAGGAAGCAAGCTCAATACAAGCACTTGAAGAACCTTTGGAAGCATGATGTAGAAAGCAAACTCCAGTCATTTCATTACCAGGACAGAAGCAGCAAGCAGCTCACCAGCACAACAAAGCAACAGGTAGAGTGACAGTCCCTTCTCCAGCATCCAGCTCTTCTTTCTGGCAGAATTTCCTCAGTCCACAAGGATTCTAACTACGTGGTGCCAGAGATCCAGTACTTATACCCATTTCTGTCTTTGAAGTAGGCAAACTTCAAAGAGAAGTCTTTGTATTCACAAGACCCTGTCTTAACTTGCTCTGGATCCAGACATACTCCCGGGGGTTGGGTACTGCTTTGTGTGAGGACAGGCACGGCCCTATTCAGGTGCAAGTGTCAGCTCCTTCCACCAATCTAGCTCAGAAAGACCCATCAGCCTTCTGATGGGCCATCGACATATGCAGGGCACACCTCAGCTCCCTTTGAGTGATAGCACAAACAGCCCAACTGTCATCCAGACCCAGACATGTATTCAGCAGACAGGCAGAGGCACAGAATGGTTAAGCAAGAAAATGCCCACTTCCTAAAAGTGGCATTTTCAAACTCAAAGTTCAAAAACTAACTTCACCAAAACATGTGTTTTTAAATTGTGAGTTCAGAGACCCCAAACTCCACATCTCTATCTGCTCCCAATGGGAAAGTACACTTAAAATATATTTCAAGACAATCCCCAAGCTACCCCAGGCCTTTAAACGTCTCTGGTCTCTACGAGTTCTTACATTAATCACCATGTACACAGAACTTACACATTGGTGTTTATGACTATCAAAATAAACTATTTTTAGCAAACTTACAATATCAATAGAGTGATAACAAAATCAGTTCGATTCTAATTATACCTTGCCATTTTAATGCAGTTCACACTTCCCCAAAGCTAAATGACAAGGATTGTAACTTGTGACCTGCGGGTAACACAAGGATATCTGTAACAAGAGCAGTAGCCTGCTATGGTGCCTAAATAAATTACAAATATCTGACTTGCATATTACCAGCTATGCCTTGCTGCAAGCATATAAACGCTCTATGCTAGTTTACGATGAATCAGACCTGTCCCTACATTTCACACCGTATAACCTCTTGCCTCACGGGTGAAGTCAGGCGATTAAGAGGGTGATCCCATTAAGATCAATAACGATGAACAGAAAAGTGACTAAATCCATTAAGGTCTAATAAGGCATTTTGTTGACAAAAAATATTTGGTGCACTGTTCCACGATAGAGGACACATAAAACACCTCTCACAGGCATGCAATAGTACTGAAGCAGGGGCCCTCATGTATCATCATTGGGCTATGCTCCACGTCAGACTGGCGCTGCAATGTCCGACAGGGCCCTACAGAGGGCCACCTAGCCATAGAAATCGTATGAATCTCAGCACAAAAAGTCTGAGGTTATTGAGAAACAACTGGAGAGATACAAATTAAAATTGGCTCGGGCACCTCCTCCATGTAGAAAACTTTTTAATAGATGAGCGAGGGCTCGGTCAAGGTTAAAAACACAGGAAGAGTAAAAGGGAAAACATTGGTCCCACACTTTACATCATAACAGGTAAAAAGCAATGACTTTAACCACAAAGAAGTCAACATGTTTTGCGCCTAAAATTGTCCAAAAGGATCCACTGGCGCTTCATCAGGACTCAAACATAAACTTTCTCCAGACCATCAGGTGTATAAATATACTGTTCATTTATTGATGACTATGTACAAAGAAAAGGGAGAAGGAGTAAAACTTTACTCACTACAGTTCTGTGCATACTAGCACAAAACTACTGGGACCTGTGGAGACAAGACATATGTAGCAAATAATTACTGGATACTATGCAAACGCAACATAAAATCTGTGGTGACATGCACGTGGCTGAAAGTGCAATACTATAGCAGCACTGTGCTCAGTGGTAATGGCACAACAGAAGAATGCTTACCGGCAATAATCAAAAGAGGAGCTGCCAAGGAAGACATATGTCAAGAATCATTTAAAGAATCTATAATGATGCATTAAAGGAAAAACGTGTCCAAATAAATTATTTTTGAAGAAAAACCTATTAAAGTAAGCCATAGCGTTGTACTTATGCATAGACAAATGGGCATGCTTTCAATATCATGTGGTAAGAACTACATAGATATCTATGCTAGTGTTATCGTTTATTGGTCTATAGTACTGTAAAGAGAAAACGGAGGACGCATAATGCAGTTGCACTCCATGAAACGTAATCGAACCAATAGAGCTCTGTAAAACACCCAGGCTACATAAATGGTGGAGAAGCTCGAAATTCAGGCGTCTGTGTTTCATGAAATCGAAAAAACATAACGAACTAGGTGAACGGCCTGAAACTTACAAGGATGCCTTCACCGTTGTAAGTAAACTCTTAGTTTAGTGAATCTTCCTGTAAATAAGGGAAGATATAAGCCAGGGACAAACTGTGAATAAATAACAGTGTACTTACATCAGCGCCGTAACAGTTGATAGTTTAATCCTCATCTGGGCCGCGTTCCCGAACTGTTGGCAATGCGCGCGGACCCAGAAGAAGAGGTGACGGCTCCGGGGCGGGGAACCAATCAAAAAAGGGGCTAACCAGGACTTCCCGGTCACACCCACCTGCAACCTTTCTCAAAAAGAGAAGACGGACACAGGAATGTGTGTTCGTCTTCCATCGTGAAACACGGATGTGCAGCCTCTGTGTCAACCGGAAGTCGGACAATTGCTAAAAAACAAACACAGTAATAGTACAAGGCTTCCTAGTTCAATATTCACATGTTAATAAACAAAAAGGAAGGTAACTGCAAAAGTTTGTCCACCAAAAAATGAAAATAAAAAATAAAAATAAACGAAGAAAGGTTTGTGGTAAATTCACCACGAGTATAAACAACAACAAAAAAATAATAATAAATAAATAAATAATCCCCAAAATTTGGAATTATAATGGCAATAAAGATCCAAAGTGGTGAAGAAAAACTGGAAGGAAAACCAGACCTACTAAAAATGAAAAATATTCACTCAAGTCCCCTTTATCTAGTACAGATAAAGAAATCATAAGAAACATGGATTCACAAAATAAATAGTAATACTACTGTCTGAGGATAAATACCCCACACTCCCCAGTGTGGGTGAAAATGTGATAACAACTTATCTCGTGCAGGATGCCACACTCATCCATGTTATGTCATCATTCAGTCTGTGGATGTGAGTGTCCAACTTGAACACCCAGCGATGCTTCTAGTAGAGACCTGTTCGGGGATTTCAAAATTTCTAGTACAATACACCACATATCATCAGGGGTACACAATGAATACTCAATTTAGTTGTCAATCGTCCACATCTAATGTTGTTCCGATGCTCATTAATCCTGATCTTCACCTGTCTTGATGTCATGCCTATGTACCGTAAGTCACAAGGACAACAGATCATGCAGATTCAATTACAGGAGTTGCAGTTGGTATGGCTTGATAAACACCAAAGGCCAATTGGTTCAAGAGAAATGGTGGTCATGCGTTTAGTGAGAGGACATACATTGCAATTGCCACATGGAAAATGGCCAGTCACAGGAAGAAGACCCCAAAGTGTTTTTTTGTCAGATTCAGAAATAGACTTTAATGGGCTGGTGTAAACAACTGTGGGGGTTATTACAACTTTGGAGGAGGTGTTAATCCGTCCCAAAAGTGACGGTAAAGTGACGGATATACCACCAGCCGTATTACGAGTCCATTATATCCTATGGAACTCGTAATACGGCTGGTGCTATATCCGTCGCTTTTGGGACGGATTAACACCTCCTCCAAAGTTGTAATAACCCCCTGTATCTTTGATATTGGAAGATCTTTTAAAAGCAATTAGAGGCTTAGGGATGGTCACACCTCCAATTGTGAGAATTGACCAACGTTTGTTAATAAGTTTCTTATGAGTGTTTGATACTGGGGTGAAGGTGGTAACACAAGTCAATCGAGGTGTGGCTTCCTTGGGTGCAGAAGTCAGTAAGGCATCCCTGTTATTGTTAATGCGTGGAGTTTCCTGACTAAGTCATTCGCTTGAATTTCAAAAAAGGAAACATTACTGCAAATATGACGTAATCGCAAGAATTGCCCATATGGTAAGTCGTCTCTTAGGGCTTTAGGATGATAACTGTCATATAGTAAAAGACTATTACGATCAGTCGCTTTTTGATGAGTACAGGTATAGAGTTTATCTTTATCAATAGTAATAGTAAGGTCCAGAAAGGTGACACTGGTTGTGGACACTGTCGAGGTAAACTTCAAAAAAGGGATCAAGAGTATTGATCCAACTAGTGAAAGAATCAACTTGCTGCACCTCTCCCTGCCAGATAACAAGAATGTCATCAATGTATCGTCGCCATAATTTTATGTTATCAGCAAAGGGGTTAGTGTTGTTAAGAATGAAACATTGTTCAAAATGGTACACATATAAACAAGCCAGACTCGGAGCAAAGGTGCTCCACATTGATGTTCCTCGAATCTGATAGCTGATCTTCGAATTGAAAAAGAATTTCAGTTAAAGCCAGTGAGGCACATTGCATAACAAAATGAACAGGAGTAGGTGTATTTGATGGTTTTTTCAATAGCGCAGTCTCAATTGCTCTAAGTGTCGCTTCCTGTTGTATGTTCGTATATAGTGATTCAACATCAAGGGTAAACAAAGCCTGTACTATGTCTGTATCATTGATAGACTGTACCAGGTTCAGGACATCCTTAGTTTCCTTCAGAAAGGTGGAGGATTCTCTAACGATTGGTTGTAAGAAATGATCACAAAAAGTGGACAAAGGTTCCAGCACTGATCCTATACCTAAAACTATGGGGCATCCTGGTGGGGGTGTGGTGCCCTTGTGAATTTTGGGAAGGCAGTAAAAATACGCGACACGTGGATTGATGGTATCTAAAAATTCTGCCTCCTTCTGATTTATCCAAGCATTGGATACCGCTTCATGGATCAAAGAACAAATCTGCTCTTGTAACCTATTTGTAGGGTCACGTGAAATAGGTTCGTAATATGTAGAATCACTCAGAAGACGAATACATTCGGCTCTGTACACTTGAGAATCTAAAATGACAATCACCTCTCCTTTATCAGCTGGTTTGATAACAATGCCCTGATCTTGTCGCAGTGTTTGCAGGGCTACTCTCTCTCGTGTAGTCATATTCAAAAATACATGTTTAGGACCTAGTTGTTGAACATCTGCCATGATAGCTTTCTCAAAAGCAAGTACTTCACTGGGCATGGCTATAAGAGGGGGTACAAAAGAGGATGGATTTCTCAGTCCTGTATCTACTTGTTGCAACTCGTTTGAGTTATCCTTAAAGAAAAAATACAATCAAATCATTCTCAAAAAATGGGACAGTTCACAATTGATCTGAAACAAATCGTCTTGTGGAGTAGGAACAAAGCCCATGACTGAGTTTTCATCTGTTGGTCAGACGGGTAATGGCACCCAGAAGTAAAATGTGGGTAATATGACAGGTATGCAGATCTATTCAGCAGGTGCATTAATCATCAGAGTTAACATATTATTATTAAACCCTTTAACTGGTTTCATAGATGCCAAATTTTCAGTTTGCATAAGTGTGACATTTCTGTGTTTTCAGGGTACTTATGTGTGACACTTCAATGCATTGTGTATGACGCTTTCAGTGTCAATTTGAATGACAAACATATCAGAAATTATACCTTTTGCCAATTTTTCCAAGTTACTTTCGAGATGACTATAATGTTCCTGAAGTGTTTATGCCAGGTAACTAACATCTATTTTTAACACTTTTGCGGCAGCTGTGGTACAAAAATGTTCTTCCAGCTGTGTACTCCTGGCCCTTTCCTTGAAAGATTTCAGACCAGAACTGAGAGTGGCACTCATATTCTGTAAAAAAACATAAACATGTAAACCCTCAATAAATTAATGTCCTCTATAAATGTCCCTTACATGTGGACATGTGCACCATTGTCCATATACATTTATTGGATCAGAGTATCTGAGTTGTAAGTACCTCATGCTCCACAGGCTTCCAAAGGCAAGCCAAATAAGTGACGGTGCCTTGCTTTGCTGCTAGATATAGGCAGGACCAGGGCCTGATTTAGATTTGAAAATTCTCCAACTCAACTCCTAAATGAAGTGCCAAAACCAGAGGAAAATGCAACACTGGCACCCATTCGCACCACACTATTCCTGGATGAAGGAAATTCAACAAGTATCCCTTTCATCCCCCAGACTGAGCACCTCCAGTAGGAAGTAGAAGAATCCCCATTAATGACCAGCTTCAAGTCAGGCTCCAGATTACTGGACTGGAAGAGCACTTACACTGCACTCTAAAGCGACCAAGGTAATATCTCAGGGCTAGATACAGCCCTGTAAAAATAAATTAACATAAATGTGTGTGGGACAATATACTTCATTGTTCTGTAATTACAAACCAGAAAACTCCTAACACTGTCTTGTAATTACAGACCAGAAAACTCCTAACACTAGCGTATAAATTCCTTTCCACTTTTGCTTCCCACCTTCCTCGCTTTACAATTGCTCACTCTTTTCCTTTCATACTTCCACCTCCACTCACTTAGGGGGTTATTACAACTTTGGAGGAGGTGTTAATCCGTCCCAAATATGACGGATATACCACCAGCCGTATTACGAGTTCCATAGGATATAATGGACTCGTAATACGGCTGGTGGTATATCCATCACTTTACCGTCACTTTTGGGACGGATTAACACCTCCTCCAAAGTTGTAATAACCCCCTTAATGTTTTCACTCACTGCAACATTTTCACTTGTCTTTTCCTCATTCATCCTCAGTTCTTTCCTTCCTTTCTCCATCTCTGCTTCCATCTCTGCTTCTTTAAAATCATTCTCCTCTTTGTTTTCCCCTCCTCCCTCTTTTTCTCTTATTTCATCTTTGTGACTCTCTCCTTTTATTTCTCACTTATCCAATTACACCCTTCTCTATCTTACTTTTGTATTTATTTATCTCCTCTCCTTCCATCACCCAACCCCTAACCTTTGCCTTTTTGTCTCTCCCCTCCTTTTCTCTCAATACTTCCAACTCACCCAGCTATCCTGCCCTTGTTCTCCACCTGTGTTTCGTATCCTCCCACTTCTCTTTTACATTTGTTTGTCTCTCTCTTTCTCGCTCTCTATTCCCAACTAATTTCCATCATTGTCTCTTTCTCCACTACAATTCAACCTCAGTTTTGTCTCACTTTTCTCAACACTCTCCCTCTTAACTTTGTAAGAAATTGGTGTATTAGTTGAGCAGAGGGGGTGCAACGAAGTGGCACACAATGTAAAATGGCTGGATGGAATGTCCCCTCTAACCTTTATCGGCCTGAGTGGTGTTTATACAAAAACACGTGTTGTTTTATGAGAACAGGCCTGACATGATAATATGTCTGTGGTAAGAAGAATGACTGCGTAACTCTTGGACTGGCATTACCAAGTAAATTATTGTGTGCAATGACATCCTTGAGCAGAGTGCAGAGCAAAATGTCGTGCAAAAAAACTGACAACAATGCTTTTACAGAAAGGCAGCTGATAATATATAAGCAACCCTGCTGATAAACAAGCTGTGCTAAAGTATAATATAATGAATAAACAAATAAAATGTGTATATAGGTAAAAGGGCGAAGGCCGCTGGCCTAGCGTTAAAATAAAGATGCCCAATCTAAGCACTAAAATGAACCGACAACAATAGCTTGGCACAAACACAGTCAGGCTTAATGTAAAGGGAATGCGTAAGGGATTTAAGAAGCACTCAAACAGCAATAAAATGAAAACACAACACAGGAAAAATTCTGAACCCATTCACAGAAATAGAGTACATTTTAATAAATACAATGACACTAAAACAACAAAAATCAAATAAGTGGAACTGGAGTTATGATTTTTTTCATTTAAAAGTTCAATATAGCGCTGTAAAGTGTTAAGCACCAACTGCGTTTATCTGGTCGCACCAGACCGGGTCAAAGTCAAAAGTTAAGGCCGACTACGATGAAGCCAGTGTGCGACACCGGGACTAAGTTTGTCCTGGTGAAAGTTTTTACCTTCTAACTTAGGGCCTGATCCATAAAGGTGAATGTACACTTTGTGTAAGTTTATTTATTTTTTTAAATCACAAAGGAACTTTACAAGTAGGATCTTTATGAACTCTGGAGTCTCCACACATAAAAGATAGGCAGTCGTAAAGATACTACTCCTAAAATTGCATTTGAATTGCAAAAAATTGTGACCTTACACAAAAGTGCATGTTTACCTTTGTGAATCAGGCCCTTAGTCTCTGGGATGGAAGTAAAACATCCTTAGAGGGACAAGACAGCAGATAGAGCCATGTTATTAGATAGCCCTGGACAAGGTCTCAGTGAAGCTCTTTTGATGGGAAAGCTCCAAATGGCAGAAATTTGAATTTCATGTCCAGTGGAGGTCCCTCACCGGTCGAATACTTTTCACGCCTTCACCTGGTGGAGATTTCTACCTTTGGACTTAGCCACTTTTTTGCAGCTCAGATTCTTCCAGCAGGACAAGGCTGCAGGCTTTAGCCAAAGAGGGCTTTATGAGATCGGACTTTTTCTCTGTGAAGTTCTGCTGACCGAATATGCCGCAGCTGAGAAGAATGTAGCGGAACCAACCTGAATCTTTGGTCCAACATTTTAGCATCTTTTTTGGCTTGTTCTAGCAGGCTGGTCCCAGTCCCCCATCGATTCTCTAAGCCAAAGTTGGCAAAACGTTTTTACATCCCGGGGTTCAGGAAACTTTAGGAGAAGTACACTTTGACACCAGCCAAGGGCCCAGGACCTAGGGGACAGCATTTGTGTGTTAAGGCTCACTCTAGCAGAGGCCAGCAGCAAGGTCCAAGGTAGGTCCAGTTGGAACTGGTCAGCTGGGCATTTGCAGGAAAGGCCTCTGAAAGATTGCTGTGTCTTTGTAGCTCAAACAGGTTAGCCATCTGACATTTGGAGTTACTTCTAGGGTTCTGAGGTCAAGACAAGCAGGGCTAGTCTTCCTTCAGGATCGTCAGACAGCAGATCAGTCCTTCTTTTGATTCTTCACATATCCAGGAGTGTTCTGCGAATGGTTCTTGGGATGCCACAATTATGCCCAGTGCTAGTCTGTGAATGGGGGAATCTCAGACCACTCCCTAATCAATAGGGTAATAGTTCCCAGGGGTGACTCTAACTCACTTTTCCAGCACTGCCTGTGCATTTTATTCTAAACTATTCCAAGCTACCCCTCTCTACCTAAATCCAACATGGCAGAACCCAGTTTCTCCTGTTCAGAGCTCCCTGTGCCAACACAGAGGGGTGACTATGAAAGTGGGAAAACCCTCCATTGTGGGTACTCCAAGCTGGTTCTGGGGCAGTTCCCCTTTTCCTCTGGGTTTGTAGCCAATCTGACTAGGAAGACAAAGGGAGGCAGACCTAGGTGTGATCTACATCCATCAGTGATGGGGTAGGCACCCTTTGGACACAGCACCGCAGGCTATCCTGCTCTAGGAAGAGAACACCTCTCCACACCCAAGCCTTTTGTCCACTGTCTGATCTGGAAGCAATCCACATCTCAATACAGGGGACCCGTTCAACAGTCAGGTGACCCTGGACACTAGGAAAAAAAGCACATTTGACTTAGGCAGCAAAATTAGAACTTTTTAAAAATATAATTTTCAAAATAGTAATAAAAAGCAAACTTTTTTAAATAAAATTAGTATTTGGGTCATCTTTCTAGCTGCTCCCAAACTGAAAAAAGTTATGAGTTGTTATATTATAACCCCAGTGTTTCCATGTGGGAGATCCTGCCTTGCCACAGTGAAAAATAATGTTGTGTGTTTTCACTACCAGGACATGTGAAACTTTAAATCAATATCCTACTTTTTAAATACCATGTACCCTGCCCTGGCACCAATAAGGGCCTACTTTAGGGGTGACTTATAAGTATTAGGAAGGAAGGCTTTGGCTTGGCAAAATGTTTATTTTGCAAGGTTGAAATGGCAGAATAAAACTGCACACACAGGCTGTAGTGGTAGGCCTGTGGAAGTTTAATATTGTTACTTTTGTGGGTGGCACAATAAGTGCTGCAGTCCTCTAGTTGCATTCAGTTTTTCAGGCCTTGAGTACATATAGTACCATATTCTAGGGATTTATAAATTAATGAAATGTGCCAACTAGCAATATGTCAATTATAGCATGTTTAAAGGGAAAGCACAAACACTTAGTCACAGTTAGCAAGTATCATATGCAGTCTTATGGCCAACATAAAAGAGTTCAGGAAAAGAATGCAAAGAATCTGGGGGGGCCCTGAGGGAAGGGCTGATTTCCACCAGTTCTGCTTTTTTCTCCTCTCCCTTCTACGTGGCTCACAAGATTTCATGCAAAAGTACCCTACCTTTTGGACAAAGGTTACTCATTTGAACTATTTATTTAGGCTCATTTAGTCCACAAATATAACTTGTTTGGCACAATAATAAAAATAATTGTGAAAAAAGAATGCTTGGGACATAGAAACCTTTGGTACTCACATGAATGGTTGAAGCACAAACAAATGGCACTGCACCAAGTAAGAACATTGCAATAATTTTGGCCAAACCTGTCTTTAGGTTCCGCCTGCACAGCGCTTGTGCTGTACTTGAGAAATATCTTGTATTTAAAAACAAAATAATCTGAAAAAGTGCTTAGACCCTGCCCATTACTTACATTTACTTACCACTGGTTGGCTCCCACATCGCTCTCCATTTAAGTATTCCTATTGGTCAGCTGCTCTTCCTGGACTTCTGAGTTTGGCAATGCCATGGAGCATGGACCAAGTACTGCCTCCTGTGGCCAATGTCCTTCCACTGCCCACAGGCACTCCTTTTTTACTTTTGGCACGCACACTTAAGAAAGTACATGCATGCAGTCCCTCTCCTTCACTCCTAACCCCCTCTTTGTCCTGTGGTTTCATGAGAACTCCCCTGTCAGTCTCCAATGTCTTTCCCAACTGCTCCTCCCTCATGGTGTTGACCCCCAACCCTCCTGTACTGTTTATTTGTCTGTTTGTCACCCCCCCCATTAATCACCACCTCCTTGTCCCACTCCCTGTGACTTCACCGAACACCTCCCACCCTCTGATGTCTTCTCCACCCTCTTCCCTCATGATGCTTCACCTGCTAATCACCTTATGCTGTTTTTCACATGTTGCACAGCAGCACAGGCTGCTGTGCAACATGCATTAAGTAAAATAAAAAAGAGCGCTATGACGCAGTCAATGCCTAACCCCGCCCTCTTCCCACTGCTGGTTGTGTTTTCCCCACCCACAGAGGTGTCCTTGTCTCATCTCCCATGTCGGCTGTTTCCTGGACCCCCTTTTTCTGTTGTTTAATCCTCCCAATATCCTTCTGCCCTCTGTTTTTCACCACCTCTCCTCCCAACCACCCGCCATCCGTTACATGAACTTTGCAATGGGCTATGTTTGTCTGCAGACATTTTGCTTACTCTTCCCCCTTAAACTCTATAATGCCTTTAGTTGTTTATCTTCATAATCTGCCTGTCTCAACTGCCTAACATTGTATCCATTTTAAGTGAATGTCCATAGAATGCTAAGCAAGCCGTAAGAAAGATGGCATTGCGATTCTGATGGTGAGCTAATTATCAGGGCAGCACAGTTTCACACTCTCCTTTCACACTACCTCTCCTCATGTGCATATAAAAATTCAGTTTGGGTTCAAAACACTCCCCTTTTTTGTTAAATATGATAATAGCTGCACAGTGGTTAGCCTGAACTGCACACGTTTGTAAAGTGGGGAGGCTTACAATAAAATTCATCCACACCTAACTGCACTATACCTAGACAAACCTGTTCTACTTCAGATCTTCCACTGAGGCATTATCAATTAATGCTACGATTTCTCAGCTACAATTAATTACAGAGGTGCAAATTCAAGGCAACGGCCTCAGAGCAGTTTTACTTGAATTAGCACTGGGTGAAAAATTAATGATTGAAAATACCCTTGGTATGCACTCCAGTACAAAATTTACCACTGGTAATTACTCTGGGTGCGTTCCATCAGAATATTAGTCAAGATCTTGATTAGGTTGTTTCCATACCCTACACCCATGTCCATTGTTTAAGTGCCCCCTTCTCACACTGTCCGTTTTCACCCTCTCGCCATCCGTTTTCACCACTCCACTCCCCCATGTTGCTTGATTCCTAATTCACTGTTTTTCAACATTGCACAGCAGTGTGGGTTTCTGTGCAATATGCCTCAAAGGGAAAAAAGCGCTAAGACACAGTCAACGCTGGCTGTGTCATAACGCTTTTTTTAAAACGTTAAGCCATGTTGCAGAGCAGCTTGTGCTCCTTTTTTGGGGGTGAATGTTTTGACCATTTCTGCACACCTTGGGGGGGAAAAAGGCCAGATATTATTAGGCACATCTGCCCCAGTGGAAGAGGGGGGGCAGAAGCCCACTAGATACCAGGGATTTATTTATGTAGCAATTTTGCTGTTTTGGGGAGTGGCCTCTTTGACAAGGGTTCCTCCCCTATTGGGGGTGAATGTTTTGGCTGTTTTTGCCCCAGTTGGTGGCAGATCAGCCACATATTATTAGTCCCATCCTCCATCAAGGAGGACAGAAGCATCTATGCCACCAGGGATTTATTTTTATAGCAATTTTGTTGTATTGGGGAGCGGCCCCTTGGACAAGGGTCGCTACCCTTTTGAGGGTGAATGTTTTTCCATTTCTGCCCCCCCCCGGGGGCAGACCGGCCAGATAATATTAGGTCCATCCACTCACCTGAAAAGCAGGATGTCTGCAGGGGCAATGGTATGCTCCCAACCTCCTGGAACACTTCTCTGCACTTCCTGGTAGACACAGAAACCCCGGCAGGTGTCCCAAAAGGAAACGGGGAGTGGAAGAGAAAAAGACAAAACATTGCTACGTCTTGCCGGTCCAGCCAGGCACCCTGTATCTTTGGGGGGGCAGGTCGTTGTTGACAGAGTGATAGTAGAGTTAGTGCACTCAACTTCCTTGAAACTGAACCTCTCTTTCTGATATGGGAATGGGAGTGGTAGAAGAACACCGTGATGCTCCAGCACTTTTCTTGGATAATAATAACTGTTGGCACAATTACTAACACTGCATTACCAAAAACCCAAACTGGGTACCATAACAATAAGTACTGCGACACTGGGGCTGGCTTCACAGAGATTCACTGTTGCACACTACAATTAGAACTGTGGTTGCACTTATCATGCACAAGAAGACAAAAAAGGGCATTAATGATATCACATATAACTTTCCTGCATGCATAGCGTTAAACTAAAAGGAACAAAATCAATCCAAGAAATACAAATGTCCACTCTTGGGTTTAAACGATTAGGGTGGCACAGTTTGGTTTGGTTTCACTGAGTGTGTGAAAAAAACCTTCAAAAGCAAATTCCTCAAACCTGAAACACAGGCATGAATGACACAATTTAAATCCAATCTATTAGAGAAAGAAAAGTCACGTAAATGATCTTTTAAAATTGCACTATCGCTTTTTGTAGTACTTGAGCTCAAGCAGATTTCCTGAAGCACATTTAGGCAAGTAACTACAATAATAATGTAGAATGTTCAGAAATGAATTTGTCTCTTCAAGGTAAGCACACAGTTGAGTTTCCACATGTGGATGAGTCACCACACCAAATTAGAAGCACATGTCTACACCACACCCAATTAAAAGCACGTCTACATCTGCTCACATTAGCAAATAAGAATTGGTAAAACAAGCATTGATAAAACCAATTGTGTAACACAGCACATTATGTTTACTTAGAAACATGAAGTTTTAACCAAGAACAGGGATATGATTTAAACCTAATCCCTGGGGATGCTGACAGATAACGCAGGAGGTACCTTGGGGATTCCTGACAATCTACCCCCCAAGGGGGCAGAAGCCACTAGACAGCCAGTGATGTATTTATGTAGCAATTTTGTTGTTTTGGGGAGCAGCCTCTTGGGCAAGGGTCGCTCTCTTTCTGGGGATGCATGTTTTTGCCATTGCTGCCTCCCTTGGCTGCAGATGGCCCATATGTGTAGACCCATCTGCCCCCACTGGGAATGTTTCTTTGTGTGAACTGGATTTTGGCTGATGGTCTGTGTGTACTGGCGTTTGGCTGGCTGTGTGTGTACTGGTATTTGGCTGGCGGTGTGTGTGGACTTGCACTTGGCTGGTGGTGTGTTTGGACTTGCGCTTGACTGCCGGTGTGTGTAGACTGGTGCTTGCCTGGCGGTGTGTGTAGACTGATGCTTACCTGGTGATGTGTGTAAACTGATGCTTACCTAGCAGTGAGTGTGGACTGGTGCATCAATTGCAATGTGTGATTGTAATGTTTTATTTCTCCTTTTCATTCTAGTGCAAAGCTTATCATTTCCTTTGCTGTGACTCCTGCTTGTGGTTTCAGCACTGATAGATCTACAGTTATTGTGGTTGAATGTGTTTGGTAAGAAAACATTTTTTGTACTATTTACTCTAAATGAGTATCAATGCTATGCATGAATGAGTTTTTTGTAAATGGTGTAATAATAGCAGCATATTTAGCTTCTATTTTATTGCGTGTGAAATTCTCCTTGGATTTGGTCATGATGTGTATTTTGCTGTCTTGGGTGAAATATTATTTTGCCTTCCTTTCTAGTGGGATATTGTTGGTGCTTGCTGTATCTGTGCAGAGTAGGTGCAGGTGATCCTGAGACTCGCTGGCTCTGGCAAATGAGTGGTATCGTATTCGAGTATATAGGTTTTTGTGTGTTTTGTATTAATTGCCTTTTCCTTCCAGGGCACTATATGCCAGTAGTTTTACTTTCTTTGAAAAAGCCACACTTTGTTTATTACTTCTTTTACACAGTGTTGTGAACTGTTGTTTTATTTGTCATTACTTTTATTAGTAAGGATTATGGCTAGCCACAGGATTACCGCTCAGAAGGTTGTTGGTATGCTTTTCGAATCTTCCTACAACCATGATTATGAGTCAACTCTAAATCTGGGGCAGAGGAGGAAGTGCAACATTCTGGCAATGACTTTTCTGTCTGAGAGAAATCATCTGATGATGAAGCCACTCAGAGCGGAGGAAGTACATCTTTTAGAGGGGGACACTAATGTGCCATTAGTGCAGCAACAGGCATCTGGATTGCAGCCTGGTGGTGAAAGGCTTACCAATGGAATTGCTGTACTGTGGGTTGCCCAAACATGGTGCAGCCAGCGTTGTCTGCCTTTACTGGTGTCACAGGGTGTAAAGTGAATACTGAAAACTTTTTGGCTATAAATTTCTTTCAGTTGTTTATGGACGATGTATTTTTGGATGAGGTTGTTGACCAGACTCATTTGTACGCTGAACAGTATTTGAGGGACAACAGTGCCAGACTGAAGCCCCACTCTAGAGCTACCCGGTGGACTCCTACAAATCTGGGTGAGTTGAAGAAGTTCTTGGGCTTAACTTTGTTGATAGGTTTTATAAGGAAGCCGTCACTATCTTCATATTGGTCTGCCAGTCCATTGATAACAACAGCTTTATTTCCTGGAACCATGAGTTGTGATGAGTATTTGCTTCTGCTTCAGATGCTGCAGTTTGTTGATAATGCTTCAGCTTTGCTACAAAATCACCCTGATTTTGACCGTCTTTTTAAGATTCGGCCTGTCCTTGATCACTTTGTAGATTGATTTTCAGAGATCTGTGTTCCAGGGAAAGAAATAGCTGTGGGTGAGTCTTTGGTCCTGTTCAAGGGCCGTTTGTTTTTCAGGCAGTACATTTCTAGCAGGAAGGCATGTTATGGAATTAAGATGTACATGCTGTCTGAGAGTAGTGCTGGTTATGTCTATAATTTCAGGGTGTGCACTGGTAGGGATTCCACTACTGACCCCCATGGGGGGGCACTTTTGGAGTTAGAGAGAAAATTGTGAGGACTTTTTAACAAAGGTTACCACTTATATGTAGATCACTTCTACAGTGGTGTGCAATTGTTCATCAAATTGTTTAAACCCATACAAAAAAATGTGCGTAGAATACATGCAGTCTGGTACACAACCGAGCTGCACAAAGAGAAATCCTCTTGCAAAAAATTCGAAAGACGATGGACTTGACCAACACCCTCTGTGACAAGGCAGCCTATAAGTCAGCTCTCTGGGCATATCACAGAAACATAAAACTGGCTAGCAAAGCTTATATAACCAGCCAAATTGACCAAGCTGGTAATTACCCCAAATCACTTTTCAAAGTGCTGAATGAATTCACTAACCCTCGCGCCTGTGTACCTGAAACTCAGGTGCCACAAAAACTGTGCGACTCTTTTACCTCTTTTAGCAAAAATTCCCTAAGGAGCCTGATCAAAATGACACTGAACTGAACTTCATCTCCTTCCCCCAGAAACACTTGCAGTTTAGCCAATATTTATTTGCTTACCCTGGGTGAAATCCAGAATGTTCTTAATACAGTGAAGTCAAGCTCACCCATGGATGTATGTACTACTAGAATTGTTGCTTTACTTTCTAAGCAACTGGCTCCAGCTATATGCTCCTTGTTCAACCTATCTATCAGTACAGGTAAAATTCCCTGGGCTTAGAAAGAGATATGTCATGCCTATTCAAAAAAGGACAATCTTGCTTAATCTGACCTAGCTAATTATTGGCCCATTTTTCTCCTCCCTTCTTTAGGCAAAGTACTCAAAGGACTAATTGATAATCAAATTACTATCTACAGAGCAACATGATATCAGACCCTTCCTAGTCAGGGTTCCGCTCTTCACATAGTACTGAAACAGCACTAGTGGCGTTCACTGAGAACATTAGATTAGCCTTAGATGTCGACACACCAGTTATGCTTGTGTTGTTAGGCCTATCTGCTGCATTCAATACGGTGTCCCACTTGAGGCTGCTGCAAAGTTTGTATGACAAAGGAATTTATGGGACAACCTTACAATGGTTCAGTGACTTTCTAAACAACAGAACCCAATCCATCTCCTTGTGCGCTTTTAAATCACGTACCATGCAGATAGAGAAGGGAGTGCCCCAGGCTCCTGTCTAAGCCCTACACTTTTTAACACTTTGGTGCCCCCCTTTTGCAAACATTGTTAGAACTTTTGGTTTCGAAATCCAGTCCTATTCAGATGATACGCAGTTGGTCATCAATACAATAAGATTATGAGTGGTGTGGCTAGAGTAGGTCAAAGGTTGAAACCCTATACTAATACTCTTAAGGCTTATTTTTGGCATAAGAAGTTGGCTATCCATTTGTTTAATCTAGCAACCGTTAATGCTTTTGTTGTATTAAAAAATTGTTCTCCAGAGTCAAAGATGAAATTTGTTCAGTTTCAGCATTCTGTGATAGGTGGCCTTGTTGTAATGGAACAGACAAATGCTCCTAGAGTTGGAGTGGTGAAGGGTGTGGCTAGATTGATAGATTGCAACTTTGCTGATTACATTTCTCCCATGCCCAAAAAAAAACCAATCCCTGTAGGAGATGTAGAGTCTGTATCTGAAGAGGCGTTCAGAAGGAGAGCCATATGTACTGCCCTGAGTGTCCTCCTAAACCTGGGGTATGTGCACCCACGTTTTAATTTGTACCACATGCAACAGAGTTATTGGGAGCAAGTGTGAACGTAAAAGTGAACTGACTGGTCTGTATTGTTTTATATTCTTTGTTCAGAACTCACGGTTGGCATTAGTGTGATGTATTTACTTAGATCTGTTGTGTTTGTAGTTATAGTTCTGTATTTACTTCCAACTGGTTTGTTTTTTTCTTTTTTTTTGGTTAAAAACAAATGTGATGGCAGTGTGTGTGGATTGGCGCTTGGCTGGTGGTGTGTGTGTGGACTGGCACTTGGCTGGTGGTGTGCGTGGACTGGCGCTTGGCTGGTGGTGTGTGAGCTGGCATTTGGCTGGCGGTGTGCAAGTAGTGACTTGCTGCTGGTCGATACACACACTGCTGGTCAAATGCCAGACCACACACTCTGTCAGCTGCCAGCCAGTGTGATTGCTGTGTCTGTCATGTGTGTGTATGTAAGTGATGGGCCCTTGAATACTGCTGCCTGTTGATTTGAGTGTTGTAATGTGCTGGGCCCCCGTCTGTCGGTGTGAATGGTCTTGTGTGTGTCACATATGACAGGTGTGTGAATGACGTGTAAAGTGGTTGGTGTCTTGATGCAGCTTTAAAGCTCACAAGCTGCGAGCCATTGGTTCAGTTTTTTAACCTTTCAATTATTAACAGTGTATTTCATTTTTGTGAAGTCTCTTATTACAATTTTACATTTTAAACCTTCACTCACCCTCGAGACAAATCCAACAAGTATACTTGGGGAAAAGGTAGTTGTTCAGTAATATTTGTCTTTTCTGTCTTTCTCTGCCAGAGTGTATATTGTTTCTAGGAAAAATCTACAAAGTCTAGATATTTTCCTGAACTAGACACCCAGGAGAGTACAGGGTGGTGGGCCCCTCATGGATCCTAACAAGTTTTCTTACCCACAATGCCCTCCAAACCTCAATATGTGACTAAAATCACACATTTTCCTTGCATTTCTGTGCCATATTCTTCCAGAATCAGAAGAAAACCACAAAATTCCTACTACCCAGCATTTCACCACTTGTCCTAATAAAGATGCTGCCCCGCTTGTGTGGCTGAGTCTACTGCCAACGACAGGAACTGTTCAAACTTCAATAGGAGTTCCCGCAAAGGGACCGCCTTGACCTTGGTTTGATAAGCCCAAGTGAGGTACCATTTTCATTGGGGGACTTGGAAAAATGTCAGGTGGAAGCAAGGTTGTCACTCCCTGCAGATTCTAGAGCTTTCTATCACAGAAATGTGAGGAAAAGGTTTTTTAGTTGAAGTTTCAGGTTTGCAAGTGATTCTGGGTAACAAAACGTGATGAGAACCACACAAGTCATCCCACCCTGGATACACCTAGTAGTCTAGTTTTAAAAAATGTACAGGTTTGCTGGGTTTCCCTAGGTGCCAGCTGAGCTAGGGCCCAAAATCTAGAGCTACCCACATTGGAAAAAGAGGGTCAATTTTGGGTGGAAAAATGTGCTCGTCCATGTTGCGTTTTGGGCCGTTTCCTGTCGCGGGCACTAGGTATACCCACAAAAGGGAGGTACTATTTTTATCAAGAGACGTGGGGGAATGCTAGGTGGAAGGAAGTTTGTGACTCCCCATCGATTCAAAAACTTTAAATAACAGAAATGTCAAGGCAATGTGCTTTTTTAGTCAAAGTTTGAGGTTTACAAAGGATTCTGGCCAACAAAACCTGGTGAGAGCCACGGAAATCTGCCCACCCTGGATACCCTAAGGTGTCTAGCTTTCACAAATGTACAGGTTGCCTAGGGTTCCCTAGGTACCAGTTGGGCTGGGGTCTAAAACCTAGAGCTACCCTCACTGGAAAAAGAGTGATTTGGGGCAGAAAAATAAGCTGCGTTCATGTTGCATTTTGGGCCGTTTCCTGTCACGGGCACTAGGTCTAACCACACAAGGGAGGTACCATTTTTATTGGGAGAGCTGAGGGAATGCCTGGTGGAAGTAAGTTTGTGGCTCCCCGTGAATTCTAGAACGTTCCATCACAGAAATGTGAGGAAAATGTATTTTTTAGTCAAGGTTTGTGGTTTCCAAGGGATTCTGGGTAACAAAACTTGGTGACAGCCACGCACGTCAGCCCACCCTGGATAGCCCTATGTACCTAGTTTTAAAAATAATTACAGGTTGGCTAGGTTTCCCAAGGTGAGAGCTGACCTAGGGTCCAAATTCTAGAGCTACCCACATTTGAAAGAGGATCCGTTTTGGGTGTAAAAATGTGCTGCATCAGTGTTGCATTTAGGGCTATTTCCTGTTGCGGGCACTAGGTCTAACCACACAAGAAAGGCACCATTGTTATCAAGAGACTTCTAGGAGCACAAAATAGTAGAACATTTGTTATTACCAATTGATTTCTCTGCATTTGTGCCTTTCAAGTGTAAGACAGAGTATAAAAAAGATGACATTTTGAAAAATACCCTTCAAATCACTTGCTAGTACAGGCACCCACAAATTCAGAAATATAGACCTAACCACTGCTCCTAAACTCTATATCTTGTGCCCATTTCAGAAATACATGTTTTCTTGATACCCAATTTTCACTCTGCCTATTTCACTATAAGAATTGGTCTATACTCTGTACACAAAGAAAACCCTTTGTACAGTGCAGCTCAGTTGTTTGCTCTGGGTACCTTGGAGAACCTACTAACATATCTATCCCCACAGTCAAAGGGGTCTAGCGGATGTAATGGTATATTGCTTTTGTCAATCTGCAATTGGAACCAAAAGTTACAAATGAAAATGTCACAGATGCTTATTTTTTCCAACTCATTTTCAATATTTCTTTATTTCAACAGTTATTTTTCTTGGGAAAACCTTGATGGCTCTGCACATATGACCCCTTGCTGAATTTGGAATTGTGTCTGGTTTTCAGAAATGTATAGCTTTTCAGAATTACTTATGGGTTTCACTCTGGTTTACATCACAAACTGGAAGTAGGTTGAGACCACAAAAAATAGGGAAAATGGGCTACCTCTTAGAAAAATGCTGAAACTGTGGTACAAAAATAAGGTTTTTTGATTCAGCTTTGCATTCTCCTGAAAGCTGTGAAGATGGTGACTTTAGTACAGTAAACCCTTTCTGGATGACAATGTTAAGGAAAAAAATGACACTTTTCTCTGGAGACCTTTCTAAAACGTTTTATTTAACTAGAAAATAGTTATAGAACCCTACGAGTTAACTACTCCAAACAGCCTAAAAATGGCTGGGGGTGGATTTTTGGGGCCTAGCAGCGAAGGAGTCAACGTGTCACGATGTTGTTGTCAACTTGCAGCTTGTTTCTGACCAATTAAATAAACCACAGCAGATATAACCATCAAATTTGTCCTTTCAGCCAAAAACGTTTAAGTTGTATGTCAGACGCCCGCATACTTTCGGATTCCCTCTCTTGCCGCCTAATTTAAGGGATGGCAGAGTATTTATCTGATAACTTTTCGGACTGGTCTGTCATCCCTAACAAGCAATGTTAAAAAAGAACATGTACATGCATTGAAATGAATCACGCCGTGCCGAGTATTTACTTCCGGGTACGGCACGTAGCAAACACGGGGAGCTGAAACCCACAATGTCAATTACGCGCCTCCTGTCTAAATCCGGAGGAGACAAAAAAACGAACGCCAGGAACACAAGGTGACGAGCTCTGAGTCGGTTGTGGACTTCTCTTTGAAAACATTTTCCCGGGCGGTGTGATTATGGAGCAGCAACAGCTGATTGCTTCCTTCCAGCGTCTCTTCCTAGCTGGGCGACGGCTGTTTTCCTTTCCTTGGGCGGTGAGTACAAGGAGCGCCGCTATCGCCCCGGAAGTCCAAGACGAGTAACTCTATTAACTGGTGTTCATATCCGTCGGTTGCTTGCACTGGCTTCGCACAAACCCTTAGGTGTTGTGGACACCAAATGACTAGGGTGACCAGATAGTTCCATGTGGCGGGGGCACTACTGTTACATTCATGGGCTTTACTTTTACACGAATGCATTCTGGGAGTTGTAGTCCTGGTTAATTTTAATTGCGATAATTGGACCAACACGCCTGATAATATTGATATGTAAAAGCAGAGTCCAAAAATGGAAAAGCGGTGACATGGAGCCATCTAATTACCCTATACGTGGGCAGTTGAGAGAATGGATAACAGAATCTCCAGTGACCCTTCTGGTACGATCTGTAGAGAAGGAGGTATTTTGGCTAATTTGTTGCACACTCCCTGGCCGCGAGAATAATTTGTAGTACAGAAACAGCCTCATCTGCGAGACCCCTTGCATTCTGCACTGATCCTTATTTTTAAGTGTAAAGTCGATTCATGTGGAAACTCAAAAGCTTTTGGACGTGGTACTATATATTATTAGTTTGCTTCTGTGCAGTTACCTGGTAATGCATCCCAAATTTAGGGCAAGCCAAGGAGCAAATACACGTGCCCCACCTTGTACTCTAAAGAGTTTTGAGAGGGAAATTTAGACAAATATATCGGGGGAAGAAGGGAAGGAGGACGTTAATTTCCAAAATAAGTATTAAGAGGGAAAAAGTTAAAATTAATTAATTTGCTTTAAAAAAAATGACAATCCTTGCCCAAAGCGGAAGTGGTTATCCAGCTGTTGTATGTTTTCTGTAGTACTTTGATCCGTGCAATCCTCCACCATCCTGTAACAAAGTCGGTACCTTGAATACTCCGGCAACGACATCCAACACCCCTCATGATACTCAGACTAAACTACCCTGTAAACCCTCAAATAACTATACCCCATGCACCATAAGCCCCTGTGACTCTTATATCACATTGATACCCAGCACCCTCCAAACCCTTGCTCCCTGGTAACCTGCACCTCCTAAATCCCTCCAAGGCCGTATTTGCTGTTCCCCCACTTTGGCATTTGGGAGGGACATTTGACCACAGTCCCTTGAAATAGAAAAAGCCTTCCCAATCCGACCCTGACCCCAAATTATGGACAAATGCAAACAACAAAACTCCACCTCACTAGTACAGTTCATAAACTTCACAGCACCCATCCCCAAAACTCCCCAATGTCCAAACATTCTCCCCATTGCACTATTCGTAACATCAGTCATCCTAATTTGCTCATCATGACATGCCTCCTTCCCCAAAGTCCACACAAATTTTATATAACCTTTACTCTTTGACCCCAGTGCCTTCTAAACTACCCCACTTTCCTTCACCCACCAATTGCTCACTGAATCAACTAGACCCGCACCGTGGCTACCCAGCGCATGCTCACCAGGCAAATGTGACAAAGGTGTTTTCTGGCCCCACCATGAGTTTCCAAACATCTATAGTGCCATCACAAATCCACACCTAAGATTTTCGCCTCTCGTTTTCCTCACAGCTAAGAGATGGTGCTTGTTAGCAACAAAAAAGACAAATGCACCTAATCAGGGTGAAAAAACGCAAATTTCTTGACAGTGTTTCACTGCACCAACACACCTAATGTGTGTTACTTACAAACAATCCTCCTCTCCCTATTCAACTAGCACCAGGCTATGTCATGTTTCAGTGCCTCCTCCATAGCCTTCTTGGTACAAACCTGATCCAAACAATGTATGCGCAAGACCATCACTGCTTTTAGCTTGGCAAATCCACATTCATCATTTTAAAGTGTGCTAACCCTGAGAGGTACACAAAATCTTTTTGCTCATATTATATGATCAATATATCAGCACGGTCTGTGTCTACAAACAGATATGCTGAAGAGGGCAAAAGTTGTCCCCAAGGCATGCCACTGTGTCCCTGCCAAAAGTCCATATTCTGTCTGCTGTGAAGTCAAAGGGATCTTCAAAAAAAGACAGGAATTGGGCTTTTTGACCCCCGCCCCATTTCATATACAAGCGCCCTGCAAACCAAATTAATGTATTTTCTGTCCTGGGGCCCCAAACACGTCTTACAAGAAATATACAAATGCCTAATTAACCTTTACGCTTACCTCAATTCCCTAAATTGATTAATATAACACTTACCAGAATCAGGCTTCCACATCCTTATCTGTCTCATATCTTCTTGAGGAAAAACTGATCTATCTGCCCCAATTCTGAACCAATACGTTCCATACTTCACTGCCTGTAGCCCCAATAACCTTCATACCTTAAAAAACCAACATATTAGCTGCTGCCAGCCTCTTACCATCCACCCATGTGACAAAAATGTTTTAAAGACACACTTACAGACCACACAAACCTTTTCCACATCTTCAAAGTACAAATGCTACACCCTGCCTTTCCCACTCTGATATGTTTTTGCCTACATTATCATATGGCCCAGCCATCTCGTTAGATTTCATCAGCCTGTCTAGTAACCCCCTCCATATCCCTCCCTTCTTCTATTTTAAGCCACCCAACGTTTTATTGATTTGTTCTTATATCTTCTTCTTAAAGTTTAAATTTCAGAGGCCGGAAATTAATGACTTTTGTTGAAGATTTCCAGATTTTTTTCTGGATTTTGGCATAAAAATGCTAGCAACATTAATAAAATATAGGCCTTCTGACAATCTTATGCATCACTTCTTTTATATCCACAAAGAAAGTAGTTTACAATACTCCAAGTGCAAAAGAGAAATTTGTACTTGCATGTACTTTGATCTTAGCTCCTTTTGGGAACCGACCATTTGAATGAGCCTGTAGCTGTAACTATTGGTGCATGCATTTATCTAGCAGGCCCTTTCTTAATAAAGTTAACTGTTTTCTTTTTCAGAACAGCATCTGTGCCAATCCGCAATAAACAGAACAGAAATAAATGGGTAGTCTTACATATTTAGAGGCAGTTTAATTGACAGTGTAGTTTTATACGAAAACTGGATAGCTATAAATGATTGTGTCAAGAGTCAGGCTCTTTTTTGGCATTGATAGGAAATCACGTAGCCACTACTTGACCCCTTTTTATGTTTGGTTGTAGGGGAAAAGAGAGGACAAGGTGTTGGCACAGGTTCGAAGACCAGGGTTCTTGATAAATCTGGAGTTAATTGCCTCTGGCAAACTGGGTAATAGTTGTCCTTTACAGTGATTCACAAGAAAAGCACATTCTACATGACTGGTTGTTCCACTCAGGCAGCAGTTAGCCAGAGCATCTCAATTCTGTGATTTTTACATTTGCTCTTTGTCAGAAGTTAAAGTTTGGGAGGAAGCTTGATTAATGGTGGTTTCCATTTAGATTTGAGAGAAGAAACCCATACATGATTCACTGGGTAGATGAGCTCCCTGCCCAAAATGGAGCTCTGATGCAAAGATTGTATAGATGTAAGGGCCAGTAAAAGCAAGAAGAATGTAGAAAAATATCAAGGGAATCAATTTAAATTATCCTTTAGCTAGAGACTTCTTGATTATATATCAAGGGAACTCGAAGAAGCATTTACTAATATGGCTAGGTTGTCAAGTATTATTTCTCAGAATTTCATTTTGTCATCAATTAATCACGAGGATACTGACAACATCGTCTTGGATTATTTCTTTTGATATGCTAACATCCCAAGTAGTTGCAGTTTATTCCAAAAAAGGAGTGCATTAATACATATAAAGATAAAATGGGCATTTTTCTCTCTATGATAGAAATGTAGACCCTAATGTTAATAACCTCTTGTGGTACAATTGTAAAAACAAAAAAAAATGGGCATAGTTAGTAAGCTGTCAACTGAAAGAACAACCTTTGCATTGCTTTAATCACAGTGATGGGATCCTTTTTGTTACTGACAGAGAACCTAAACCTATTGCCATTAAATCTACTTATGTTAAAGCTTAATGTTGTCGATGTTGGAAGAATTGAAACCAGGGAAGAAATCTATCTGTCTTTTAATTGGAAAAAGTTTAACCTTTTATCTGAATTAACTTTAAATGAGTCCAAAGAAGCAGAACAAATGGTGGAAAGAAATTTGAAATCTTAGCCAATTAATAATAAGCTATGTAATTGTAGGATATTCCACTCTGAAGACACCAAAATCATCAGTGGGCGTACCCCAGGGTTCGTCCCTCAGCCCGACCCTCTTCAACATCTACATGGCTCCGCTCGCTAACATCACCCGATCTCACAACCTCAACATCATCTCATACGCCGGCGACACCCAGCTGATCTCTCCCTCACCAAGGACTCCGCCAAGACCAACGTCCACAAAGGAATGAAGGCCATCGCCGACTGGAAGAAGAACAGCTGCCTCAAACTCAATTCCGACAAGACTGAGGTCCTCATCTTCGGCTCCACCTCTTCCGCATGGGGTGATTCCTGGTGGCCAGCCAGTCTCGGATCCGCTCTGACTCCCACCGACCATGCACGCGACCTAGGATTCATCCCGGACTCCTCACTATCCATGACCCAGCAAGTCAACACCATCTCCTGCTCCTGCTTCAACACCCTCCACATGCTCTGAAAGATCTACAAATGGATCCCCACGGAAACCAGAAGCACAGTCACCCAAGCCCTCGTAAGCAGCAAACTGGACTACGGCAATGCCCTCCAGGCAAGAACCATGGCCAAACTCCAGAAAAGGCTGCAACGTATCCAGAACGCCTCCGCACGCCTCATCCTGGAAATCCCCCGCCACTGCCACATCATAGGCCACATGAGAGACCTGCACTGGCTTCCCGTCAACAAGAGAATCACCTTCAAACTCCTCACCTACTCTCACAAAGCACTGCACAACACCGGACAAGAATACCTCAACCGACGGCTCTCCTTCTACACTCCGACCCGACAGCTCTGCTCCGCCGACCTCACCCTCGCAACCGTCCCACGCATCCGCAGAACTACAACTAGCAGCGGATCATTCTTGCACCTCGCCGCCAAGATGTGGAACACTCTTCCCACCCACCTGCATCAGACCAAGGACCTCCTTACATTCAGGAGACTTCTCAAGACCTGGCTGTTCGAGCATTAGCAGCACCCCCCCACCCAGCGCCTTGAGACCCTCATGGGTGAGTAGTGTGCTTTACAAATTCCTTGATTTATAGGAAACTATGTGGTAGGACACTATATTTTTGCTGGCTTTGAAACTCTGCACACTTTACCCTTGCTATCGAGTAGTAATGTGCCTGTACTCCCCCAATAAAATGGCTGAAATGGCATATTCCTAATTGGCATATTTAACTTACATGTAAGTCCCTAGTAAATAGTACATAGTGTACCCAGAGCCAGGAATTTAAATGCTGCCAGTGGACCACATCACCTATTGTGCTTTCCAATAGAGTGACAGTGCATAAATGGCTTCAGGCTTACCCTGTTTTGTAATTCACCCTGTCAAAATAAACCCTTTTGGCAGGTCAACTCCTTATTTTTTCAATATAATACGTCAACCCTGTAGCCACAAGGCAGTGTGCATGGTATTTAAAAGTAAGACATGTAGAAATTTAATGTTAACATGTCCTTACAGAGACGACTAGACCAAATACTATTTTTACTGTGGCAGACTTAGCTGTCCTTTGTAGAATATCAGGGTACAGATTAAAATCTTAAAACTGTATCCCGGGAATGGGGAATAGAAAATCAACTAAAAAACTAATTTTAATAATTGTTAAAAATCAACTTCACTGATGAAGTCAGATTTTTGGTATATATTAAAGAAAAATACATTTTAGAAAGGTACCTTTTCCAGCCTGAAGTTCCTATAGGCAAATTTGCATTTGCTCCCCATCTTCCCATAGCCAATAATTAGCATTTGAATAAATATGAGAAAGGTGTGATTCCTCTCTGGAACTACATAATAGGTCACTGTGATTGACAGGTCTATCTGAATGTCAGTCAAAGATCTTTATTCGGCACTTGCCATAAAAGTACAGTTAAAATGACATATCCAAGTGAGTAGGCAACAAAATAAAGAAAAAATTAAAACACAGCTCAAAAGATCATATCGTACATAGATTACAAAATAGTCTATTCCAAATTCCTCTTTCACAGCTATTCCAATACTTCTTATCAAAAAGTTTACTGGTATCATAAAAAATAATATACATTTTTTTTGAATACCCTAAAATATAATAGAAATCCTTACTCCATATAAAAAATGACTATCCTAAACCACATATGAAGTATAAAATCTTAAACAAAGCAGATTTAAAAAAATAGCATAAATAGATTAATAAATTACAAAATATTAATACCGGTTCCTAATAGCAATAGATGATCTAATAACGTTTAATACCTGAAAACAGATTTTGACATTTGATAATTTCTGAAAATATATCAAGGCTTCCTTATAATGGAACGGTCTTAATGTACGTAAAATAGATAAGATAAAAACTTTTCTAGGGGTAGCATAAAGGGAACAAAAAAGAAAAAACTGGGAAGTACTCTGCTTTGAACTGGCATCCCAGGGGCAAGGTGGTAAGTCTTTTTGCCAGATACACTGATTGGGAAAGGCCACCTTAAAATGAATCAAATTCAGTCTAAATAGAGTTAAAAGAGAATATATTTTTGGACATGAAAACCAAGTCAAATAGGATTCTATATGTGAGGCCGTAACAATCTGAGTATAAGAATCTAAAGATTTCAGTTTGAAACAACTATGAAGTCTTATGTCTAAAGTATGCTCAGAGTGACATGATTTCAGCAGAGACCTTACAGTTGTGGTTAGCAGTTGTGGGTCTTCAAACATGTACCTAAGCCCCAGCTTGTCAAAGGATGATCGCAAATACAAGAGCCAGGGAATCCTGTTCGAATTGGCCAACTGTATGCACTCAGTAATACATTCCTGCACAAGACTTGCCGCTGGATTTGTCGAACATCTAATCCACCACAAAAGGGGGGCAATAGAGACTTTGTCCTCTAAAAAGCATTGGCCCACCTCCTCGTGGCTAATGATGTTTGCTATACACTTGGGTACCATCAGTAATCTGCGCATACATTTATTCTCAATACGTTGGAAAGTGGGTACTTTGATGTGACCCCAGGCACACTTGGAATTATATAACATCATGATCTGAGAAGACGGTCTATGACCAAGTTTACGAGTAAAACAAAAAATCGCTTCAATGTTCCTTGCCATTTGTTGGGTCTTAAATTTAAGGTGAGTCTTCCAAAGCATGGAAGAAGTTATATGCATACCTAAGTAACAAAAATTCCTCACCTTATTAATGATATTGCCCCCCATAGTAAATTGTTTAGATTTTGTATTTCGGGGGCCACATGTCTTAACAAATGTCTTAGAATAATTAACTTTCAGATCAAGGTCCAGCATGAAGTTCAAAAAGAGGTCCAACAGGCCTTGTAAACCATTTGCAGTGCGAGCAATAAGTACAGCATTGTCTGCATTTAATAGAACTGGGAGCAATCTCTGGCCCATCTTTGGTACATCTTTCCAGTTTTTTATCAAAAAGTCATAAAGCCCATTTATGTATATCAGAAAAAGAAAAGGGGTTAGAATACATCCCTGTCTTACTCCCCTAGATGAGGAAATGGGGGCGGTTCTCTGTCCCGATGGGCCAAACTGAACTGAAACCTTTAAATCTATATGGAGACGCTTTATAAGTTCCAATAGGGTCTCATCGCACTCCAGGGTTTCCATGATTTGCCACAGCTTCTCCCTATTTACCAAGTCAAGTGCGCTGGATAAATCAATAAAGACCATATGAATTGACTCCCTTTTGGCAGTTACCTATTTACTAAGAATGAGATGCAAGTTTAATACTTGCTCAACTGTACCCAAACCGGGTCTAAAACCAAATTGAATTGGAGATAAGATCTGTGCCTTTAGCACCCAATCCTCCAGGCGAGACAAAATCACACTGCCCAGAATCTTGGCCGTAGAATCAATCAAAGATATTGGTCTGTAACAAGAAGGGTCTTGTCTATTGCCCTTTTTGAATATAGGAATAATAATTGGCAGTTTCCAAGAAGAGGGTATATTACTTTTAACAGCGCTTCTTAAGACATTTGTAACTAGGGGACCCCAAAGGTTAGGCAAAGATTTAAAGATATCAACGGGAACACCGTCAGGGCCAGGAGCCTTCCCTTGTCTTGAACGATTAATGGCTCCAAGGATCTCATGTAGATCAAATGTAATATCTAGGGCATTTGTATCAGGGTCTGAGTTGGTCCGGTTGGTAATATTATCCTCCTTAGTCAGAAAATCATTATCTAAATCAAATACTTTCCTGAAATGATTCAACCATACCTCTTCTGCAATAAGACAATCATCAACATTAATGTTACTGTCCGAGAAATATGAATGATTTACCACCTTCCAAAATGTTGAATTATCCTTCAGATCGGACGCAGCCTGTAACTCTTCCCACACCTTAGAACTTATTTCTGATTTCCTTTTTTCCAAGGTGGCCTTATACTCAGCCCTAGCTAATTTAATTAAATAACGGGAAGGACAAACTGTTTTAAGGGCATCTTTTAATTTTTTGTGAGCAGTTGAACACGCGGAATCAAACCATCTATGGGCGGGCAAACCCATAGTAGGCCTGTCCACCACAAGGGCATGCAAAATAGCATTACTTAAAAATTCAAATTCTTGCACTATATGATCATGGTCAGACTGCTGGGATAAACAAATATTAATGGAGTCAAACCTAGATCTTATAATTTTTTGATTGAAAGTCATTGGGTTTATTTTGTCCCATTTCAGACGTAGGCCAGAATTTGTATGAAAAGTGGTGTTTCTTCTCAATCCCTTAATCCTAGAGACCCGATCAATTATTAATACATAAGGGATTGTGGTCACTAGCACAGTGAGGGATTATCTTAAAATCACTGATTAAATGATAATCAGGGGAGCCAATAAGAATAAAATCAATAGTACTCCCCTTCGTATTCCCTGTGAACGTTGGAACATTTAAAGAATCTAGTGCCACTTTCTCTCTAACATGAACCAAAACAAAATTACATAAAAAGGAGTTCAGAGCTTCTCCTTCAGGTGAATGAATAAAATGGAATGACGACTCTCTGCCTTCAATGGGAATAGCACACAGTTCTAAATTTTCCTGACAACATAGGGGAGTATTAAAATCACCGACCCATAAGACTACTAAATCTTCATCTTTTAATTCGATGGAAGAACCGATAAAGTCCACTACGTCCTCTAGGTTTCCTTTAAGAAGGCCACGTGGGACATTGTTATAGAAGTTTAAAATCAAAATACCTTTACACCCCCTAATAGATAGTAAGACAATCATAAAATAAGGTGAAGACCAAATTAAAGACTCCTTCAATAATGGTAGTCGTAGGGATACAGGGACTAAAAGACATCCTCGTGCTCTTCCCATTGAAGAAGTTAATGCCGGCTGGTAAAGAGTTGTGTACCCATCCAAAAGGAATGTATCTTTTGACCAAGTTACCTGTAAACAAATGATGTCAAAAGACTATATAAAACTCATACAATCCGGGTTATTTATTTTAGATCGAAGCCCCGCAATGTTCCAACTGATCAAGGATAAGGGCTTTGGTCCTAAGTATAACACTGATTTATCAGTATTATTAAAATGGGAGGTATCAAAAATGTTCTCTCTTTCTTCCTGTATAAAATCATCATGATCATCGTCGGACGTTAATCTCAGCAAGTTTTTAGGGCCCGGGCTTACGGTAACCGTAAGTCAGTCATTCTCGTCAAGAGAATGAAAGGCCAAAGGACAATTGCTAATAGGAACATTTACCTGACCATATGGCCTAACTGGGACTGAACTATGATTGCTAGGAACAGCACTAAAACATTGTGGAAAAAGGGAATGGTCATAAAAATGGCACAGGGAGTATATTTGAATCCCATTATCTGAAATGTCAGAATAATCTAAATTTGCCAGAAGGTAATCAACTGAACACAGGTTAGCAAAATTAATTACAACACAGTCTCCGTCATCCGCTTTTCTTCGGTAGCCAACCTGCTTCACTCTACGCGCCATAAGAATCTTATTATTTGGATGATAGTTGGATTTGAATTTAGATTTCAGCCAGTGAGCAGACTTCCTAATCAAAGCTTGGGTGTCTTCTTTTTTGTTACTATCCAAAGGAGGCACGTTTGTTAACACCAAAACATAAGGAATACAATCAGGAGGTAAGTGCAATAAATCTGCTTGATTAATGGATTTATTTAATAGGGGAAAATTTGAGCCAAGGGAGATAACTTCTTTAGGGATTACTTGCGGCAACTCATTCACAGCATTACCTTGGCTAGATATGACCGGGGATTTGGCCAAGAGTGTGCCGGAACCTTGAGATGACGATATAGGTAATGAATTTTCTTTTGTTACCACATCACGGCTAGGTACCATTCCTTCACTTGATACTCCTGAATTAAATAACTGGGCAAAAGTACTAAGCGCATTGTTACAAAAATAGTGAAGTCTTTTAGTAATCATAGTAATACGTTTATCATCTAGGGTAGCACAAAAGGATTTAAGTATGGAGTCTAATGTACCAAAGGAGTCACTGAAAGCATCATTGTTTTTTGGGTGTTCGTTAGTTGAAACCAAAACGGCTGATTCATTGGCACTAATTGCCGGTGAAATGTGAATTCTCTTTTTAGGGTCCGAAGTCTTTTTTTATATTCTTGGACCTTTTACCCGCACTCCTCTTCTTCAATGGGGGGAGTGCCTGGGAGCATTCCAAGGATGAATTAACACTTTGAACAGAGTGTTTGGGTAAATCTTGTAGGGGCATGTCACAGTGAGCAGATTGTGTAATATTGATAAACGGAGCCAGTGGAGGTGACCCCTCCTTTGAATTAGTGATTATATGAACAATAGGTTCCAGAGGGGGCTGCTGGGCAGATTTTTGAACAGCCCTAATCCTTTCTTCAACCTGCTCCAGTTCAGATTCAACCTGCTTCAGTTCAGATTCAATAGCCCCAATTACGGAGGATAAATAGCTAGTAATAGAAGATTGGGCTGAAGTGCCCGGCCTGCCATCTCCCTTTTGGAGACTATTATTCAAAATGGGGGGAAAGAAAGAACAATCACACACGCCTCCTAAAAGAGAAAGGACCACAACAATACCTTCAAACCTCAACATGAGTTTTGTGCAACAAAAACAACGTAGCGCAATAGTGAAGTTCCACCCCCACGAGGGGCAAAGGATCCTAGGCCAGGGGGCCAGAAGGCCAAACCCCCCCCCTAACAAAGTACAAGTACCTTATAACGGCTTCCTGGAAAACACACATTCAATTAACTCTAGATGAAACAAAGTGAATGTTAGGGGGGGCCGAGCCTCTTCCTGTCGATGATGGGCGAAGGACGGGCCCGCCCTTGGCCCGGGCTTTGCCTGGGCCCGTCCCGCGCGCATCCCACAAGGTGGGAGCGCGATAAAATGTTTAAAGGGGCTCGGAGCCCGCACCTTCCTCCAGCACCAGCACCAAACAGCGGTCCCCGCGCTTCCCCGGTCTATCTGAATGGACATTGATGACTCCTTTTGAGCTCAGCAGAAGGATGGGGGCTGTGAGCAACCTTTTTGCCACCACTGTGTCACATCCTGCTTGACAAGTTTACTGGATTCACAGATAACACTTAGAATGCGCTTGAAAGGAAGGGAACAGGATACCAAGAGATTTCATGTATATCCACTGTCTATGTGCTTTTGTCCTACTAGACTTCCAACACTGGGTTTTTTATAGGTTACTGTGGCCGATTCAATCTGGATTTTAGTGTTAAATGTGTGAGGACACTATGATTACCAGAGCTGACCCCCCCCACACACACACACACTCACAGCCCAAGTTGAGTGTGTTGCCTAATATTTTTACCATCTTGAAAATGGCCAAAGTAGGCAGGGTTGGCCCCAAGAACTTTTTCCACGTTGGTTAGAGCATGTCAAAGAGGCATTCCTGTCCACTAACTAGTGCCAAGCATAAATGTGGCCACTCCAGGCACCCACTTCTTACCACTTCCTAGACCTGCAGGAGATCAGGAGAGGATTGGGCTTACTGACGGTGACATAAGATGAGCCCCGAAGGACAAGCTCTGCACCTTCATATACCAAGGTAAAAGAAGCCTTTCCTGCAACTGCCGAGCTGAGCTGTGGACCCTGGACCCTGCGGTTGGTTTCTGTCTGCCACTCTGTGAGTCTGTAAGAGCCTTCTACAAGGTCCTGAGCAGCTTCAGAGGTGCACTCCTGTGGTGAATTGGGCCTTATAGGACTAAGTTATAAGGTAATACGTTTGACCAGGATGAGCCTGATAAGTGTTTTTGACCTGCGCTTCATTGTAGTCTGCCTCATATGTGCACCTAGGTCGCGGTTTACAGCAGCCATTGACTGTTATTGGTGCATTGTGCTTTATGGTGTAGTTTCTACATAAAACATAAAAATTTATATATGATTTCTCTTCCCCTTATTGGATTTTGTCATTTTGGTGAAATTTTGTTTATTAAGTTATATTCTGTTTTTGTAATTCGGTTTGACATTTTTATTGTTTTCCTTTTTAATGTTATTACTTGGTGGTTCTTTATACTTTTCACATTGCCCTGAGTTAAGCCTGTCTACTCTGTGGCTGTACCTACCAGGGGATTAAGTTCAAGATAATTTAGTGACTTTGACGGTTCAGCCTGGCACGTTTTGTGATTATTTCTTGACATGGGAAATTACACACTCCGAATAACAATCCAAGTTCTTACAGTCATCTTAAATCCAGGAAAAGCTTCATGGAAAAGTATTATATATATATTTTTTTAAGCCAAATGGTTTCAGTGCAAATCACAAAATAAAAGAGCTTTTCTTAAATTAGGATTCCACGAAAAACCCTGTCCATCGAATATTTGTTACAATGGAATATAAGTACATTCATATATAGATCACTGGCAACAGAAAGATTCATATCTTGAAATATTAATTAGCATGCACGCCAGTATAGTCATTAGGTAATCAGGCATGTGAGTCAGTGCACCAGCAGAAGCTTGATGTTATCAGCTTAGTTCCTGCGTAAGTTCTCCTACCTCCAACTGGCAGAAACTAAGACTTCCTACTCTAGTTGGTTCTGCACAACCATGGAATGACCATCTTTTCAGAGGTACCAAATGTGTTTTTTTTAATTACTACAAATATCCTTATTTCACAGTTCATCTCTTCTGAATTTCTCAGAAGCCATCAATAATGCCATCAACGGTCTTTTTCCATCATCTCCATAATACTATGCAATGTTAAATATCAAGTTAACTTCTTTTCTTTATACCTCACCTGGCGAGGAGGAGGGAAAAATTGCAGACTTCTAGCACTCCGGATGGTAGTTCTGCCCGAAACCCCATTGATGCTCTGATGTAGGTGAAACCTACTTACATCTGGGAATGAATTAGATGCAATCTCGTAGTGAGAGGCTAGGTCTTTCCCAGCAGGAGGTGGATCACAGCATCAGCAGAAGAAGCAACAAGTATTCTATACCGTTAGGCTTACGCAGCACAACAGCTTCATTGCAAAGTGAGCCAGAGGATCTGGTTAAGAGGGGATGCTCGGCAGAATTAGCACTGGTGGGTGTATAGGTTTAAGCACCCAAGACATAGAGACCACAGCGTTCTCAAATGGTAGCCTGTATTTTCCCTGCATGTCTTTGAAGTCTGGGGCAACAGAAAGTTGGACTAGCATAGCAGGAGAGATACAGGCTCCCTCAGGAGCAAATTGATAAAGGAGCTGGTAAACTTGAGTCTGGCTCAGCTACACAGAGGAAAGAGTATAAAAAGGACCCGAAAAGCAACAAAAGTGCAGCCTGCACCCAAATCTGCCTGCCAGATGGTAACAAACATTCTGACCCTGGCGGTCGGTGATAATGCGGCGGCCAACCAGCAAACAGGCAGGCGGTCAAAAAATGGAATTCTAACCCTGGCGGGAACCGCCAACACAGGCCGCCACTTTAACACTCCGACCGCCACGGCGGGACCAACAAACAGTGCGGCGGTCACCGCCAACAGGCAGGCGGCAGACAATGTACCGCCCACCCTATCACAACTCACCAATCCGCCACCTTTTCCGGGGCGGGAGCCCCGCCGATAAAAACACGGCGGAAACAGACTACGAACGGGAAAACGCTCACCTATACACACTCCACGAGGAAGGAGGACAGCATGGAACCCGAATTACACACCCTACCAGCTATTGTGTACCTGCTCATCTACCAGGAGTACGAACGCCGGCGCAGATGACAACGGTGAGTACTGCACCTACGACACAGGCGAGGGGGGAGGAGGAAAGCTTACGGGCACACACATGCGCCATACACCCACCCCCCACCACAAATACCTACACCTACACCCCAATGCCGAGCAACAAGTCAGAGTGACACCACACAAACCCCCCGGAATAATGCAAAGACACAATTAAAATGATCTATAAAATATATGTATAAATAGCTCCATTGAAGGAATGGCAAATATGCCATATAAAAGATACAAAAATAAGGAATGAACATAGTCAACAATATATACATAGGCAAAAAGTCCTGCACATTCCGTCAAAGTTCCATAGTCCGTGGGCCAATGTGCACAAACACATGGGCAAAGCCCACACAGGAGACCAGATACCATTGGAGAGAACACTGCAGGGGCATCAGATGATAAAACTACAGGCACCTCAGGGGGAAGGGAAGGGGGGGCACCTCAGCCACATGAGTCCACGACGCCAGATCCACGAGGGGCCTCCATGCCCACTGTCCCATCCTGGGGAGTGCAAAGCCACAGTCTCACAAGTCCCTACAGTGGGTGGCTTGCCCACTGTACCATCCTGGGGAGTGCAAAGCCACAGTCTCTCAAGTCTCTACAGTGGGTGGCTTGCCCACTGGACCCTCCTGGGAAGTGCCAAGCCACAGTCCATCAGATGGATTACCGACTCCACTGTTATTGGAGGAGGCATGGTGCCCAGAGTGCTTCCTGAAGCCCTGCTCGACACAGATCCGGCACTGTCAATGGGCCAGCGGTGCTTGAGATGAAGGGCCCAGCGGTGCGGTGCTTGAGATGAAGGGCCCAGCGGTGCGGTGCTTGAGATGAAGGGCCCAGCGGAGCGGTGCTTGAGATGAAGGGCCCAGCGGAGCGGTGCTTGACAGGAAGGGCCCAGCGGAGCGGTGCTTGAGACGGCGGGGCCCAGCGGAGCGGTGCTTGAGACGGCGGGGCCCAGCGGAGCGGTGCTTGAGACGGCGGGGCCCAGCGGAGCGGTGCTTGAGATGATGGGCCCAGCGGAGCGGTGCTTGAGATGAAGGGCCCAGCGGAGCGGTGCTTGACAGGAAGGGCCCAGCGGAGCGGTGCTTGAGACGGCGGGGCCCAGCGGAGCGGTGCTTGAGATGGCGGGGCCCAGCGGAGCGGTGCTTGAGATGGCGGGGCCCAGCGGAGCGGTGCTTGAGATGAAGGGCCCAGCGGTACGGTGCTTGACAGGAAGGGCCCAGCGGTGCGGTGCTTGAGAGGAAGGGCCCAGCGGAGCGGTGCTTGAGACGGCGGGGCCCAGCGGAGCGGTGCTTGACAGGAAGGGCCCAGCGGAGCGGTGCTTGACAGGAAGGGCCCAGCGGAGCGGTGCTTGACAGGAAGGGCCCAGCGGTGCGGTGCTTGAGATGAAGGGCCCAGCGGAGCGGTGCTTGAGACGGCGGGGCCCAGCGGAGCGGTGCTTGAGATGAAGGGCCCAGCGGAGCGGTGCTTGAGATGAAGGGCCCAGCGGAGCGGTGCTTGACAGGAAGGGCCCAGCTGAGCGGTGCTTGACAGGAAGGGCCCAGCGGAGCGGTGCTTGACAGGAAGGGCCCAGCGGAGCGGTGCTTGAGACGGCGGGGCCCAGCGGAGCGGTGCTTGAGACGGCGGGGCCCAGCGGAGCGGTGCTTGACAGGAAGGGCCCAGCGGTGCGGTGCTTGACAGGAAGGGCCCAGCGGAGCGGTGCTTGAGATGAAGGGCCCAGCGGAGCGGTGCTTGAGATGAAGGGCCCAGCGGAGCGGTGCTTGAGATGAAGGGCCCAGCGGAGCGGTGCTTGACAGGAAGGGCCCAGCGGAGCGGTGCTTGAGATGAAGGGCCCCTGTTCAGCGGTTCTTGTCCCGGCGGGGCCCTGTTCAGCGGTGCTCCTCCCGGCGGGGCCCGTTCAGCGGTTCTTGTCCCGGCGGGGCCCTGTTCAGCGGTTCTTGTCCCGGCAGGGCCCATTCAGCGGTTCTTGTCCCGGCGGGGCCCTGTTCAGCGGTGCTCCTCCCGGCGGGGCCCTGTTCAGCGGTGCTCCTCCCGGCGGGGCCCTGTTCAGCGGTGCTCCTCCCGGCGGGGCCCTGTTCAGCGGTGCTCCTCCCGGCGGGGCCCTGTTCAGCAATGCTCCTCCCGGCGGGGCCCGTTCAGCGGTGCTCCTCCCGGCGGGGCCCGTTCAGCGGTTCTTGTCCCGGCGGGGCCCTGTTCAGCGGTGCTCCTACCGGCGGGGCCCTGTTCAGCGGTGCTTGTCCTGTGTGTCTAGGGAGCCAGACCTGGGCAAGACTTCCCGCTCATTCACCATCCGAACTTGCGGTCGCGGCGCCCTCCTGTGATGGAGTTCTGGGCCCGTGGGTGTCGTCCGTCACACCCGGAATGGGGCTGGTGGGGCCCTCCTGGGCAGCTCGCCTGCTGCCTGACTTCTCCGCACCTGCTGCCCTTGCCCTCCTTCGCTGAAGCTCTGTGGCCCTTGCCTCCCTTGGATGATGTGGCAGGTGACGGGGCAAGGCTACTGTCCTTGGTGGCAGCCGTCTCAGTCTTGTCGCGCCGGGCCTTTTTCTTTTTTGTCATCTTCCCGGGGGGGGGGGCTGGCTGTCCCCTTGCTGCTGGCCGATGTTCCTGCCCTAGGATCTGGTGGACTACAATAGCCCTGCACTATGGTCACAGTAGATGCAGGGCTGGTGGTGGCTGAGGTGCTTTTTTTACTCTTACCAGATGGAGGGGGTGGGTCAGTGATTGGAACGAGCTCAAGGTTGGAAAGGAAAAGGACTTTGGAAGGACAGGGACGGGTAGGTGTAGTGGGTTTGGGAGTGGAGGAAGAGGATGTGGTTGTAGGTGAGTCAAGTGTGCTGTCTTTGGGTGCAGGTGCTTGTGACGGAGGCTGTCGTGAGGTGAATGGCTGTTGGGTGGGTGGCTGCCTGCGTTTGTGTGCTTTGGAAGAGGGGGTGACAGACACACTGGGAGAGGACACAGGGGACGTGTAAATGGCAGTGGGGGTGGTGACTGCACTTGTGCGGACTGTAATGGAGGGTGTGCTGGTGATGGAAGTACTGGCTGATGGTGGTGTGCATGCAGGTGTGAGTGGAGACGTCACAGGGAGGGGGGAGGGAGATGAGGAGGTGGGGGACACAGAGGTGGTAGTGACTGTTGGCATGTCTGCATCTGGATGTTGCTTGGGTGAATACTTGTGGGATCTGTGGTGCTTATGTCTGGATGAGCTGCCCTTGGGTGTAGAGGTGTGTGCAGGCTGGTCTGATGGTGTGGATGGGATAGGCAGAGGAACAGGAGACTGGGACTGGGTGGAGGGAGTCAGAAGAGGGAGGCTGGAGACAGGGACAATGGCTGCCGTCAGTGCTGAGGCCAGAGCGTTGAACGATCGCTGATGGGCAGCCTGACCCGAATGAATGCCCTCCAGGTATGCATTGCTCCGATGCACCTCCCTTTCTACACCCTGGATGGCATTCAAAAGGGTAGACTGCCCAACAATGAGTGTCCTGAGGAGGTCAATGACATCCTCACTGAGGGCAACAGGGGTAACTGGGGCAACTGGGGCAGGGCCTGAGGTGCCTGGGGCGAAGGAGATGCCCGCCTTCCTGGGCGAGCGGGCACGGAGCGACGGCTGAGGGGCTGCTGGGAGGGCGGGGCTGGTGCGCTGGGTGGCGGCTGTACCTGTTGTGGCGGTGGGCACGGATGTTGCCGCCACCGCTAGGGAGCTCCCTTCCGAGGAAGTGTCGGTGTCGCTGACGTCTCCACGGGTCCCCGTTGTGGAGCTCCACTCGCCCTCCGTCTCACTGGTGTACTCGGAGTCTGTTGTATAGCCCTCTGGGGCCATGTGAGATGCAGCTCCCTCGTGCGCCAATGCCACTTCTCCTCCGCCTAATGATGCTAATGCACACATGAACAGGAAGACAAAGAAAATGGGGGGGGGGGAGAAATGAAGACAGGTTGAGTGCATGCATTGGCAACACCGTTGTCAGAGAGGACAGACACAGAAGCCCCCTGAACTAGGCCGCGCAATGGGGGTACACTACTCAGTTATTGTGACTAGGCCTACAGGTCTATGGACGACAAATGCACACATGGGTGAGGCCGGACCATGGATAGCTGTACTTGCCACCCTACAGAGGTGGGGGGCGGGGGCACAGGGCCGTGTCTAACGGAGGGGCCTAGCCTACAGAATGCGCCCTGGCCTGGAGATAGCCACAGCCCTCCTCCCCCACCCAGACACCTTCACTGCGCGCAAAGATAGCAGAATGTGCTGATACTCACCCCCTTGTGTCTGCTGTGATGTCCTCACGCGCCCATCCAAATCGGGGTAGGCCACCGCCAGAATCCGGGACATCAGGGGGGTCAATTGGCGGCTGGCACCCCTCCTACGTTGGGAGGCCATCCCCAGCAGAGACTCGGCGGTCTTTCTGGTCCCGCGGCGGATGTCCTCCCACCTCTTTCGGCAGTGGGTGCCCCGTCTGTTGTGGACCCCCAGGGCCCGGACATCCTTGGCGATGGCACGCCAAATGTCGATCTTCTGATGGGCGCTGACCTATGTGACATGTACAGGGTGGTAAAGGAAATCGCATCAGTTTTCTGCCTGGTCAATGTGAGTGGCCCCCCCTCCCCAACCTTGCCATGTGGCACATGCTCTCATCTTTCGTGCGTTGCACTCCTCATTCGCTCCCCTCCCCACCATCTTACATACACCCCACTCAACACAGGCATAGCCCATTCAACGTGCACCCTGTGTACTAACCTGTTGGTCTGGAGGACCGTAGAGTAGCGCATACTGGGGGAGGACCCCATCAACAAGTTTCTCCAATTCTTCGGCAGTGAAGGCAGGGGCCCTTTCCCCAGTCGCAGCAGCCATTGTATCTCCCAGACCGAGGTCACAGCAGCACTTGCAGTATAGGTCCTCTCCTGTGGATGATCAGGTCTCGAGTGATTAATTAGATAGAAAATGGCGGGCACGGCCGCGGCGGTGCGTACCGCGACAGCCGGCCCACATCGTCATTGGCTCCTGAGACCCATAGGGTTCAATGTTAACCAATGCTGCTTTGCGCCGCGGTCTTCGACCGCCTACCGCCACGGTGTGCCATGCCAGCGCAGTGACGTCACAGCCCACTGTCACACGTCACAGGTCAGGCAGCCGCCATTTCAAGGGCCCACATGGCATGATTTCTACTGCGTCACACAGGCCTAGGCCTTGCATTGCCACTCATACAAGCCGTTCAATGCATAGCGATTCGTGTACTGTGCAAGCTGTGTGAACGAACCTGTGGGTTGCTTGACTCTGTGCTCCATGTTGTCCTTCCTAGGCACCGTCCTCTGGGACTTGCGAGGAGAAGGATGAATCCTCCCGTGTACCGACCGAAGGTGGACCTGTCGACAATGGAAGAACGACATATCATACTTACATACCGGCTTGACAGAGCAACTATACATGAACTATGTGCCCAGCTGGAGCCAGACCTGATGTCCCCCATCCGCCAACCCACAGGAATTCCCCCTCTGGTGCAGGTTCTGTCAGTACTCAATTTTTTGGCAAGTGGGTCTTTTCAGACAACAGTGGCCATATCATCTGGGATGTCTCAGCCTATGTTTTCTAAGGTTTTGTCCAGAGTGTTGTCTGCCCTGATGAAATACATGCGGAGCTACATTATTTTCCCTGAGGTGGGCGAATTGGCTACAGTGAAGGGTGATTTCTATGCACTTGGACATATCCCCAACATCATTGGTGCCATTGATGGGACCCATGTGGCTTTGGTTCCCCCCAAAGAAAGTGAGCAGGTGTACAGAAACAGAAAAAGTTATCATTCGATGAATGTCCAGGTGGTCTGTTTGGCTGACCAGTACATGTCCCATGTAAATGCCAAGTTCCCTGGGTCAGTGCATGACGCGTATGTCATGCGAAATAGCAGCATCCCTTATGTGATGGAACAGCTACAGAGACACCGTGTGTGGCTAATTGGTGACTCTGGTTACCCCAACCTGTCGTGGCTACTGACCCCAGTGAGGAATCCCCGGACCAGGGCAGAGGAACGGTACAATGAGGCCCATGGGCGATCTAGGAGGATCATAGAAAGGACCTTCGGGGTCCTGAAGGCCAGGTTTAGGTGCCTGCATATGACAGGGGGATCCCTCATGTACTCACCAAAGAAGGTGTGCCAGATCATCGTGGCCTGCTGTATGCTTCACAATCTTGCATTGCGACGCCAGGTGCCTTTTCTGCAGGAGGTTGGTCCAGATGGTGGTGTTGTAGCAGCTGTGGAGCCTGGGGAGAGTGAAGAGGAGGAAGACGACGGGGACGACACGGACAACAGGGATACAGTCATACAACAATACTTTCAGTAGCACACAGGTAAAAATCAGCCACCCCAATTTACATTTACTTAAGGCCTCATGCGTCTCCACTGTCTTTGTTTCCCCCCAGTTCCTGTTAACTGATTTGTGACTTTCCCTTCCCTTTTCAGAGCTGTATGACCCACTGCCTGACTTCAGCTTTGTTTGCCCATGGACTAAAGCTTATTGAAATTGGTATGTTGTCATCACAAAATAACTGGACATTATTGCACCGTTATGTGTAATACATTTGTTAAGAATACAAGCAGACTCCTGTTTTTTTAAGTGGAATAAGTGATTTATTTTAAGTGCTACATATAGGTACATGATTGGGAAGCGGTGATGGGTGGGGGTGGAGTAATGTCCATGGCAGAGTCCAGTTCTCAGTCGCACAGGTGCATTGTCCATATGCCTGGGGAAGGATGGAGCAGGGGCAGTTCAAGGTTGGACAGGGTGACAATGTGGGACAGTGGGATGACATCAGGGGGTATCTTAGGCTGGCGGGGGTCTTGCAATCCTACTCTGTCTTCTTGTGAGATCTCAGGTTCCGCTTGCGGGGTGGTTCTTCTTCTGCAGGAGGTGGGGTTCTGGTGGCCTGTCGTTGTGTGGGGGCCTCCTGTCCACTAGCGCCGGCGGAGGTGGTAGGCTGTTCCTGGCCTGGGCTAGTGACAGGGGCCCTTTGGGGTGCCACATGGTCCCGCAATGTGGTGACGATCTGGGTAAGGGCCACGACGATGGTCCCCATTGCGGAACCGATGTTCCTCAGTTCCTCCCTGAACCCCATGTACCATTCCTCCTGCAGTTCCTGGATCTCCTGGAACCGGGCCAGTACCGTCGCCATCGTCTCCTGGGAGCGGTGGTATGCTCCCATGATGGAGGAGAGGGCCTCTTGGAGAGTAGGTTCCCCAGGCCTGTCCCCCCCTGTCGCACAGCAGCCCTCCCAGTTCCCCTGTGTTCCTGGGCCTCTGTCCCCTGGACCGTGTGCCCACTACCACTGCCCCCAGGTCCCTGTTGTTGTTGGGGTGGTGGGTCAACCTGGATGCCCTGTAGTGGTGGACACACCGCTGATTTACGTGTCCTGGAGACAGAGGCATAGGCCCGCTGGGTGGGAGCTGTGCTGGTGTTCCCAGAGGGGGTTGGGTCTGGTGTAGCCTGTGGCTGTCTGTGGGGAACCGACTGTCCAGAGGTCCCCGATGGGCCGGGCTGGTCGTCTGGCTCCAGGGAGACAGAGCTGCTGTCATCGCGGTGGGCCTCTTCTGGGGGTGGGATGGACATCTCTGGACCCTCCGTGGCGGTGTGGTGGCGTTCGGGTCCTGCAGGGGTATAAAGGTATGGTTATTGCTTCTGTGTGTGGCATTTCGTGTGATGGGTGGGTGTCCGTGTACCCATGTGCAGGCATTTCCTTGTGGGGGCTTTTGTGAGGGTGGCTTGTGGGGGTGATGTGTGTGTGCAGTGGGCATGCTTTGGTGATGGGTGTCCATGCTTTGTGGTCGCATGCAGGGCTTGGTGTTGGGATGGGTGGGTTGTGATGGTGAGCCTTTTGCTAGGGGTTGGTGTGATGGGGGAGGGGGTGAGGGTGGGGGTATGATTTGGCATGCAGGTGGGGTGGGGGTGGGAAGCAGTAGTGAAGATTTGCCTTACCAGAGTCCATTCCTCCGCCTACTCCTGCGAGGCCCTCAGGATGCAGGATGTGCAAGACTTCCTCCTCCCACGCGGTAAATTCTGGGGGAGTAGGTGGGGGTCCGCCGCCAGTCTTCTGCACTGCAATGTTGTGCCTTGATACCATGGAACGCACCTTCCCCCGTAGGTCGTTCCATCTCTTCCTGATGTCCTCCCGATTGCGTGGATGCTGTCCCACCGCGTTAACCCTGTCCACTATCCTTTGCCATAGCTCCATCTTCCTGGCAATTGTGGTGTGCTGCACCTGTGCCCCGAAGAGCTGGGGCTCTACACGGACTATTTCCTCCACCATGACCCTGAGTTCGGCGTCACTGAACCTGGGGTGTCTTTGGGGTGCCATGGGGTGGTGTGGTTGAGGTGTGGGGTGGCGTTTGTGGTGATGAGTGTGGTGCGTGTGGTGGTGTGTGGTGTTTGGTGCGTGGATTCTGTGTGGGTGATGGTGTTGTGTGCCTCTGTGTTGTGGGATTGTCTATTCTGTGCTCTCTCTCTAGCCTTCGTCAATGATTTCGGGTGGTAGGGGCTTGTGGGTGATGTGGGTGTGTGTTTTATATTGTGTTGGGTGTGTGGGAGTGGTGTTAGTATGTGTATCAGGTGTGTGTATTTCAAACTGACCAATGTGGCTGAGTTTTCTATGTGTGTGTGTATTTTGACCGCGGCGGTGTGTACCGCCAATGGAATACCGCGTTTGAAAGACCGCCGTGTGGGTTTGTGGGTCGGAATGGTATGGGCGTATTTCTGTTGGCGTGACGGTGGAGGTTTGGTCATCGCCATTTTTTCGCTGACCTTTGGTGTGGCGGACTTTTGTGGATGTCGGGTTTTTGGCGGTTTGCCAGTTGCGGGTCAGAATGACCGTGGCGGTTTACCGTGGCGGTGTTATGGCGGTCTTCTGACCGGCAGTAAGCGCCTTTTACCGCCGAAGTCAGAATGACCCCCTAAATATTTACTGAGACCAAATAAATACAGTGAAGGGACAGAAGGGTATATTGAAGAGCATTCACAAATAAAGGCAATTGCTCAAAGTAGACATAATATGTCTAGTTTAAGTATAACAAAAGTCACTTTTGTAACCAATACCAGATCCTGAAACCACTTACAAAACCTAGTGACTAGGACAATTATTAGTAACAATAATAGTAGAGCAAAGCTCAAGAGCCCGGTAAAGGAGAACAGAATATAGGTCCAGTAAAACGTCCATCTCTCAACTCTTTGTTTTGAGTAGTAGAAAAGGAAACAATGAGTAGCCCCACGAAAGGAGACAAAGTATGCATTAATGGGCGATAGTGCAGATCTAGATCTCATTAGTAGTAAGAGCATGAATATGCAGTCTCAGCTGCCACATAAAACAGCAGGGAGTGTTAGAAAGATTGACTCTACAGGTAGAAGGGAGCCTATTGAGAGTGAAAGAAGAACCTAAGAATAGTAGTTAGAGATATAGAGAAGACTATTAAGTGATGGGGAAAATATCCCATTAACAATATATGGGTGAGTTAATCCTATCAAGATGTCAATTCTCCAGAAAGTAACACATCTATTCAACTGTAGTTCCTTAACATTTGAGATTAAAAATATATTGAAACTGCTAAACAAGATAAGTCATTTTTATTTGGATTACCGAAGGCCCTAAACTGTCTTGGAAGAAATTAAGGGAAAACTAGTTAAATGAGGACTAGGCTACCCAGCATTCAATTGTACTGCTGGGCCTTTCAGTTAACATGTAGCAGAATATTAAATTCTTACCCAAGCATCTCTAAATTGGGACTTATGCTCAAGGAAATGTTGGAGGGCATTTATGGAACAAATGTTCTATACAGTTTGCTGCCCCAAAATACTTTACACATAGTTAGGCTAAAATAATTGAATACAGCAGCAAGACAGTGGTGAGACGATAGGAGTCATCTAAAGGTACCATACTATGACAACTTGGCACAGATTTGGGATTTGCTTGGGGGCACTGGAGTTCCTAAAAGACTTCTTGCGTGTGCTTCTCAAACAAGGAAGCATAGTAAAGTCGAGACAAAAAAAAGGGATATTGCTCCTTTGGGAGCTCTTGAAGGAGCAAACAGAAGGATTGCGGTCTAGATTGGTGTACAACTTGCAACATGAAACGCTCAACAAAAATGGAAATTGGCAACCCCATCATAAATGGTCCTGAAATTACAAAATAAAGATCTGAGAAGAAAGGAAATTTGAATTTGGTGCTCAAGCTGTGTGAAACAGTGGACGTCTTTAAATGCACTCCATAAAACCTGGGAATGAAAAATAGCTGCACCAGAGCTTGACTACTTATGGAAAGTATTGATATGCATTATGGGCCACAGTATAGTCTGCATCACTTAGAAGGAATCATTTGTCACTCTCAGCATAATATGCTGGACTCCCAAGAAGATAGCCACAAAAATGTGATCAACAGTTGGCAGTTGATATTCACTTACTTGTGAGTTGTCCGATGTGAAATAATTTTTGAAATTGTATAGGTAGGAGTATCTCTAAAAAAAATTGGCACAAGATTTAGGTAAGCCAATCCTTTACAATATTCCGAATCATTGATGGTGATTATGTAGATCAAAGTCTCGATGACAATAACATGTTTTTTGATCCTTTTTGGCCAGATATGACATAAGCAAAAAACTGACTTCTACAATGCCTTCCACATAGAAGACTGGTTAATCACATTAATCTGTACATCTGGCCTGGATAAGAAGTGTTTTACCAACCAAAATCATGAGTTTGCACATGTTTAGATTATTGGTTTGATCAAACAAACATCCAATAATTTCAACGGACTACATACTCTGGGACCACAGTGGTGGTTCAAGTGAGTTAGGTCTTTGGCAGTTTCACAAGTAAAGTAAAGACAGGACATAGTACCAATTACATCTTCTGTGAGTCATTCATGTGTGGTATACACTCATGGTGATATCAGGACTAAAGTTATAAAAAGAAATCAACAGCTCATTTGGCCTCTTTTTTGTCCTACTGTAATTTACACTCTGCCCTCTGTGTCATAAAATTACACTCTCCTCCTGCACCTATTTATCATGAAGCGATATCCTTGACTTTCAATTCTGTTGTTCTCATTTAAATTTGTAATGGCTGAAAATCAAACTTCTTCATCCAGCAGTCAACCAAAATTACATCATTCCCTTGCACCTATTGAATATTAAGTAACATAGTCGAGAAGCCCTGAAGCACATTACCTCAGATTTAGCCAGGAATCATCTGATTCTTAAAACATTAATAGTCTTCCTGCTACTGTTCTTTTCTTTTGCCTCTTTTCTCAAACCTTCTAGCAAGTGGTCCTTTCCTCTTCTCTTTTGTTTACCTTTTATAGCCATCTTCATTCTCTTACATTTTTGTCTTTTGCCTCAAACCTACGATCAGGGCCTTCTCTGCCCTCCCATTCCTTTCCCTCTTTCCTGTCTTGACTTACCTATATCACACAACGTAGTTTGCGCTTCTTAAGGTCTGTTTAGCTTTGACAAATGCACTATATATACATTACCTCACAGATTACATCTTTCATTTATTGGCAATAACTGAAACTTTATTCTGTCACCACCCGAGCTCGTCTTAAATAGTGTCCTTCCTAATCTACAAAGCATACTTAAGTGGCTATCCAAGAAAAAAGAGGAGGGAGAGTCTCCATCCTCCATTCGGATAACTTCACCTGCACCCACTAACACTTATATATTGCCTCTGCTTTGGAACCCTCAGAGTGAAATGCAAAGCTGATAGCCTTTTGCCAGTTATCATCTCTGTCACATAAAAACCGCCCCAATACAACAACAACTTACCAAGACTGTGAAGAACTCAAAAACTGCAGTAAAAGTATACTTATCCTTGGTGAATTTAACATTCATATACAGGGAGTGCAGAATTATTAGGCAAATGAGTATTTTGACCACATCATCCTCTTTATGCATGTTGTCTTACTCCAAGCTGTATAGGCTCGAAAGCCTACTACCAATTAAGCATATTAGGTGATGTGCATCTCTGTAATGAGAAGGGGTGTGGTCTAATGACATCAACACCCTATATCAGGTGTGCATAATTATTAGGCAACTTCCTTTCCTTTGGCAAAATGGGTTAAAAAGAAGGACTTGACAGGCTCAGAAAAGTCAAAAATAGTGAGATATCTTGCAGAGGGATGCAGCACTCTTAAAATTGCAAAGCTTCTGAAGCGTGATCATCGAACAATCAAGCGTTTCATTCAAAATAGTCAACAGGGTCGCAAGAAGCGTGTGGAAAAACCAAGGCGCAAAATAACTGCCCATGAACTGAGAAAAGTCAAGCGTGCAGCTGCCACGATGCCACTTGCCACCAGTTTGGCCATATTTCAGAGCTGCAACATCACTGGAGTGCCCAAAAGCACAAGGTGTGCAATACTCAGAGACATGGCCAAGGTAAGAAAGGCTGAAAGACGACCACCACTGAACAAGACACACAAGCTGAAACGTCAAGACTGGGCCAAGAAATATCTCAAGACTGATTTTTCTAAGGTTTTATGGACTGATGAAATGAGAGTGAGTCTTGATGGGCCAGATGGACGGGCCCGTGGCTGGATTGGTAAAGGGCAGAGAGCTCCAGTCCGACTCAGACGCCAGCAAGGTGGAGGTGGAGTACTGGTTTGGGCTGGTATCATCAAAGATGAGCTTGTGGGGCCTTTTCGGGTTGAGGATGGAGTCAAGCTCAACTCCCAGTCCTACTGCCAGTTCCTGGAAGACACCTTCTTCAAGCAGTGGTACAGGAAGAAGTCTGCATCCTTCAAGAAAAACATGATTTTCATGCAGGACAATGCTCCATCAAACGCGTCCAAGTACTCCACAGCGTGGCTGGCAAGAAAGGGTATAAAAGAAGGAAATCTAATGACATGGCCTCCTTGTTCACCTGATCTGAACCCCATTGAGAACCTGTGGTCCATCATCAAATGTGAGATTTACAAGGAGGGAAAACAGTACACCTCTCTGAACAGTGTCTGGGAGGCTGTGGTTGCTGCTGCACGCAATGTTGATGGTGAACAGATCAAAACACTGACAGAATCCATGGATGGCAGGCTTTTGAGTGTCCTTGCAAAGAAAGGTGGCTATATTGGTCACTGATTTGTTTTTGTTTTGTTTTTGAATGTCAGAAATGTATATTTGTGAATGTTGAGATGTTATATTGGTTTCACTGGTAATGATAAATAATTGAAATGGATATATATTTTTTTTTGTTAAGTTGCCTAATAATTATGCACAGTGATAGTCACCTGCACACACAGATATCCCCCTAACATAGCTAAAACTAAAAACAAACTAAAAACTACTTCCAAAAATATTCAGTTTTGATATTAATGAGTTTTTTGGGTTCATTGAGAACATGGTTGTTGTTCAATAATAAAATTAATCCTCAAAAATACAACTTGCCTAATAATTCTGCACTCCCTGTAGAAGTAAACCAAGCCTTAACTTTTTTTTTTTTTACCTAGTTAATACCCTGGAATTCTACCAATAACTACATACTCTTCAGGACAGACTTATTTCTACCTTTCAACTACAAGGAAACAGTCTCAATATCCCCACAATTCCCTAACCTGGCCATGCTTTGAGCACTTTTCACAGCCCTTCTCAGGGAATTCAAGCCAACCCCTTGAACTCAAACCCATTAAATACATTATTGCCATAACTTTCAAAAATTAAAACGTATTTGCCTCCTTATCACTAAACATCATACTCAATCTTATTGAAAATCCCAGTATTATACCATGTCAATATCAGTCCAAAATATCAAACACTTTAGCTATCCTTCCCTCATTAAATTAAAGTAAAATCTCATCACCGACCTCAAGTCAAAAGTCCTGGTTCACACGGATATCAAAACCAGTAAAACAAAAAGGACACATTCTAGAAAGCAGAGGGAGGAAATGTAACTTAAAAACTTACAAACATCTGTGCAAAGCCCATCATTCCATCTATAAAAAAGAAATTCGAGTTAATGACTTACAAAGCACCTCTACTGCCTTGCCACCATCTCAAGAACTTTGTATAAACTTAATACCTAGAAAATTATGAATATGAGGTTTATTGCTAACACCTCCAAAGCCTTTGCATCCATTTCACAGCAACAGGACCCCAGCGGATGTATGACATTTCCACACATGCCGTTACTACGCGTGCCTTTAAAATCCTCCCTTTAACCGCAGCTGCCTTTCCCACATATAGTAAGTATATTTGAAGTAAGTAAAATCCATATAAAAAAAAAATATATATATATATATATATATGTATATGTATATATATAGAGAGAGAGATATATATATATATATATATATATATATATATATATATATATATATATATATATATATATATATATAAATATATCCTTCACATTGATGAGATACCACTCATCATCCAGCTGCACCCACAGCTCGAATCCACAGCTCCAATTTGTTGAACAGAGGGACAGCCGCTAATAACTCTTTCTTCCAATTACTGCATTTTATTCTTAATAAATGTGTAACCCCAAACAGAAACGGAATGTCAACGCATTTCAGCTGCCGCCTTCCACTGAACACAATATATATATATATATATATATATATATATATATATATATATATATATATATTCCAAAGCAAACAGTTGCTAACAACTGCAACACTGCACTCCAGGAGAACAATTTGCTCTTTTCTTTATTTGCAGTCAACAAGGTCACCAATCACAACCATCAACGCGTTTCGACCTACTAGTCTTGTTCATAGATGGGGGTGGTTGGTGACCTTGTTGAATGCAAATAAAGAAAAGAGCAAATTTTTCTCCTGGAGTGCAGTATTGCAGTTGTTATCAACTGTTTGCTTTGGAATTTTTAAAGGAAAGGTCCATTCCTCAGAACTGCACCAGCATGAAATAGTGCGCCATAAGGAGGACTGTGTTGTTTGTTTTTTATATATATATATTTATCAAATTTATTTTTTCACTGAAAATAACAAAGGTTAAAGTAACGTTATAGTTTGGTGAAATGCTGAGTAACAGCGTAATGTTTTACATTCTAAAAACAACAGAAGTTCACCAGCTCTTGTTAGTTATCTCAAGTCACTATAACTCGTGTCCTAAGGTAACTATAACTCACGCCCCCACCAGGTACAGTTTTCTCATCAATAATTTGACGGCAAATGTTGCAGTGATAATATCAGTTATGTAATAAAAGATGTCATGAGTGATGTAATATGTGAGGTAATTAGCAGTGCAATGGCAAAGGCTCGAGCTATAGTTACCTTGGGTCCCAAGTTATAGTTACTTGAGCCCTGTGGCCAACCCCTGAGAAGGCAGCCAACCCCACATTGCGCAGGGTCTTCAGTTGTGGTTGGTGGGGGTTTGGCCACAGTTCCTGAGGCCAACCCCCGAATGAAGCAAACCACATTCTGCACACGGCCTTCAGCCGTGCATTGTGGGTGGTTGGCCTGTGGCCCTGGGGACCCCATTTCGCCGGGGCCCATTGTGATATTTAGGGGAAAGAGAACACACAATTCCACTCCACTGGTCGATTTCGGCCCCAGGACCCCACCCCCCGCCGCCCAGTGACATTTTCAGCCAAAGATAGGCACATGGTCCCCTACCCGGTCAGAGTTAGGCCCCTTGGACCCCATCCCCTGAGTGCCACTGCTGACATTAGGGAAGGGGCACTCAGCTCCCTCCCCTAGCCATTTTCTGACATGGGGACCACATCCTCTTGGGCACAGCACAGTAACATTGGAGGCCGTGAGGTGAGCCCCAAGCACCCCGTGGCCCCAGCCTGCTCCCTGTATTCAGTGGGAGCCAGCATTGCTCCTGTCTAGAGGATGCTGCTAATGCATGCAGTGGGAGCAATATTTGGATCCATTTCCCTTCCTGCTTCTCCACGTACAGGGAAACATCTCAAGTCCACCCCAGTGGCCGGGATAACTTTTTCAAGCTCCTGCCTGCTGGAAGCAGACTTGGTGTTTGTTTCCCATTGACAGGAGATTTGAAAGTATTCCCATGAAGCAAGGGCAAGCATGGGTTTCCCTCTCCATGCCAATGTGGGTAGAAATACTGCTATGTCCCAGAGGTGAGTACCCCGGGACATAGCCTTTGAGCTGGCCCTGAGGGATGGGATCCCCAGGGCCATTAATGGCTAAAGGAGGGGGGCCGCCAGCTCCCCTTCCCATTTGCACATGCAAACGGGGCAGGGGAGGGTGGGTGAACGGGGGTACCGGGACCAAAATCAGCACTGGGAGGGGACGTGTACCTCTCCCCCTTTACAAGTGCAGCTGGGCCCCAGGAGAGGGGCTCCCCAGGGCTGAAACCGGTCAGGTGTGCGTGCCCCCTCCACCTTTACAAGTCAGCTGGGCCCTGGTGATACAACCCTCAGGCCCAATACTGGCCAGGCAGGGGGGGGGATTGCCCCCTCTTCCAGGAAATAGCGCCGGGCCTTGGGGAATGGGGTCCCCGGGGGCCGAAATCAGCTGAGGGGGGGACCAAGGTGGGCCACTTCCACCAAAATATAAACATTTGTCCAGAGACCTGGCGCACCCAAGGGGGTGGGGAGTGTCTATTAAAAATAAAAGCGCTTTTGTGTGTGTTTTTTTTTATTTGTTTATTTTTTTTTATACATGTTTGGTAATGAGCTATAAGGTGACTGCCGCCACCTTCCCGGTTGAGGTGGTGGCAGCCGGGATCCACAGAGTCACTTCTCTTTAGATATGCAAAATTTTTTAGCATTGATTGCTCAAAAAATACTGAACGAGTTTACACTAAAACACAAAAAGTACTCTTTCTGGACCTAGATCTAGCTTTCTCCCAAATTTGGCCTAAATCCATTCAGCGGTTTAGGTTGTAGCTTTGCCCAAAGTTTGTATGGGAAAATGAATTAGCAAAACATGTTTTGGGAACCTCCATTTTTTTTTCTCGCCCCCCACTTGATAGATCACCCTGAAACTTTTCAGCACAAACAAGGCAAAAAAGCACTGCGGCCAACCCCCTATAATCATCTAATTCAGCTCCAGCCTTCTCCTCTGTGGAACTCCTCTTTGCCTACAGAATGGTTCGCGTGTGGATTATGGATCACAGCTTTGTGTTCTGGGCCTGCGTTTATGCTAGAAAGAGTGGGATTGACAAGGCCCTGGGTTTGTCAAATGAGGACATTACTTGGATTGGCCAGAGAGGGTTAAAGTTGAATCAATGGCTGCCTCTGTCTCTAAGCATTAGAGATTCCCTCCCCATTACTCCCTATAATCCCCCTATTTTGTGCACTGTGGTGGCAATGACATGGGAACATTTACTGGGGTAGGACTAGAAATCCTAATGACAGATACCTCTGCTCAATAGTTGGCACTTTTTCCTCATAGTGCATTGGTATTCTCCAACATATACCAAAGGCAGAAGTGGAAGTGGTCAAGCGAATTCTATCTACAAATCTAGGAAGCATGTTAATAAAACTTTTCTGCATTCCTCAGAGACCATAACATGGGTTCTATCTACAAAAACAACATGTGCTTTGACATGGATGGTATCTATAGAGGTAATGGAGATCACTTCACAGACAAAGGCAACAGAGTGTTTGTGGGCAACGTGAAACACTGCATCCTTTATTATGTGTAGTTATCATCCACTGCACAATAAACACAAATGCTCTTCTCAGAGCCCGCCTATTTCCCAAACACTAGTTCATTTTATTGTAACATATTTTTTTAACAACTTTTCAGAATTTGTGAATATGTCGCAAATAAGCAAAGCAGAAGCACACATTCAATGCACACCACCACATTTTAAATAACAAGTGCTTAAATGATTCTGTCCATCAGAATGAATGCATTAATGTGACTGGGTGTCTGAGTGGGTCTGTGAGTGGATGTGTGAGTGGGTCTATGAGTTGTTGCTCGAGCCTTTGTCTCCAAGTGCATGCATGAGTCTCTGAGTGGGTCTGTGGTGTGTGCATGAGTACCTCATTGAGTCTGTCAGTGGGTGCACAAGTCTCTGGGTGTGTGCATGAGTATTTGGGTGTGTAACTGGGTGCATGCGTTTAGGTCTGAGTGTGTGAGGGAGTCTCTGAGTGAGTGCATGAGAATGAGTGTATGAGTGGATGACTGTGAGTGGGTCTGTGAGCCTGTGCATGAGTACCTCTGTGGGTGTGTAAGTAGGTGCATGACTCTGTGAGTGGGTCTGCGAGTGTCTGTATGAGTACCTCAGTGGGTGTGTGAATGGATGGTTGTGTGAGTGAGTGGGTCTGTGACTTGGTGATTTTGGTCTTGTTTTGTTTAGATAAATATTACCTATTTTTCTAAAACTGTGTTGTGTCATTTTGTAGTATTTTCACTATATTACTGTGTGTGTTGGTACACATACTTTATACATTGCTTCTGAAGTTAAGCCTGCCTGCTCGTGCCAAGCTACCAAGGGGGATGAGCAGGGGTTAACTGAGTGTGAGTCTCCTTTACCCTGATTAGAGTGAGAGTCCTTGCTTGGACAAGGTTCTATAGGGTGCATGTCTAGCAGGAACTATAGATGGCTTATACTGCAAAGTGCCCATTGTCAGTTTCAGCTGGTAAAAATTCTAGCCATAAGTAAAATATTTCAAAAAGATATGCTTGCCATTCTGTAACAACAAAGTCGCTGGAGAGTCTTGTGACATCAGAAAATTAGTCTGTAGACCGCACATTTGCCATTATTTGAGAACGTCTCCAAGCTCAAGATAATAATGGTTGAGTCATTTTAATAGTTAAGCTTAACAAACCCTTGAACAAGATAAAGGAACCCTGGCTGATTTGATGGGAAGAATTTCGTCAATATTAACACCTGAAGTCTCCGTATTGGTACTCATTCTTCTGAGTGTCTTGGCGTATTCAGTTTATTAGGGCATCACAATGGGTGCCATGTTATATTTCAGGAGTCAGTACTGACCACATGTGGTAGATTTCCCTTAGAACTCAGACAAGCACAGGTATACCAGCTTACCAGTTTAAGCGGGGACAATGGGTAGGTGGTGTTCCATCAGTCTCTACTGATCTTATTCAGAGAGAAATCCTGTTTGGAACTAACAGAAATAGAATAGTACTTGTCAGAGGCATGGGAGTTCCCTTTTCCCTAACAAAGCATACACGATAAATATGAAATAAATTTGTATATGCCTTTATGGTAGACCATTTGCATTCGTTTGTAAAACTATTATTAGAGATAGTAAAACAATGGTTAGATCATTTGCATTCGTTTGTAAAACTATTATTAAAGATAGTAAAACAATGGTTACGCTTATGAATGAGTAGAGAGCATATACCAGTGCTTAATTTATAAATTAAGAGGTGCCGGTGCTCAAAGCCCTTCTCTTAAACACGAGGCTGCTGTAATTAAATCTGCCAGCACTGAATACTCAGGCAGCGTAAAACTGAAGCCATCTCGGGCCTCTTCAATCCATTTACAGCCACCCCTGCTCCTTCAGCTCATCCTGCAACGTTCTACTTTCTCCCTTTATAACCCTTTTTTAGTTTTTCCTTCTTCCGTCTTTCACATATGTGTCTTTTGCTCGCAGCAAATGCTTGAGGCATAAGAATAAGCCCCGGCCCTCACAAATAAGTGCCAGTGCTCAGCACCGGAAACAACAAGCACAAATTAAGCACTGGTATATACAGATAACATAGTACATTTAGCAGATTCACTTTTTCTCTGGCTAAAATGATTAGCACGCAAAGTCTTTACATTGCGGCGGATGTACAGCACTGCACCCTTGCTGAGTACAGACAACTCAGGGCTATCTGCAAGGAATGTTTCTGAGAAGCCAGGGCGTTGTAAAACTGCAGCCCTTATGGGAAGACAATAAGTTATCGTGGAGTCAAAATGTCTGCTGTCTCAGAAATGGTTAAAATCTCCCCTGTTACATAGATTCCAAAAGAACTGAGTGAAAATAGTGTTGTTGCACATGATATAAAGTGACAATCACTAGAATTATCATGACTGATTATTTCTCTACTGTACATAGAGGCTCTCTGCTTTTTACTCGTTGAACTTGGTCCTACTCTTACTCCTATCTTTACTCCTACTTATAGCTACTGTTAATCTGACATACATCTACATTTAATTCTATATAGTTCTACCCATGCCTGTTCTTACTCCTACTTACCCGTTTCTACTTTAATCTACTAACATTTATTTACACCTGTTACTTCCGCTTACATCAATTCACCTGTCTTCATATGTCCTTCATTCACCCTCATCCAAACACAAATCCTTCTACCCACACATACATTAATGTATTAATCCTCAACTAAGCATTCAGGCATTCACCCATACTTGAAACCACCGAACTATACAACCACACACTTCTGTTTATCTCCCTTTTCATCATAATATGCATCTGCAGTTAGCCAAGTGTTCGTCCTGCATACAGCCATGAGTCAACCCATGCTTCAAACCTACAGCCACTTGTGTCTACATATGCCTGTCTGAGTGTTGTCTGTTTACACATCTGCGTTTTCTCTTCATTTATATGGACGTTTATATATGTGTTGTCTAGTAGTGCATCCTAAAATAACACACATCAACATACGACTATTACAACACAGCAAATAACCCAAACACCTAAAACAAGCTAGACCTATTTGCTTTGCCATTGGCCACACAGTTTTGTTGTAGTTCCACATATACAATATCCTTTTCTCTGAGGAAAGCCTTGCTGCTTGAAACAAGCTAGGAACTCTTCATAGAATTCCTCACAGAAAACAGTTTACCCTTAAGGAGTCAGACAGTTTGGAGTTTGTGGGAGCTCAGAAAGAGCACATACCAATAGTGTGACCTCTCGACACACTAACTGGCCAATAGTGTGATCTCTTGCCACACTTTGCTAATGCCGTGGTTTGCCTCCAGTGGCAGTACTCCTCTACAGAGCCATTACTAAAAAGGAGTTAAAATAAATAAAGAACTAGCTAGTAAAACCATTCAAGACCTAAAACAGCATGCTCATCTACACCATCATCCAGTCTTCAGTATATGCCCTGTGGTGCCTAGTGGTATGATCACACTCCTCTGCACTTGGCAAGGAGAAGACCAGGTTAGCCGGTTCATCCCCCTAGGACGTTCTTGAGTAACTATTGGTAAGTGCCAGCTTGTGGGATGAAAGCTTTTAACTTTTAGGAGTGCCTTTGGTGAAGTTGCCAGAATGAGAAATTGAAGGGAGGGTGAAGCAATGCAGGAATATGCCAATGAAAGGTGGTTACGTAATGACAACACAGAAAGAAGAAATGGTCCAATCAAGTGAGGCTACAAAGAGACAGTAGGGAGATAGTCATTGTGGACACCTGGAGGAAGAAGAGTCTGTGGGAGATGGCTGTTTGTGTGGAAGACTTGACAGAATTAAGACCATAGAGTTTTCAGAGTGCAATTGGGGGGAGGAGGGAGGGAAGAAGGGTGTGCTGAGAGGCTATTTGGTGAGGGGTGGTAAAGAGTAAGGATAGGCCTTGCAGGGCTAGTTTTTGTATGAGATATTGCCTGAAGGGAAGAAAGCCATGCAGGTAGTTATAGGTAGCTCAACATGATGTGCGATACTTTCAGTAAGTCATAGCTTTTTACCAATATTACTTCAGCTTTTGATCTTGTAGTGTTGTTTCTCACACACGTTACCATGTTCCAACTTTCTGCAGTATGTAAAAGGGCTTCATAAAGCCAGGGCACTTTTAGCCATTTCCAAAAACAATTTGAACCCAAAATTACACTTACTGTCCGAGTTCTACTGTAGTTTTTCATTCTGCCGTTCACGTTTTCCTAGAGAATAGTAAGTGCAAAACAGCACATTAGTACTCTAGCATTATTCAGCCCATGTAAAACAACATTTACATACGAACTATCCTTTTCATTTTACTGATAGTGTGTAAATAAAGACATTCAAGGTTCTCTTACTCATATTCATGTAACTACCGCAAGCGGCACAAAGAGAAGGCTCACCATCAGTATTTGTTTTTTTTCATTGCTGTACAGTCTAGGTTATTGCTTCATAACATATGGCAATGCCCTTTAACTTCTCAAGACGTTCTTATACAGGGGTTGACACGTGTGGATGTGGACATCACCTTATCTCATTCTGAAGGAATACTGTACTTTAGGGTGGAATACAGACAGTGTACTAGGACACAGAACATTGCTGTGGATCTTGACCTTTCTAAACTCGTGTCCACCCAATGCACAGACTTTTCAGCCGCTTTTATAAAGGCCTAAGGTAACAGATCTTCTCCTAAACAAAAATGAGTACTTCCAATTGGTGTCTTTGAATATAGTTCCTATTTCCTTATAATGTACTTGTCCCTGGTTCCAAAGGCCAGCACTGATGAACCCATGCCCCTTTAAATATGATCCTTCCCTCTTCCCTTAAGGAAACATATAGTTTTTTTTAAAATATGGTCCCTTTAAGTGTGGTCTTTCTTCTTCCCTTAAGGAAACATGCAGGTCTTGATTACGACCTTGGCGGAGGGGATTACTCCGTCCCAAGCGTGACGGATATCGCACCCGCCGTTTTACAAGTTCCATAGAATATAATGGAACTTGTAATACGGCGGACAGAAAATCTGTCACGTTTGGGACGGAGTAATCCCCTCCGTCAAGGTCGTAATCAGGCCCACAGTCTTGAGAGAACTGGTGTATTGTCCCTATGCAGCTGTCTGCTTTGCTTAACCTGCATTGCTGTTGTTCCACATGCAAAGGTAAGGACCCTTTGTCGTCCAGCCCTGCCATTGCTGATGCTGGTAGTTCACTTGTCAATCTTGATTTTTTTTGTATATAGCACCAGTGCTTTAAATGGAAATATAGAAGTGCAGGTACTCACCACTTAGAGTACCTGCTTGCTCCTTAGAAGTGCAGGTACTTTCCCATTAAGTATATTGCTTCAATGCTGAGAAGTGTAGGTACTCTCACTTTAAAATTCAAGAAGTGCAGGTACTTAATACCGGACAGTACCTGCCCATTTAAAGCACTGTATAGCACTTCATACTGCCCTTCTGCAGTTTCTAAGTGCTGTAAATAAGAGGTGGCACTTTTACCCAATCTCTTCAATAATCTTCAGAAGGCTGAAGACCAAGTCAGCTTTGCCCGAATTGTAACTTGTGACATGCCCATCACCGCTTTGTTAGAACAATGAATGGCCAGCTCATTGATTAATTCATCCAGTATCATTTCTTTGGACCAGCAAGGGTTACCCCAATACCGGCTAGAGAGTTGAGCCTCCAGGCAAACTCTTTCATCTGTCATTGGTGTTCCGTTATTTAAGTTCTGGTACAGGAAAGGCAAGGAAGGGTGAGTGGAAACAGCAATGGTCTTATCGGTGTTTCTGCGAGTATGCTGAGCTGATGCAGGAAGATTACAGCAGGAACCAGTCTACTTTACAGTGCCAGGCAGCAGTCACTCAGTCACAAATGCACATCTCCTTATAGCATATGTAAACAGGCACAAAACTGTTTTCTCACTATTTTATACTTTAGTCTTTTACCTTGATATCCTAGTGCTGCATAATTATTATTTAGATGAGTGTGCAATACATTTCCCATAAAAATAAACAAGGCAACTGAGCAGTCATAATTTAGGAACTTTATCCCAGATTCATTTGTATATTCCATGTTTTAGACCTAGTTATACAGGTGCTTAAGACCTTGAAAATTCCCCACAAAACCATAGGGTCAAATATAAATAGAGTCACCTTTTTGGTCTGATATTAAGTTGACCAGGTTAAAGATATTCAATAAATCATTTAAGGAAACAACATGTGAAACTTAAAAATATAGATGGAGAGACATGGCAAAGAAAATGTAGACCGACCGTTTCGAGAAAAAGAAGGCATTTGGCTCACACATGTGGAAGTAGCCTCCCAGCGAGCGCACAAAAGAATACAAATAGTTCAGAAGGCACCTAAGAGTCAGCGATTTCAATAAACACTCAGATGCTAATGTCCATGATGACGTCATGCATTTTCAGAGATTCGAGATGGTAGGTAAATGCTTTGAATCGGTAGTGCATTATGAGAAGGCGAGAACTGTTTTAAGCTGGAGGAGATGTCTGAGTGGAGAGATGAGAGTATGAGCACATCTCCCATGAATTAACAGCAGAGTAGATTCCCCATTGAGGAACTGAAATCGGAAAGTGCAGCAAGGGCCACGGAAATTGAAAGGCTCACTGCTATGCGATTGATTATTGTGTAAGAGAATATTTACTGAAGAATGTTTGGTGTGGTGAAAACGGTTAGCTGTGCTCAGTTGGTAGTGGCAACACTCACACTCAAAAATAAGGGTGACGATTCTGGAAAGACAAAGATAGGAAGAAAAGCAACATAAAAACCTGCTAAATGTCTGTGAATAAGGTGGAAGATGTTAGATTGCTTTAGAAAGGACTTGTACCTTACTATAGTAATCTCAGAAGTTCCCGAAAATAGTGCCTGGATATTTGACATTAACACTTTGAATAGGAATCCTTTGAGCATGCATTGTTGATAAATCAGTAGGAGAATCAGAAAGAACTTGTTTTTTTAATCGGATTTTCGATACAATGAATTGCACCATCTTGCTTTTCTCTTTCTTCTCGTACTCCCTTAAATATTAAATTAGAGCAGAAAATGTGATTTTCTTATTCTTCAAGCTTGTATTTAAGGGAGGAAATTGATTTGATCTTGCTGAAGCTTTTTGTTGTACAGCCAGGCTGTCCTCACGATCGAAAACACTCTATCCTAACAATTCGAATTCAGCCGAGCGGAACAAGAGTTTTTTATTGATCTTTACTAGATGGTCATGGGGAGAAGAGATTGCTTGAAATCGCTGGCTTTAGGCAAAATTATCTTGAACAATTGATTAGGAGTCACAGATGCAGCTTGATCCCCTAATATTTTATAGCTATGTGATGAAGTGACCGCGTTGTCTGCAAAGATGGACTGCCTTGGGGAAAGACCATACCATTGGCTGCCAGCTATGCAGCATCTTTCTGCTGGACAATCCCACTTGAGAGCCCCTCGTGCTTTAGTACCACTTGACCACTAGACATCGCTATCTGTTTATCTATTGGTTGCTTAAAAATTGTCTCTGTATGTTGCATATTGTTTAACAAAGGGTAACTTTGTCTAGCAGCCAACTCTGTCCAGATTGAAGCACATAAGACTGTTTAAATGCCTGGATCTGGAGGATGAGAATTCATGGCCATAATTGAGTTGGAAAGTTTTCTTATAGGCTCCTGCATCTGACTTTGCCCTCTATTCCTTGTTTTTGACAAAGAAGAGGGGGACGTCTCATTTTGAACACTGTTCGTCATGGCCAAAGATAAATCTGCTGAATTATTAATCGCACCCTCAGAAATCTGCTTCACCACTTTCTAGAACACTGAGCTCAGATTGCTTGATGTAAGTTTCTTAGCTGAAGACTTTTTTGGCATTGTGGTCTGCAAACCTGTGTTTCTTTCACTGATTCTCTGAAGAACCTTTAGCCTTCCAAGGAGCCGACCCTAAAGCATAAGATTTTATGAGTGTAGAGTTGTAAGGAGCCTAGTCTGTAGAATTGAGGGAAATCAAGAAGAGCAAAGTCTCGAAACGGTTATGTTGGTTGAACTTAGTTATACTCCAGAAGCTGCATCCAAATACTGAGTGAATGAGAGACAGATAGTTGACCGCCCCCAGCCCAAACTCCTAGCGGTTAAGGAGTCCTTCACCCATGGCTCCACTTCTCCACTAACTCCCCTTGGCCTGCTTCTGCCAGATCTACCGCTAGGAGAACTGTTGTGATGCTGCTAGACACTTCGGCATCCTTTTATATTATCTGTAAGGTCCTCTTACGGTAGCTGCCACCACAAACATACCTCAGTATCCATCAATCCATTGTGTTTTTCTGGGTTGCGAATCATGAATCAGCTTTCTGCCAACAAAAAAGTTCTGTGCACCAGCACCATGTCACTGTAAACATTGTGGCAGGGATGTCCAGAATGGGCGAGACCAGCAAAACCAAAGCTGTTCAGTTGGTGGTCTACAAGGCACTACCGATTGCTGACACTGCCCGTAGTGTATAGCCACGGAGCTGCTGAGGAGAGAAACCATGTCTTCCCTTGATGACAGAGTGTAGAGGGATCCCTTCCGAAGTGAAATTCAGGGGCAATGCATGACGAAAATCGGCACCGCCCGTCATTAGGCCCACCAGAATATTTTAAGTTTCAGATATATTCTGATTTGACAGCATTGGTAACTCGTTGTAGAAAAGAGTTTGGGGGTATGCTTAACTCTTTAAGGTGGAACTCAAGCAACCTGCACGGTTTTTTTCCTACTTATGGGCTTATCGGGCAGGTACGGTGACGGTGTGCAAGGCAGCCATGTCTAGGCATACCTGTCCCACTTAGGGCGACAAAATAAGTATACAAAACAGTGATGGGTGGAATGCTTGACTTGATCTCAGCCACTGGTAATCACTCGGGCCGCATCCTAATCCATTGTTATTTTTGTAAACCATGCCACCTCCATTTGGACCCAGCTATATGCCAATCAGTCTTGACCCTGCTTCAATAGTCCTTTCCGAACCACTATGCCAGGGCCTCCCTGAACTGGAACACAACCAACCGAGGACTGGTTTCCCCCTCGTTACGGGCTCATCAGCGGGGTGCAGCTTGGTTCCAGTGACAGGTTTTTTTTTAAAAGTCCTCATACACTGTCTTCAGTAAGCTCTTATTAAGATGCCACCAGACATCTGAGCTCGTGGAAGGAATCCCATAGGCCATAGGTAATTGGGAGTGACCAGCACCCTGCCTAGCCGGGCCATGGCATGTAATCATCGGATAAGAGCAACTCACAGCTTTAAAAGGTCCCAGATCCTATTATCTGTCTTCTCTGCTTCTCTTTTATCTACTTCATTGAAAAAAAAGAGAACACCTCCATTCTTGCCAATTAGGAAGGAAGGTTTGAGTCCAATTTCTACAAATTTCCCTTCTTGCAAGTAACACCAGGTAAAACACCAAATCCTTCTGAAACCCATTAAGAGGGATAGCAACAGTATCCAGGGGAAGTATCCCAAGTACAAATAAGTAGGGACTCACCTCCACTGAGGAACCCAAAGAGTCAGAGATAGTCTTACCCACTACCGACCAGAATTTCTCAAGTTTCGGACAGGTAGCAAACATGTGAACATCATCCGCTTCTGGGCAGCTGCATCGTTTACACTCAGAAGTTGGAGTGCTTCTTATCTTTGCCAATTTCGAGGGAGTCCAATATATTCTATGAAGAGTAAAAAGATGGTTCCTTCTTAGGGTAGTTGGTTTAACCACGGAATATAAAGTAGCAAAGGATACTTGCCATAACTGCCCCAGCTCCTCCTCCGGCAAGTATCCACTCCAACTCCTGTGTAGAGGTTGCATCACTTTCTCAGCTCTTGTTAAAAGGTACTGGTACCAACGAGAAACTTCTTTCTTTGTGTCCCGGATTGAGTGTAGGTCCAGTTCCATTTGAGCTGATTCTGGGTCCAGACCCCCCTGACTCTTGAGCCACCCATTCATCTGAAAGACCTTAAATGTAGATATTGTCCCACCTGTCTTGTTATTCCAGAACTCCCACAACAGTCTTTGTCCCTCATCAACCAGCTGACCCCATCTAGTAACACCACTTTGTTTCAATGGCAAGGCTAGGCTGTCTAATAAGCACTCCGGAGTCCGAGGCGAGTCCCAAATAGGAGCTAACCTACTATAATAGCCCATACCTAGGAAAGATCTAATCTCGTACCAACTAGAAGCTACTGCTTGCATGTACTTCAACCTCACTTTTTAAAAAAACTTCGGGGCCCCAAATTTATAAGAAAATCCATCCAGAGGATAGCCTATTAGCATTGCCCTAAATATATTACCCATTAATGAATCATCTGGAGTCAATCGCAACATCCTGTTTTTTAATTGGTGTGACCAACAATAAAGCTGTAAATCAGGACGGGCCAGTCCGCCACCTCCCTACCTCCTCCTCAGTTTTTTCCATGATAAGCGAATACCTTTACTATCCCAGATAAAAGAGGTGATCTTCGCCTGCAGGTTTAAATTAGCTTTTTTATCAAAATGTAATTAAAATGATAAAATAGGAAAGTAATTTTTGGTAGAATAGACATCTTAACCAAATTAACTCACCCATATATAGTTAGCGGCAGGTTTCTCAATTTTTTCAAGGTTGTCGCAATCTCAGCGGTCAACTTTTCTAAGTTCCTACTGGCTAACTTACCCAAGTTATGCGTTATCCTTACACCCAGATATCTCAATTCTACAACCTTTCTGGGGTCTTCACAATTTTGATTCCATGCCATAATCTCAGGTTTTTTCCTCATTCACCTCGTAACCGGCTAGTTTTAAAAAAATCGTCACTTTTATAAGATTCGGAATAGCAGATGAAACATCAGAGGTATACACCATCAAGTCGTTGGCATATTAAGCTATTTTCCTATAAAAGTCCCCAACCACAAATGGTCTTATATGGTCATTAAACCTCAGACGTTCTGCGAGAGGCTCAATATATAAATCACATAGTATCGGGGAGAGTGGGCAGCCTTGTTTAGTTCCTCTTTCTGTATCAACTTTTGAAGATAATACACCATTATCAAGAATTCTTGCGGACGGTGCACTATAAATCTTTGCCAACACATCAATTAAGGTTTTACCCACTTCGAAATGAGCCAAAACCATCATAAGGTATTTCCAGTTCACATGATCAAATGCTTTAGCAGCATCTACCGTTATAACCGCCAGGGGAATATCTAATGTTGTGGCCAGGTCAATAAAACTTGCATGATTAAGACCTTTCGTATTTCTGCCCGGCAGGAATCCTTGCTGATCTTGATATATCAACTGACCGGCAACTTCATTCAATCGATCTGCTATAATACTACTAAACACTTTATAATCACAATTAAGTAATGATATTAGACAATAAGATTGACAATGTAAAGGGTTCTTACCGGACTTCAATATTAAGGAGACTACTGCTTCGTTCCAAAAATTCGGAATAGGAGAGCCCTTCAGCAATATAGCATTAAACAGATGCACCCAAACTGGAATAATAACCTCTTTCAATAATGCATACAGCTCACTCGGGATCCCATTGTGGCCGGCAGCTTTCCCTTTCTTAGCTTTCCTGATAGGGCCTAAAATCTCACTACCAGATATTTCTTGACAAAGAAACTGATCTTGCTCACTCACTAGTCTTGGCAAGTACTTCTGTCTGAGCCACACTTCAACTGCCCCCTGTTCCGGGTTTAAATCTTCTTTATACAATTCCTGATAAAAGGATTTAAGCAACGCTATCATCCTGGAGGTGTCTTCAACCACCAGATCTGTAGTATTGTTCATAATTTTCTTAATTTTATTCTGGTTCGCTTCCAGTCTGGCTTTCCAGGCCAGCAGCTTACCACAGTTTTCAACATGTATAATATCGAGCATCCTGCTGGATTTCCACTGCTGTGCTACCTTTCCCTCCATCATAACCCGATATTTTAACTGCAATTCTTGTAGGTGTTCTAACGCTGCCCCCTTTCCAACCTCACTTAATGTGTTCACTTTTAACATCTCTTCTACCCTCTCAATTTCCCTCTCCAAATCAACCTGTTGCAATTTTTCTTGCCTTACCCTGTGAACCGTTAAGCTAGTTATCTCCCTCCTTAACCAAGCCTTATATGCATCCCATTTCGCATGTATTGGCACGGATGTGTGATTCCGGGCAAAAAATTAGTTAGACAGTTGTAATGTCCTGTCAACAAACTCTAGGTGCCCCAACAATCTTCTATCCATTGTCCACCTCCTTTCTTCCCATGCCTGCTTCCGCTGAATTTTTAGAATTAAAGCTGCATGGTCCGATAAATGGATGGGAATGTATTCTAATTCGCTAACACTCTCCATCTGTTTATTCTCAACAAGGAAGTAATCCAACCTAGAATAGCGACCATTCTTCTTGCTGTAAAAGGAGTACTCCCTACTATTACCTCTCAGTTTACGCAAAACAATACACAAATCAAAATGATCCATCATATCTAGGAGTAAAGCTCTCATTTTTGGGGAGTTCATTTGTATTCTTTCAGAGGATCTATCCAAAACATTATCCAGCAATACGTTAAAATCCCCTCCTAAGATAATCAGGGCTTTAAAAGCAAGCAAATTGTCATAGAGCAGATATTGCGGGAATATCATCCATAATAGCTTACCAACTTATATGCAGCATCAAAAACCTTTATTTCTGCTATTAGCCAAAGCCCTTCCGTATCAACCTTATATCTTACTAAACTAACCCCTAAGTTTGTTTTCAGAACCAGAGCCACTCCTTTAGAACAATATTGCTGATCCGTTGCTAGTATAGTTCCCACCCACCTTTGACTAGAAAAGAGATCATCGCATTCCTGTCTCAGTAAGTGAGTCTCCTGCAGCATCAGTTCCTGAGCTTTACTATCTTTTAAATAGACCGTTTACTTTCCAGCAAAGGATCGACCAAGATTTCACTGTGTTTCCCTCACTCACACCCTCACCCAGAGCCATCTATTCCAGACTTGATTTCTACTGCGCTCTAACCCGACTGGGCTGGTTAATGTTTCCTTACATCTCCTACTTGCCTTACTGGTTAATCTAACAAACCACTTGGCTATGATTGAGGACCTTACAATGTTTTATCTTTTTCCCACTGCTCCCTACCACAAGTGCCCCTCCCCTGGGATCCCTCCCATCTATAACTAGGCATATCCTAATGCCTATTCCACCTGCTCCCGTGGGAAAGCCCACACTGCTTCATTATACTAACTACTGCCGTGGCCCCCTCCTTCGTTATCTGAGAAATAAAAATATCCAAGTCCGCTGGTCCATAAAGGTACACATCTTGTTTCGTCACATAACCTTCATAATGGCGGGAAATCTCAGTTGGGCAGTAGCACCCAACTTGCTTAACTCTTCCTGCCTCTTCCCCAGCTCCCACTGCTTGTCAGCAGTCTCCTTAGATATCAGATCTAATCCTGAATGAGGCCCCTAATGCTTGTAGGGTCCCAGATTTTAAGGCTAAGCCCAACAGCTTCTTCTTCACAGAGTATGAGAGAAAATTAACCAAAATCTTGCGTGTCTCTATGGACAGGCTGACTTGTCCATCCAGCTGTCCTGCGGAAAAGCATTTCTCAGCAGATTAACCATGAATGTTTTAATATACGACCCTTCCAGGCCCTCTTTCTCCCCTAGGATCCTAATGTTGTTCAGTCTAGCATTATTTTCAAGTCTTTCAAGTTTAAATTTAAGACGTGAAACCTCTTTGACGTTTTCCTGCACCACCATTTGAAGCACCAGAAACCCTTCCTCTAAATCCTGTGTACGTTGGGCCAAATTCTCAACTTTAGCTTTTAGGCTAGAGCAGGTGGCCTGAATCGCAGTCTGATTAGACTCAGAAATTGCAAAACGTTCTTTCATTCCTTGGGACAATTGTGCCAGGGTCGACTGCACCACCTCCCAACCCCGGAGTTCACCCTCCTGTGTACCCAATTTCTCTAATTCTCTGGCCTCTTGGGATCCTGGCTGCTCTTTACTTCCTCCTCCACACATCTCCCTCTCAATGACCTCAAGAGCAACCGTCCCCGAACCTGCAGAGTTTTTATGAGTAGTCGACTCTACTAAGGTAGAAGGGGGGTCAATAATAGATGTTTCAGTAGAAACCACCCCTTCAGTATCCATCCCTCTTACTTTGTGACTTTGTTCAGTTGGGGCTAAATGTTCCTTCTTATCCACCATAAGGCCATCGCTTGTCTCAGACCGAATTTTGAAGTAGGACTTTAAAGAGGGCGTGATTCTCTTAGGGTTCCTATCTGGCACTCTTGTGTCCTCAAATAGGATTTTTCCTACTACCGCTCTCATTTTAGAAGGATTTTTAGAGTAGGGCAACTGAATTAAACGGTTCTTGAAGCGGGATTTAGCTTTCCTTGCCGAAACACTTGTTTTCATCTGTTCAGCGTCAGTGTTAGAGTTATTACTGCCCTCTAGCACATTACAAGGTCTAATTGACCTCAAAGAATGTCTTGCCTCATTGCCATGCTTCATAACTTTAATACATTGAGTCCCACAGTCTCTCCCTGCCCATTGAGCCAACTCACCGCCTAAATTTTGTCCAGCATTCTCCATTAACCACTTACCCCATTCATCTGGCTCATCGCACTGCCCTCTGCTTTTTCCTTCGTTACAGCATTCAATTCTGCTGAAAATCGGCACTTCCTTCTTGTGCTGACTCTGCCCCTCTTGCTCCCGCTAAGGTCTCCATCTAGCAGCATGCTGCCCCCAGAGTATGCTTGCCGCTGAGCTCCAGGCCAAGATCTCCGTGGCCACCATGGACGACAGCGCAGCTCCGAGCAATTGTTAGTGAATCAGAATAATTCAAGCATCCCATCCATCACCTAATGTTTTAGCTTGGTCAACTAAAGTTAGATCTAACGGAAATAATATTACAGAGATCATTGATCCAGACACAAACATGTATACAAACAAAAGTAGTGATATTCAACAGGTTTTTCTAAACATTATACCAGACACCTGACACTATTTTTCAGGAAACTATAATTAAATGTATTGCTTCAGGTCATCTGTCGCCGTTATTGAACAAGCAGCAAAAACTTTGGTCACTATTATTACACCACAATAATTTAGGAAAACCTTAGCTTTTGTTAATTATTTCAAAGAACATGGAAATGATGCTGTCCCTATTGAGGTGTATAAAGAGATTACTTCTGTTACGCAAAGAGTGATACGTATAGGTTGAAGTGGTTTTCTACCTCAGAGATCAATAATGATTATTACTAAATATTTAGTTCTTGCCATTGATTACTTTACAATTAATAAGATCAAAGCTGCTATTATAATGATTATTGCAGAAAAAGCGTTCAATGTAGTTAATTGGACAGCTTTGTTTCAGATTGTGTCTTTTTCACTTTCCCGTGAAATTTCTCCAAATTTTTAAGTATATTTAGATACCTCAGCTACAATCATAATTACCTCCATTGAAGCTCACCAAATTACAATATTTGTGGCACTCGCCAGGGGTGCCCTATGTCCCCCTTTTTATTTACTTTTTATTGAAACCTTGGCATAGATAGTTCACAATGATGACATAATTTTACCCCCATTCCCTAGTGTTTCATATTAAAAGTATTTGCTGATTACCTCATTCTTTATTTATCAGCAAAGACAGCTAATATTCAGAAAGCATTTGACAACATTAAATATTTAGGAGAATGTAAGATTAATTATAGTAAGTCTGACCTCCTCTTATCCAGTGCCAGAGAGAGATCTTCCAGTTGAAATTAGGGGACTGTTTTCCCTGAAGCATCCCAGTTTGTTACTTGGGTATTTATGTTGTGTCTAAGTTTCCAGATTTATCTGATTTAAACTTTAAGGCTGTTATGAACAAGGCAAGAAAAGTTGTTGGAGAAATGGAAGTATCTGCCTTTGTCAATTATTGGTAGCGTTTCTGTAATCAAAATGTTATACAGCTTTTATTTCTTTGTATTTACAAATGTTCCCATTAGGGTTAGCAACATTTATTTTAAGGAGAGTGATTTAGTGAGTAGAAGGTTTCTCTGGAAACGTCAACACTGTATGTTCAAATTAGCAATATACAATTAAAAAGGGAGCAGGGTGGACTTACCTTATCTCATTTCTGACTTTATTACGTTACATTAATAGATAGCATTTCTTGGATTTATAGTGTGTTTTTTTAATATTATTTCCTTAATTTGATGCTTAAGGACAGAGATTCAACTTCAGGTCTTCCAAAGAACATCCAAGATTTCCAAAAAATTAGAAATAAGGTATTAAAGGATATGGTATTGCGGAAAAGCGAAATTAGCCTAGAATATAAGATTCTTGATTGCCACTCATTTATGACATTAGTTGGTTGAGTGAGTTGGGGTTTACATCTATCCAATAAAATAATTGAGCAATTGAATCAATTGGGGTTTAAAGCAATAGCTGATATTATTATAAAAGATTAATGGAAGACCTGGGAATAGGTCAATTTGTATGGATATGGGAGTGGGCTGGACTTTGGTTTAGACTTCGGTCTGTGATCACTAGATTTCTTGAGGATTATTCCTCTGCTCTTGGCAATGCTACTCAGTTGTTTTTAAAACTGCTTTTTAAATGCAAATCACTAGGATTTGTTGCTGGTATAAAGATTTTCATCTGAATTTACAAAAAGTAGTTATTCCTAGTTATTTGGATAAAATTCAGACGGCAACCATCTGCCATATCTCCTAAGCATTGGTCAGAGATTTCGCATTTTGGTCACAAACTTTTCAGATTCCCTGATTTTAGGAGGATGGAATTTTCTTGAGAGGAATGCATTACTACATGGCCCGGATTTTGTACAAATAATTTCCCACTGTATCAGTTGATGGCTTTTTGTCTGATAATTGTATTTTATATGAAATATCTCTTATTTTAACAATGTACGGCTCTTCTCCTTTTAATGAAAATAAATTGGGTTTTTGGATTACTATTAATGATTTCAGAGGCAATTCTGTATTCATTTTTTTTTTTTAATACAGTCTATCATATTTTGTTCTGTCTTGACTTTTTATACTACCCAATAAAAAAGGGAAAAAAAGGTGGTAGGTGAGTGCCAAGATGCTAGACAGAGCTGAAGGCGGTGGCGGGGGGATAATGGGAACAGGCTTCTAGCACAAATATGGTGGAACATGCACTGAACACAGGTTTTTAGTTACACAGTTTTGAATGGGGAGCAGGAGATCTGTTTAAGTTGTGACTAATGTACGTATTAAAGACGGGAGATGTAAGTGTGTATGGGTTGGTAAAGAGGTACATCAGGCAGTGGACTAGAATGAGTCAACATGTCATAATGGTTATGAATAAGTGAAAAACAAATACAAATTAATTGAAATCAAAAATGTTATTCCGCCTGCTTGTGTTACACACTATTTTTAAGTCTCTCATGCCTACACAAGTTTCTTTTTACAAGTGTGAATATTGTGTTGACCCTTTATGGAATGGCGGTTTTACTCATGAAGATAAAGCAACCTTATAGTCAAGGGTTATGAAATTCTGATTTCAGATTGTAAAACAAAGCATTTAACTGGTGTTGGAATACTAAAGCCCGTAGCTTCGGTCTATGGTTCAACCTTAGCAGTGTTTAGGTTTGTGCATCAGTCCTGAGGAAAAGAGCAGCATCACCTGGTAGATATGGCGCTGACTTGTTCTCTTTCTAGGTCAACGCAGTACAGGAACTTTGGTTGCTGCGCTGCACTGTTTTCTAAAAAAAAAAAAAAAAAAAAAAAATCTACACCTCTGTGTCCTGCTGCTTTTTAGCCTACAGACAAACTCATTTCGATATTTTTTTTCTTAATTAACTTATAATTATGAATGTGACACAGATACTTCTAAAATCGGAAAAGCAAATAGTTCAATGCTTTCTATGTAGTAGTGTATTGTGACGAATGTTTACAAAAATTAGTAGATTAAGTGGAATTTTCTTACCTTTTTCTTGGAATTTGCAGAACATGGGTGCAGAAATCTTCCGTCACGGGAACTGATTATCCAAGGATAGCATGGCTGATAAGTTTAAGACTGTAATCAGTTTGCTGCACATTTTAACCTTGAAAGTGAAACGCCTCGGAATGAAACTGGAGTGCTGGTACAGATGATGCAAAGACACAGACTGGAAATGACCCTACTTCAGGAAACTCACATTGTGGGATAATGACTGTGGTTTTATTGAGAGGATAGTTGGAGGCCCCTGGTACATGCACATGGCTGTGATCCTCGTGGGGAAATGTGCACCATTTCTAGTAAACAAAGTATGGGTAGCTGACCAATGCTGCAACGCAGAGGTTGCTGGTACTTTGGATGGTTAAGAGATCTAAATGATGTCTATTTATTCCCTTTCTGTGCTGCAACTGTTTTCCCAAGACAGGATAGGCTTGTTGATAGAGAGCATGCCACACTTTACTCTGATTTTGGGATATGAATTCAGTGCTTTAATGAATGAGATCCTGGGCATACTGGGTTACAGAGATTGGGTCAGTGGTGAAGACACCAACCTGAGTGGTTTTGCTTCCTCTCTGCTCTGGCAGATGTGTGTGGAAAGTTCACATGGATGGGATAGGTAATAATATTTCTGTTCTGAGATGCATTTCTCTTTCTCGTTGTCTGACTAGTTCTTGCTACCAGGTAATCCCCTCATTTAGATGGTAGCCAACTCTCATTATTGGACTAGTCGTATCTTTGCCCACCTCTTGTTAGTTTTTGAGATGGATATATGTCTGGGTTGGTCTTTTGATAGGGACAAAAGTCGGTAGAAAAGGGTCAAGCCATTTTAGTGCGGTGGTTGTATGCAGCAGCAGAACTAGTGCTTGTACTGTTAACAGCCGGAGGAATACTTGATAGACTTAGACAGCTAATTAGTTAAGAGACTTGGACGATGCTACTGAGAGACTTACTGGTGTGAAGAGGCAGGTGTGTCCTGCTTTTAAGACTGACACCAGTGCTCACATTCTAGGGACTTGGAGATAAATGTATGAGACATAACGCTGATGAGCTTACTGCACGTCTAAGCAGGTATGATGAGGAATGTAGGTGGCGAGTGGCGACTTCTGGGACCTTGGTTATAGTTCAGGTTTTCAAGGATTGCTAAAATATTTATATGGAACCACGCCAGGAAGAAAATAATGAATGTATGTTAATACTATAGGGAAAATGCTTAGCTCTATACTTGATAATGAGAGTAGAAGACCTAGAAAGCAAAGGTTACTTTAGAGCAGGTCACTGATGCCATGCCACAGTTGTAGTTCAATAAGGTTTCAGGGTCAGGTGTGTTGCCAATGGAATCTTAAAATGTTAAGCACAGTTGATACTCACATACTGGGTATGTTCCATGTGGGCAGGAGAAAGGGCATTCTACCTGTGAGTTTTAAGCAGCTACCATAACCTTAGACAGGAAAGCCATGCAAGGAATGTACCTCCTGTAGGCCATTTCTGTGCAGCAGGTGGATAGTAAGGTTCTTTCCAAGGTTCTGGCTAATAGCTTGCTTTATGTGATCAGAGTCATTGTCCCCACAAACTACAAGCTAGCAAGTCTACCATACTAAACTTTGAAAATTTTTAGTGGAGAAGACATGCTGGTGCAACGTCGTGCCATCTGAATGCTATAATAATGTTTGATACATGGCCATAAGTGGTCCTTTGACGGTATGGGTACGTTTAATTGACTCTGTTTGGCTATAAACCTTTTGGATTGCATGGCATAATGCCAAACTCACGATTAATACCGTGGAGATTGCCATGTTCTGTAGGACACCAAATTCCATGCTGTATAGTTTGTAGACCAAAAAGGCTGCCTAATGTCAAAGATGAGCCCGAAAACTAGTTTCTGTGTAAAGCTAGTGGTATGATGTAAGGGGAAGCAGACATTTATGAAAGTGTCTAAAGCAACTGTTATAATTCTCTGAGGTCATTAACCAGGTTTTTTGTAAATCTAATACAACCAAGCTAACCAAAAATTCTGAAAAAGGCCCTTCATTTAACAACAGAGGATATATTAGAATATTTGAGTGCTTTGAGTTCCATAAGACAAACTGGAACTATGCACACCACAGCAAATTCTAAATGATATTGATTCTTTAACTACTGTCTTATTTGTTAGAAAAACTGCAAGTGATGAAGTTTCTTTTTACTTTACAAATAGAGTCAGGTTGGAGTTGGCTAGCATTGTATATCAGAGAGTAGAGGTAAAATGAGAATGGAACCAGATGCAAGAAAGATTTTGTTTGTCAAGTTTGACTTTTCGGACAATTAGTTGCCGAAAGTACATTGTCGTCCCAGCATCTACCTCAAATTCTAACATGTTTTGAGGACATCCCCTGCCACTGTAATTAGGCTCCTCTTTTTTAGAGCATCAGACCAAGCTACCATGCCATTCAGGAAGTGGTGGAAGCCATGTGGCTTCCACCACCACACTGTATCTGTCTTCACAACTAAAGTTCCATACCCACCATGCTGCGTTTGTCACAGCCACCAAAGCCCTCCAGAATCCCCAATAAATTGATTTGAGGTTTCATGTGAATCAGCTGCTCCAGGAATCGGGACACCAGTATCCAGCAATTTTTGGGAATTGCCAGACCATGTGGTAAAATCAGTATTCAGTTGGTTACAGCGGAAACAGTTGGGATGTGGAATCTTACCTGAGAGCCACAGGCACGGAGGGGTAATATAGGCCATATGTAGGTAATTTAGTTAGATCAGTGTGAGACGGGAGGATATCACTAGTTCCTGGGTGGCCATTCAGGCTTCTTGCTGGTGACTCTCCTCCCTTTCTGTCTGATAGTCGCAAGGCCAATAAAGGGCTTGATCACAGTTGTGTAGTATGTTTGAAAAGTGCCACCCACCCTAACTCCCCTATCAGGAGCCAGGATCCGAGTGGGTTACCTGTGCAATGTAATGATGGAGTAAGACGCATTTCAGTTGTAAATATTCATGAAATTGACACTGGGACAACTGAAAGTGACGTTGGAGGACCTGAAAGGTACACAGGTGGCCCCTCTGCAAGATATCACCCTGGTTTGTGATGCTTATTCTGTCCTATTTGGCAAAGCCTTCTAAGCGTGCTGTATTATTTTGGAGATGCTGGCCCTCCAATGCGGGGTCTGTTGTGTAATTGTCCAGTCATCCTCATAAAGATCAGTCCCCACTGCCAATGCAAGAAAACTACTGTAAGGCCTCAGGGAGGTCTCATGCAATAGGGCCACCATAGAGCTGTCCCATGACTTTGTCAATATCCAGGAGAGATGGTTTTGCTCAGTATGCTGGATTGCTCCATCCTCCGCACAACCAGTCATTAACAACCAGGAGTTCTGTTACCTGGTAATAGAGTTGTAGATTGGCCCTACCCATCCTGCCATCATACATCAAGAGGAGACTCTTTTCTATACCAGTGTGAGGCTGTCTTCCTGCTCAGAGACAGGAGCAGATCACAGATGCAAGAATTCTAAACCATGTGTTGGGTATCATCAGTGGGAGTTTTGAAGTATGTAGAGGAATAGCTTCAGTATTAAAGAGGACTACATTGCCAAGAACATTTATTGCCAGTGATGCCCATCACTGAAGGTCCCTTTTTATTTTGGTCAGGAGAGGGTCAATGTTAGGACTCCACGCCCAGACTGGTTTTCTGGTGATATAGATGCCTAGGTACTGGAATTTGAGGCACCTAATGAGGATCCAGGATTTCCATTTTGTTATCTCACTGTCACCACTTTGTGGGACTTACAGAAATGTGATTCTGTTCACTCGCAAGCCAGAAGCCTTTTCATAGATGTCTTAGAGGCAAAGGCAGCGGGCCCTGGGAGTTGATGCTGGTTAGGAACAGAAGTATGTTTCCCTTATTCGGTGGTATTCTTTACTCCTCCACACCCTTCCATTGCCTGCCATGGATCTGAGTGTCACAGCGTATCAATGTGGCAAGAGGTTTGATGACCAGTGTACATGGGGGCAGGGACATGGTAGAACCCTGCCAGGTACCTCTGTGGATAGGGAGGAGGACCAACAAAGCACCATTTATCTGCACTTGTGACGATGGTTAAGTTAAGAGGAACTGTGTATATCTAGGAAATCATGGCCCAAGACCCATAGCTTCAAGAACCCCACCTAGAAAGGCAAATCGACTGAGTTAAATGCCTTTTCAAAATTATTTGGGAGGAGGGCTCATAGGTCTCGGAGTTCTTGAAGTCGGGCCAGGGCTACATGCACCCATCGTATACAGGGGTCTGGGTGGATGAGGTCAAGTAGGACATACTGTAGGAGGCACAGTCTGCGTGGTGAAGATGAATGCTGCAATCTAATCTAGCTCTGTGGCCGACGCCCGCATCCTGACAACAATTCTGCTTCCCTCCGCCCATCCGGACTTCATAGGTCACTCGTTAGTGACCAGCAATGCGGGTACGCCATAGGGCCACCAAAACCAGCAGAGAGAGTCACCTGGGACGCGCCTCACCTTTTTCAGGAGGCCTCTCCATGCAGACGTGAACCTGAAACGACTTGGCTGAGGACAGAGGTATAGATTCTCTGCCTGGCTGCCGCGAGGGCAGCACAGCATGCTTGAGGACTCAACCTGTGGCCTCTGGGACACCAGTTGACGTTACATGCTGGTTGAGAGGAGGACCCACCCCTCCTCAGTTACTCATAAGCTACATAAGAAGACATGTTTGCTGTGCTCTTGGCCCCCAGGCCAGGGAGCCTACAAGGTCTCGTACTACTCAGTACATAATGGAAAGGAGTGCCCGTTGATCGCTCTCCTTCTTTCTCTCCTTACTGTGAGTATGAGCTCCCTCACTGATTCTGGCGTGATCCTTGCAGTCTATGGTTGAACCTGAAACCTGTTAAATCCACCCCGGTTCCTTGCACGCGAGTGAGCTCTTCACTGATGCCAACATGGTGTGCACTGTATTCACGCCTTAACCGCCCCATCTGGGGCTATTATGGCTCAGTAAGGGTGCAACATTTGCTACTGACTCTGTGGAACTCTATGCTGAGACGCTTATGCCTGGAATTAACACTACTGCTTAGACTCTCTGCAACCACAACATTTGCCTGCTATCGCTGCTGCTCGTCCACCATGCAGTGATCCTGATGAACGCCCTGATTACTCCCTTTGCTGCTACCCACTGCTTTCGTCTTTCAGTGTCTATTCCCTGGACTCCGTACTTGGCTGTTACTTTGTTTCTCTAATGCTCGCTAGGCCACATATGTATGGACCCTATTCATCTTGCACCTCAGGCCAATGCAGATGCTCCAGTTCACATAATAGTCAAATTACTGTTTATTTGCAGCTAATACTTCTGGGCACTACACATCTGCCTCTGGCTAGAACACCTGCCTTGCTCACTTGTTTGGGGTGCTCAACTCAGACCTGGCGGGTCTGCTTGTACTGCACACCCACTGGACCTCATTGGTGCAAGCGGACCCCACTGCTGTTGACTTGTGGTTTGGTATGCTCATGCTGTGTAGTGCTGACATTCCCCTTGTGTGCTCGCAAATGGGTCCCCACTGCTGCAGACTTTTTTTGACTGGACTTCAACACCTTGACTTTTTACCATGGAGTGCCTCTGGTCTGGCACCCACAATCTGCCTGCACTATCTAAGGATTTTGCTTCTTTGTCTGCCCAGACCCTCCTCATTGAACACAGGATGCAACTACCATGTCTATTGACAGCAAACTGGATGCAGATTTGGCAGCCATTGAAAGTTCTCAGACTTCATTGGAACATTGCAGACACTATTGCTACCAACCTCACATTGCTGCGGGCAGACCATCGTAATCTGGCTGACAAGGTTTGGGCCACCAAACAAAACATCCTCACGCTAAAACCTAAGATACGAGGATGAAGGAATAGATTCGCTTACAGGAAGAGAGGGCCGAGGATGTTGAGGGATGCTCTCGCCACACCAATATTTGCTTTTTATGCCTCCTTGAGAACATAGAGGGTTCAGACCCTGTCTCCTGTGTGGAAACCTGGCTGCTTCAGTATTGCCCGAGTCTACGTGGTCTCCATTTTTTGCTTTTGAGGGAGCCAGAAGAGTGCCTACCCGCCATCCTCCCCCAAGAACATGGTGGTTTGACTACTATACTATGGCAACCGTGATGCCATATTGCACAAAACCTGCAAACAGCCAGATCTGACAATGGACAATGCACATATCCTGCTGTTTCCATATCATACCTTGTGGTGCAATGACAAAGAAACTTATTTCTTGCTGACACCTGCACGAGCTAGGACTTCAGTAGCCGCTTCTCTTCCCTGCTAGACTTCCTCTTGTGCATGGCGATCAGTCAAGGTTCTTCATGGATTCTAAGGACTTTTTAGACTGGATTGAGTCGCCGGGCCTAAGTGCTTCAGACCAAATCAATCGTGGCGATGCACCTGCTCCTGGCATGACAGGAGGAGAAGGACTGATGCAGGTGCAAATGCCGTGATCATTCTTCACACTGGCAAGGTACTCCAGACTTAGAACAATTGAAGGTTGAGCACAGAAAGGCATTACAAACTGCTGCTGCATTTTGTGACTCTTCATCCTTGTCCGACTTGGATGAAGTGCCCCCGCAGTCCACCAGCGATGCGTTCTCCATGTTCACATTGACACAGCCAAATTCCACAATGTTTCCTCCCTAGATGGCTGATGACATTAGTTAATATATCTGTAATGCATTTTGGCTTTCTTTTTCTGTTATTTCAGACATCTGATGGGGCTTTTAAGACAATGCACGAAGGTGTTATCAAAATTGTCTGTGATTCCATAGCTCCTTGGGGTGATTTTAATAGTGTGCTTGACACCCACCTGGATCTCCCACCAACCCCCCTCACTCCACACACGACTGCCACCACTAATGCACACATGGCTTGCACACTGGCACCTGGACTGATTTCTGGAGGGCCTGCAACCCAGATTGGGACACCATCCCCTCCCCCAATTCCTAAATGGTAGCTGCAACCAGCTACGCTGGAGGACACACCCTTGCCCCCCTTTTGGTCTACCATCGACTCTGCTGTAGGTGAACATTTTTTATGTAATGATGGTATGGCGTCCTCTTTCTTAATTGAATGGGATGCCTTCAAGACATTGGTCCGGGGTCACTGTTTGAGTTCCACACGGAACATGAGGAGTACCTTGGACAAATATATCTCCTGTATTGAGTGAGATCTTCTTGATCTTGAAAGCCGAGTAATAACGGACTCCGAGACTCACTCTACCATCCACAAAGCACAACGCAAACAGACCGCGCTTCTGGAGTACCTTCGCTGCATTATTTACTCTGCACGCATGGCCAGAACCCACTTGTCTGTGGACAAAGCAGACTCTTTATTAGTCTGGCTTATTAGACAGAAATACCCCAGGCATCTTATTCTGTCACTTCACTCATCTAAAGGCACCCTTCTACGCACACAATCATCCATCCACACTGTAATGACACAGCACTGTGCCACAATGCATAAACATGCCCCTGGCCTGAACCTCCAAGACATTGACTCTTTTCTTTCTCATAACATTACCTACTACTGCTCCCGACCAGAGACTGAAATTGAATGCAGCGATCTCCTTATTTGAGGTACAGGAAGCCATATGTGCTCTACCTACAAGAAGGTCCCCGGGCCTTGATCGCACTTCTAGAAGGCCTACACTACACATCTGTCTCCCCGTCTCCTCGCGCTATATGATGAGTCCCTGCAAGAGGCCTCTTTAACACAGTCCTTCCTCTAGGCCTTGCTTATTTCTTTACCCAAACCTGACAGAGACCCCACAATACTAGGATCATACTGCATGCTTGCGCTTCTTAACATAGACTATAAAACACTTTCTAGGATATTAGCTGATCTCTTGGCTCCTTTGGTTCCTGCCCTCATACACCCTGATCAAAATGGTTTTGCACCCGTTCACAGTACCTCCTTGAATATACGTAGGCTGTTCAGGGTTATCGAAAGTGTTCCAGAATACTGGCACAGGTCTGGCTGTTTGGTCCTTTATTTGGAGAAAGCGTTTGACTCCCTGTTATGGGATTTCCTCTCCGCAGTTCTGCCTCGCTATGGACTCGGCCCCAGATTTCTTAGAATGGTGAGAGTTCTATATACCCAACCTCTGGTGCGTGGAACAACAGGTCCCCTGATGTTGGACCTCATCTTGATACATAAGGGCACCCGTAAGGGCTGTCCCCTCTCGTTTTTTTTCTCCCCTCTCTGGTGATGAAACCATTAGCAGTAGGACTCGGCACACACAGCCATATGTAGGCCATCCCTCTGGGCAACGTTGTTCATTCGGTGTCTGCATAGTCCAGTGATTTACTGTTTTACTTCTGAGATGTCCAGGGCATCCCATCAGGTTTGGCAGATATATTTCAGGCATTCTCAGACCTTTCTGGCCTCAGGATCAGTTGGGAGAAATCCTATCTTTACTCCTTCTCCGCCACGGTCCCGGACCCAGCTTTCTTTCTTGGGGGTGCCCATCTCACATGGTAGCCACTACCTTTAAATACTTAGGTATTTCAATCTACTGTGACCTTGCTGACTTAATTGATGGCAATGCTATGTGCACAATATCCTCAATACGTTCCCAATCATTGTTTTGGAGAACCCTTCCCTTCTCTGTGGCAGGTAGGGTGGCGCTTGTCAAAACTGTTGTACCCCCCCCACGCCACCTGCTATATCATTTTACTAACTTTCCCCTACACCTCCCTCAATCCTTTTTCGCATGTTGAATGGATTTACATGCAACCTAATATGACACAGTACAAGTTGCAAGATGTCCCTATTTAAGCTGCAGTTGCCAACTAACAGTAGCGGACTGGCAGTCCCTAATTATGAACACTACTATCTGGCCAGCTGCAGTGGGTGGACAGATAGTTGTGTTTACAGCTATCCGACACCACCACTGACTCAACACCTTGGAGTCTCCTGCAGCTATTACACTTGTATCACCCCTGTTCTAAACGCCAAGCTCCCCAGTCATTGTTGTTGAATTAAGCCTAGTCTCTCTATTACTAGAGGTACATCGCCATACGCTCCTGCGCTCCCCTTGTTGTGCACCCCGAGAAGGGGCGGGGTTACTATGACTAAAGAGCTTTCTGCCTATGATGAGGAGGATTACACATACTAGGAGATTTGTTTATATAGCTCACTGATTGCCGCTCTTGACACTGCTTGGGACAACATGCAGCTGGAACGCCCTATACATCTTACGATCCAGTACCTGCCGTTATGGGCTCAGGCCACCACCTAACACACTGGTTCGCTGACTCACTGCGTACACTCACTGTTACTTCACTGTCCCCATTGCGTGCTTGATTGGATCTGGGCCATCCTTGAACTGACGAGGAATGTACTGCCATAGATGAGTACCCGGCCCTTATCCCACGAAATGCCCACTTTTGCCTCATCCAGTGCTACATCCTCTACAGGGCCTATCATCCACCTGCAAAAATGAATCGCTCTTATCATAGGTCAGATGTTACTTGCCCTCATTGTGATTGGCCCAATGATCTCCCACAGTACTTGCGAGGTGTGACGTCTCGCCTAGCTCATGCCACAGACCGATGGGTACCACACTCATGGGTGTCCTGCTTCTTACTTCTCACACTAAGGATTAAGAAACACAGAGTGACCACTAACTTCATTGATCCATGCCTGATCCTGCCTAAACGTCTCATCACAAGAAGCTGCAAGTCACCGCTGCTGCCAAAAGGTGTTGCATGAGAGATGTCTATGAAGGCATGGGCTATTGCTGATTGGTATCATTGCGTAGGGAGGATACAGGCAGGCTCAGCAATAATACACTATCTGCTGGTTGGGACACCATTTTCAACGCCTTCCAATCCACATCATATCAGGAAGAGCCATCTCCTGTCCAGCTATCACAGTCAACCCCACCCCCCCAGACTCAACTATATCTAACACCTTTCTCCACACTCTGTATTCTACTCCCTTCACTACCTTTCCTACTCACACCTATTGAGACGCTTATGTCTCTCACACATTCCCAATCTGCTATTGGCAGTTACTACCCCAAACCTTCTTTTCTCAAGCTGTTGTCTTGCTCATCAGTTCCCCTCCCCTCATGTTAGTTCTGGGCTTTTATGTTGTATAATCGATTTTTCCTTCCAGTTATGTTTTTATTTTGACCCGTTTTACCCTGTTGTTCATCATGTTTACTTTTGAACTCAGACCTTTAATAGTCCTGTTAACTGCTGTATTCCCACAGTGTTATGGCAGACTTTCATGCTACCACTGATTGCGGTGACTGCACTGTTTTATTTGTAAATGTAACCTATTCAGAAAATGCAATAAAGAGATTCAAACAAAAAAGGAAAATAGTAGGGTATGCTGGAGCGTGTTGATGAAGAATTGATCTTTGTGTTAATTAGGGAAATGGGGTGTAATGTTGCGCAAGGGAGTCCTGGGTTATTCCATTTAGGTATAACAACAATAGTGGCCGTATCGAGGTCCACGGGAAGTGTCTTGTCAAATATGCTTCTTGGGGAGGGCAAGTAAGGGATAGTACTAAATTTATGGTAGTACTCGGGTGGGAAGCCATCTGGGCCAGGTGTCTTCCTGAAGTTCATCCAGAGGATCACCTCCTCTTATGTCCTCAATGGTGAGGGGCGCATCCAGGTCTGTGCTGAGTGCCCTGGACAGTGTAGGAAGAGGGATCTCTGAGAGCAGGGGATGATGATGTTCACAGGGTGGCTTAGGGTGATGGACATACATTTTGCATTAGTTGCAGTCTTTGCTGACTAATATCTCAGTGGACTAGCTTGTAGTGTGGCCTGCGCAGTCTCAAACCCTCTGGACAATTCTGGAAGCCAGGTCCCTGGAGGCCATCCAGTACAGCAAATTCCTAGTCTTGTCCTCGTCTATATATACATAGTATATTGAGGCTGTCCAACACTGGTGGACCTCATCAAGTGCGAGTTTGCGCAGTGATGGTCTCACAGGTCCTAGTTGGAGGCGGAGGATTTCTGTTTGGTCCTTTCGACATTGCGCTCTAATTGTAAGATTTGAGTCTCAAGATTAGGAATGTGGTGTACTCTGTTGCACCCTTGGTGTTGGATGTACCTTTTCGCTGTACCTCTCATGGTGGCTTTACATGCCACCCATAGCATGCCAGGGGAGGTCACTGTGCCCTGATTTGTGTCGAAGGAGGAGTGTAGTTCAGCAGATATGAACTCTGAGCATTAGGCATTCAGAAGATGCTAAGTGTTAATGCACCAGATCGGTCGCATCCAGTGTCCCACAGTGGAGAAGGATGGGAGAGTGGACTGAGATGCCCGTAAGGAGGATGTCAACAGTATTGGCCCAAAGGACATTGTGTGCCAGAAGTAGGCAGAGGTCAGTGCGGGAGAGTGTTTTATGGGTTGCAAAGGTGTTAGTGTATTCCTAAGCTTGGGGGGTGCAAGGCCCTACAGACATCGCAGAGGCCCAATAATTCCATCCATCTTTGAGTTTTGGATTTTGTTAGTGTGTCGCAATGGGTTGCAAAGAGAAGGTCAATGTTGGGAAGATATTAATGTTGCCACCGACTATTGTGGTGCACTTGGTGAAGGCCAGGATGGCAAATTCAAGTGCCTTAAGGGCAGCTGAAGATGCACTGAAATATTGAGGAACTTGTATTGTGTCCACAGGAAATTGTATTGCTTCCCCTCTAGAAGACCATCCACTCTGACAAATCTATCATGGGAACCTGCTCTATTAGCAGTCGCCACCAGGAGAAAGTTATTCTCTTGGGAGCCCCTGGTCGAAGACTCTATCATACCCAAAACGGTGCAGAAAGGGACATGAGGAACCCAACATGTGGGTGTCCTGCAACATAAAGACTGGTTGGGTTCAGCTGGGGTGGCACAGGATAACTATCTGCTTAATGCAGTCAAATGGCCCATTCATGTCCGAGGACATAAGGGAAAAGGACGTCATGGGGTATATATGAAAAAGGTATGGATTGTCGGACCAACCAGACCTCGCAGGCGACTGGTTGAAAACACAAGGGGACATAGTTTAGGGCTAGAAGCTAGCAAGTGTTTGTGGGAATCTGTACAACGTATGGCATTTATGGAATAAGAGGCAACAATAACACAGTAAACACTCCATACCCCCTACAACCCTGCACCCCAGACTTCTGCCAAAAATCATCTGTCACCCCATAACTCCCAACACAACCAAGCATAACCATAACAGATAGTAGACATTAGAGGTGGACATCCTCCCAATTTAGGGTAAACTGCAGGTTCAGTTTAGGAAAACATAGTTGTAGGAAGGTAGCCTCTTTCTAGCCTTGTTACCCCCACTTTTGGCCTGTTAGTGAGTATATGTCAGAGTGTTTTTACTGTCTCACTGGGATCCTGCTAGCCAGGACCCCAGTGCTCATAGGTTTGTGGCCTATATGTGTTCCCTGTGTGGTGCCTAACTGTATCACTGAGGCTCTGCTAACCAGAACCTCAGTGTTTATGCTCTCTCTGCTTTTAAAATTGTCACTGCAGGCTAGTGACTAATCTTACTAATTCTGATTGGCGCACTGGAACACCCTTATAATTCCCTAGTATATGGTACTGAGGTACCCAGGGTATTGGGGTTCCAGGAGATCCCTATGGGCTTCAGCATTTCTTTTGCCACCCATAGGGAGCTCAGACAATTCTTACACAGGACTGCCACTGCAGCCTGAGTGAAATAACGTCCATGTTATTTCACAGCCATTTTACACTGCACTTAAGTAACTTATAAGTCACCTATATGTCAAACCCTCTCTTGCTGAAGGTTAGGTGCAAAGTTACTTAGTGTGTGGGCACTGTGGCACTAGCCAGGGTGCTCCCACATTGTTCAGGGAAAATTCCCCGGACTTTGTGAGTGCGGAGACACCATTACACGCGTGCACTACATATAGGTCAACACCTATATGTAGCGTCACAATGGTAACTCCGAACATGGCCATGTAACATGTCTAGGATCATGGAATTGTCACCCCAATACCATTCTGGTGTTGGGGAGACAATTCCATGCATCCCCGGGTCTCCAGCATAGAGCCCGGGTACTGCCAAACTAACTTTCTGAGGTCTCCTCTGCAGCTACCGCTGCTGCCAACCCCTCAGACAGGTTTCTGCCCCCCTGCGGCCTGGGCAGCCTGGTCCCAGGAAGGCAGAACAAAGGATTTCCTCTGAGAGAGATGGTGCCCTCCTTGCATAAGCCAGTCTACACCAGTTCAGGGATCCCCCCCAGCCCTGCTCTGGCGCAAAACTGGACAAAGGAAAAGGGGTGTGACCCCTCCCCTGACCTGCACCTCCCAGGGGAGGTGCCGAGAGCTCCTCCAGTGTAACCCAGACCTCTGCCATCTTGGGTGCAGAGGTGTGAGGCCACAATGGACAGCTCTGAGTGGCCAGTGTCAGCAGGTGACGTCAGAGACCCCTCCTGATAGGTGCTTACCTTTCTTTGTAGCCAATCCTGATCGACTGCTGACTGCTCCAGGACACCTGCATAACCGCAACAAAGTAGCAAGAAGACTACCAGCAACATTGTAGCGCTTCATCCTGCCGGCTTTCTCTACTGTTTCCTGGTGGTGCATGCTCTGAGGGCTGTCTGCCTTCACCCTGCACTGGAAGCCAAGAAGAAATCTCCAGTGGGTCGACGGAATCTTCCCCCCTGCCAACGCAGGCACCAAACCTCAGCATCACCGGTCCTCTGGGTCCCCTCTCATCCTGACGAGCGTGGTCCTTGGAACACACGAGCTGGGTTGAAGTGTCTTCGACAGTCTAGTGGCCCTTCTGTCCAAATTTGGTGGAGGTAAGTCCTTGCCTCCCCACGTCAGACAGTAATCCGGTGTACTGCGTGAACTGCAGCTGCTCGGGCTTCTGTGCACTTTTTCAAGACTTCCTTCGTGCACAGCCTAGCCCAGGTCCCCAGCATTCCCGCCTTCATTGCCCAACTCGCTGAGTTGGACTCTGATGTCGTGGGACCCTCCTTTGTGACTCTGAGTCGACAGCGGTCCCCAGATCTTCTAAGTGCCTGCTCAGGTACTTCTGAGGGTGCTGCCTGCTTCTGCCTGGCCTCTCTGAGTTGCTGAGCACCCCCTCTGTCTCCTCCTCCAAGGGGCGACCTCCTGGGCCCCAGCAGCACCCAAAATCCTCAACCGCGACTCTTGCAGCTAGCAAGGCTTGTTTCGGTCTTTCTGCGTGGAAACAACTCTGCATCCTTCAGCACGCCGTGGGACATCTTCTGACCAAAGGAGAAGTTCCTGGCGCCTTCTGTTGTTGCAGAATCTTCGGCTTCTTCCACCCGGAGGCAGCCCTTTTGCACCTTCATCTGGGGTTTAGTGGGCTCCTGCCCCCCCCCGGACTCTTGCGTGACTCTTGGACTTGGTCCCCTTCCTTTACAGGTCCTCAGGTCCAGGAATCCGTCTTCAGTGTTTTGCAGTCAGTTGTTGTCCTTGCAGAATACCCTATCTCGACTTTACTGTCTTTCTGGGGTAGTAGGGTAACTTTACCCCTACTTTTCAGGGTCTTGGGGTGGGGTATCTTGGACACCCTTAGTGTTTTCTTACACTCCCAGCGACCCTCTACACACTACACTAGGCCTGGGGTCTATTCGTGGTTCGAATTCCACTTTTGGAGTATATGGTTTGTGTTGCCCCTAGGCCTATTTCTCCCTATTGCATTCTATTGTGATTCTACATTGTTTGCACTACTTTTCTAACTGTTACTTACCTGATTTTGGTTTGTGTGCATATAATTTGTGTATATTACTTACCTCCTAAGGGAGTATATCCTCTGAGATACTTTTGGCATATTGTCACTAAAATAAAGTACCTTTATTTTGAGTAACTCTGAGTATTGTGTTTTCTTATGATATAGTGCTGTATGATATAAGTGGTATAGTAGGAGCTTTGTATGTCTCCTAGTTCAGCCTAAGCTGCTCTGCTATAGCTAACTCTATCAGCCTAAGCTGCTAGAACATCTCTAATCTACTAATAAGGGATAACTGGACCTGCCACAAGGTGTAAGTACCACAGGGTACCCACTATAAGCCAGGCCAGCCTCCAACAATAGTCACAAACAATAGCCAGGCTTAGCCGATAGCCATCCTGGACTAAGGCACATGCCCTGGCCAAAGGTCCAATGTCGCTCAACCCAGGCAGTGCATGGTAGTTGAATTTCCGGACCGCAAGGGCATAGGGTCAGAGAGTTGTGATACTGGAGGGGTGTTCAAGGTCATGCAGCCGTGGTGGGATCTTTTAAGTGTAGGCTTCGGGGCAAGCAGACTTGACTGGACAACATGGCCTACGCTGCGCATTGATGGACCCGGAGATAACTTAATTCAGGCACCCACTCCCATGCGGACTCTGGTGAATCCAAGAAAAAGTAACAATTGTTGAAGAACATTTTGAGCTTTGCCAGGAATATCAGCATATGGTGAAGGTTCATGAAGCAGAACTTTTATTTGACTTCATTGAACAACTTCTTCTGCCACTGAACTGCCCATGAGTAGTCTGAGGAGATCATAATCCGAGAGTATTGGTACTGTAGGTAATGAATTTATGTGCCTCCTGAAGAATTATGCCCTCGGTCAATCACAGGGTGGGGGGGGGGGGGGGTGTGCAGTCCAATGCACACGAGACCGGTAGGTGCAGGTGACTGTGTTGGGTTCTTTTGGATGGCAGAGTAGGTGATGGAGCACGCTGAGTGCGTCCACCATCCTCCTTAATGTTTAATGAGGTTTAATGTGTGTTTGTGTGTATGACGTCAAAAGGAATTTTCCATAATATGTAAGACAATGAATGCTTGTTCTTTATTTTTTACCTTCTTAGTGTTTTTCAGCATGTTGCTTCCCTCAGCAAGATTTATGCTTATTTATCAACGAGATACGAGTGCCAGGTTGTTTTTTTTGCATGCAGATCCCATACCCAAAGCTCAGCACGGCGGATCTGCTCCCTTAGTGTAGTCTGTGTAGTCTGTAGCCAGCATCTAAAATCGGTTATTTTAAAAAAATGAACCCAGCCCTGACATTTTTAGCTTGGGTGCAATTGTGCTCCTTTGGCTAAAGGGTCTAGAGCCATGATTTAAAAAAAGATGGCCATCCATTGCTACAAGCTGCCGTTAAGAATACAACTTGGCAAGGACAACAGGTGTGTTCTTGACAAACTCGTGTGATGGTTACTTTTTTATTTCTTTTGTAAGCATATGTCATAAAATGAAGAAAACAAATCGCACCACCCCATGGCTTCTGGAAGCGTGTTGTTATTGATGATAAATAAATATATTATTCACTTTTAAGTAATGTAACATGAAGACATATTGTAAATACAAAAGGATGATTATAAAATCAAAAAGGAAAAATAACTAAGAGAAAAAATTATTGGCAAAGCAAGGTATTTGAAGCACTAGCACTGCGTTTCTTTTTGGACAGATGTGCCCTTGTGATTGGGCAAAATGCTGTCACTCGCAGTCCAACAGAGCCAATGGCTTAAGAGGGCTCACCCATTACCCCATTACTTATGCTAACGTGAGTGGAAGCAAAATATGAATGACAGTTGAACAAATCGAAGAGTGAAGAGGGCTGCCCCAACACACTCTACACATGCTTGTATAGGCCAGACTTTAAACTTGTGGCAGATAAGCTGACAATACCAGGAATGGTAAGGTCAAATGTATTTGTCAAATTATATTTCTGTGACAAAGTAGCTCTACTTTTAGAAAAAGAGCTTTTTGGACAAAAAAAAACGTAAGTGCTCTGTTTTCGGTGACTTGTGTATTTTGTTTACAGTGCAATTTCAGAGTCACTTCTCCAAACTGTCATGAGCAACATTTCAACCGAAACCTTTGGGTTGGAGACGTTTTTTATGTACAGTTTGGAACGCAGCAATTAGAAGCAGTTATAACTCTCAGAAAACCAAATGCGCCAAAGATGCATATTTTCCCGTCCAATGTTGTTTGGCAAATTTTCAAACTTAAATAGCAATCCTTTTTGCTTGTCTCATTTAAGAAACTAAACTCAATTTTTTTGTGTCAGGAGCTGGAAGAGCAGTTGAAGGAGTCCAGAGATAACTTGTTGCTGCTGTACATTTTACAGAAGGTATGATCGTAGTCTTCACAATTTGAACTTCATGCTCCTACTGCTGGTTTTTCATGTATGTAATGCATAGCATGTAATGGGATTCTGAAGGTGACACGACATGATAATTACACTTCTCATGGATGCATCTGCCTGTGGGTTCCTCATCTTTAGAATATCCCCAATGCACCAGCATTCCACAGAATCTTTTCTTCATAGCTCTGCACGTCGACAAGAACCTCATAATGCCATGGCTCCGCGTGCGACTCCATATGACAACAAAAACCTGTGTTGGCGTGCTTCCCATTTTTCCCCGCACCTTCAACACAAAACGTTTTTTCTCATCTCCCTCTTAGGTTACTGTGTCAACAGTGTTTCAGGTTGAAGAAACAGTGGATACAGTTTTTCTGCAACTATGTCTCCACCAAGGAAGTCCACTTTCAAGCCCTTTGGGAGCATGAAGGTCAGATGTCGATGATTGATAATCACAACAGCGGTCTTTGGTGTCTCAGCTCAGACCACGGCATCGATGTCTGTTCTTCGTGCAAGAAGATGAACCCAAAGGCTTTGAAAGAGAGAGAGAGCTGAAGCTCTTCATGGCAGACCTCTTGCAGTCGCAGGGGCAGGTTCTACATTGCTACCTCCAGTGCCTGCACCTATATACGTGGAGATTGAACAGGGCAAACTGAGTTGTTTCCTCTTCCCCCTACCATGGTTCATGTTATTTTATCTGCCAGATAAGTCGACACTCCACCAAGTCGGTTTATGCTGGCAGATGGGCTAAGTTTGTGAATTGGTGTGAAAGAAATTTGGTTGACCCTCTAAAAGCCCATTATATTTTACGTTTTGTGTTTTCCCTAGCTCAAGAAGGTTGTGCAGTTGCAACAGTGAAGGGATATTTGTTTGCCCTTTCAACATTCCTTAGTTAACCAGACCAACCTTCACTGTTTAAGTCACCTATAGTGCTAAGGTTTATTAACCCCTACAGTGCGGGCGTCTGCCACTGGCCGATGCCAACACTACCTCCCTGGTGCGAGTCACGACCAGTGGCCGACACCAGGGAGGGGGTTAAAAAATACACAGGGAGACACGGAAGATCTTCTTTGTCTCCCCCCGCTGGACCCCACCCACCCCTTTGTGACGTCAGTGATGTCACTGAAGTGTTGAATAAAAACTCTATTTTTTCTTGCATTTCTGTCACAGAAACGACAGGAATATGCTGGGATCCACAAAATTCCTACCACCCAGTGTTTCCCCACCTGTCCTGATAAAAACACTACCCCACTTGAGTGCCTGTACCTAGTGCTTGCGTTAGTAATGGATCACCCCAGGGTAAACAGTTGCCCTCATGTAAGGACCAACATTGACCGTTGTGTGATCTATTCCTGTCGCGAGCAGTAGGCCTACCCACACAAGTGAGGTACCATTTTTATCGGGAGACTTGGGGGAACGCTGGGTGGAAGGAGATTTGTGGCTCCTCTCACATTCCAGAACTTTCTGTCACCGAAATGGGAGGAAAAAGTGTTTTTTGGCCAAAGTGTGAGGTTTGCAAAGGATTCTGGCTAACAGAACCTGGTGAGAGCCCCACAAGTCACCCCATCTTGGATTCCCCTAGGTGTCTAGTTTTAAAAAAATGCAAAGGTTTGGTAGGTTTCCCTAGGTCCCTGCTGAGCTAGAGGCCAAAATCCACAGCCAGGCACTTTGCAAGAAATAGCTCTGTTTTCTTTGGGAAAATGTGATGTGTCCATGTTGTGTTTTGGGGCATTTCCTGTCACGGGCGCTAGGCCTACCCACACGAGTGAGGTACCATTTTTATCGGGAGACTTGGGGGATCGCTGGGTGAAAGGAAATTCGTGGCTCCTCTCAGATTCCAGAACTTTCTGTCACCGAAATGTGAGGAAAAAATGTTTTTTTGTCCAAATATTGAGGTTTGCAAAGGCCCATCAGCTAATGGGTTAAGGGACTTACTAATTAGTATGCTCCCTCTCTGTTTATCATTCCTCAGTGGGATCTTAATTTGGTACTGAACCCTTACATAGTTATTCTTTGAGACTGCTTACTTTCAAAACAGTTTTTCTAGTTGCCGTAACGTCGGCTAGACATGTTAGTGAATTGCAGGCGTTAAGTGTGAAACCCCCCTTCACAACTTTCCATGCAGATAAGTCGATATTGAACACCAGGGCTGCGTTCCTACCAAAAGTGGCTACTCCTTTCCACTTGGCCAGTCTATCACCCTTCCTACTTTCTATCCTCCTCCCTGTCTATCAAAGGAGGCGGAAAGGCTTCATCTCTTGGTCCCTAAAAGGGCTGTGAGCTTTTATATAGACAAGACACGTGATCCCTGGCTGGACGATCAACGGTCTTTTGGCTACGTGGGCTAGATGAAAGGAAAAGCAGTGCTAAGAGGACATTGTTCAGATGGATCATCCTGTGCATAAATAGCTACTACACCATGGCTAACAATGGCCTCCTGAAGGTATAAGAGCTCATTCCACTAGAGCGAAGTCTTCTCCTTCCACTCTAGCTAGAGGTGTGCTAGTAGTTGACATTTGTAAAGCGGCAACTTGGGCCTCCCTAGGGACGGTCATTGTGCTCATCCTGTCTTGCAAGTTTTTTTGGTATAGACAGATGAGCACCCACCTCTGAGTGCAGGACTTCTTGTGGACTCTGATCAAAAGGTACAGAATCCACAGGCAGATGTAACCATCAGAATAACAAGTTACTTGCCTTCAGTAATGCTTTTTCTGGTGGATACAGTATCTACCTGTGGATTCCTCACTGACCCATCTGCCTCCCCATTACTTGTCTGCATATGCCAAAAAGAAATGATTGTATATTATTTATGTATTTCTTATTTCATATAAATATTTGTGTAAATGTATCTGGATTGCGACATGTTGCATTTGTGATGTTTGCTGCACCCGTTCACCTTAAAGGCATGAAAAAAGTGGGTAGAAACTGATGTCAGCACGCCATACAAGGGCTTCTTTCGCTCCAATGACTTCACACGGAGTCACATGCAGAGCCGTGGCATTATGATGTCCCTGTCGACGTGGAGAGCTATGAAGAATAGTTTGCGTGGAATGCTGGTGCATTGGGGGGGTTTTCAGAATGTGAGGAATCCACAGGTAGATCTTGTATTCACCAGGTAAGTAACTTGTTCTTCTGTGAGCTAAACTCTTATGTTTCCTTTAGTTGCTGTTAACAGGTGCCTTTGCTCAGTGTGGTACTCCTTTTATATAACTCAGACGAACGGATGGCAGACTTTTCTAACATTCAAAGTTGAGAACACTGATGTGTGTTGTGGATGCCCTGATCTTTCTCAATATATTCATTTTGGTCGCCTATGGAACTCATCTAGCCTTATTTGTAAGGTGAAGTGTAGACTTCTTAATTATTTTCTCATACACTGTGGTCAATTTAATGGTACATTTTCTTTTTGATATCTGGGGCATATGGTTGTCCATGGGATAGAGTGTTTTGGAGCCCAGTAATGTGTTTTGTTGGAATTACTGTAGTAAATTCAGTCTGACCTGAAATTAAGAGCCAGGGCAGTACTCTTGTGTCCTTGATCATTTGACGGGTATCCTTGACTGACTCCTCCATACACTCTTCCTTAGTACTTGTACCCAAAGTTACATGAGCTTAAAGGAGCTGGAGGGTGCAGGTTCACACCTTTGTAGCATAAGAGTTTTTTTTTTGGCGATGTACAAGGGTGACCTCACAAAAAGTGTTTTCTTCTTTTAAAACTACAAAGAGCTTGACCTCCTAATTGGGTTTCTGGGTCCATTGAGGGAGATAGACTTTTTTTGTTTGTTTGGGCAGACAGTGATTATGTATTTTATCAAAAAATACAACTTTGCAAGGTAGTGTTACCCAGTAGTGTTCACATTTCTCCTGTGCCCGATGGATATGACATTTATAGATTCCATTGTAAGGGTAAGAACCAAAATATGAACTTCCCTGATATGGTCTCCTCCAAATGTCTCTGGGTTGCCAGGTCAGGGTTCAGGCATGAAGACTCTCTTCCAATTGAATGGAGGTGATGTGGTTCAGTGACTAAAGTTGATAATCTGGGATCTCAACCTGGAGACCCTGATTCCGATCACAGCCTCGACAATCATGGATTTTTTAAAAAATCTTTTATTTCTCTGCTCCTTAAGATATCTGTAACATGAATATGTAAAAAGAAAAACAAACCCTACACACCGGCCTACATCGATCACATTTTACTTTGGTATCTTGGGCACTGCTACAGATAAGGCTTGAGTGTCAGAACCAGATGTTTTAGAGGATGTCTTGCTTTCTATCAAGGAAGCAAGGATCCCAGGGCCCCATGTACTAAAAATACATTTGGTAAAAGTGATTGCAATTTGCATACCAAGATTTACCGAATGCATTAGGTTTTTGCAAGCCGAACTATGTACTATTAGGTCAGTTCACAAAATTCAGTATCTTAGATTGGCTACAGCCATAGACATGGTGGGATGTTGATCATGTCTGTGATTGCTTTTCAATAGAGCAGTCTTTTTTAATTGCATCTCGTTTTCCTAAACAGAAAACTGGATGCGCTTCAAAAAGAAAATTGAAATAATGAAATGTTTTACTAACGTTTTTTTTATTTTTATTAAAAAGCTGCTGTCCCGTGGACCAAGTTTTTTTTTAAACGTCCTTGAAAGAGAAAAGAGTCAAGAACCCCTCACATTTGCAATTAGTTACCACCTCCTCTGAGGGGGTGGTAAAATATTAATATTTTGCAACCGATTTTGGTTGCAAAACGTTAATACATACCTTTGAGGAATTGGTATTTGGAAGGGACGCCCATAAACCCTTTTCAAATACCGATTCATAATGGTTTGCTACACCCATTTAACGATGCAGAAAACCTTTTCCCAATAGTTAAATGGGTTATGTACATTTTAAAAAGGATTTCAGCATTCGCAAGTACTCTTATTTACCAAATGTGAGGATTTGGGAATGCTAAAACCGTTAGTACATGAGGGCCCTAGTCACTCATTGGGTAAGTCAATTTGTGAACATGAGTAGTACTAACACTGGCAAGATCAATCACTTTCTATTGGCATTTTCTTGACTGAAGTTTTAATTACTATAGAAATTTGTGGATGTGCGTTTCAATCCTTTACACTCCATTAAATGTTATATGAAAGTCAAATAGAAATGTGGATGGCAAGAAGGGTCTGCAGATTGAGTGCACGTTGCTGACACCTGTTGTGACCTGCAGGTCATGACTTTGAATCCTGAAAGGAGAAACTCAGTCCTTCGTCTTTCCAAAAGCAATACACAATATCGTAGATGTGTGTGACAGTAATATATACAGCCCTCTGTGGTAGTGATATGTACAGCCCTCTGAAAAACAGTGCATTAATTGCTTTGTATATAAAGTTAGCATTTGGTCAAGAAGGCATAACACATACCACTCAGGGATGTGGAATTCCTATTGCCCGACGCCCGGGACATCTTGTTTGGGGTCAAGGGCAACAAGTTTTTATGTTTACTTTGTCCTTGGGACAAGTAGGCCCAACCCTGCCTGTTTACAGAGAGTGGAACTCTCTGCAGTTGAGGTAATGTGTTTCCAAAAGATAATGCTGTTCGAACTTGTATTTATGGTTCATTATTTGAAAGCCTTCATTATTAGGATGAGTGCTGTAAATAAATGTTTTAAGGTCACACTTCACTACTGACATTGGTTCCAGTACAAAAAAAAAAAACAAGTGTATACACATGTTTGAAAAGTTTAGGCTATGAGGCTAAATATAATGCTCCCAGAATGCTCTCTGATTAGATGCAAATGAAGTGTCATTTAGTAAAATGTGTTGATGCATGCTAGTATTTCCCAAAAAATATTTATAATGGAAAATCAGTGTAACCATTTTCAACACGATTATGGGAAGCATGAAAATAAACAAACACTGACAAAGCCAACTGATCTGACATATTTATATAAGTCTTTTAGTTTCATCAATGCGTGTCTTGTTTTGATATGGCTTTTGTAACACTTTATTGTTGTGGGAGCTACCAGGCCCTCAAAATTGTAACAAACACTGGCAAAACCCCCCAAAAAGTTTTTGAACTCTAAAAGCACACGTTGCCACCAGTGGCATAACAAAGGCCACGCAGCCGTCCTCCATGGGGCCCCTTCAGCACAGCACCTGCCCTGAGGGAGTCTGGAGAGGGGGCTCCTCCATGTTCTTTGCAAAGGGGCACCCTCCAGTTTCGTTATGTCACTGATTGCCACTGTAGTTCCTGACACTGAACAAAACTACTTTGTGTGCAATATGCTCCTTGTGGAAGAACAGAATGTGATCACTCACAGTAAAGCCAGCCGAAAGAGAGAGAAATAGAAGTTTAATATAAACAAAATGTCTTTGTTAACACCAGACCTAATTAGGGACCAAGACCCACATGTAGGTAGCTTTTTGCATGTCGCAAACAGAGACTTTCGCTGTTTGCGACGTGCAAAAAGCACATTGCGGTGCACAAACCCAGTTTTGCGACTCGCAATTAGGAAGGGGTGTTCCCTTGCTAATTGCAACTCGCAGTGCAATGTAGGATTGTTTTGTGATCGCGGGCGCAAACCAATAGCAGTTTGCACCCATTTCAAATGGGTGCTAACACTTTCGCAAAAGGGAAGGCGTCCCCATGGGACCCCTTCCCGATTGTGAATGTCACTGTAAACATTTTTTCAGAGCAGGCAGTGGTCCTGCGGACCACTGCCTGCTCTGAAAAAATAAAACTAAAATGTTTAATTTTTTGTTTTTGTAATGCATCTTTAAGGAAAACGGGCTGCATTACAAAAAACAAAAAACTGCTTTATTGAAAAGCAGTCACAGACATGGTGGTCTGCTGTCTCCAGCAGGCCACCATCCCTGTGAGGGCCACCATTCGCAAGGGGGTCGCAAATTGCGACCCACCTCTTGATTATTCATGAGGTGGGCATTTGCAAAGCCCTTGCGAATCACAGATGGTGTCAGGGACACCATCCTACATTCGGATTTGCGACTCTCAAATTGCGAGTCGCTCTGACTCGCAATTTGCGGGTCGCAAATCTGAACCTACCTACATGTGGCCCCAAATTCTTAAAGAAAGTCACAAAAGTGCACCCATGGTATATGTCGTACCCCTATAAAATATTTGTGAACTGTATTTTAGCATGGGTAAATACGATGTGTAGATTTGCTCATGTGAAAATCTATTGAGCATTTGTAAGTTCATTTTCCCTCCAGCCACCTTCTTCCCAACCCTGGAAGAAGTTCTAATTCAGCCATTGTCAGGAGTAAATGTCCAACCTTTCTTATTATGGGAAAATATTAGAGAGAAGCTGGTGAAAATCTTTCAAACATGCAGGTTAGTAGGTTTGCAGACTCAAAGGCATTCCAGCCCTGGAACTATTGCTTACTGCTTCCTCCAGCCCCAGTATGCAGATCTGCAGAAAGGTGGCAAAATAAGGAAATTGCTACAGTAGGGATTGAAATTGCAAGCATTCAAGCCCTACTATGGTAGTAGCCCTGGCATAATCAGAGAGGCTATTATCAGAGCTCTTACATAATGAGATTGCTGCCATAATTTGTCGCCATCTTACATGGCACCAAAGGGAGAAGTAGATCTTTTTACAGGACAAGTTGATTTGAGAAGCAACCTGTCCCCTGGACAAGTAGATATTTTAATAAATTCCACACCCCTGCCACTGATAGCTTGTAGTGTGGAAAAGGCTGCTTTAATGGAGCAGGTGTACATCACAAAGCATTACATACTGTATGCAATTTGTTTTAACAAAACTAGCAGCCTCACCATACATCACTAACACCTACTGCTTGACTTACCCCAAAGCACTGATTGCCCCCCACCAGTTTCTCAAACACGATTGCAATTCGACCTACCAGCTGTCACTGTAGCTCTGCTCTGCATTATACACTAACTACCTTTGCTTCCTAAAACTGTAAACCTTTTACTTCCTGCATCTGCGAGTCTAAACTTAGTTCCAGCTCCCCCTGCCCCTTCAAACTGCTTCACCCACCCCTACAGCAATAAAACTAATTAAAACTATGAAAACATCTCAGCAAACCACCACTCAGGAAAAACTCTAGCATTTGAGTTTTTCTGCCCCACCACAACCCAAATCCCTGCTGAAGCCACCCATTACATACTGAGGCATCGCCCCATTCACCTTAAGCTGCTGCCCACAACCTTATGCCTCTGATATTGCCCACCATTACTGTAGTAAGTATAGATCCATGCCAATGTTGGACAAATACATTCTGTCACCCCTGAAGAACTGAACAACTTTATACAACTCATCAAACATGAAGACAATACTCTCTCACCGTCATTGTAACACACCTCAGCCAAGACACCCTTTACCTTGGACAACACAAGCCAGACTAAAGGCATTTGTGTCCAAGCTCATTCCCCTTCTCACTAGCCCATCCTTCCAACAAGCACATACCTAGTTCTCCTGTAGAAGGCATATAGCCTCAGATTATCTTATTGACCAGGGCAATGCCTGACAATTTCCCCGCTGTCTTACCCTTTAGCCAACCTTTTCAGTCATATTTATGATGAAATATAGAACATCTTCGAGGCCTTCTCTTCCTAGCCTCGTCTGCTCGTGCTCATTACAAAACCTCCCTCCAAGTTTGCCCTTACTCCCTCTTCAAGACTGCACCAAGGAACCCACTACTAAAATCCTCTTTCTCCTGTCTGCCATAACTCCTCTGACATCAGCGGTTTATCCTTGTCTCCTCCCGAAGCAAGACCAATGAATCTCTTCCACTACAAACGAGACAAAGCGCATGCAGCGATCTTCCCAAGTCTGGGAACATGTTATGCTTCAAACAAGCAATCCAAAAACCTTCAACAGTTTTAGCAGGTGCTTGTCCCTTGTGGACTGCCTGAGAACAGTGTGAACCACGGCTGTGTTATCAATATTAAACAGTACCTTTGTGCTGGCAAACTCATCGCCCCTTAGAAACAAGGAACCCACTCCTTCCTCCGTACTTCCAGTTCTCTGGCCACTGTTCTGAACACCACTGTCCTTGCCAATACAAACCCAAATATCCTGATGCATCAGGAAACATCTGAATCCTCCATTCAGCCTCCTTACCCAGCCCCTCCAAGGAAATACCACTGAACTGCTCCAAGAAAAATGCCACATTATCAAGTCCACTGCACTTACCTCCATGCTGTGTACCAGCAGGTCTGCACGGCCCCTTCCTGCACCAAGCAGAAGGCTTCTACGATCCTTGTGTTCTTCATAACAGCCAATGACACCTACTCACCTCTACACAACTTCCTAATGTGACAAAAATCTGACCCTGTCCATGCTACCAACCACTGTGTCACCTACCACAAAATGGTGATTGGTAGTCCAGCTTAACCTGTTTTACCTGCAGTGCCTCGTCCATGCTACCTAAATAGCCCAGCCTCTCAACCAGCAGTACCCTTGACTGCACCTTGGCCCAAAATGGCACACCTCCCCGATCAGCTTCCCCCAGGCCTCTATTATCCTATGCATAGCACTAATACTCTAATGTAACTCCTAAACCTGTCACTACATGAAAGAATTTTTAAAACAGCAGAAAAGAAAGTGAAGTAAGAAATAAGATTTGCTTAAGAGTAATAACTGATTTTGACATTTGAGTGTATTTTTGTTGATACACTGAGTTTTAAATCTAGGGTGTACCAAGGAAAAACTGGTAAGGAGGCACGTAAAACTACAGAGGTACCAAAAAATAAGATCAGAAATGTACTATTACCTATTTATTTGTTCTGCGTCTGACGTAGAAAGTAGTTTTTGCTATTAAACACCTCTATTCCATTTACTGAGGCCTCACTCTTCTACATCACACTCTGAGGTCATAGTGTAACTCAGTTATTTAGCTCGTAGAAATGCTAAACACATTTCCTAAATATTAAAAATGAAATGTTTAGCTTGCGACTTTTGAAATTATGATATTGTTGTAATATATTTGTGTTTTGTTGTTGTAGACAGTTCTTCACCCTCTCTGTGTCAGACACCCACCCTCTGTAAACTACAGGCGACTATTCCTCTCAGAGCTTATTAAAAAGGTTGGTAAAACTATACAGAAGCAAAATGCATCCAGATTGCGAGCAAAACTATTATGTTGATAAAGTGCGCAATGTGTAAAACTATTAATGTTCTTTGTTAAAATGTGTTTATTATTCATCATGGAGTTTTAATGATGGTCTTCTGGGGTCCTTGCAGTTATTTCAGACATACCCACTGGATATTGCAGACATATTTGCCAAATGTTGCTGCCCCAAAACAAAATGCTGCATAAAGAAAGTTAAAATTGAGGTATTCTTACAACTGTCACAAAACGTGCCTGTAGCAAAACCATGCCCTATATACAGGACCAACAAAAGCAGCCCTATGACTATCAGCAATGGAGAGCTGGAAAAATGATGCCTTTGTGCCAGGGAGAGTAAAATACTTAATTTGCAATGTGCACTCCTGCTGACATCCCCTTCTCACCTCATTTCCCAGCTTCAAAGCCCCAGTGTGAAGCACATGGTGCTAGAGGGAGCTGTTACTATAGCCTCTTCCATACTAATACCAACTTAATTGAAGGTGGCAAGAGGGATAAAGGGGTCAACACTAACAGGTCCCTCCAATAAAATTGAATTCATATTGGTAATAAAATGAAGTGTGAAGAAGGTGCTGAAAGTGGGGAGGAAGGGTAATGTTCTAGGATCAAAGGAGATTTGCTGCTGTTGGGGTGGAGGCAGGTAAACAAGTGCAACAGGAGAGGGAGAATGGAAGTCACAAGGGGAGGGAGGTGCAGGAGAATGAATGCCATAATCTCCAGGCTGTGCTGGCAGTTTCAGCTTCTGGGATAAGGGCTCCACCTCCACAGAACAGTCCTAGAGCAACCTTTTGAAAAAATCTTAGGATTTTCAACCGAAGCCCCAATTTGGTGATATATATTTCTTTCTTTTCTAAATCGCAAAGACCTGCCGTAGTCTCTTCAGAGCATTAAAGTCATTTTGGGATTATAAAAAGTACATTTGGTGGAGGGAAAGGCAGAGTCCCCTCAGTTAAGGGGAGGCCTCAGTCTGATATTCTTCATTACCTCCTTGTCCCACTCGTCATGACGAATCACTACATTGAGGCTCCTGTGCCTCAAGTACAAAAGCCCACTCCTTACTTCCTGTTCCTTTTTTGTGAATGACCCATGGGAAGGCATGTAGCCCTTTTACTGGCTTGTATTGCCGTAAGAATGGAGATTGCCAAGACTTATCAAGTGGACTCATCTGCATCTGAGCAGGACAGACTGCATGGGCGTAAGTGGCAGATGTCCTAATGCACGTGAACAACAGGCAACATTTCTGGCGGCTGTATCGGTGGACTTGATCAAGACAGCTTCCATGGCGGCCTCTTCTATTTTCATGACCAGACATAACTTCCAGCTACGGGACTGGAAGGCTGATCTGGCAGAGAAGTGTTCTTTTATGAAGCTAACATTTGAGGGTGGCAGGTTGTTTGGGGAGCGGTTGTATGGACTTATCAATAAAATCTTCAAGGACAAGAAACATACCTGGTCATGAGGGACATCTGATAAATCAGCCAAGCCTTGGAATCAGATGGATTCCAGGGACACCAGGATTTTTCATGTAAAGACTCATGCTCCTATTCGTCCTGTAGGAGGAGTTTTCAGCCTAGGAGGGGCAAGCAGGAAGATGTTTCGGCTAAACCTGAGCCTTCGAGTGTGCGGTTCTGAATATGGCAGTTGCTCAGATCTGGAGCCTTTGGGAGAGAATAGCAGCCTTTCTTTCAGCTTGGGCTCTCTCCATCTTGGGCATTTGGGTACTCAATATCATTTGGAGCGGTTATCTTATTGACTTTGTCTTGCCTCCTCCCGATATGAGATGCATCCCTACTCCTGTTCCAAGGAACCCAGTGAAGAAGGAAGGTGTAGCTGCTCTGCTGGAGAAAAAACAAATCTTCTCTGTGCTGCTGTATCAGGTTAGTCAAGGGATATATTCTATACTCCTTTTGGTCCAGAAGGTGTTAGGGAAATTTCGGCCTGTGTTGAACCTGTAGCGTCTCAATCCCTGGGTGGCTACTATTCCCTTCAAGATGCTTTTGTTGCAGTAGCTCATTCCTCTGCTGTCCCCAGGCGACTTCATGGAGACCATTGACTTCAGGATACATACCTGCATGTCCCAGTCCACCTGAGTCATCAACGGTTTCTGAGGTTTGCTGTGGGTTCAATGCATTTTCAGTTCGAGGTGGGTCAAGAGCCCTGTTATTGTCAAAGTTTGCGGTTCAACCTTTTCTTTGGGCTCAGTCTAATATGAGTTCCCTTTGGGCCATTTACATTCAGGGAGGTCTGAATTCTCAGGCCAGGCGCTTGTGCAGGGAGATTCTGTCCTCTTAGGAATTTTGTCTCTCTCCCCAAGTGTTTGCCAAGGTGTGTCAGATCTGGTGATGCCCCAGGATGGATATGTTTGCTACTGTTTTTAATGCCCTTCTTCCCCAGTTTTTCTCCTGGGAGTGGGAGGAGTTGATGACGTCTGGTGTGGATGCCCTGGCATGTCTTTGCCCATTCGGCCCGATGTTTGCTTTCCTTTTGATCCTTTAATCCAGAAGTTTCTGATTCAGGTTCGGAGGGAGAGGGCTGAGGTAATTCTGATAGTTCTGGCATGGCCTCGCTCTTTCTGGTTTCCTCTTCTGATGGTGATGAGGGTGGGTCAGGAGTGGTGATTTCCTCTCGTCCCTTCCCCTCTTAGGTTTCCAGTTCTCTAGGTCAAGTCTCTGGCAGAGATCAAGTTGAGAGCTAGGAGTTTGAACGTGGTCTGTCAGAATTTGTGTCTTCCTCTTTACAGGCTTCCAGGAGGTTGTTCACCAGGTAATTGTATACCCGGCACTGGAAGGCTTTCATTTGTGGTGTGCTCGGAAGTATCTGCTACCCCTTTCTGTGTCTCTCCCCCAGGTCCTCTCATTTCATCAGGATGGGTGTCGGTTGGCCCTCAGTCCCTCCACTCTTAGGGTTCAGTGGGCAGCTTTTCAGGCTTTTCGCTCCCTCTGGGGTGGTCTGGCAGACAATCAGAGCTTTGATTCTAAAGTTTTTAGGGGATTTTCAAATCTGTGTCCTATCCCACAGGTGGTGTACCCTTCTTGGGATTTGCAGTTGGTGCTACAGCCCATCATATATCCCCCATTTGAAGTGTTGTTTTCTGTGGAGATTCGACTTCGCACTCTGAAAGTGTTCTTCTGCTTGCTCATTTGGGGAGTTGGGTTATCTGTCTTGTCCTCCGATTGAGTTCTGGGTTTGTCCCAAAGGTGAAGTACATATTTCTTCTCTAACAGGAGGTGGTACTTCATTTTCTTGATGTTCAGAGAGCAATTTTGGTCTTCCTGGAAAGAGTAAAGTAGTTTTGGTTTTCCTCTGCCTTGTTTGTTTATTTTGGCCCCGCTCGTAAGGGGGTAAGTCTTCTACTCAGACCGTGAGCAAGTAGATCAGATCTTGATGCTCTTGAAGATGATTCTTTTGGCATTTGAGCAGTTTGATTTGTCTTCTCTGGGGATCCGGGGGAGGTCTACTGAGGGTATGTCAGCTTCCATGGCAGAATGTCAGGGGGATTCTCTGATGGAAATCTGTAGGGTGGCAACTTGGGATGGTCCCTCTACTTTTGTTAACTACTTTTGGGTGGTGCAGAGCCCAGAGGTGCCAGATCTTTTGGTTTTTAAAGTCTTGGCATCTGTGCTGTGAGTTTGTCTTTTCACTATATTAAATTTGGATTCTGCATATGCTTTACAATTGCCCTGGTCCAGTTTGTGGCTTGGATGCATCTCACGTAGTGATTAATCAAGGTGAGTGGGATGTGGATACAATGCTTCAATTGCTTACCAGTAATATCATTACTCTGAGTCCTTATCTTGCCGTGATGAATGAGACCCTCTCTCCTGCCCTGTCGACCATTCCAACTCTGTGATGTCATGGGGTTGGTACAGAACAGGAATTAGGGGGTGGGGGGCAGGTCCTTGTTTACTTGAAGGGAGGCAAAGGGGCCTAACATAGTGATTCATCACAGCAAAATGAGGACTCGGAGTAATGCTATTACCAGTAAGTAACTGAACATTGCAAACCCTGCAAAGGTCAAGTTTGATTGTTCACAAGCTGGAAGCATTCTGTTTTCAAATTCGTCTTGAATTGCTTGTAGTTAAGGTATATCCTCACACTTCCTCATTTTATATAGCTATATGAAAATACTCTTTGTGTGTACAAGTGTGCAAGCTCCCTGTTTCCTAATTTCTGTAGGTATACAGGACCATTGCCCTTTTAGGCTTTTTGCACAGTATGGAACCATGAATGTCTTCCAGTCGTCCTACAGGGACCTGAGCTGCACCTTCGCGTAGGTTTTATGCAGTCTCTGCGTTGCAGGTTAAACTAAACATTCTGGGAGCCTGGTTTTGGACCCTTCGCAGCCTACCACAAAGATTCTTTGTGATCATGGAGTAGAGGATGTTACAAGAGTATAATCATGTCGCATCCAGGGCTCTTGCCAACTTAATCGAGTGGTCCTCATAGAAGAGCTGGAGAGGTTTCCAGAGAAGGTAAACTGAAAAGCAGTGCTCTTGGTCTCCTCAGTGACTTGGGGGATGTAGAAGACCTTGCTGTTGAAAAGGATTCCCATTTTGCTTACTCATTGTGGTAGGAGGAAAACTCAAGATGGATGGTATTTGATCCAGATGTAGTGCATCTTGTATTATGGCCTAATTGTTGGTTTTGTTTATGCACACAAAGCTCTCCTTCATCCAGTTAAGTGCATGGTTCATGGATGCTGCAATGTTATACTCGTTTGTGGGCAGTTTTCTCCCAGGAAGTGTATTTGTGTGTTGTTGGCAGCATCGGCATAGGAGCTATGTGAGGGGCCTTTGTAAATGTTGAAAAGTAGACTATATATAGGAGATCTCTGGAGAGCTTACTTTGTTTTATCTTTTTATTGTATTTTACAATTTTTGCAGAAGTTGTAACACAGGGCCAGAGGGGGGAAAACTGTTAGAGCATCATGTGATGCATCATACTGTCTACAGTAGCAACCAAATAGATAGAATGCATCATACATATCATTGTACATAGTGTATGTCCCCAACTCATATCAAACCTCACTTATGTCCAACGGAACCAGACTCAGAACTGTTACACATCATTTCTAGTTATGTCTGGATACAGCATCCAAGTGACTTTTCCAACAACCACATATTCTCCCATGCGTCTGGGGTCAGCCCCTAGCCTTGTATATGGGCACTTCAAGCAGTTTATGTCTGTCCATGCCATGTCTCCACTTCAGCAGGCTGAGAGAGACCTTGGTCCTCCAGTTCTGCACTGTTGTGTCCCCACTGTCAACCCTATGTGCAGCAGTATTTTTTCAGCAGTTGTGAAACCCTCATTTTCTAGTGCATTCAAAAGCACAGCTTTGGGGTAAATTCCAAAGTTCTCTGGAATATAGATGTGAATACCTGGAATATTCCCTCCCACAAAGGTCTTAATCTTAGGACACAGCAACACAGTATGTATAAAATCACCTACTTTTGCTCTGCTCCTTAAGCACTCAGGCCTAGGACCCTGTGAAAGACCCCCAGTCGTACTGGGGCTAGGTAGATTATATGCAGATATTTGAACTGTATAAAAGTAAGCCTGTGTGTGATTGCGCCCACTTTGGGGCCATAAGAGCAAACATCCAGTCTTCGTCTTCCAGCGGATCAGTGTCCTCCTCCCACCTATCCAGCAATCTAAAGATACTACAAGGGGAATTATTTATCAACGTTTTATAGAGGCAGGACACCTTCCTGGCCACATTGAGCGGGGACAATGTTAGTTTTGTCGCTATAGGGCTATATTCAGGTATCTTTTCTCTAGTAGCTCCATACCCCACCACAGTGGAGATTGTGCCATCAGTTACAAAGTCAACCAGTTCACCTGTTTGTCTCATTCCATGTTGCCAATGCGACTTGTGTGGTTGAGGCAGCACTTAATAGCAATTTGCACCATATAGGCCATGTATTGATGAGATCTCACCTAACACCCATAATTAGGAAGCATAATCCCATTCCTACCTCTCCCCAACACAATGAGTAAATCCAACCATTCACCGCAAGCAGTTATGTGGCTAAGTAATATCCTTCCAGATTTATCATTGCTAAGCCTCCATCAAACTGAGATTTGCAAGTATTTGCGTAAGAGACCCAAGGGTTGCCTTTGTTTCAAAGACAGGCTCATAATAATGATTTCAGGGTATGAGGTACGTATGAGGAGTTTGTAACAGAACATTTTGAAGAGTGAGTAATATCCTAGGTGAGGTGATCATCTTAAATAGAGCTATGGGCCAAAGGAATAAGAGCTGGAGGGCCAACCACATCTGCAGATTCTCACTTGACCTAAAGCTCATAAGCATCCAAATGGAAATCTTATCAAGCAAGACAGAAACTTCTGAAATTCATCAACATAGGTGTTTTGTCAACACACACTTCCCTCCAACACTTCTGAAATAAAGCCTGGGTTTTCATCTCCGATAACCACATTGGCCTCTCAGGTAAATCATGTTTTTCTCTCATGTTTATTCCATACAGTTACACTGTGTAGTGTTAAAAGCTCCAGTGTTCAGCCTTTATGCTTTGGAAGATTCTGCCATTCCCAGAACTAATATTGAACTTATGATCAATACAAAATAGTGCACAGCTCCTAATAGCTTTGTGTATTGTTGCAGGAGTGACCACATCAAATACAATGAACAATACTAATAACACCTTGCAGGATTATTGGCAGTGGCCACCCAGATGCATGTCATGATATTGAGTGATAAAATATGATCATGCCAGAATATCATATCCGTCTAGTTAAGTATTTTGAAAGAACATATATACTGGTAAGTAGAGATTCTTAACTCCACATTTATCTACCTTGAAAATAGATATATCTTTACTGTGAGTCAAAGAGCAGCTTTAAATTTGTTTTGGATTATTTTTAATGATTTTGTTTCCAAACTTCAGTATATCAATTTTTCAAAATACATGTTCTACTATTAAAAAACACTTTCCGTATTAGTTTTACACACGCAAAAAAAACTTGACTTTTTCTGGGGGGAAAAAACCTAAAAAAATTTGCCTTCGTGCATGGTCCCCAAATGTCAGCTTGTTCTTTCCCTAGTAAAAATGCATCACATTGACAGATTCTGCTCCACCTGCCCCGATATTACCATCACATGCCACAATTGTGCCATGACAGCCCACCAGAATGCTAAAAACCACCTCTTTATGCCAGTCACATACTGTGCTGGGCTGCACTTTATGGAACTACTTCTAGAGTACTGGTGAGCTATGAGTAGCTTCCAGTCTACCAGTTGGAAACACCTGAGCTATCCCACCCCTTGCAGTGTCAGTGCAAGTAATGCTTAACATGGTAAAACAGCAAGGACACAAACCTGACTGCCAATCCAATTCAGGATTGTTTAAAGTCCTCTGCATCATGGACTATCCTTATTGATGTAGCGGGCCAACCAAACTTCACGACTTGCTTTTCACCTTATAACCACAAGGAACTTATATTCAGCCTACACAGTCCATCTGACTGCCAAAGTTCAGGCATCAAAAGCACATCCCCGAAGCTTCAGGGCCACAAACTGTAAAACAATCTCAAACTATTTGTGTTGCCTTGGTTAGAATATTCTTGTCTACTCAACCTCATAGCATTCCTTTCTATGCTGAAAATTAGTTTTGCCGGAAAGCAATTGCCAGTTAAGCTTTTTTTGGCCCTTCTTACCTATCAGACCTATTCCAGAAACATTCCTGTACACCCTTTAAGATCATCCGATGCACATCTGCTCAAAATTCCTGGTACCATGAGAAGTACTTTAAGAGGCTGCTCCTTCGGCTACCTCACAGTACCCTCATGGAATGCCATTAGTCTTCAATAGATTATTCCCAAATTATAATTTATGAACATTTGAAAACTTAAATTTTTAACCTTTAAACTTCTCTTATAGTTCTCTTTGGTATTCCGTTATAACGCCAGGACACCAATAGGGCTAAAAAAAAAGTGCTTTAGAAAAAAATAATTCATTCAGTCTAAACTACTAGAATACATGTCCTCAATCTTACTCTGCTTGTGCCATGAAAGGACGGAACCAGTCATAGGTAAGCAAGAGCAAATCTGGTCCGAAGGGAGGAGTCTAGGCCAAACCTTCAGCCCACATCTGCCCTCATTAAATGCCCTTGATAGCAGCCATGACAATGGAATATTCTTGTTACATCAGTGAAGAAATCATAGAGGAAAGTATTTAATTTCATTATTTACAGGATTTCAGAAAATCTTTCACTGGTATAAGGTCTTTCTCTGTACAGAAACGGAAGCTCCTGGACACCATCCCTGTACGAAACAAATAATCAGCAAACATTGTGAATCCCAGAAAGCAGTACAAACCTGACTGTTCCCTAACAATTGCTCCTACAGGTGACTATAGTAATGGGACATATAGGTTATCTGAGATCCTATGCCTCACCCACATTCATTTTTTTGTGAAAGGGATACAAGTTAACTGATAAAATTGGAGCCCACCTCCAAACCAGGCAGATCACACCAAACATACTGCACTACGAATAACAATAGTAGTTATGCATTATAAGATAGAAAGAACTATGGGCCTTCTCAAGCGTATTAAGAGATACAAATGCTATAGTACTAATGGCATACTACAAAAGTCAGGCCACTTGCTATACTGAAGGCCTTGCTGTAGCCCTTCACTTTGCCTTATTTGGTCACATTAATTAAAAATTCCTATAGAAGATATTGATGGAGGGAATTCTGTGTCTCTGAGTGCCTCACATAAAGAGATTGGGTGTCAGTCTGTAATAAAGGGTGTTTCCTTTAACAGGGAGAGGGTTTGTGGCTCAATGGGTTACAAAGATATGGTGCAGTTTACTCAAACCCATAGCCAATCTGCCTTCTGGGTTTTTTCCAAACAGAATTCTTGTGTGTAGAAATTACTTCACCATACCCATCGAAATGCACTTGTACCCAACTATTTACAATAGAATATATTTTTAGGGGGGTGTAACACCCCCAACCCTTGAACCTTTGTTTCTCCATGTAGACCCGCCCCCAGGATAATTGTCAAGAAGGCAGGAGTAGTAAGAGGCACCTCCTCCCACTACAGACCTCCTAATGCCCCTAATTACTGGGCTCCCCACCTCTCTGTCCTGCAGCAAGAGAAAGGCTTGCATCACTGGTCTTTTTAAAGGACAAGTGGTCAGTGAAGTATCTCTCCTGTAGTGTGGAGCATGCATGTTCTTAGAAACAGTTTGGGCGCTGTGTAGGAGCAGTGACCACACACTATAGGAACATGTGCTAATACACATTGTAAAGTCTGCACTTCTTCCCTTCTAACTAAATCCTCCCACTCCAAGCCCAACACCTAAATCCAGATTTCAAAAGCAGATAATCAAGCAGCTCCTTCATCCACTTCTCACTGCACTAACATGTTACCACTACTAAATATAATGTGAATCCTAACCAGATAAACACATAAAAAAGAAACCAATGCAACCTGTTTTCAAAACAGGAAACCTATTTTGTTTTTTTCTTATTTTGAAGTTTGACTTTTAGTCCTTGTAGAATATGATTTCATTGTCATGCGATTGTTCCTCAGATATATGTACCATCAAGAAGGCAGTTCAGCTATGAGTGTGAGTAGGGCAACTACCATTTGTTACTTTGAAAAACTGCCTCTGTTTCAGGTATTATGTTTTTTATGCTTCTTAGACTCCAGCTGTTGTGTGAGGCCTGCAGTCTAGATCTCAGCCACCACTGTTCTTTTACAATGCTGTACTTTTCCCTTTCATTGAGGTCTAGCGGGCAGTGTTGCTGGGTTTATTTTGTTTCATATCACCAGGCTTAGTCTATGAGTTGTAAAATGTAATAATTGGTCTAATTAACTGACCTGGTTCTCTGCCACCCCTGACCAGTTACATAAGTGAAGTGTAAGTTGTGTGGGTAGGTGTGGAATAATACGGTTTTCCCTTCTACGCCAAAAATTATCTCTTGTAATTTGTGTAGGTCAGACAGTGACCTGGCAGGCTAGTTTGGAAGTCCCATCTCTAAATTAATCATTTGTCTTTCTGAAGGATACTCCTAATTGCAAATTCTCACCCTGAGATACACCTGATTGTCCAGAGTGGGTCCAAAAATGTTTCTACAGCAGTGGTCTCGCATGTTGCTGGGTGGTGTAGTGCAGCTCTGCAATGGTTGCTTACCCCCTCAGAAGTGACACAACAGAGCTACTTATAAGCCATTGTACCAACCCCACACACACACACACTTTACCCCCGGCATTATTGTTAATTCCTTCCGGCTGCACCTTCCAAAGTTGATCTCAATTTCGTTGGCCTTCCAACAACTTCAGGTTTCCTCTGGTCCCACCAGTTGGGTTACCACATGTAGATCTGTCCTGTGCACCATCTGACCCTTTAAGCCCCACTTCAGTCCCCTGAATCTGTACAGAAAACCACTCCAGCTTCCAAAACTTAATTCGGGTCCTCCATTGTTGACGCCAGTGCCAACACAACCGGAAGAGGATAAGGTGCCAATTCTGATGTCTTGTGCTACAAGATTACAAACGTACAACCTGTTGTCATACCAAGTGCTTTAACTGGGCGTCGTGCCAGCAGTGGCTCTACTATCTATTTGGCTCAGATTCTGAACAAGGTACACCTCACCAGATGTCCCAGTTCAAAGAGGGCTCTAATACTGCAAATGAAAACTCACAGACCCTATTTAAAATCAGTTTTTGACCTTGTGCATTGTAATTATTGTAATATGAAAACCTTTTATTGGCTACCCCAGTCTTAAATTCCAATGCAGTTTGAATTAGTTATTTAAACAACAATGAATTGTTTAAATCTATCATAAGTGACTCATTCACAAATTTGAATGTCACCAGTGAGTCCCCTTAACTCGCAACACAATTTGGAACAAAGCAATTGTATGGATCTCTCTTCAGTTTAAATAAATTACATTGCGCAATATCCGCAAAGGTATTTATTTGGAACTCCATTAATTCCTGGGAACAGAGATACTACTGTCACACCCGCACACTCATTTTTTATTACAATAACATGTCCATGATGTTATATAAAAAAAAGTAAATTATAAGACCATGCTGCTCTTTTTTTAGGCAGCACATTAATATATTCCAAGTGTGTCCAACTTGTTGGTAGTATCCTTCTAATTCAGGTACCCCAATGTTAGATGTCAAGTCTTTGTCCCTAAATGACTAGATGTACATAAATGAGCATGTACCAGCTCTAGATGGTTGCTTTGCTAATAAGAAATTGTGTTGTGATTTAAGATGACTACTTAGTGATTAATGCAATTTGGTGAATCATTCACCTGTAATTATTTAAATAGTTTAATGTTCTTTAAGTAACTCCTCTGGCGTGCAAATTGTGCTGTGCGTTAATACCCAGACTGTTGTAGTAACATAGTAAAATGGTTGTCCTTTCATGGTTTAAAACAGTCTTAATTTCATTTCAGCATCCATTTTCTTTGCTGATGATGAGTATCTTTAAAATATGGCTGATGGCAGTAATACATGGTACCTGAGACAATAGAATCATGGATGGCTGATCTTTTAGACTGTTCTGTATTAACACTAAAGCTTTTCCACCTTGTAACTGACACTCTGAACCTGTTGCATTAATCCCCAATGCAGTGTGAGGAAATTATGCCAATGGGTCTTCATTAGATAACTTCAAAGAAAAAGCTACTGACGTTACATCCAATAACCATGCACTTGGGAGTTCATTTCCCAATTTCTTTCTTAAGAAAATATTGAGCATTGACCTTGTGCATTGCTTAAGGTTTATGCCAATAGGATACAACTCTAGCTTGTGCACTTTCTGGATATTATTCAGTCCTAGTTCCAAGCCAAGAGCAAACCCAGGTGAGTCCTAATTCAGATTTAACTGTTACTTCCATTTACACATTTTATTTGATTATAATTTTACTATTGACGTTAGCAGTAATAATTCACAGGCTTAAAGTAGAAACATTGCTAAGGCCCATTTTGCCTTTAGCCTTTTATAGTGTCCCCCATTTTGGATTGAGCTCTGGCCGATTTTAAGTGGATAGTAGGTGACAAGCTATCGGTGAAGTAGTCTTAAGGCTGTTTAAACTTTTCCATAGCTCTTCTTTTCTTACACTCAAAAAATTTATTTGGGAATATTGTTTAGGTTTATAATTTGTAAGTGATTGTGCTTATGGCAAAATAAGATAAAACTTTGTAAAGACCTTTTAAGGCCTCTTTGTTTCTTGTCCACCTAGAAATATCTGTGGTAATCTGTTAATACATTACACATCAGATAGGCGAAGGTGTAAAATGAGAAGTTTATTGATTTGTTCTGACACCACTAACAGCATCCTCGCACTTCCTTGCCAGCTTCCAACTCTTAAATTCAGAACTCTGGTACTCCTGAAGTTACGTTCTATGTTCCATACCCCCAACCATACACATTCTGCATGATACGTGTCACCCAACTAAAGAAATACTAAGTGAACAATTCAAGCCCACAACACATTATCCCCTAGTAAAAGAAGACAGACAGGGAGACAGAAAAATAACCAGAAACAAGATATCACACACATATAGACAATGCAACATAAGAGAAGTACAAATAATTCCCTTCTCAGAGCCATGCAAAATGTTTCAATTTCATGACTGAAAGTTCTTGAACATAGAAGGAAGCTTCCTTGATCAGGTGAGTTCCCTTTCCTCTTCTATACTTCCATGTTCCTTTCCATCAAACCCACTACACAGTGTTTCCATTGGCTTCAAATGAGGCTTGATATCTTTGTTTGTGCACTTGGCCAATCCAGACATGTACCACGTATCTCCCCTATGTACAGTAAGTATATTTTTCTTATTCAATATAATATTGAAAGGAGCCATAAATTGAGTAATACCCTTCCTCTCCCAGCGAGGTTTATTAATACACACCAAGTCCAAGATCATTCCACTTTTTGAATTTAACTGAGTGCTTCTTATCATAACTCCTTTTGTATTCCTTCTGGTACTCATACCTAATCCTCTCATCAACAGTGTCACCAGGCATACTCTTCTTGGAAGGTAACTAACCAGAATTTAATTTGTAATGTGGTACTCTTCCTTTCAGTAACTTAAAAGGTGACTTCGATGCCACCTAATTATGTGCAGTATGATGCACCCACCATGTGTCTCTCAAAACATCTTTAGGTGGAACCCTAAATTCCACTGCTTTATGCACACATGATTTTACCACTCTGTTCATGCGTTCTGCAAGACCATTGGCTTGCGACTCATATAAGGCTGTCTTCTGATTAATAATTCCTAGGTCTCCCAGGAAACACTGCATCTCCTTCTACGTGAACTGCGCCCCATTATCAGTCACCAAAATATTTGGTACACCTTCAATTGCAAATTCATCCTTTAGAAAATCTAACACTGTCCTAGTCGATGCTACATTTGTGCACCTTGTAGATACCCACTTAGAGGCATAGTCCACCAATAACATCACATAGCTCTCAGAGGAAGGCAACAGTTCAAATGGAACCATAATATCTAAACCAAGCTTCGTCCAAGGCATTTCTGGAACTTTTGTGAACCATTTTAGTTATAGCTTCATACACGTTACTTTAGCGAACTAGGCCTGCCGCTGTGCACTTTAACCTAGATATATTTTATTCAGCTTTGTTTATTATTTTAACAATAGCTTCATTTGCGGTCTTGTTTTATTTCTCTCTGTCTAGCAGTTCTTTGCCGAGGCCAGCACTGCGTTCTTAAACACGACATTTCTTTCACTCTGTGCTTTCTCAAGGCTGCAGTAAGATAGATTGCCGGTAAACGTGGTAACTCTTTGTCTCTAGTGTTCATAGAAACATACAAACTCTTATGTGGAGATCCTTTCTTGGAACATCAGCTGTTTTATTATAAAAAATACTACTTTGACCCATGTACGTTTGTAGGGAGATTTCAACCAGATGACCACGACTGTATGATGATTGTTGAGTGCTTCGCTACAGCTGCTTATGTAGACTACAGGCCTCTTGCTCAGGTATGAGGGATGATGTCTTCCCAGGGGAAACTGAAGGGCAGAACTAGAGCTTAACATGCTGTGCTCTAACACAGCCTAGGTAGGAATTATTTTAATTATTTTAGTGACAATATGATAGCAATATTTTTATGCTTTACTCTCCTCGTCACTATTTTAATCTTGTCATGCTTCATCATCCTAGTTATTGCACTACATGCTTTATTATCTAAGATGCAGTTGCTTCAATAAAACCTTATTGAAATATATACTGCCTCTGATTGTCCTTGTATATGTGAGACTAATGTAACTGAGAGAAACAGATGCGATCTGAGTGACCACGATTTCCCTGAGGAGTCAATTGTGTTATGCGCTTGGCTGCCCAATCATCCCTGCTCTTGGGTGGAGATGAGGCACTGCTAGTTAACCAGAGCAAAACCCGGATTAGGCCGACAGGTGTCACCTGTAGTGGGTTCAGACTCAGTGCCCCACAGTGCAAGTGATTCTGCCGCCCAAATCCAGTTGTCTCCTTAGAATAATGAGAGCCTACGCAACAGAACTATCACTGGCAACATGGGTGCCTGACATAAGCTGCATGACTTATTGTTTCCACACATAAAGCAATCTCTGACTATACTTTCCACTTGACGATCCATGGCCAACCACCATTATCTCTCTACTGTCATTGATTTGGCGAGATTTCTTCCCAGATGCCTCACATGTGCTAAATTGATGATCCTGGATCTGACACCACTGGGTGGAACCACCCTCTCTTCTTTCATAAGTCTTGCTTCACCAATGGATAACTCATCACTAATACTCCAAAAAGGCCTCATCTCCGGCAGCCTAACTTTGTACTCTGGCCAACCTTGTACTACATACACTCTAATAAGGGGAAACAATGTATCTGCACATCTGTTGTCTTCCCACTCCTTCTTAGTGATAGTTGAGTCACTTACCCAACTCACAGCATAATCCTCACTCATCACTACATCATCATCACCTCTGGCAGGCAATCGCGAAAGGGAGTCCGCAGTCTTATTCATAAGTCCAGGCAGATATTGCACCTGAAAATTAAATTCTCCTAATTCCTTGCTCCACCTCTTCAGCCTCCGAGTCAGTCTCTCACTATTTATAGAGGAGAAAATCTGTACCGGGAGACGATGATCCATGCGGGCAAGAAACAAAATGCCTCAGAGAAAAAACTCATAATGGAGCACAACCCAGCATATTGGCAAAGCCTCCCTTTAAGTACATGAATAATGGCCCTCCAGCTGCTTCATTTCCCTGTTCCTGTCCATCCACATGTGACAATACTGCACCAAGGCCTTTTAAACTAGTATCTGTTATCAAAATGGTTTTCTTCATTGCAGTGAAGTACCCCAAGGTTGGCATTTTGATATTCTCTGTCTTGATCGCTCAAAAAGCAACTTCACATTAATCTGATCAAACAAACTTAGAGCCCTTCTTCAAAAGCATCCTTATTGGCGGCTCTACCACACTAGCAAATCCCCTGATGAATTTTGAATATTACTCTGTCAACCCCAGAAAAGATCTTACTTGCTCTTTGTCTACAAGTGGGAATCTTCCATAATGATGTGTGCCAACTTCACTTTAGGTTGAATTCCCTCTCTAGAAATCATGTGACCCAAATACATCACTGATGACACTCCAAACCTACACTTCTCCTTCTTCATGGCTAGACTACTCTCTGACAACCTTCTCGACTATTCTTAATATGCCATCATGCTCTGAAGTATTTTTCCCATAGATGAGGATATCATCCTGGACAAAAAAAAAACATTGATGACACCCTTCAGAACTATCTTCATCACTTTCTGGAGGCAAGCAGCTGCAGAAGCCACACCAAATGGCATTGTGACAAACCTGTAAGGTCCCAGAGGTGTCACAAAGGATGTAAAGAGTTAAGAATCTTTGTATAGCATTACCTGGTGATACACCGATGAAAGCTTGAATACACTGAACACATTAGCGCCATTAAGCATGGTAAGATATGTTCCTTAATGGTTGGCGATCCACCCAAAGCCATTTTTTAAGATCACAAAGATCTACAACATCCTGAGAGTTTTGCCACCATCAATGGGTGCTAATACAGCAGGTGCCGACCACTCCAAAGCCTCTGTCACAATGCGATGTTCAAAGTTCTTGAGCACTCTGAATTAATTCTTAAACACCTCAGGAAATTCTTCATAAAAGATTTATCTTCCCCAAATTTGTCCATAAGTATCATGAGCATTGGGATTTAAGATTATTCCCAGATTCCTTTGAAATCTCCAACCTAATTGGTTATCCCCTCTGCTAGCAACATACATTTTCCCAATGGTTTCTCTAACTCAGAAAAAAAAATTCATGACACTTTATCCCAAAACATCAATCTTACTAACTCCGTAACTGAAGAGGTTTATATCTGGGAGTAGCAACTCTACTTACTTGTTGGGAAAACTCAAATCATGGTGTAAGGGGATCCTGAATCAAGTAAAACAAGAAATGTTGTACCTCCAATATCCACATTGCATTGTGGATTGATCCATAACCCAGCATCAGTTTCTTCTGTGTTGTCTCTTACATTCAGCTTTCACCCCCCTCTGTCACACTATCAACTGCATGTACTTTCTCAACAGACTTGCATACATGGCCATAATGTTCTTTAAGCCCACATTTCCTACAAGTCAAATTCCTATCATAGCATGTAGAACTATTGGAAAGATGGCCAAAGTTTCCACATCTATAACAATTATTTTTCAGGTAACGGGGACCTGAAACAAGTTTGTTTATGGTGGTCTCTCTCTGCACCTTCATTTCTGAGTCAATCTGCACATTTTCCTCAGTTACCATGTGGACACCACTTGCACGATTGCATTGTCTGCCAAAGTGTGGTGGTGATTTCTCATCTCCTTCACCCATCCAGTGGTATTCTCCGTTACCTCAACAACAACAATCGCTTCTTTAAGCGAGGGGTTATGTGACAGTAAATTTTCTTGAACACAGTAACTGTTGGTGCATCCCGCCAATTGGTGTCTTATCAGAGAATCAATCAGCTCTCCACATTCACATGTACGAGCAAGTGTTTTAAAAGAAGCTATATAGTTGACAACCCTCTATGTGGGTTTTGGAGTATGAGTGAAGAATTTATGACGTTCTAAAACAACATTTATACGTGGTCCAGTTTATTATTCCCACATCTTCACAGACATATATGTCGACCGGTTCTCCTTCATTACTATTAGGTATTTCATCTATGGTTGCGTAAATGTTTTGTCACTAAGTACCCAGGTTTTGCAATAATATAGTCTGTTTCCTCACAGCAGAGAACTTTTCTCCACCAATGGCAACAAAATATGAACCTAATAACTTCATCCATCGTTACCATGGAAGTAAAAGTTCACCTTTTTCCGAAAGTAAAGCTGGAGGCTATGACATGTTGCTTACTGACATCATGGTAAATTTCCAGTTCAATAGTAATCAAATGTAAAAAATCCCTGTGCGTACAAATTGCCTAAAAATCCATGTAATCCACTTGAGAAAGTGGGAAATCAAAAGCTACCTTGAAATTTATCCATATTTCATAGTACGCACTGGGGTGCTTCAATAGCTGCAATGCTGATAACTAAAATGCCCCCGATGAAGAGTTCTTTGTAAAATGGCCTGATCAAAAATGGCCGTTAATGAGGTCATGCAGTGGCATCAGCATGGCAAACAAAGGAGTCATTGTGTGTGCGGCACACTTTAGAGCTTCGAGAGTTCAACGTCTCCTGATTAAAGATGGCCACCAACGTGATTACACAATGACGTCAGCATTGCAAGTAAATACGTTGCTCTATGTGTGGCGCTTCAGAGCTTGAGACAATGCGAGGATGCATGTGAAAGAGTGTGTGCAGTCGTGAGTGTCAGTGTTGCGCTTGAGGATACGCGCATGGCATATCGTCTGATTAAAATCCAAAGAGAGGTGAAACTTTTCTTCACTGTATTGGTTCACTGACTTGCTCCTTTTCCGTTAATTTAAATCAGTTTTTTAGGCTTGTAGGTTGTTCCGCAGGGGTTTGTTTGTCAGCTTTCCTTTCCTTGGTTGACTTCAGGTTCACAGCGATATATATGTGGGTTCCTAACAAACTTTAGGGGAATTGGTGGTATTGCTGGTATTGCTGCTTGTCCCCCATCAAGCACAGCACCTCGTTGCCAAATATTAAGTCATTACACATCAGATAGGTGAAGATGAATAACAAGAAGTTTATTGATCCGTTCTGACACTACCAACAGCATCCTAGCACATCCTCATCAGCTTCCAAGTCTTAACTTCAGAACTCAGGCACTCCTGAAGTTACTAGAGTTTACAAAGATGCCCAAGCACTCCAATAGTATTCCAAAATTAAAAAGTAATTGTAAGTCCATAGAGTAAGGATTTATAGATAAGAAGTCCAATCAGTGGGTTTTATTGAAACGTGGAAGATTTTGTGCTCCAAATTGCATTAAAAAATCAAACGTCTTCACAGCATGGTAATGCTAGAAAAAGCACTCTGTTTTTGCAGTTATTTTGCATCAATGGCTTGTGACAATCTGAGGTCAATGGATTAGTGCTGACTCCAGTTGTTAAAATAAGAATATGATATTTTGTGCAGTTTAGTATATGATGATTACGTGTAGGATTTTGTCAAATAAAAATACGTTTATGATTGTGAGCAAGAAAATAAAGTTTGTTTGAGGATCACCCTTTAGCAGAAAGCTCACTTAACCTATTTTTCAGTGAGGGCTTCCAAGCCTTGTTCCTGAATATTATCACTTAAGACTTAGCACAACCAATCTGCCCCTTTTCAAATATGTTTCCCCTTTTTTTCCTGTCACATTGGAAAAGTTCAATCTTTATTTAGTGGACAATACATATGTTAATTCAGTATTCCATTTTTGTTTTCTGGCCATTGTAGGTTCCACTGAATTTCATTAGTTTTCAGGTCAATGACTGCCCTGAGCTGTATAACAGTTATTTCCTATCGAAAGAGAAGGTAATATACTAAACGCACGCTATGTGAGTAGCGGCACTTACTTGAACAAAAACAAACTTAGCTTATGCAAAGATTCATGGACCTTTTGTCCTTTGAGCTTTTGGAGAGGGCTGCATAAATAAAGGGCCAATTCCTGTTGCTCTCCACAAATGTTAACTCTCCAGTGCACTGCTGCATGTAATCAAGGAGGGAGACACAGTAACATTATATATTGAGAGCAGTTTGAAAGGTTTTCAAAACAGATGCCTAAATGTATCGTCCTTTCGATCAACTGCAAGCTATAAGACTAATATTAAAGTGCCTTGAAGTAATTGTTTGTGGCACGCAGTTCATAAATATTCATTGGCATTGACATAACGAGGTATGTAAACTTCAATATTTCAAGTGTCTTTCAAAGTTCATGTGTCACCTTTTTCAGAGCCGCTGTGTGCCACGAGTAGCTGGCATCTAGTGATTGAAGTATAAGAATGGCCTTTCACTTCCTGTGGCTAGGCCTAAATAAAAGCCTGCAGAATGATGTAGGAATCAAGAATTTAAAAATACAAAATATCTTGATTGATTTAGAATGATGTTGAACCGAACCATAACAGCCACAAAAGGGGGGCGGAGCTTGCCCGGCTACAAGATGGCCGCGCTGTAGTGAGGCTCCGCCAGCCACCGTAAAATCCGTTCACAATCCTACATGTCACATTCGAATTATGCTACCAAGTGCAATGCCAAAGACAGCTACGAGGTGGAGGCACATGCGGATGCCCTTTTTCCCGAGAAAAAAAGGAAGTACGGGAGCCCTGTAGAGCGAATCGCGTCGGCGGCTAGCCGAGAGAGGGACGCGTGGTGTACCGCGGGTGCGGACAAGTGCGGCCCCGGAGGAAAGACGATCGAGGACAAAAGCCCGGAGAGACAGAGAGAGGTGGAGCGTCTCTCGGGCCCCGCGGAGGAGGGCGACCCCAGGGATGAACCTTGGACACCGTGCAACGAGGAGAGGTGAGGTGGGCCGGAGTACGATGCGAGAGAGCACTGAGGGCACGAGTGCGCTCGAGAAACACGGCACCCCTCCCATCGAAAGTTGGGATCGGTCTTTTGGAGAAAATTAGAAACGGCGCATTAGGGGCAACGGAGTACGCTGGATTAGACATCGCGTGGCAGGGCCCGGGGGGCCCGGGAGGCCGCTGGTTCCGCAGGGGGGCCCCGCTGTTGGCACACTTGACTAGGCGAGACTGGAACATTATAGAGTATGATTAACAAGCGTAGCACTTTCAACGTACAACCGAGCAAAACGGGACGATTACACCCAGCGTCGATAACCATTAGCGCACAGCGCCGTTCATAGAGGCCAGCGGGGTACGCTGGCAGCGGGTGCTTCTTGGGGCCGCAAGTAAAAAAACTCTACAACACCTAAAACATGGGCAAGACAGACAAAACGCAAGCCCGGCTGCAATTTGAGCGACGAAGAGCGCAGGGCCCAGCAGGAGATGGAACAGTGACGGACTCAGAGAAAGGCCCGGAGGGCACTCCCGGGGAAGAACAGGACTTAAGGCAGCTCCTAGTTTCAATGCAACACAGTCTTAACCAGATAGATGGGAAAATAGACGCCCTCGCTTACCGCATGGACAGAATGTCTGAACGCATAGATAAGCACACGGAGAGATTAGACCATGTGGAGAATAGGGTGTCTGCGACTGAAGATGGGCAAACGGAACTAGTAAGCGGCCAATCGAAACTCAGCAAAGAACTAGGGGCGCTCAAGCTAAAAGTGGAGGATATGGAAGCCCGGACCAGAAGGAATAATATACGCATAGTGGGCCTTGCAGAATCCACCGCGATCACCAACATGGAAAGCCACATTGAACAATTACTGGTGCAACTACTGGGTCGAACTACCTTTTCGGACCTATTTGTAGTAGAGAGAGTGCACGGATCCTTGGCGGCTCGCCCACCTCCGGGGGCCCCTCCGCGCCCAATCATCTCCAGGCTATTAAACTTTAGGGATCGTGACGCCGCCTTGAGTCGCGCAAGAGAACTTAAACAATTGCAATATGAGGGGACGACATTGTTGATATACCCAGACTTCACAGCACAGGTACAAGAGGCGAGGAGAAAATTCATTGAGGGGAAAAAACAATTACGGTCCATGCACCTGGAGTACAGAATGCTTTACCCAGCAAAATTGAGAGTTGACGTAGGAGGGAATCCGATCTTTTTCACAGACACCAAAAAACTGGAACAATTTATGAAGCGCAGGAAGGCGAACAATGGTGCTGAAGCAGCCGCAGACGAGGACATGTATGTAGCGTTAAGGAATCGGCACTTCCAACGCCACTATCATCCTCGACACACTACCAACCTGCAGAAGATGGAACGCTTGAGACACAACGGAACAAAGAGAACACATGCACCGCACGTAATTGAACAAACTGAGCGCAATATGAGAGCAAAAATGACATGATTACTCACCAAATAGGTGGCTGGCACGCTGACACACAGAGACAAAGCAGGGTAACATCCGCCCTGATGTGTGCTCCACTTATACCTCAGGAAAGGAGAGGTGTTGTTTTGGGAGGGGGGTGGGGGAAGACGAAGTTGGGTAAGGGATGGGTGAGATGGGCAAGTTGGGATATAGCCTATCGTGGGAGGGGGGCGGGACGGCAGAGGGAGGTTCGGGGACAGTTATTTGAGTACATACTCTTACACAAGATAAGGAACTGCAAATTTACAACACAAATAGGATTAATACAACACTGCACAATAATAGAGAAGACAAACCTCCGCACACACACACCCTAACATAGATAAAGATCGCAAGCAGCTTCGATTGATAACTTGGAACGTTCGGGGCCTCAATGGCGCGCGAAAGACTCGCAAGGTAATTGCTTACCTACGTAATCACAGGGTAGATATAGCTATCCTGCAGGAGACACACTTGGCCCCCAACAACCCCATGCTCACATCTTGGAGATTGCAGGGACAATTTGTTGCGGCTGGTTACACATCACATTCCAGGGGTGTGCTGATTTGGGCTTCAAAAGAAACTGATATTGGTCTCTCCTTGGTGGCAGCGGACCCGGGAGGGCGATATGTGGTGGCACATTGCACGGTGCGAGCATTCACATTCTTACTGATAGGTATATATGGCCCCAATTATGATGACCCACTATTTTATCGAGAACTGGCACTTAAGGCGGGCTCCTGGGAGGGCAGCCACAGCTCTGGTGCGGTGACTTCAACTGTACATTGGACCCGGCACTAGACAGATCGGGTGGGGTAGCTAGAAGTCCGGCGGCACGCGAGATATCGCGTTTAGCCGCTGAACTGGATATGGTTGACGTGTGGCGTGATAGACACCCTGAGAGAGGGGGCTATACACACTCTTCGGCTGCGCACAATCTACACACGCGTATAGATTTTTGGCTAGTGGCTCGCCGGTTGCTGTGCGGCCTAACCCCGGAAGCTCCTTGGCCTCGAACATATTCAGACCACTCCCCAGTACCAATACTGTTGACAACTGGTACGATAAAGGCTCCTCCATTTTCATGGAGGTTTCCTCCCTTTTCGCTTCTAGATACTGTCTTTAAGGCCGAATTGGCCTCAGAGATCACAGAGTTCTTTCGGATTAATGAGGGTTCCGTTCCCGAGGCAGGCACGGTATGGGAAACCTTTAAGGTGTGCATCAGAGGGATCACCATAACCAAACACGCTGGGGTGCTCCGATCGATAAGGCGGCGGCTCCAAATACTTGAAAGCGACTTATCAAAACTGGAGCGAGACCACAGTGACACCGCAGAAGCTAACGTGTTGAGCCAAATTCCCGCTAAGATATAAGAATACCAAATGACAGCTCACGCAGAAATACAACACCTGGGTAAATACGCCACAGCCCGAATATACGGGGAGGGAGAAAGACTGGAGGCAGTACTGGCAGGATTGATACGTCCCCAGCGAGGCAAAAACACAATTGAAACCATACGATCCGAGGGGGGAGAGGAAATAAGAGACCCTGAACGTATAGCTGATAGATTCCGAGAATACTATCAATCATTATACTCCTCCAGGGTAGACCCAAGCTCGGATGCAATAGCAGACTACCTCACACATATCGCTATGCCCAGACTGACACAGGAGGATAGAGAGGCTCTTGGTGCACCCTTGACCCTAAGCGAAATTACGAAAGCACTGGGGGGTATGGCTGAGGGGAAAGCTCCTGGTCCAGATGGGCTGACAGTATACTTCTACAAAGCATACCAACACCTATTACTCCCAAAGTTAAAAGACGTATATGATGAAATGGTAGAGAAGGGCAGCATGCCCCCATCAATGAAAGAAGCAATGATAATTGCCTTGCTCAAACCGGGTAAACCCCGAGAAAACTGCTCCTCTTATAGGCCATTGTCGCTATTAAATGTAGATGTAAAAAATTTCGGCCGGATTTTGGCTGATCGCTTGGCTGGAGTGCAGCCGTGTCTGATTCGACCTGAGCAAGCTGGTTTTGTCCCCGGTGTCACGACTCACGTGCTGCTTGCGCCTGGAATCTGCAGATCTGGTGGCGTGGATCTTGAGTGTTCGGCTTTGGCCCAAAAAGGGGCGACTCTTTCTGGTAGCCACGGTGCTGTAGGCAATGGAAATGCCAAGAACAGACTGTGACCTTCAGAAAATAGCGCCAGAGGGAAAAAAAACCTTACAAAAAGGGGAAAAAACCTCCAAACAGAATGATTCCTGAAAACAAGAACAAAAATACAGGAATCAAAAGAACTAAATTCAAATAACACAGAATTGGCGAAATCCAGAACCAAAAAGGCAAGGAAATCAGGAGCGAGGACACCATCCGAACAGGAAGTGTTGCAGCGCAAAGAAAAGAAGAAAACACATCCTTTATATACCAAAAAACAGGAAGTGACCCACAGGAAGAAAAAGGACACCATCTTAGATAAGGAAAAGTACATAGAACAGAATAGAGTAGGAACCATAGAGAATAGGGAATAAGGAATGCTGGGAAGAAAAAGGTAACCTGGGAAGGGGGAAAAGACATAAAGGAAAGTGCAACAAAAAGACCCAGGAAAGAAGAAAAGAAAAAGAAGGAGCAAGAACAGGTAAGAGGGATCAGGAGACCCCAAAAATGCGGAGGGAGAAATCAGAGCGAGGCCCCATGCCAATTCTGGGGCCTCGTAAAGTGCAGGAAAGGCTAGGGGCGCGCCGCATTTTGAAAACGCGATGCGCGGCCCGAGCCGAACGCCCGGCTTGCGCCGAACACTCGGCTCGCGCCGCACCACGCGGCGCGACAGTAGGTCCCCCTCCCGAAGGCCCAGGTTTGAGAGGAAATAAACGGTGAAAGCGCTGAATCAGAAGAGGTGCGTGAACAGAAGATGCATCTTCCCAAGAGCATTCACTGAGAGGATAACCCTTCCAATGAATCAGATACTGAAGACGTTTGTGAAAAAGACGAGAGTCACAAATTTCCTGTACCTCATATTCAGGACCATCATCCACTAATACAGGAGGAGGACAAGGAAACTGACGAGAGTAAGGGTCAGGTACATAAGGTTTGAGCTGGGAAACATGAAAGACTGGATGAATCTTCCATGTACGAGGCAAGTGAAGACGGACAGTGACAGGATTAATCAACTGAAGAATACGGAAAGGCCCGTAGTAGCGAGGTATAAACTTGTTCTGAGAAAGGCGTGAGGGTAAGAATTTGGAGGAAAGCCAGACTTTATCGTGCAGATGGTAGTCTGGAGTGGACCTATGTTTCTTGTCTGCTACTTTCTTCATATATCTCTTGGTGTGTAATAAATTGGATCGAATTAGTCTATGGATTTGTAGAAGTCGTTTGGAGAGATAAGTAATAGCGGGCAGAGGAGAGGTAGACCGAGGAGAAGTAGGGAAAGAGGTAGGATGAAAGCTGTAAGAACAGAAAAAAGGAGTGACCTTGGAGGCACTATGGACAGTATTATTGTAGGAAAATTCAGCAATAGGGAGATAAGTGTTCCAGTTGCTTTGGGTAGAATTGCAAAAACAGCGAAGGTATTGCTCTAATCCTTGGTTCAGACGCTCGGTCTGTCCATTGGTCTGAGGATGGAACCCCGATGACAGGGCTCTATTGATATTAAGTGTTTTACAAAAATATCTCCAAAACCGGGAAATGTACTGAGGTCCTCTATCAGATACAATGGTATGTGGAAGTCCATGGAGACGGAAGATATGATCGATAAATATCTGGCTTAGTTCTTGGGATGTAGGTAGCTTTTTCAGGGCAGTGAAGTGAGCCATTTTAGTAAATGAATCCACAGTGACCATGATAACCCGGTTTCCTGCTGATGGTGGAAGCGAACACATGAAATCAGTAGAGATGGTGTGCCATGGAGCTGGCGGAACAGGCAAAGGCTGGAGCAATCCTGCAGGTCTGGTACAGGGAATCTTGACTTGAGCACATATGGGACAAGCCTGAACGTATCTTTCAACATCCAGCTTCCAGGTAGGCCACCAGAAAAATTGTGAAAGAAGTTCTTGTGTGGCCTTGATGCCTCTATGACCAGCAACCGGTGAATCATGGCACCTTTGTAATGCCTTTTCTCTAACTCTGTTAGTAGGGAGGAATAACAGGTTCTGATAATAATAATATCCTTGTCTCTTACGTAATAAAGGTCTTAGTTTCTCTACTTCGTGATCAGATAGTCTGGAGTATTCCAGTTGTACCTCCTCCAGAAAAGACTGAGCTACTCCAATGATCTTACTGGGTTCCAGTAGATACTGAGATGGGGAAGGAGTACAATCTGGATAACGGCGAGACAGAGCATCAGCCAGAATGTTTTGGGAGCCAGGAATATAAGTAATGTAAAAATCATACTGACTGAAGAAAAAGGCCCAACGAGCCTGGCGACTATTCTGGCATACAAAATTTCGTAAACATTGTAAATTACGGTGGTCTGTTCTCACCTCAAAAGGCTCCTTGGAATCCATCAGAAACTGTCTCCATTCTAGGCAGGCTGTTTTCAGAGCCAATAATTCCCTTTCAAGTACTGAGTAATGTTGTTCTGCTGTAGAGAGTATATGAGACAAATAGAAAACAGGGTGTTCAAGACCATCATCCTCTTGTTGTTGGAGTAAGACAGCTCCAATGGCTCTTTTGGAAGCATCGGTAACTACAATAAATTGTTTGTTGGTATCTGGATGTCTTAAGATGGGAGCTTGAGTGAAAGCCCTCTTTAAATCTTGAAAGGCTGTTTCAGCCGCATTAGTCCAGACAAACCCTTTCATAAAATTTTCCTTCTTTAAAGTGTGAGTTGTGTGGCTGGTCTGTTTTGCAAAGTCTAAGATGAATTGCCGATAAAAGTTTGCTAATCCTAGAAAACATTGTGTTTCTTTAATAGAAGATGGAGAAGGCCAATCTAGAATAGCTTGTACTTTCTCTTGATCCATGGCTATGCCGGTGGGACTTAAATGATAACCCAGATATTTGACTTCCGTTTTGTCGAACTCACACTTTTCTGGTTTGCAAAATAGTTGATGTGCCCTGAGTCTTTGAAGGACTTGTTTCACATGGGAAGAATGGAGTTCGGGCTTTCTAGAATAAATAAGAATATCATCTAAGTAGATTACAACTGTCTGGTTCAGAAGGTCAGAAAACACGGAGTCCATAAATCTCTGGAAGATTGCGGGGGCATTAGTGAGACCAAAAGGCATAACTTTGTATTCAAAGTGACCAAATGGGGTCCTGAAGGCTGTTTTCCACTCGTCTCCTTCTTTAATGCGTAAAAGGTGATAGGCTCCCCGTAGATCTAGTTTGGTAAAACGTTGAGCCCCTCTGACTGCTTCTAGAATATCCCTGATGAGAGGCAAAGGATAACGATCTTTAATAGTTATCTTATTCAGGCCTCGAAAATCCAGGCAAGGACGAAGATCCTTTGTCTTCTTGGGTACAAAAAAGAGAGGAGCCCCGGCCGGAGAAGACGATGGAACAATAAGACCACTCTGTACATTTTCTTCCAGAAACTCTTTTAGAACTTCCTTTTCGCGTTTCGTGAGAGAATACATCCTCCCAAAAGGAACGATAGTGCCAGGTTCCAAGGGAATAGCACAATCGTAGTCTCGATGTGGAGGTAACACAGGTCTGAATGGTTTTTGAACACATCTTGAAACTCCAAATAGTGTTCAGGGACTCCTTGGACTGTATTAATGGAATAACCGGTAGTACCTTCAGTAATTATTGATCTTTTCGGTGACCAATACTTGTCGGAAGCAAACAGTGCTCATGACAAAACTGTGAAGACAAGGAAACAGTCCGGGTTACCCAATTCACATACGGATTATGTCTGATGAACCACGGAATTCCAAGAATGATGGTATGGTTGGGGGATGTTATGAGATCAAAGGAGATGTGTTCTTGATGGTTACTGATCTGTAAACTCAACATCAGGGTAGTTGTATCAACTGGACCAGAGGATATCAAGGATCCGTCCACTGTGTGCACTTGTTCGGGAATTTCTTTGGGTTGTGTAGGAACTTGTTTAGTAGTGGCCCACGTCTTATCCATGTAAATACCACTAGCACCACAATCTAGTAATGCCATAGTCTCTTCTTGACGGCCGTCAGGAAATTGTAACATGACTGGTAATATGAACAAGGATGTCGTATGGTCATTAAAGGAACTGATGGAAGGTATAGCCGACGATCCCGTCCCCTCCCTTCTTACAGAGGACGGGAAGTGGCGTTTCCCGATGGTCTTGGCGGACGTACAGGACAGGTACGAAGCATGTGACCAGCAGAACCACAGTACAGGCACAACCCTTTCTTTCGTCTGTCTTCCCGCTCGCTAGCGGAGAGCGGGCCTCGAGTAGTATCCACCTGCATGGGTTCTCCTTCGATGTCTCTAGCAGGAGGGCAAGGTTCCTCAGAACGATGCGGATAAGCTTGTGAAGTGCTTGGCTGGGAAGACCCTCTACTCCTTCTCTTCTCCCATCTCCGTTCCTGAAGACGGTACTCGATGGAAAGTGCTTGATCCATCAGGCCACGAAGATCTTCCACTCTGGTGGAATGTACTAATTCATCTTTTAATTCTTCTTTGAGTCCTCTACGAAACAAAGTCACCAGAGTACGTTCCACCCAGGTGGTCTCTGCTGCTAGCTGACGAAAACGTGTTATATATTGAAGGACATCTTGTGAGCCTTGTTGGATGTCGCATAAGGCTTCTTCCGCAGAGGCCTCCAATCCTGGACCACTAAACATTTGTTTGAAGTGATTCACGAAGGCGGAATAGTCCGACAATACCAGATCGTTGGATGATACCATCGGAGTTGCCCAGGCCAAGGCAGGACCGGATAAGGCACTGATAAGATAACCCACCTTTGTCCTGTCATGGGAGAATTGGGTAGGTCGGAAGGCGAAGTACACCGTCAATGCATCAAGGAACTCACGCAGTTTGGTTGGTTCACCGGAGAAACGAGGGGTAGAGGCGGAAATAGTCGGAACATCACTACTGCGGAAAGCCAAAGCCTGTCGTAACGCAGCATTCTCATTGCGTAGTTGTTGCAATTCTTGAGCTTGTTGCTGAATCGTTGTCAGAAGAGATTGATCCGGATCTGCAGCAGCCACCACTGTGTCATCCATGGTGTTTGAAGACGTCGGGATGGTTAGGCGCTGCAATCTGTCACGACTCACGTGCTGCTTGCGCCTGGAATCTGCAGATCTGGTGCCGTGGATCTTGAGTGTTCGGCTTTGGCCCAAAAAGGGGCGACTCTTTCTGGTAGCCACAGTGCTGTAGGCAATGGAAACGCCAAGAACAGACCGTGACCTTCAGAAAATAGCACCAGAGGGAAAAAAAAACTTACAAAAAGGGGAAAAAACCTCCAAACAGAATGATTCCTGAAAACAAGAACAAAAATACAGGAATCAAAAGAACTAAATTCAAATAACACAGAATTGGCGAAATCCAGAACCAAAAAGGCAAGGAAATCAGGAGCGAGGACACCATCCGAACAGGAAGTGTTGCAGCGCAAAGAAAAGAAGAAAACACATCCTTTATATACCAAAAAACAGGAAGTGACCCACAGGAAGAAAAAGGACACCATCTTAGATAGGGAAAAGTACATAGAACAGAATAGAGTAGGAACCATAGAGAATAGGGAATAAGGAATGCTGGGAAGAAAAAGGTAACCTGGGAAGGGGGAAAAGACTTAAAGGAAAGTGCAACAAAAAGACCCAGGAAAGAAGAAAAGAAAAAGAAGGAGCAAGAACAGGTAAGAGGGATCAGGAGACCCCAAAAATGCAGAGGGAGAAAGCAGAGCGAGGCCCCATGCCAATTCTGGGGCCTCTTAAAGTGCAGGAAAGGCTATGGGCGCGCCGCGGTTTGAAAACGCGATGCGCGGCCCGAGCCGAACGCCCCGGCTTGCCCCGAACACGCAGCGCGACACCCGGTCGCAGTCTGTCCATGAGTCTTCGCACATTATTTGGCACAATACAAAACATTAACCCGGAGTTGAAGGCGGTGGCAGTCTTCCTGGATGCTGAAAAGGCGTTCGACTCGGTAGAATGGGAGTTCCTAAGGGCGACTTTGCGCAGATTTGGGGTGGGCGACACCTTCCTCCAAATGATCTCCACATTGTATAGCGACTCCCGAGCCAGAGTTTGCGCTAACGGTACGGTGACTGAATCGTTTGGGATTACGAGTGGCACTAGACAGGGATGCCCGTTATCTCCCCTGTTATATGCGTTGGTAGCGGAGCCCCTGGCGTGTGCAATAAGAGAATACCATGGACACCGGGGCCTCAGATTTCAAAATTACACCCTTGTTTTGTCTACGTATGTAGATGATACCCTATTATATATCAAAACTCTTGAGCGTAACGTCGCTCCAATACTCAGAGAAATCATAAAATTTGGATCTCTGTCAGGGCTAGTAATAAATTGGAATAAGTCCATCGTATTTCTCTTAACTCCAGTAACAACGCAGGTAGATGTAGACTTCCCGCTCGCGTGGGAGACTAACACTGTCAGATATCTGGGGATACAAGTGCATACTGACCCTAGGAGAGTGATAGAGGATCATTTTGAAACTGCACTGAAAAAATTGTCGATGGATGTGGAGAGGTGGATCAAACTGCTGCTGTCATTACTTGGGCGCATAGCACTGATGAAAATGGTGGTTTTGCCGCGCTTTTTATTCCTGTTTCAAAATATACCTATAGGCCTGCCGAAGACATATTTTGCCGCTTTGAAAACGTTATTAATAAAATTGGCATGGGTGAACAAGGTACCTCGCGTGAATTGGCGAACTCTGACACTCCCATATGAGATGGGGGGATTGGGCGCCCCAGACCTTGAGATATATTACATAGTAGCGCATGCAGCAGTGGCACAGGAGTGGCTTCATGGGATGGGTGAGGCCCCGTGGCTAAGGATTGAGAGGGAACTGGCTGCCCCAGAGCAGCTGAGTAGCAGGTTGTTCCACACACCCCATAGACGAAATAGGGAATTTGCGTCCATAAATTCGGTCACACGAGCATGGCATGAACTCATTAAAAAGCAGGGGCTGGTATTATTATATTCTCCGCATGCCCCGATAGAATGCTGTGCCTGGTTTTCTCCTGGGAGAGACCGTAGTTTGGTGCAATCCATGCGCGAAATAGGCATTGACAAAATGGGAGATATCTTCGAAGAGGGCATAGTGAAGACCTGGGATGCAATAGCAAGGGACACGGAGACACCCACTTCCCTAAACCGATATCAGTACCACAGGGTGAGGCACGCTTTGACAAAATTATTGGGAGAGGATATGCAGGAACCCCCCGAGGTACAGGCCCTCTCGGTGGTACTGTTGGGAAAACAACCTCGCTGACTGATTTCTTGTCTCTATGCACATGTTCAGGGGGCTAGGGAACATGAGTTATCGAGAGCTCGCCTGGAGTGGCAGAGAGAGCTGGAGGTGCAGATCACAGACGCACAATGGCGATACTGCTGCTCTAAAACGAAATCCATATCCTTAAACGGCCGACACCGGCTAATACATTTTAAATATCTAAATAGAGTCTATTATACCCCCCTACGACTCTATCAGTATGGACTGGGAGAGACAGCTAATTGTCCCAGATGTGGAGAGGTACGTGCTGGATTCTTGTCCTGGGGTGCGGAATGGTACAGCAGTTTTGGAAGGCAGTGACACAGGAACTAAATAGTATCACTGGAGAGCAGATGACCTGCGAACCGATGACAGCACTTCTGGGCTGGGATAAACAATTAGCGGCCCAAAATCGCAGGCTACTGGCGATGGGGTTCCTATAAGCCAAACGACGGATAGCAATGAGATGGGATTGCGCCCAGTCCCCACAATACAAGAGTGGCATAGAGATATGGCATACTGTAACACACAGTCAGACAATTATAGTGAGATGCTCCCCCCCACCACTAGGCTGAAGAAATACTGGGAGGCCTATAGCCGTTAGCTTGCTGGAATGGAAACAAGCGAACCTGAAACAGGAGAGACGCTCTGATGGGACATAATAAACTGAATCACATGAACATAGGCAGTGACTGGGACTAGATTGATGACCCGATGTTTTAGGGTGGAGGGGAAATGTGCAGAACTGTTTACCGTATACGACCGCCTAAATACGTCAAGTGATTGATAAGTTTGCAGCAAGATGAATACTTTGTTATGTTGTAAATGACTATACTAAAATATAAATAAAGATTTAAAAAAAAAAACTGCCATAAAGTTTAAGATGAGACGTACCTAAAAAGTATTACTTATTTGCCCTGTCAAAGCGGAGCAACTCAGTGTTTATTGTGTTACAAAATGGTGATTTGCCACCTGACTACACTAGAAACCCTGTCCTTAGACTTTGCAATATTACCATAAGTGATATTTCTCCACAAGGAATTGTCCACAATAGCAATAGCAGGAGTGGGGACAACTGGGCTTCAGATTGCAAATTTCTGTGCAAGCTTCAGCTCCACTTGGTCCTTCTGTGGTATGTCAGTGAATCTCCTCAAGAGGAGAGGAGCGCTCTCAGCAGATCCTGAGGAAGACACAATGAAGAGAAATTTGGTGAGGCAGATATCCCTGATTGCCGCCTCTGTGTTGCCTGCCTATCGTTGTTGTGCAGAAGCACAAACATCTTTGCTTCACTGGTGGCTACCTGAGGAGGCTGAAAAGGAGCCTTGTTGCATTGGATTCCATATGAGACATCGAATGGTGCTGGGTGGAGTAATGACTGCGAGCCACAATGAAACCTGGCTATTATGGAGAGCTGGTGGTGCACAGGCAAAGACACTGAGCGTAGGGGGTTCCTCATCTGAGGCTCTTAAAGGGCCTCTCCTTTACACCTCTGTGTTTAGCACTAGCGGAGTGGACAGTAAGGCTCCAAGAGGTACCTCCCACCGTAACTGACGGTTGATCAGAAGACTTTTTTGCCTCACGGTCAACAACTCCTAAGGGTAACCAAAAGACGTCAGTAGAGAATCTAAAAGAGGACTTGAAGTGCTGGTTGAGGAGAGGTCCCTGAAAATCCATCTGTAAATTCAGGACAGATCTGCATGAGAAGTCAGGCCCAATAAAAGAGAATATTGCAGGTGTGGAGCAGATGTTGAAAGGAGTAACCAACAGAGTGCAGCAAGTGGAAACCGCTGAGGAGGAAGTAGTTTCCTCAGTGTGCAGATTTGCGGGCTGATTGACTGAAACAGTGGCTAGTGTGCTGCAACCTGGAGACGTTTAGGAAAAGTACAGTCTATCAGGGAAGTGACATCTAGGCTACTGGGCAGACAGCATAACAGTGAGCTGAGGGTGTTCAGTGAGTCTAAAGGCTTGCCATGTGGTCAACGACATCTGGAAAATCAGGTGGCACAGTGGTGGTAGTGGTAAACTGTACCGATTAGAAGGGCAGAATTATGTTGGTAGGGGTGCAAAAACAATGGCTTGGTGAGACTCCTCTTCTACTCTTAACAGACTTGAATCCCTCCACTCTGGCGGGGAAAAAAATACTAATCTGTCAACTGGCAATTGTTGACAAAAGATTGTCACGCTTCATCAGTTTACCTGGTACTACTGAAAGTTGTTACCTGGATTGAAGAGGTATACATTTTCACAGATTATGTAAGATACGTTTTATTTTTTATTTAAGAGAACCTTCCAGGAGATCCCCGTTTAAAGAACTTGATGTTTTAGCAGGTCCTGGGAGTGGGGCAGTTATTCATACTACAGCTGATGTAGGCCTGGGTAATGACTTCTCTGATACGTGGACTGAGGGCATTAACTTTCTCTTTGTCAGTGTTGTTCACTTTCTGATTTCACTACTCTTCTACATTCTTTCTTGGCTCCCTTGAGCCACTATGCTATTAATTCCTTAAGTGGTGGGACTCTAGAAACTATGCGGATCAACAACATTCCTACCTCCCAGTGTTTCCAAGCTGCTCTTGATAAAAACAGCACCTCCATGTGTGGCTAGGCATATCACCCAACACAAGATCCACTCTCAGCTTGGATTGTGTGAAGTTAGTGTGCTGTGTATAAAGTCAGTGGTTCCCAGCTTGTGGTCTGGGGACCCCTGGTGGTCCGTGAAGCCTCCTTAAGTGGTCCGTGACTGCTTAGAAAATTAATAATATTAACAGATTAGGTCCCCAGTTCTCAGTAATGACTCATTGGGGGGGTCCCAAGATTCCAATAATGATTCAGTAGGGGTCCTCTGGTTCCAGTACTGATAAAGTGGCGGTCCACAGAAATCAAAAGGTTGGGAACCTCTGAATTAAGTCTTCACATGGTTACAGCTTTGCTATGTTCCCCTGAAGTCTAAAAATGTAGTGCGGTAAGACTGTCCGTCTAGAAATGCCTATGTTTTCTGTTACATCAACATGGGGGAAATATATATTTTTAATCCATATTCTGATTTTCGCAGGGCATTCCTGTTAAGAAAACGCTTTCGAATATTCACAAGGAATACAACCCTAGATTCTCTCTAGTTCATAGTTTTCATAAATGTCCAAGTTGGTAGGTTTTCTTCATTTACTACTGACCCATACCCAGAGCCAGATTAGTGCACCATGGCAAGTGAGAGCATATTGGGATTCCTTTGGTGTAGTTTTGACATATGGGCTGACAGGGAGGCAAGTAAACCCTATATTCTACTTCTCCTCAGAGGCATAAATACAGTCTGGTGCCAGGGCTGGGGCCGATTACATGATGGCCCAGCACTCCATACCATCCCTTTTCTTATTTCTTTCCCTGATAGTCTGGTGGGCTTACCCTCAAGGGTGGGAGATTAGGGTTTGTCAAATCTGTGTCCTTCTAAGGGGACAGAAAGACCACCAGAACATGAGTTAAAACTAGAAAACAGAGTGGGATGTGTGGCTTTCCCTTCTTGGACTGCATTGCAGCCCGCAGCCCAAGCACCAGACAGTTTTTCTGCCACCCAAGGGCAATAGAATGGAGAAGTTAGCAACCTCTCTGCCTATCAATACATCAGATATGCCCAAAAGAATCTAAATTTCCCCCTGTTTACCATGGGCATGGCTGCAGAGTTTGCGCTTCAAGCTGTAGGGAGGAAAGACTTATGGGGCATTATGGGTGAGCAGTGTGGCCCAATACCAGTAATGTCTGCCCTCTTTATTTTTTTTAATGTTATCCAGTAGATTTTCTGCCCCCGCTCCCCCCCACCACGTATTTTTTTTTATCTTTTTTTTTTAAATTTAAAAATAAAAACAACTTGTGTCTAGTGGGCTTTCAGATTGGGATAAACCCAAAGTCATCATCTGGCAGGGGAGTTGGGTTTGGGGGAATCAGAAAAGACTCTGAATGGCCATTTATTGTGGGTGCACTCGGCCATGCCTTGGTGTGTTGCTTAAGAGCTATCCCTGGTGGCGAGGTATAGAAGAGGACCGTCTCCCCTTTCCAACAGTATCTCTCCCATGGTGATTTGTGCTCAGGAGGACTTAGTTATCCTCTGAGCACCAGTCACAGTGAAATCAGTCAGAGCTTAATGGCTCCAGTACTTAGGCGCCTGCTGCTTTTAGTTTCACTCGCTTAGGTGTGACAGAACATGCTGCTCTGCATATGAGAGTAAAAAAAAAAAAACATCTCCGGTTCAAGGGTAGCTCTTCCCTCACTACTTAGGATTTAACTGAAAACAAAAATCCCTTTTCAAGCGTTATCTGGATTTTTTTGCCTCCAGTGCAGAGAAAAGACATTTGCGTGCAGGGGATATGAATTTCTTATCCTTCACACCGATCTTGTCGTGTTTTGGGAAAATACATATTCAAGGTCTATGACTGTGGTTTTAATGAGCTGTTTAAATTTGTTCACTTGGGACTCTTGAGACTAACACACCCACTGTGAAATGAGCTTTTATTGGACTGCAGGCTTAAGGGCTTGTTGCTGTGTTGAATTGTTTACCACAATTTTTCTTCCAAATAAACAAATATGAAATACAAAAAATGAAATGTTTGATCGGTTGTATATTTTATAATGATTGATTTTTCTTTTTCATCATAGCATGAATCGACAGTGGTGGAGCCTCTGGATGAACTGTATGAAGCACTTGGCGATGTCTTAAACATGGATGAGTCTACCCAGTGCTACAAAAGCTACTTCCTGGTATTTTTTTTTAAATCACTTTGTTTTGTTTTTGAACACTGGCGGTTACCTTGTAAGAGTTCGTTGGGTTTTCTCTTATGATGTGACAACCACTCCACTTAATTCTAGAGAGTTTGAAAACAAACTCCTAGGACACCTAGGAAAAACAATTAGGAACAGGGAAATACCCTTTCTTATACACTGCACCTGCTGTGTTTTGATGAATCTCTAGGTTGCCTGACCAACTCGCCTGCCAGGGTTTTACAATGAACAAACATACACTTACCATCTGCAGTTTCCAAACTGTTTTGACGCAAGCTTGAATCCGGTCTCCATCTCCTATAAATAATTTATCTGGAGTGCCATATAGATCTTGTATCAGTTTGCAGTGTGCATTTTAATATTGTCCGTGTTAACTAGCCTGTTACCCACTGATTTTTGTAACCTCCTAAACACCTACTGTTTCATCCAGTATTTCAGACCAATTCTCCACTTTGTTTATCTGCCTTAACCCAATTTCCCGAGGAACATTGTATAACGAGATCTTACTCCCATGCCATTTTCTTCATAGGTCACCTTGTCCACTAGGGGTAGCCTAACTAATTCTGTTTCACCCTTTTTTAAATGGACAAAACGCATTTAGACATGCCCAACCCTCAGAATGTTGAGCTCTTCCTATGTTTCACTAAATGAACATAAAACTGTTTTATAAGCATAATAGCAGCTTTGTCAACTGGCTTAGATTGTTCACTTAGTGCATAATGTTGAGAATTCGTGAGGTTGCTGGAATCACACAAGGACATGTGGTTGGCAATTGGATTAGGCATGTGAAGTGATCTTTATAACAAAAATCTCCTTCTGCATGTTACTTTAAAAACCTAATTGTTATAAATGTGACGCACAAAACGTTTAGAAATGTTTAGAAGTATATCACCCTTGTCCATGGCAGATAATGTAACAATGGTATAATAAAACATAAATAGCTAAGTTATGCAAGGGGGAATGACTCCTCACTTTAATCAAATGCGCCACTCTGTACCCCAGAGCCCATGCTTACCCAATATCGCGCTTCATACCGAGTACAGCTCAGTTTTCTCAATGTATAGGGAACATTTAGTGCCATAGTACCCTTTTCGAATCCATTCAGTGCTTCTTGTTGCCAAATCAATGCATTTGAATAATTGTGTCAGGATTGCAAGCAATTCCCCTAAAATATTTGTGTATAATGATATATTTTTTATAATATTGCACTGAGTCATTAAAGCAGTCGTAAGCCAAACTAATTGTTTTCATGTAGCCCTAGTTTTTATTTTAGCAATCCCTTGTAATTCCATGCAGTCATCCTGTCAGAATCTTTTAGTAACTGCTATTGTGAGGTACTATGCTTCGTTAACTATTATAGGGCTGTTTGGCAGTTGGTAAGAATTGAGCAGTTGGTAGCATTCTGTAGATATCCAACTTCTGAACCAATCTCCCTAGCCACAATAGCAGCTCTGATACCAATGACATAATACGCGTAGACTAATAGCTGCCTTTCTCTCCCATAAAGAAAAAACAACCCTGGAGATGTCCATTGACTGCATAATGCAGTTCAGAAATGGTTAAAAAAACAACTCACAAATATTACAGCTTATGGGGCACTGCTATCTGGGGCCCCTCATGATTCTAAGCTCAAATTGTATCCCCACAATGTCTCTTCACTCCGTGGGTTCTTTATACAGCACCCTTGGCCAGTCCGTACACTTGAAGGCCAAAACCTAAACTCTCTGCAGTATACCACATAAACGGCCAGGAAAACCCAATTGAATCCTTTTGCTGCTTCTAGCAGGATCATCCTGGACCTTGATGCTCACACAAAACATCAAAATAGAAACCATAGTGAGACACTATAAATATAATTGTTTTATTAGAGCTGGAAGCCATTACCATTTGGCACTTGTTTCTGCTACAAACCAGATGCTCAGCTATTAAATATGCAATATGAGTTTCATGCAGAAGATGTGAACCAAAATGTAGGAAAACTCATTTTAGGCATTTGCAGTGGGGGTTGACTGCCCAAAGACGGTTGGTTGGCCATCAGGCAGTGGGGAGGGGCTATTGGGCCTCTGGAATTGGCATGTCAGACATAAACAACGTTTAGAAGTTTTATCAAGAAGGACGTTTCAGCTTAGCAAGTGTTTTTACGGACAAACGGTGAAATAAACAATGTCAGATTCATAGTATGTTATCCTTTTTCAGCTGTACTAATATCTGCCACCTGTCCCTTATAATGTTATGTTATTTTTTCATTCCATGCAACTGTAGTACGAAGCCAGTGAACAGTAAATTTTACCACACTCCAACATTCCCTCTAATCTCCTTTGACTGCGCAATGATAACTATATTTTTATTTCAATTTTTAATGACATCAAAAATATCTTCCAGACTTTTCAAAAGTACAATAGCTAAAAACACATAGCAGAAACTAGTTACAATAAATTATCATTTTACAGCCTACTACCAGAGCTAATACTGGGGCATTAAGGAGAATGCAAGATATAATTTGTCCTTTGCAAAGGATTTTAGATATTTTTTTTAAATGTATACAAATATCTCATTTGCAACTCTTTTGGAATTTTGTCCCACTGTTTGGGTGAAGCATATCATCAAGACCTAACAGTAATCAAAATGACAGTACAAGCAAATGTTACAAATTCTTTAAATGAGTCTGGAGCTATATTGTGTATGATTTTCCATATTGGACATAAGTCTCATATGTACTTTTTTGTTTCTAGATAGGCAATTGAAAGGACTCATATTAATCAGGCGATATAACTAGTATGTATACATGATTTACCATCATTGATTAAATGGTTTCCCTATAGCTGGCATTTGGGCGTACTACATAGAACCTGGGTTGAAAAACTATTAGCACTCTTTTGGGTTTATATTGAATACCCAGATTAGATGGAGTAATGGTGATGAGAGCTATGATGAAGTTCTGTGGATTAACGCTGTAGGAGCGAAACACGTGTTGGTAAGAAGGTTTTACTATTGTATGTGTGGAAGCACAGTACAATAAAGATGGAGATTAATTTGTTTTGTTTGAAATTATATCCTGTGAGGTGTGCATCATTTGACTTGTGGTTGGCAAATTATTTATTTAGTGAAAGACTCCTATTTGCATAATTGCTCCACCTCAGCAAGTGACTTATTTTCGCCCTTCTGTATATAAGAATGACATTGCAAGTGAAGTGATTGTATTGTTCATAAAATAGCAGGGACTGGGAGCTGCCATAATTTCCAGATTTTCCAGATTTGCTCTCTCCAGCTCTAATCTCTTTATGGGTGGTGTGAGGAGGAGCAAGTCTGGAATAAATGTGTAGATATGTACAATGAACACATACTATATTGACTAGGTACATTGATAACATGCTGTGGACAGGTAATATACAGACCTTACAAGACTACTATACCTCCCTCAATAGCAATCCATATAACGTGACTTTAACTATGGAAGTAGATGACAAGAATAATTGAATGTTAAATTTTACATCACTGGTGAACATATAGCTAGCAAACTTGATCAAAAACTAACACCGAAGGCATGCCAAGGGCAAGCCCTTCTGAACCCGGCCGCACATAGACTGTGCACTGCACGCGCAATGTGGCCAGTTTTGACATCAACATAGTGGGGCCAAAGAGCAAGATCCCACTCCCCAACATAAGGTACGCCAGTGGCACTTTGTTTAAAACAAGGGAGGATTATTACAGTCGTGTTTGATTAAGCAGCTTCCCTTTATCTATCCTTCGGGAATGTCCATTGGACTCCAGTACTATTCAAGAATCCTTTAATCCCTGATCTTGTGGGGTCCCGTTTTTCAGATAACAGACGAACCAGCTATTCAGAATAGGTGCGGTCGGAATTCAGCATAGATAGAGCCTGTTAAGAATGGTACAAAGCAGTGCATCTTTCCCGCCTTACACATAGGGGAGGCAACCTAGCAATATTTTTCAAAAATCATCTTAATTTTAAAAAGTTCCCATTACAGGCATTTTCAGTGGCAGAAGTTCTTGGCTTTTCTATACAAATAACCAGGTCTCATACGTTAACAGGCATTATTAGCTACTGACCTGCAGATACATCAGCGGCTTTTCACAAGCCTTTGGTCGTTTTTATTACACCTCTGCTTTTATCTTATTCTAAGTTTTAATATTAGGTGATTTTATTGTTTGAAATGCTGTTCAATAATTATACATCAGATTTGACGAATTCTTTGGCAGCTCTAGGACTAGTTTAGTTTGTGGTTCAGCACATAAAGGTGTTCATATGTTAGATCTAAAACTTGGACCACCCAATTTAGTGACATTGGTGGCGCTCTCCCCTCAAGTCTGGATGAATCCTTCATTAATTTGATTCATTATAACCTTTCCAGAATCTTATTCACAATCTGGCTCCGTTAAAAATAATCTGCTATCTGTGCGTCCATGGGCCAAGCTAAATACTGAAGCATTAGCCAAACAGTTTTCAAATACAGCCGCTGCTCCGGTTGTCAGGCATTTTGATGAGCAGTGGGCAATTTAAGATCATTGGCTCAAATCAGCCGTTGACACTACCCTTCCCATAAATCAAACTCAACCACAGAAACAACAGCTAGCCTCCTGGTGTAATTAGAAGCTGCTAAGAGAGGCTGCAAAATCTTTGAGAGTAAACTTCGCTCCTGAGATTGTTATAAATATATAAAAATCTCATGAACACAACAAAGGGTCGTTTGGATGCCACCAAAATCTTGAGAGACAAATTCCATTAAAAAGGTGTTCCCTATCAGGCATTCGTTGGCTAATCCTAGATGCATGTTCCAGTCATTCTTACAGAAACAATTATTTTGAGATAATTTGGGTTCATTGTTTGAGGAGCAAATTCTCAGTATTGTTAGAAGTTTAGAAAAACCAAGCACCATATCTGAGCTATGAACTCTCCCAGTGATCCATCAAATTAAAAGACTGTTCATGTCAAATTTGGGGAACCTATTCCGGCACCTTTTAATTTGGGTCAGATTGACAGTTTAACAAAATAACTTTGGCCACTTCTTTGGGCTCACCTCTCAAATTGGCCTCAATTAATGGAGTTGGTAGCAAACCCATTATGCTCAATCTGGAATCTTCCTCTGTGTACTGAAATTGTGCGACATGAATGGGGGGAAAAAAGCAATGGTCATCTCTTTATTAAACAAAAATCTACAGCAGACCTGTCGGTCCTCAGTAATATAAGACCAATGTCTCTTTTACCTTTTAAAGTGAAAATCCTGGAAAAACGTGTTAACAGGACTGTTTAAGACCTTCTGGAAACATATTTGGTGCTTGACCCAGCTCAATCAGAATTTTGACCTTTACACAGTACTGAATCTCCTCTTTTGTTGGTTTTGGACATTCTTCACTATGGCTGCTAACTAGGGTCATTTTGTTACCCTTGTCCTATTAGACCTGTCAGCCGCTTTCAATACTGCCAACCGTGAGGTTCTCATTTCAAGACTGTCAGAGATTGGCACTACAGGATCTGCTTGAAGATGGTGCAGTTCGTATTTGGAAGATCGCTTGGAAACAGGCCGTTAAAACCCCCTTCCGTTCAGAGCCATTAGACAGGGGTTACCTCAGGGCTCACCCCGGAGCCACATGCTGTTTAACATTTCTCTTGGACCACTTGCTCAGATGGTTCTGAGTTGAGAATCCTATTTATGAGCTAATCAGATGATGCACAACTTTTCATCTTATTGGATCATGCCTGTCCCTGAATTTTTGATTCATTTCATACCTGCATGCACAGCATTAGTAACTGGCTCACCAGAACTCGTTAAAATTGAATGGTGATAAAACTGAAGTAATATGTTGTCCCTCCTGGCACCACAATTGTTTCCAGTAGAATTTTAGCCTTGACCTGGGGAAGCCCACCCTGCAACACTTGTTGCAGGGGTGTGGAATTTAATACAATATCTTCTCATCCATGGGACAGGTTCCACAGAACCACTGCCTGCTCTGAAAAAATGTTTACAGTGACATTCACAATGGGGAAGGGGTCCCATAGGGATCCCTTCCCTTTTGCGAAAGTGTTAGCACCCATTTGAAATGGGTGCAAACTGTGATTGGTTTGCGTTCGCGGTCACAAAACAATCCTACATTGCACTGCGAGTCGCAATTAGGAAGGGAACACCCCTTACTACTTGCGAGTCGCAAACCCGTTTTGCGATTCGGTAACCAGGTTACCTAATCGCAAAACTGGGTTTGTGCATCGCAATGTGCTTTTTGCTTGTCGCAAACAGCGAAAGTCGCTGTTTGCGACATGCAAAAAGCTACCTACATGAGGGTCTGGGTCCCTAATTAGGTCTGGTGTTAACAAAGACATTTTGTTTTTATTAAACTTCTATTTCTCTCTCTTTCGGCTGGCTTTACTGTGAGTGATCGCATTCTGCTCTTCCACAAGGAGCATATTGGCACACAAAGTAGTTTTGTTCAGTGTCAGGAACTACAGTGGCAATCAGTGACGTAACGAAACTGGAGGGTGCCCCTTTGCAAAGAACATGGAGGAGCCCCCTCTCCAGACTCACTCAGTGAAGGTGCTGTGCTGAAGGGGCCCCCTGAAGGGCGGCTGCGGGGCCTTTGTTATGCCGCTGGTGGCAACGTGTGCTTTTAGAGTTCAAAAACTTTGGGGGTTTTTTTTTGCCAGTGTTTGTTACAATGTTGAGGGCCTGGTAGCTCCCACAACAATAAAGTGTTACAAAAGCCATGTCAAAACAAGACACGCATTGATGAAACTAAAAGACTTATAAAAATATGTCAGATCAGTTGGCTTTGTCAGTGTTTGTTTATTTTCATGCTTCCCATAATCGTGTTGAAAATGGTTACACTGATTTTCCATTATAAATATTTTTGGGAAATACTAGCGTGCATCAACACATTTTACTAAATGACACTTCATTTGCATCTAATCAGAGAACATTCTGGGGGCATTATACTTAGCCTCATAGCCTAAACTTTTCAAACATGTGTATACACGTTTTTTTTTTGTACTGGAACCAACGTCAGTAGTGAAGTGTGACCTTAAAACATTTATTTACAGCACTCACCCTAATAATGAAGGCTTTCAAATAATGAACCATAAATACAAGTTCGAACAGCATTATCTTTTGGAAACACATTACCTCAACTGCAGAGAGTTCCAATCTCTGTAAACAGGCAGCCAAAGGGTTTGTGCTGCATAGGGTTGGGCCTACTTGTCCCAAGGACAAAGTAAACATAAAAACCTGTTGCCCTTGACCCCAAACAAGATGTCCCGGGCGTCGGGCAATAGGAATTCCACATCCCTGTCTTGAAGAGCAATACATGTGTTGGATGTCCATATGTACACCAAAAAAACCTGTGCTGATGGATGATGCTTTAATAAAGTGTCCTTGTTGTACCTAATAAAACTTCTTGCGACTTTGAGAAATATAGAATATTGCAACTTGTTGGTGTGCAGCAACAATTGATCCACTACTACCACTATAATAGTTTGCAAATACCAAATTGTGTAATCGCTTCAAAGTTAACGACTATGCATATTAACGCACCACTAATGTATTTAAAAAAACTTCCTGCTTTAGCTCCTGACAATATGATTCACGCTGTACTATTACTGGTATTCAGTAATACTATTTCTCAATGTTTCAAACACTTTTAGTAGGTACAGCAAGAATATTTTCTCCTGCGCGACCTCGCTGTCAGTAGTGTTAATTAAAATGGCTGCAGATCTTTGTCAAAATTGGCAGTACATAAAGAAAGCACAGCAAAAAGGTTTGTTTATACATAGAAGGTAGGAGTAATTTTTTATATAGCTATTCAGTATCATCACGTCATAAAAAGTAAAATATTTGTTCATAAGCCAGTCGTCAGAAAAGTCCTTTGTGCATTTTTAGACAACCAACAAGTGTCTTGTCCCTCAAGAGGACTTTTTCAAGACTATAAAAGGTGACAATTCACTTTAAATTTTACAACTTTTTTATTTTTTTTTGGTTTAAATCTGTTTTATTGTTTTGAAAAGAGAAAAACATTACAGAATAACCCACCTACATCTGTAGGCCAGTGAGGTACAGTCAGGATGGTAAATAGACAATAGGGAGAAATGGATGGGTAGGACATAGAAAAGCATAAGAGACAGGGAAAAACAGTGAAAGGGAGGAACATGTGGAATGCTCAAAAAGTCACTATATTATACGAGACCAAAGATGCAAGGTATAAGAAAGTGATATCAGTTAGTTCATGACCGCTTCTCTGAGGTGTTATCTAAATGCGCCTGTGTCAGGCGAAGTACTCGCAGGTACGTTGGACTTGAAAGTTCCTTGAATTCTTGGGAAAAGGATCTAAATACATCGTCCTCACATTTTGTCAAATTGCGGCAGTCTGCATTCCACCACTGCAGTCAACTTCTCCATGCCCTGCAGCCCCCAAAGACTATGTAGCCATTCCAAACGTGATGGGATGCTATCAGAGCCCCACTTAGATGATCTAGCCTGCTTCACTGCACAAAGGGCAAGGGTACTAACGCAGCACCTTGTAGACCACAGGGGGGGTAAGTCAGTGCATTGGATAGTCCTAACAGACTATAACTAGGGAATCTGGGGATGTCTGTGTCACACATTTCGTTTATATCAGCCAAAACGTCGGACTAGTAGTGTTGAAGTTTGGGGCAGTGCCAAAGAATGTGTCAGTGTGCCAGTCTGACTGAATTGCTGCCAGCGATTCATCCCTCCCTCTGGCTTTCATTTAATTGTTCTGGCCGGAGTGTAATACCAGTAGTGTACAATTTTGAGTAAAGTTTATTTGCCTGAGACACTGCTAGCAGATGTGCGTGCGTGATGCAGAATATCTTTCCACTCCCTAAGGGTGGAAATGCGTTCACACTCTAGTTCCCATCCTCGCTGTTCCGGGGATTTGGTGGGGGCCATTGGGGCGCTAAGGAAAGTGTATATATTAGGCAAGAGTCTGCGATCAGTGTCATAGGTAAGGAGCCCCTGTTTAAAAGACGTGAGTGTGCGGCTAGCACAGGGTTTTATAAGAGGCTACGTAACCCAGTGTTTGATTCCAAGATATTGCCACTATGCGTTTTGGAGGATGCCATAAGTGGCCTGAACTTGGGCAAACCCATTATACCATCATGGCCAAATAAGTCGCCTATTTGTTTGCAGTTGGTTTCTTGCAAGATCGAGGATGCAGTCCCGTCCAGAGCAGGGGAGAAGTCAGGGTTTCCCAAGAATTGGTGTTTGCGGTGAGATGCAAGTATAGAGTTTCTGGGTCGTTTGTACCTTATCCCACACTCCCATCATCACCCTAACTGTAGGTGAGATATATACCCCAGATGGCTGTGCAGTTTGGGCAGCCAAGGTATCTTTCATATGTTGATCCTGGCAATTGCCTCATTAATGAAATACCAATGCTTATCAGACCGAGGCTGAGCCTACTGTACTAAGTATTGGAGTCGGGCTACTTGATAATAGAGTACCAGGTGTGGAATACCCAAACCTCCCTCCGCCATTGGTAGATATGCCTGCTTCTTTGCCATGCTGGCTTTCTTCCCTGTTCAGATATAGCTTTCGATCAGACGTTGGATTTTAGCAAGCAATTGAGGTGGGAGCTGTAGTGGTATCGGCTGCATTATGTATAATATCCTAGGTAACAAGGTAATTTGTCTGCGGCCAGTCTCCCCGGCCATGAAAGAACATACCCCTGCCGAGTATGTAGATCTGATCTGGCCACTGCAAATAGCCCAGCATAGTTGCGTTCGGCCATACGTTCCAAAGTGTGGTGTATTTGTAAGCCCAAGTAAGTGATCCCCTGGGAGGCCCAAGCTAAAGGAAATAGTTGTCCTAGCCGGGATTGGTCAGCAGGGGGGAGCGTGAGATTAAGACCTTGTGATTTTTGCAGGTTAACTTTAAAGGCTAAGACTTCTCCAAATACCTTTAGTTCTTTCATCGTGGGGGTGGGATGGGAGGCGGGGCAGAGATGTGAACGGTTTCAACAACACTATCATCACATCATCGGCATAAAGAGCCAACTTATGGGCCCAACCTCCCATATGAAGTCCTGTCACCTGAGGATGTCTGTGCACTCTCTCTGCAGAGGATTCCATGTAAGGCGCAAAGAGGAGTGACGGCGGGGGTAACCCTGCCAGGTACTGCAACCGATAGGGAAAGACTGCAAGAACTGCCCGTCAACCCTGACTCTTGCTGTAGGGTTCATATGACTGACCATATCTAGCTTCGAAATTGGGTACCAAGCCCGACCTTGTCCAACACTAGTTGAACATAAGGCCAGTGTACGCAGTCTAAGGCCTTTTTAGCATTGGCCCAAGAGGAAAAGAGCACATGTGCGGGATCAATGGATTTTATTGATCAAATGGCAGACACATTTGGTGTTAATCGCTACAGTTCCTTTTGGAGACAAACCAGCCTGATCTGGGTCTATCTATCTCTGCACATAGGGAGCAAGACGTGCTGCCTGTATACTAGTGAAGATTTTAGCATCCACATTTAACTATGAAATAGGACGATAGCAGGCACAGGACACCGGGTCTTTCCCGGGTTTGGGAAGTACCGTAATGATGGCCTTTTGCATGATGTCTGTCAGAGATCCGGTCTTGCAAAAAGAATTAGAAAGACAAGGTAGTATAGGAGCAAAGTGGCTGCAAATAAATTGTAAAAGTCTTAAATGTAGACATCCTTGCTGGGTGCCTTGCCTGATTGCAGGCAGGCGATGGCACTTATCACCTGATTGGGATGGTTAGCCCTATCCAAATGTGCCGCATCAGCAACTGGAATGTGCTCCATGGGAGCCTGAGCCAAATATGTGACTGCGACTTCTGGTAGTAGTACATCAGCTGGGTAGAGTGCTGTATAGAACCACCCGAACTCTTGCATTATGTATGTGTCCTGGTACAGCCAACCCCCTGTGCACCCTCTAGCTCTACTATTCTATGCTGATGCACTTGTGGGCAAAGGTGGTGTGCTAGTAGTCATCCCACTTTATTATCCCCTACATTGAATTTTTGTTTAGTGCGCAGTAGGGCGTATTCTGACTTGTCAATGTCTAGGGCTTGAGCTCCTTGCGGGCGTGTGTCAGTTGGTGTCGCACTTTATGAGAGCCATACTGCTTTGCGCCTTCTCTAATTGCTTTACCCACCTTTGCAATTGGAGTCGCTTATCATTTCTATTTTATTCAATTTGGCTGCAAGGGAAATTAAATGTCCCCTTACTACAGCTTTAAGCTTGTCCCACAGCAATTCGATTGGGGTGTCCGGTGTACTGTTGGTGTCAAGTAAGAATCGGATGGTGTCAGCAATATCTGTCATAGTGGAGTCATAGGTGAGCAGTTTATGATTAAGACGCCAATTGCAGGCCTGGGGCGCACTATTGGGTATGCACAATTTAATGGAAATGGATGCGTGGTCAGAGAGTGCGACTACCCCTATGTCTACAGCTGTGGCAGTCGCCATAAAGTGGGGTGAGGTGGAAAAATTGTCTATTCTGGCATACATTTGGTGGGTTGCAGGAAAGAATGTCTAATCATTCACTGTTGGGTGACGCAGATGACATACATCCACCAAACCCATATCCTGTAGCCACTGAGGGCTAACTGCTTAGAAGGTTCCTGCCTGCTGAGCCCTCTGTGATGACCTATCCAGTATGGCATCTGGGACTAGATTAACGTCCCGACCGAGTAATGTGTCTGCATCAGGGATTGGCATCACCCAGTCCATAGCGTCTAGTAGGAAGGCTTTCTGATGATAATTTGGGGCATTGATATTGTCTATCGTAAATATGTATGTGTTGAGTGCAATGCAAAGTGCTTACAGCGTCCCTGGTATCTCTGCCACCGTCTGAATGACCCGACCCGGAAACTGCGTGGCCAGTAGTACATGCCTGCTTGCCCACACCAGAGGTGAAGTATTGATGGTCAAACCAGCGGGACCTTAAGCGTTTCCAATCAGCTTTAAGGAGATGAGTTTCCTGAAAAATGCAGACATTGCATTTCATGACCTTAAATAGGGAGGGTATAGGCAGGCGCTTGACTGGAGAGTCATAAGCAGAGGGGAATATTAAGCCAGCATGGCGGGGACATATAGCCCTAGTGTACCCTCTGCAAGGCACGGTGGTGTGATCTATAATGCCCTTTATGCTTGCAGCTAGTTGTGAAGTGTCAAGCATGAAAGAACAGAATAGGATATACAAGGAAGTACAACTGAGATGCTCCCTCCCTTGGAAGCAGAACAAACAACATAAACAGGGTTCATGTTGGTGGCGGTGGTGTGCCTCTGCGACAGGAGCGTACGTTTCCACCTCCGTAGCTGGTGATGCTAGTTTGGATGGTACCATGCAGTTGGTGCAGCAAGACTGCATTGGGGGGTGGCTTAAGGTAGTCCAAAAGCTCAGGGAGTGTAATGGTTTTTGCTTTTGTCACTGTTCATTGCCTGAATCCAAAGTGCTACTTTAGTGCTGGATTTGACAAAGTAAGGTCGTTCTCTCTGCACGGCTTTCCGAGCTAGTCGGCTTGGGGCGACGTCTTTTCCCTGATCGTGGAGCTCTCTGCGGTTTAATAGAGGAGCTCGGCGGACTGCGCGAGGGATGTTTCCAGTTCCCGTCATCATTAGAATCTTCAAAGTGCAAAACAGATTGGGCCTTTTGCACTGTGCGGACAGGTTGCGTTTCTTTGTTCCAGACGAAGATGAGGCAGAACTGGTGTCCCCACTTATACTGGACCCCTTTCTCCCGTAGGAATGTTGTAGCAGGATGGAGTGCCCTGCAGCGCTGCAACTTAATAGGTGACAAGTCATGGAACAGCCACACTTTTAAGCTTTCTAAGGTGATGGCATTTTGGTCATGCACACCTGCCAGGATGGGTCTTTATGTCTATACGAGTGCAGACAAGTCAAGATGTCCTGCGGCATGCCTGGTGTGTTAGTTAGGCAACCTGCCCTGTGGATACGATCCAGCACAATCTCTTTGTCTGCTAGTTCAGGGGACACTTGTCTAAACAGGCGAAGGGCATACTCCTCTAGTTTCTCAGAATCCCATCCTAGTGGAACTCCCATGATGCACATATTGGATCATCGCAATTGATTTTTAAGGTTTTCCAGCTGGTACTGCTGCTCCTTGTTGTGGTCTCGCAATTCCAGGAGTTCCTGTTGATCTCCTCTTTCTTTGAGTCGCTGGTTTGTTCCGGAGTGTCCACTCTTTGGCCCAGATCTTCCAGTTCTCTTTTGATGTCTTTAATATCTGTCACCATTGCCTGTTTAAGGGCTGCGATGTCCTCCCTCAAAGTGCCAAATATTTACCTCTTCAGTGGAGGAGACAAAATCCAAATGCGAAGTCCCACTTCTGGGAGATGGTCTTGACTTTGGTGAGATGGAACTAATCTCGAGGAAATGGAGCATAAACACATTGGTGTTGATTTTAGAAGGACGTCATGAACGTTTCATTTTCCTTCTTCTGGAAAAGTATTATTAGTCTCTCTGTTTACATACCTCCACCTGTGCTGATCAGTAGGAGAACGGAAGGAAAGATTCAATGGAAATGTCAGAAAAGACAGTAATTCTGCATGGTGTATGTGCCTTTGCATTAAAACATGAGAGGCGCTCATTTAATAAAAGGCAGTATTCTTTTGCAACAGGGTCCTTGATGGAAAAATATCTCAAACCTGTTTTATGGGGAGAAAAGCTGTTACGAGATTCGGGATGGTTGGCACTTTCCTCCAATTATATCTTGCTTGGGTAGGTTTAGAAGATTATGCATACTTTTTCAGAATGCTCACAAATTCAGACCATCATTACAAAATGGCCGATATCTGTAGGGAGAGATAACTGAGTTGGGGATACGAATCCTGGACAGTATCTCCACCTCTGCTACCGGTGGTTATGAGGTACCAGGTCCCAAACTTACCAAAATGACAGCCCTGGACCATTCCTGCTCAGATACCACTCCACACAATGCATAATGTGGCCCTTATAAATGTATAAGTTCAGGTAGACGTTCTTGCTAAGTTGTTGGAGCTCATTAAGCCAAGGGGGAAAGTATTTGTAGATATATAAGAATACCCTGAAGCAATAAACCATTGTCAAAATGTAATTTTACATTTCTTCTGACATTCATTTAAGTGTGGTCAAGGGATTGTCCAAAGAAGGGCAATGAGACAATCCTTGTCCTTTTTAGGGAAGAGCTTTTGAGAATATGGAATATACCTTTGTTTCGGTCAACTTCAAATACAGCTAGCTAATGCATCCATCCATGAGTAATATTCAGGCCAATATTGGAGAGTTTGAAGGTTCAGTTGAACCAGAATCACACAAGTGTTGATTGCTCTTTTCTTTATAAAACGCATCAATATTTTAAATATAAACATGTCCTTAAATGTTACACATGTTTCAGTTTTGTCAAGAATTCTTTGAGGTCTCAAGAGTTGTTTGATGGTTGAGCTAATAATAAAAAAAACTGTGATGTGCAGATGAAGATACATTTCAGTGACTTATATTAGTGTAATTTGAGTCAGATTTTTCTCTGACTTCTGAATTTTATTTTTTGATAATCTTTAGTCTGTGGTCATCCAACATAGATTGCCTCTGTCTTGACAATGTATTGTTTTCCTGTTTTTCTGGCTTCAGCCCACTGGTGAAACCATTACTCTTTCTGAAAACGTGGCTATCATCTCGGAGGGAACCACTGGTCTGGTCACATGGGAGGCTGCTCTGTATCTTGGACAGTGGGCAATGCAAGAGCCTGACCTTTTCAACAATAGGTAATTTAAGTAAAAGTGGCTTATGTAATTTCAGGAAAGATCCTAAATGTATCAGTGTGTGCAGTTATTTGGATTCAAGCCACAATTACCATTGGGTGTAATATGAAAGTGAATTTATACCTTTCGCCATAGCTCAGTGAGTTAATTAATGTACACTTGGCAAAAAATTGCATGTTACCGGATTCACTGGTTTTAATCTCATCTTGTAGAGCAAGTTGTTTATACTTACAGCCCTACCCAAAGCAATACAACTCCATTGCTTAATATTTACAAAGTCGATGCCTTAAATGAGTAATGTTTTTTTTTTCTATTTCCTTTGGGTTCTGATTTTTTGTAGTTGCATGCTTGTGTGAATATTTCCTGCAGATTTGGGGTGTGTCTATTTCGTACAATTTGTATGCCTGTTTGGGCTCATTGGAAAAACAACGTTTGTAAATAAGATATTAAGCAGGTCCGTTGCGTAGTTCTGACATAATCTCTGCTGAATATAGACTAATTTCATCAGTGTCCATTTATATCCACGGTAGCCAGTTGTTGTAATATTCTGATGAAGTTCATAATTGTTGCCTTCCATCTACTTCATACACTCTAAAGTCTACACCAGTGTTGGTCTGTAGATTAAATCGAAGGGTTTTTTAAAGTAGATAGGTTGAGAAGTTATGTTCAGTACCGAAATAACTAGCGTATTAACTCCTGCTTGCTTTGATTTCACTTTAGGACAGTTTTGGAACTGGGAAGTGGGACTGGCCTGGCTGGGCTTACAGTTTGCAAGACCTCTCATCCCAAGAGGTTTATATTCAGTGATTACCACCAACATGTACTGAAGCAGCTTTCCAACAACATCCAGCTGAACGGATTTCATGTGGGCTCCGAAAACGATCCATGCACTAAAGAGAACTTTTTTGCCGTTGGCGGAGACTTACATCATAAACTGAGGTCAGAAATAAAAGTCTTGGAGCTTGATTGGGAAACTGTTACAGAGGCACAACTCTCGCAACTCCAGGTTGAAGTTGTCATTGCAGCAGGTATGTAAGCAATTACATTTGACAACACTTATGCAGGGACACTGGCATTTTATCTGGTAATGGATGGACAAAATATGTGGCTTGGTTGGCTAAAGTATGTGGAAACACAGTATATTTTTATTATAATGCACAACCTTCAGTGATAATATTAAGATATTATTTTGTCTTTTTAGCACACATTATTGTTATCTGATCAACGGTTCATTCTGTACAGTTTATCACCGGATAGATAGCAATTAGAGGCATAAAGATGGTTTGTTAAACTTTACAAAGGGTATGCCACTCTGTGGATCCACGTGCTGATTTGTTTGGTAACTTTTGACTGTTGCAGATAGAAACAGGTTTTTTTCACATTTGCAAATGTATGCTACATTGTGGACTATATAAAAAGTACAGTCAATCCTTACTTGAGCGGAAAATGGCACAGCTGCTGTATTGCACAGTTCGAGTAGCCCTGGACTATATAACAATACTCCACATAGGGAATTCTTAATTCTTATCAGTATAATAATGTCCAGGAAAGATAGCAAAGGACATCACTAACTGTAAACTTAAGCACTTCTGATAAATACATCTTCCCAGTTTCTTCATATTATGAATTATCGTTCCATACTTTATACTGGTCCAGAAAAGCTTTTTCCAGCAATACCTCTCCTCATGTGGCTTTAGCTACGATTTTGCAGTTGGACAGTATAACACCAGACTATATTAGGTGGAAACAGATAGACAGATGTGAGTTGCTGTATTTTCCACACCTCATCGATGTGGGTCTTAAGCTCACTCTTGGTGTCTCACCAAAGATATTCCTCAGCATTGCAAGGACTACTAAGGCAGATGTCTCTTACAAATGATTCAGGGTTTATGACTTGTTGCAGGTGCTCCAAGAAGATGTCCCCATCTGACAAAAAAAATGTGGTATGTGGGAGCAGAACACAAAATGGTGGCCTGCGATTCTTGTGCCTCCATGCATCCACAGCCCATCAAGGAGCGTGAAGCCGTGCTGTTTTCGGATACGACTTACACAGAGACCAAAGTGACCTCTAACAAAGTCACCTATTATTCGAAAGGTTCCCCAAGAGATCTTCCAATTAAAAAAAGCTATAGGAAGGTGAACTTGTCGTCTTCACTGAGGAACCACTGCTGCTCCCAGGGCCATTAAGACTCTTGGTGCCATTAGCTGATTTCAGACTGTTCCTCGTTGGATCAGATCCCAACAGTGAAAAAGATGAGAATGTAGTTTCCAGGTGCATTGTCTCACTGAAATTCGAGGTTTTCTGACTAACAATGCTGGATGTGCTCATGATGCCTCTTTTACCTTCTTGGCCACCTCCCAGGGGAGCATATTTGTGCGGATTTGGTGACTCTGGAACCTCTAGGGGCTGACCCCTAATTGGTTGAAGCCTGCTTTGGTGAGGATGTGGCTGTCACCCACAGATTCTACCACTGCTGCGTCTTCCACATCATCAACAGCAGATGAAATAATTTCTGCGGGGAAACAGGTTCTCGAGGCAAACTTCATCATTGCTCTCTGGGCAGAATATCTTCCTGGGGCTCATATTTGCCCAAATGCCCTCGTAGTGTCTCATAGTGACTATGCTGCTTAGAAGATGACAATTGATAAGTTAATAACATACTTCTCCTCTATAATACAGATTCTGTCTTATACCTGGCCTCACAAAATATGAGTGGACTTAATATTTCACCAGACTAGGGAATCCATTGCTCCAATGCCTGTGCTTCAGAAAAAGTTTCTCCATGTACAAAACTGGTACGGAATGCCGCTGAAGCCTTGGGACTGAGTGATCAGCTTGCCAGGCCACGTTACAAAAACTTTAATGGATCGTTTCCGTGACTGGCTGTGTGCATCCAAACAGATGCTGAAGTGCAGAATGGATTCTTCGGATGCTATTGCATGGTCCATGGGTACAGCTGTCACATTGTGTCTGCACAAGTGGATGCTTTCCACTGGCTTCTCTAGAGGTTCCAGGTCTCACTTGTGGACATACCCTTCGATGGTGAGCAGCTTTTTGGACTAAAGGCCGACTGCTCTGTGGAACACTGAAAAACAAAACTGAACAAGCTCAAGTCTGGATTCTAGTCTCCCTAGCAAGACAATTTCCCATACAAAATGTATGTAATAGCGCTAAACTTTATTGGAACATCCAAGTATGAGCCTACATTGATTAGTTAAATAAATGAGAGAACGAGTTTCAACCAATTTGTTTTTGACAAAACATGAATTAGAAATTAAACCTTCCAGGATTTGCGATATCATGATTTGCAAAACAGTTGGGAAATTGGGACTTTTGTAAAAATCCTGCAAAAATCTTTTTAAAAAGCCTGTGGTAAAGCCTCCTTTTATTGACCGTGCGCCACCCTGCTGGGTCAGTGAAAGGCGGGTGGGCGGGAGAGTAGGAGAGAGGTGTTTTCATTCTCTCTCCTTCTGTGCATGGTGACGGCACTCTAAGCTTCCTGGAGGCTGAGCCGACCTCCAAGAAGCAGAAAAGAAAACCAAATTGCACTCACTCTTCCCCGTCACCTTTTCCAGGTGCCCACCCCAGACACCCCCCTCCAGTTTTCTCTTTCCTTATGTCCCTTGTCACCTTTTTCTAGTCCCCATACCTGTCCTCCCCTGCACCAACCTCATGCACAGACTAGCGTTAAATTAATTCCTCTCACCTTACATTAAAATGTGAGGAGAGTGAAGGAGCCACATTAATAGCTCCCTCCAGCAAACTGCATTTCACTCTGAGAAGAGATGTCAAGATGGTGCCAGTAACTAAGCACATTTTATGTTGGTATCTGCTGTCTCTCTTGCATCACCCTGCCACCCCTCTTTTGCAGTTCGGGCTTACTGCGTGGTGCTGGGTTGCTCACAGTACTTTTGTGACATGCACATTGTGTGCCTCTCGTAAAAATACAGCAAATTTTGAGACTTTTTGGCCACCATTTTATAGTTTTTTGCCCGCAAAAATTGGGAAACGAGTCCCTGATATCGTGGGGTCTGAGAACTGGACAGATGGAAAAAAACAAAAACTACCCAAAAAACGGAGCTTTGGTTATATATTAGATTGTTTGTTTGGATGACAATGTGTAATTGATTTTGATAAACTAGTGTACTTGATTGATGCAGACACTCTTCTGAAGAGCTCATTTGTAGGATGAAGAAAGATTGAAGACTGTTTGATAACTGACAATTTCATTAGCCCGTCTTCATTGAAAGCTTATATTCAGAGGCCCAATGTTTGATTCTTCTTGGTGCAATGTCAACGTTCATTTAGCTAATCAATGCATTTTGGTGTAGAAGTCTCAATTTTCTTTTTAGAAGTATGCTGTGGGCAGCCCAACTGCTTTGCATTGCCACCCACATTGGAGAGGTGTGTCTAATTGCATTGTGTCGAGAAGGGAAAGATCTCGTCAGCAGTATGAGAGTTCTACTGTCCTAACAGCGGATGCAAAAATTATAAGGAAAATCATAGGATGATGGTGGCGCTTGTGGTGCAAGCAGTGGTTTGAACACAGTTCAGTCCCCGGGACTTAATTTGATGACCAAGCTATATTTGTCATGAATTGCAAACCTCCCTAAATGTGCGCAGACTTACTTTTGTATTCGACACAGTTAAGAGGATTCCAAGTAACTTTGCAATCTTGATCCCTGATTGAAAGAATCCCCTTAAATAGACAATGTGTGATGCTGGTGTTGCCTACTAATGAATGTAGTCCATATGTCATCCAATGGAAAGAGGCCTCATGTGAATTTGTAAGGGAATTAAAACATATACAGTAATCTGGGAAAGTTGGCCTATTCAGACAGAAAGAGGGCACAGCTATCACAACTGGTCTGCATTCTGGTAATGGAGCCAATAGCCCTTTAGGAACAGAAAAGATATATAATTGATTAATAGTAGCAACTGATATTTCTCATTATCTTGGTCTACGCAGAAGACATCGTATGACATGTCAAAAAACTTCTGATCTCATTTTCAGCAATAGTGGAGGTATTTATGGAATATGGAATTCCGTTGAGATTGAGGTGTATTCTGCTTACACACATGCCATTCCTCTAATTGAGCATCTAATAAAAGGTTTTTCAGTGTGAGATTTCTGGGTGCCAAGCGGATCATTTCAATACCTAGAGGCAAATGAGAAAGACATACTCAATGAATAAGAAGAGCCTGTTAGTAGAGCTTTGGTCATCCATTGTTTTTGGTGTTCTGTTTCCACTTCTATTGATGTGGAGAGTAGTTGTGTCACAGAGGTGTATGTCTTGCCCACAGTGCATTAGCAGTTTCGGGTAATGCTGAAACTGGTTACTGAAAGTTGGCTCAGAAGTTTGAACGAGCTTTCAGCCTATGCTTTACTGAGTTGATAGTCTCTTACAGTAGTTCCTATATTGTTTCTGCTGCCATGCGAAGGACTGCACAGCAGTTGGGGATGTATATCATAGGGGAAATGTGTTTTTAACTTTTTGTGATACTTTGGGGTTAGCCACTTGCGTATCTCGACAGGCTCAAATTGCTGGACTGAGTTACAGAATCAATAACAATATCACAAATTAAGGCTCCTATGGGAAGGTTATACATGCAAATCATGATGGCCCTCTTTTAGGCTAAGAGATGTGAATATGTAGGGAAAATGGGGTGAAAACCGAGGTAAAGTAACAGAACAAGAAGCCAAAAATAGCATGTCAGTATAATTGGAGGTCTCTCAAACTGCACTTTTGAGTCTGATCCATTTTAAATACCTAAAAGAGAGCATGCGTCAGGTACGCTTAGCATAGTAAGCAAAATGAATTCACATGTAGTGGCAAATTGTCCAAGCTGTTTCTGGCTATTTTCTACTTTTGTTTATATGGACACATTGACCTAATATATGAACATACCTATTCACCCTACTGATAGAAACTTTAGAACCGTTTGGACCAAGCTTACGAAAAGTCGGCAATTTCAATCCAAAACCGATTGTACACTACACACATATCAGTAATATATTACCTCGACCTCACTAGTACTGGTATCTTCTAGCGAAGTTGCTAAATATATGGGAAAGTGCCCTAAAATAGAAAAAGAGAAAGGAATAACCAAACTTAAACTGTCAGTTTTATAATTCATTAAGAGATTAACGATAAAGTATATGAAATCTCCTTGGCTTTCTGACTTTGTGTTGTAGCAGAGGGACTTTATAAGATGGGTGGTGGCTCAACAGCACTCCACTTGAGGAAGGTGTCACTGAATATGGTGGTGAGGACTGGTTTGATGGCCAATTTGAGATTAAGTTATACGGCCACTTGAATATGAACGGTAGTATGTGTCCTAACTTCTATATCAACACAAAAGGATGATGGACGGAGTGCTGAACAATGCAAACACTCACCCCCAGTCACAGATCTGGGTTTAATCCATTGTTCTTTTGCTCACCATGCCAGCCCGAACTGCCAAACCTGGTCCTCCCTGGACCGGAAACAAGCATCCTGGGACCGGTTTCAGGTTTTCAACCTTCATCAGCCAAGGTTAGCTTGAATCCAGTGGCACAGTGAGCAAGGGACCCACGTCTGGGCATACCCTTTAGCAACACAAAAGGATGATGGACGAAGTGCTGAACAATGCAAACACTCACCCCAGTCACAGATCTGGGTTTAATCCATCGTTCTTTTGCTCACCATGCCACCCCAGGTTGGACCCAGCCATATGCAAATCAGTCTTTACCCTGTTCCTCATGGGAACTGTCCAGCCCAAACTGCCAAGCCAGGTCCTCCCTGGACTGGAAACAAGCATCCTGGGACCAGTTTCAGGGTTTCACCCTTCATCAGCCAGGCTAGCTTGAATCCAGTGGCACAGTGAGCAAGGGACCCACGTCTCGGCATACCCTTCCCACTTAGGGCAACTTTAGCAACACAAAAGGATGATGGACGGAGTGCTGAACAATGCAAACACTCACCCCTAGTCACAGATCTGGGTTTAATCCATCGTTCTTTTGCTCACCATGCCACCCCAGGTTGGACCCAGCCATATGCAAATCAGTCTTGACCCTGTTCCTCATGGGAACAGTCCAGCCCGAACTGCCAAGCCAGGACATATTGTTGGGGGTCAAGGAAAACAAGTTTTCAAGTTTTTTTTTTTTTTTACCTTGGGACAAGTAGGCCTAACCCCTTGCAGCACAACCCCTTTGGCTGCCAATATACAATACCACATTAAAGCACAGGGAAAGGAAGTGTCTGCAGTTGAGATAATATGTACATATGTCAATCCAGTCCTGTTTGAAATTGTATTTAAGGTTCATTATTGCACAGTCTCATTGTTAGGGTCAGCATTCTAAATAAATGTTGTAAGCTCGGGCTGCACTACTGACAGTGGTTGCTGTAAAAAAACATGTACACATGTTTGCAAAGTTTAAGATATGAGGCTGTGCATAATGCTCCCAGAATGCTGTCTGATCAGAGGCAAGTTTTTGTAGAAGCTTGAATGGAAAATTGCTTATTTTTTGCATTCAAAATAAAATGTTCACAAAGAACACAACTCGGAAAAAACGTTTTGCTAAACTACTGTGAAACGTGGGTACAATTTATTTGAAGCATCATTTAGTAAAATGTGTTTATGCATGCAAAAAATATTCATAATGGAACGTCAGTGTAACCAGTTTCAACAAGATCATGGGAAACATGAATGTAAACAAGCTCTGGTAAAGTCAACAGGTCCAACATTGGTGGTCAGTCTTTTGGTTTTGTCATTGTGTGTCTGTTTTGACATGGATTTGTAGAACTTTATTGTTGTGGGACCTGCTGGGCCGTCACCATTGTAACAAATATTAGCAAAAATATTTTTTGGTTAGAGTAAGCACACATTGTCACACTAGTTCTTGGCACTGAACAAAATTACATTGTGTGCCGGTATGTTCCTTGTGAAAGAGCAGATTGCGATAATTGTAATGTAACATGAATTTGTAGAGTATAGAACTTGTCAAGTGTGAGTGTTTCCAGGCGCTGAGAAGGAGCATGTTCTGCAAGTAGGATCAGTCATAGTGACGCCACTCACTAGATTGATAGAAATATAATTTTACTAAAACGAAAGGTCTTGGTTAACACCAGACCTAATTAGGGGGGCAATTCTTAGAGTGTCACAAAAGTGCACCCATCGTGTATGTCTTTGCATCAGTGCAGATTTGCGTATTTTATGAATTCACAAGAACTTATAGAACCAGACCAGGAAATTGTAGTCCTAGAAAATATTTGTGAACTGTATTTTAGCAAATATTCAGGTGTAGATTTGCTCGTGCGAAAATCTGTTGAGCTTTTATAAGTTCACTTTCCCTTTAACCACTTTTTCCCAACCCTGGAAGAAGTTTTACTCCTGACCATTGTCAGGAGTAAATTTCCAACCTTTCTCAGTATGGTAAATGATTAGAGAAGAGCTAGTGAAAACCCTTAAAACATGCAAGTTGATAGGTTTGCACAGACTAAAAAAGGCATTCCAACCTTGGAACTATTACTTACCACTACCTCCTGCCCTAGCAGGTAGATCTGCGGAAAGGTGGAAAATTAAGAAATTGCTAGTATTCAAGCCCTACTATACTATGATCCCTGGCATAATCTGAGATGCTATTATCAGTGCTATATTATGAGATTCCTGCCATAATTTGTCACCACATTACATGTTACCAAAGGGACAAGTAGATATTTTTACAGGACAAGTAGATTTATGAGGCAATTGTCCAATGGACAAGTAGATATTTTATTAAATTCCACCCCCCTGCTCCCAATAGATCTTGAGTATGTGTGTAAATCGAGGGAAAAAAGGTTCTGAATATAAATAAGAATTTCATCTGCATATGGGGATATTTAGTCTTGTCCCTCTGTCACCCCTCTAAATCTGCTCATTAAGGCATTGCTCCAGATCCACTCTGCAGGTGCCTCTATAGTCAGAGCAAAAAGCATATATTGAAGGGGGAAGACACAGGACCCATTTACCATAATCTTTGCCCATAGTTTAGCATACAAGATTTGCAGATATCACCTAAAGAATGGACTATAGTTCATTTGTTCCAGCAATTGAAACATAATGAGCCAGTGTAGAGAATTGATGTCTTTTCTAAACCTACAGTCGCCATAGGACTTTGAATGTGCAAGCGCAGTGGTGTGCACTGCAACCTCGCATTAATCCATGTTGGTCATAGGTGATCAAATTTTGTATGATCCCAACCATATGTTTGCTTCTAGGTTTATTAGAGATGTAGATAGGAAGGAGACACAGTCAGATGGGACCCCTCAGGATCACAATTATCACAGCTGTTTGTAGTTCATAGGGTAAGGTGCCTGCAAAAAGATCTATCAAAGCTCTGGAGAGAATATGGACTTCTGACAGACAGACAGTGTTTGTAGGGGGGAGGAGCAAATAGTCAATTTTAAATGAGGATTTGTGTGGCAATGGGTTATGTGTGAATTCACAACCAGGGCGTTTAATCCTCCATGCGTCAATGAGAACCAATTATCGGGACCATTTGTATGGGTGTTAAATCTGCATGCATTATCCATAACTGAGTTGAAATCTTCCACCAACACAGTTATACTGGTATAGCACAGTTATAGCCATTGACGGCTCTCAAAATAAAACCGTGAGGGCCTTCAGGGTAAAATGCACTGGGGAGGGTGAGGCAGATACAGCTATAAACATCCAGGTCGTTACTCCCAAAGAGCCTTCAGTTGCAGTGAATCTGCCCCCACCGCCACTGTGAACTTTCTTAATGTGAATTGGGAAGTGTTTATGAACAAGGATCACCGTACCACAAAAACTGCTACTATAGCCCAAGTGGAAGGCCCTAGTGTAGCCATTGCAAGGTAAAAAGGTGCAGCTGTTGCCCAGTAAGTGAATTTCTAGTAAGAGGACTGTTTGTGGAATATATCTTTTAAGGTGTCAGTTCAATAATCTTAATACATTTAGACAGCAACTGATTAAATGGAATGTGCCCAGAGTGATTGCTTCAGATTAACTCAAGGTTTTCCTAATTGGTTATCCGTAAGTGGAAGGAATATGACCACAATTGGGTTCCAAGCGCACTCTGCTATGGGTATTCAGTCTGCACCTTACTGTGCCAAACACGTTTGGGTTTATTGTGTTCCTGTTGAGAATGGGCATGCCCTGCCTAAGCATAGGACGCTGAGTTGGCAGCTAGCACGGTAAACGTTTTTACTGCAGGAAAGGTTTCTGAAGCTAATGTGGATTTGGTGTACAACAAAACCTTATATTCTGAATTTGACTGATTGCCGGAGGACACATATGTAGCAGAATGGGATCACAGGAGCATGCAGTTTGTTTACAGGTTCTATCCAAATACATCAAATCACGATTGTATATATTTAAAAAGTAAACTCATGAGGAAAAAGGTTATGCATTCAAATGTTGCACCCACCATAACAGATTCATCTTCTGCACTCATCTAGCAATCCTAAAAATAAACGCTTTTATCTCCCTGGCAAGAGCTTAGCTCCCACAGATACGGTGTTTCTCAAGCTTGACTATAGATTTTTAACTAAATGTGCACATTTTATGGCGTTGTGCTTTCTGCCAAAATATGACACTAAGAATCACTAGACCTTATTTTACATTGTTCTTATTTTTTGTGTTAGCCAAGGCTGGTGTGATGTGAGTTTTAAAATATTACATTTAAATACGTTTTCTTCTGATTATTAATTCAAAACTGAATGAAACATTCTATAGTGAATGAATTCTGTTTGAGTACATACAAATTTCAATTTTTTGTTGCAGACGTAGTGTATGATCCTGAGATAATTGTATCACTTATCCGTGTACTGAAAACACTTTTAAACTGCAGAACAAGGGAGAAAGCCCCGGATGTGTATGTGGCTTCAACAATCCGAAATCCTGAAACCTACATTTTATTTCAGACTAACTTTAGTAAGTGGCTGGATTTTTTATTTAATTGTATTGGAGTGTACACACACGATTGCTAATACACATATAAAACATTACATAATTTACACTATTATTAGTTAATGTGATACTGATAAAGACAGAAGATAATTTTTTTCTAACAGAAAGCAATGGCATGGAGCAACAGATTCTGCCGTCCAACAACAATCAATATGATTTCGTCTTTCGAAGCAAACAAAGGAGGATATAAAGTTAATATTTCGCTCAATTTTATAATCATATTCCGAACTGTCTATTGGTACTAGTATGTACTGCCCCTCATCAGCACGTACAAACTGGTCTTACGTGCAGCCACAGAAAAAAGGATGTTTTGGATTGCTTATAATTTTTGCTTTGAAAACACATCATGAAATCCTTCCTAAAGAAAAATGCCTCTCAAGTTTAATCTTGCAGAGTTGAGTGCAGATTGCTCAAGGATGGGAAGCGCGCTATGTGGCTATAAAAAGTTAACAGTTTCATTGAAATACCTACACGGAATAATTGCGGAGTCAGGACGGAAGATGCAGGCCTTGGACTCAGCACAGATGGCAGCACCCGAGAAGATTCTGTGAGATCCTGCTATACCTGTGGATGCAGGTGCCACTATATTAATTAAAATCTGTTCTTCAAGTGCTCTACAGTAGTATCCACTGTTTGGTCATAGTATAGCACACTCAAGTCACGGCTGCAACCTACAACCCATGTGTTTGACAGACAGTGCCCTCCCTGCCCTGCTGCAAACTGCGACACAGAGAGAGACATGTATAAGTGGCAGAAACACTGGACTCTTCATACAGGACTGATTTAATGCTTGGATTCTGGTGTTGACATAAGGTGGTATTTATCAGTATGGTACTGAAACAACAACAAGGTGATGGATGTATTGTTTGAATTAATCTCAGCCTCTTGCAATCACTCTGGCACATTCAACTCCATCCTTTTTTGTCCACCATGCCACTTTAACCGTGCTGATACCCTAAGTGCTGCAGAAGTGCACAAACATGGATCCTGTGCTCACTGTGCCATAGGACTCAGACTACACCCCTACTGAGGAGCCTCTGTGAGGGAGAAACCAGTCTGGAGTTCCTTGAGGTCCGTTCTGATGGGGTGCTCGAATGGAAGTTCCGGAAAGGCTGTTCCAATCAGGAGCAGGACTGGTTCTGTTTTGCATAAAGCCGGCTTTTGTCTATAGTGACATGGTAGGTGTAAAATGATGGACTAGAATGGGGCCCGAGCGATTGCCAGTGGCTAAGACTTATTCAAGCATTTCATCATCTACTGTTTGTTGTTGTAGTTCATGTCCTAAGTCGAGTGCATGCACAGATGTGTGGTATGTGCTCACCATAGGACTCAAATTACACCTCACTGACGAGACCTAAGTAGGGCGAAAGCGGTCTGGGGTTGCTTGTGGTACCTTCTGGAGGGGGCCCAACTGAAAAAAAGCAGTGGGCTGCATGGTGGAGGGATGTGATGACCAAGATTCGGGATACACTGTTTCCATGAGAACAGGGTCTGTACCGATTTGCATAAGGTTTGACTTAGTCTAGAGTGGCAAAACAGGTGAAAAACAATAACCTGAGAGAGTCTTCTAGCTGAAGATTCCTTACCTTTGGAGGTAAGGAATCTGAAGCCACTGTCAAGGGTTGCAACATCATATCTGGTGTGGACGATGTCGACGACAGACCCAGAGCCGATCAAAGTCACCTAACAGCATATAGGTGTACTGCCCACGAAAGTCTTCTGCATCCAGTCTGACACCTGGGGAAAATTCAAAGGTAAAGAATCTGCGGCTACATATAGGGTCTCATTACGAGGCTGGAAGTCTTGAGACCGCCAGCCTTGTGGTGACAGTCAGGACCGCCGCTGCTTTGGCGGTCCGATTGCCACATTAAGACCCCGGCGATCACTACAGTTGCACCCTGCAGACGACAGCATTGCCGTTGGCCTAATTAAGAGCCAGAGACAATGCTGCTGCCACTTTCCCGCTATGCTGACTAGTGGAAACCCCGGTTTTCGCCACTCAGTCGAACAGGAAAGTCTTATTGGGTCCTGCGGGATGGTAGCCAGTGTGGCGGCAACTTCCCTGTCGGAAGTTCAGCAGATGGGTCTTCCCGTCTGCCAAACTCCTAATTAGGCCCATACTCTTTACCAGTTAAAGCATTGCTGAAGGTAAGTAACTTTTCCAACTGGAAAGCGGCCTGCTGGATTGCCAGTGGCTGTTATTAATTCAAGTATTCCATCCATCGGCTTGTTTTTGTTCCAGTTGATGCCCAACATGGGACTAAAGCAGGGGCAGTGTCTCACCTGACGTGGGACAAGGGAAGCTCTCTCACTGCCTAGTCAGCAACAAAACAGCAGAAGAGTAGTCTAGAGACTTACTCGGCATGCTAGATGTGCAATTTAAATGTTGGGCAAGCATACAGTGCCAAAAGTAGAAATGGTGTTATAGCTTAGTTTAAGTGATCAGCTTGCTCTAAGCCATTGTGCTGAAGCCTCCCATCCAGTCAGCCAATGGGAGGAGGATGCAGGACCTGGGAGATACAGAGTCCAATTCAGCTGTTGCTTCCTGTGTGCAACTTTACCCGCACGTCTGCTATCCTTCTCTGACCTTACCTCTCCATTATTTTCTCCATGCCTTTACTGTGAGCCCCAAGCCTGATCTCTGCCTTTGTCTGAGTGTCTGTGCATGGATATGTGCACTTTCTTGTTTGTGGGTGCGCATTAGTGAATGAGTGTGTCAATGTGTGTTTTTCTGTCTGCTTGTGTATGTGACGGTGAATGGTGGTGCATGACTAGCAATGGATCTGACATCACACCACTTTCAATGATCACCATCTACCACTGGGCTGAGGGCTACTGGACTGGTACAAGTCACATACTGCAAACATACCCCGCATACTGCAGCCTGTCCTATAGTGAGTGGAATCACCACGATTGCACTACACTACTTTGCTCTGATTCAGGTCTGGAATAATGGTTACCCAATTACCCCCTTAAAATGTTAACTTTAATGGCAGTTGTTCACTAAATTCCATTGTCCTTTATGCATCGCTACACTTGGAGTAGTAGCTCACTGCATGAGACCTCTGATTAGTTTTCCTACATTGCTGGATGTGTGTTAGGAGCTGGCCATCTGTATCTTTCAAGACTGTGGCTCTGATGCCCTATTGTGTATATTGTTTTGCCCTTTGGGTTGGCTTCCTGTCATGGACACTATTGATTATCGTCTCTTCTCACAATGCTATATATTTTGACCCACGATCTGAGAACTGCACCTTCATGTTATTGCTCCTTTTTTGCAGATCCTTAAAGATACTGTGAGGTTTTGCACCCTGCTATCTTCATAATTGTATAACTGGAATGAAAATGTTTGCCGCTTCCCACATAGTAACTAATTTGTGTGTGACGCTGTCAAACACTGATATATCCCATGGCTAAATAAAAGTCATTCAAATTTGAATATTTAAACATATACAAATGTGAAAAAAATGCACAAATAATCGAAATATGTGTCCAACCAACTGACCAATCATAGACATTACCAACAGCTCAGGACAAGACTGACAATTATCACAGACAGTATAAGAATCCTACTACACATTCCCCATGTATACGTATCATACAAAATTATTGAGGCAAAGAAAAATATATGAAAACGGAGAGAAAAGCAAAATGAGTATCCAACATTCAATCTATGATTTACAATTTTATAGTACAATCATTATGTAACCACATTATGACATAAAATTACTGTTTATAGTTGCTAGTCTGATGTAATATTGTCGATTATTTAGTAAATCAGAAAGTCAGTATTGATTGGCAGGAGTTTTTAATTAAAATTAGTGTTTAATGACATTGTTTTGCAAAAAGCAGATTCTATTCATTAAGGTCCCAAAAGTATTTTACAGGTGATATACAAATAATTATTAAAAAACTAGATTCTGATTACCACTCGGGTTCTCAATAAATTCATAGATGAACTAAGACTGGATTCACAAAATGTGGTTGCAGATTGCTCACCGACATTTGCAAGTCCATTCTAATTTAGCGAGTTGACCTATGTACTAAAAGGTGGTTCTCAAAATACCAAATTGTACTTAGTGGCAGACCACATCTCTGTGATTGCTTTTCAAAAATTAAAACAAGCTGGCATCCTTAAAGGAAAAGGAACTGCTTAAATTTTTTTATTTTTTTTAACAAGTTTCATTAAGGATCGGCAGTGATTCCCCTGAAGCAGTAACCCCAATTCGCGAAGAGGACATGACCAAAGGAGACACCTTCCCTTTTGCAGATGTTACCACCCTAGCTCAGGTGTAGGTAACTTAACTTTCGATGGTTAGCAAATGGTACTCTGGTTACGTACCATCATACATATCGCCCTAAATCGCTTTTCGGAAGGGACACAGACAACTCCCCCTTTCCAAGTTGTGAAAAGTGTCTATTCAGAAACTCATTTTATGAATCTTTATAACTTTATTGACTCCTAATATGGGTTTGGTACATTGAATATAACTTTTTAGCATTTACAAATACTCCAAATTGCAAACTCAAAGTGTTTATGACCTCTAATAGGTTTTGGACATCTGGCCCATATTAAAAGTAATGGAAAAATACAAGAGCTAACAATGAAGCCTATATCCTAATAGTAAATATAATTTTCACCAAAATAAATATATTGATTTGCTGTATAGAGTTAATATTGGAGTACCAGTTCTTATCTAGTATTATTTCGTAATGAGAGCAACGTCTGTATAGCTTACTGCAAGTACTGTTTACAAAATGGCCAACTTATATAAAGGTGCCAGTCTTGTGGGCAAGGTTGAGACCACTTTTTTAGTCACTGGTTCGGAAAAGGTAGTTTCTGCCCCCCCCCCCTCCAATAACGCCAACATTCAAGGTGTTATTTAGGTTTTGTGATGTTTTCAGATGGGATTATAGAACATTCCTGGTGAGGAGAAAAAACTTCAATATAATTTTTGGTTATTTGTAGTGGCAACAAAATTATTATAAATACATAGATGAAAGTTAATTTCAGCACACTACTTGTTCTAAGAATTCTGTTAAGTTTGAATCAAACTGCCGGAGGCTTATATGCCGCTTTTTCCTATACTATTTAGTCCAGGGTTTACCAATTATAGACATTATTTGAAATAAGTGACAGTGGACACACCTCATAAAGAAATATCAAATTTTATTCTCATTAAAAATAAATAGTTGTCAGGATTAGAACCTGGTAAGAGCTTCATCCGAGACTTCAGTAGAGCGGAGTCAAGAAATTCTCCACAAATTTTTGAAGATCTATCCTCCTGTATAAGGCACCAAGGCAAGATTAAGGATTAATGGAGTGTCAGACATCTTTTGCATTAGGCAAGTGTAGGACATTTGGTTACTGTTGAGGGGAGTAAAACCCTACTCAAACAGCAACCATAATTTCTGTCAGGGTGAAACACAAGTAAACCTCCAAATAACCTGTGCTTAACCCTCCGGTAGCGTGGCACAAAAGCAGTCGGAGTTTACTTAGAGGCAATGTCTAAAGTATTTATGCGGCACCTCAAACAGTAATAAAGTGAAACCACAAAACAAAAGTTAGTAAAATAGAATAATTTTGAATAAATTATTTGAGATCAAACTACAAAAATCCAATCAATAGAATCGGAGATATGCAACTTTAAGGATTTAAAGTAAAATAGTGCCTGGAAGCACAAAGCGCCAACTATGATTATCTGGTCATGCTGGACCAGGAGAAAGTCACAAGTTCAGGTTGACCACAACAGAGCGCGATTCGGAGATTGAGACCAAGCTAGGCCCACTGAACAAAGAATCTTAAATCATGGTTGGCGGAGCGGTGCGAGGTCCTGCATGGAAAATGCATCCCACAGCAGCAGTTCTGAGGAAGCTGCAGAGCGAAGTTCTGCATCATAGTCGAGGGTGCTGTTGATGAGGGGCTTGTGATGCGAAGGCCTGTATCGAGTACACACAGTGCAGCAGTAGTTCTGATGCAGCTGCAAGGAGATGCGTTGCACTGCATCAGTTCTGCTCACAGGACCACAGCTTTGCTGGCACAGCATCTTCAAGCCTTTTTCCAAGGGTTCAGTGTAGGAAAGTACCTTCTTTTTGGCATGGTTACCCCCACTTTTTGCCTGCTTTCAGTGTGTTTTGACTGTTCACTGGGACCCTGCTAACCAGGACCTCCAATGATTGTGCTCTCGACCCTCTAAATTTGGTTGCTTAGGACTTAGCACACCCCACAATTGGCATAATGGAGCTCCCCTATAAGTCCCTAGTATTTGGTACTTAGGTACCCAGGGCATTGGGTCACCAGGGGTTCCCCATGGGCTGCAGCATGTATTGTGCCACCTATGGGAGACCTTGCAAAATGTGTCTGCAGGCTGCCATTGCAGCCTGCGTGAAAAGGTGCATCGAGCCTTTCACTTCAGGTCATTGCACCAGGTCACTGTAAGGCACTCCTATGGCAGGCCTTCCTAACCCAGAGGGCAGGGTGAAGGTACCTGTGTTTGAGGGCACCCCTGCATGAGCAGAGGTGCCCCTACGGACTCCAGTTCCATTTCCCTGGGCTTTGTAAGTGCGGGGAAGCAATTTTATCTGTGTACTGGACACAGGTTTTAGCAGCTGGGACCTGTGTCCAGCTACATAATAGTAACTCCAATCCTGGGCATGTTTGGTATCAAACATGTCGGAATCATACCCCAACACTGTTGCCAGTATTGGTTGTATGATTCCATGCACTCTGGTGGCTCCTTAGAGGACCCCCCACATTGCTTCTATCAGTTTTCTGGGGTCTTCGGGGCAGCCCACACTGATTCCAACACTCAGACAGGATTCTGCCCTCCTGCTACTTGACCAGCTCAAGCAGAGGAAGGCAGAACAAAGGATTTCCTTTGGGAGCAGAAGGCAACACCTTCTCCCTTTGGAAATAGGTGTTACATGGCTTGGGGGGTGGTAGCCACTGGTATGCTTTGAAGTTATGTGCCCTTCTTGCATAAACCAGTTTGCACCAGTCCAGGGACCCCTGCTCCCTGCCTGGCGCGAAACTGGACAATAGAAAGGGGAGTGACCACTCCCCTGTCCATCACTACCCCAGAGGTGGTGCCCAGAGCTCCTCCAGGTGGCCACTTGATTCTACCATCTTGAATCCAAGGTGGGCAGAGGCCCCTGGTAGCATCCGAGTGGCCACGTCAGACAGGTGACATCACAGCACCTTCCTCATAGGTGGTCACCCTGCTAGGTGACCAATCCCCCCTTCCTGGGCTATTTAGGGTCTCCCTCCCGGGTGGGTCTTCAGATTCGACCTGCAAGATTCCAGTAGGACTCCTCTGCATTGTTTGCTTCATCTTCTGGCCACCTGGACTGCAACTGGAACCTCCAGGAACCGACACTCTGCAACTCCAGTGACGACTCCGCTTTGCAACATTGTTTCTCCTGCTCCTTCCAGCAACTGCAACATTTCCCTGGCTGTGCATCCTCCAAGGGTGACGAGTCTTCAGCCTGCACAAGAAGCAAGAAGGAATCTCCCTTAGAGTGAAGAAGTCACTCCCCTGCATCAACAGGCACCAACTGCAATGACGGCTGCGTGGATCCTCTCTGCTCCGGAACTACGCAGATCCTGTATCACAGGTGGTGGTCTGGAGTGGTCCCCTTGGTCTACCAGCTATCCAACTTGGGGAGACATTAAACCCTTGCCTGTCCTTGCAGGACAGTGCCCCTGTGCACCGCAACTCATGCAACTACCCAGGCTTGTTTGTTCCTCCTCTAAGGGATCTTCAGGCTCCGTGTAGCCCCGGTCTCCAGCACTCTTCCCTGCAAAGCACAGCCTCCAGCCTGCTGCTCCAACTACGTGGTATTCCTCTTCAGGTGTGCTGAGTGGGCCTCACTGCGACTCCTGTTCCTGCTGACTGTGGGTCGTCTTGGGGGGCTGCCTCCTCTTCTTGTGACTCTCCCAGCTGCTGAGGGTCACTTCGGACTCCCTTCCTTGGGTCGAGTCCTTTGGGTCTTGCTGGTCCTCTTCAGCCTTGCAAACCCTTCTTCTCCGACTCTTGCATTCGCCAAGTCTTGTTGGTGGTTTTCCAGCACCACTTACTGACTGCATCACGACTGCCGATATGGGACATCACTTGCAACACTTCTGGAACTCCTCTTCTGCTCCTGTGCTGGACTGCTGACTTTCTTCATCTACGTCGACCTGGTCCTGCATCTACAGAAGGGTGGGTAATGGCTTCTGCCAAAGCCGGACACTCCAACTCAAACTAAATTTGGTCCACTTCTTTTGCAGGTTCTCTTCTGTCAGAATCCACCTTTAGTTTCTTCCAGTCTTGTCTGGGTCTTGCACTTTAGTTTCCAAAGCTCTCCTCTTCTGTGGGTTTAGGGAAAAAACAGGTACTTACCGCTTCTCTCCTGGTCCCGGGGGGGGGGCACCCTGGTGCTTACTTATTGGGGTTCCTAGTTCCCCCAGCTCCACTCTACAGATTCCACTTACTTGGGTGGGGGACTGCCTTTCGCATTCCACTTACTGAGTATGTAGTTTGGTCTCCCCCCACGGCATTCACTATTTGACATTGTTTTACTATTTGCTATTGCTTTCTATGCTAATCACTGAATTCTAATGTGTATATAATAGTGTGTTTATTCACCTCCTAGTGGAGTTTTGCCTTTACAGTATTTTAGTATTTGTGTTACTAAAATAAAGTACCTTTATTTTTGGAACACAGTGTGGTTCTTTCATGTGTGTAAGTGCTGTGTGACTCTAGTGGTATTGCATAAGCTTTGCATGTCTCCTGGATAAGTCTTGGCTGATCATCCACAACTACCTCTAGAGAGCCCTGGCTTCCTACACATTGTCTACACCTCACTAATAGGGGATACCTGGACCTGGTATAAGGTGATAACACAGTAGGTGCTCACCACACACCAGGCCAGCTTCCTACATCCAGGACTGAGGTGGTAACCTTTGGGGAGTAGGAGTCACAGCAAACAGAGTCAAGGTCTGGGTTTAAGGTGATTGGAGGCTTTTCTGTCTCTGAGGACTTGATCCTGGGGCCAGACAACTAGACCTTGGAGTCACTCTGATGGTCCTAGGTTCAATATGCAGATCAGGTCCTTTTCACGCAGGTAGCAGGGCAACAGAGTAGTAGTCCTCCTTGTAGAGCAGCACAGCAGTCCTTCAGAGTCTTCCACAGGTCCAGAGATGTACTGAAGAGTTAGGTCTGAGGGTCCAATATTTATACCTGGTGCCAGCTTTGAAGTAGAATGTTCTGGAGGTTTACACCCCCAAAGGTTCTTGGAATTTCCTTCCCCCCTGCTGTGGTCCCGGCATGTCTGTGGTCACAAAAGATTAGTGTCAAACACTTTGTGAGTGTGCTCAGGCAGAGGCTTTATGATGTGTAAGTGTAGTAGGTGACAGCTTGTCCCCTTATAAAGGGGAGGGATGGCTCATCGTGCCAACACCTATTCGCCCCTTTGTCTCACTATTTGGGAGCAATACGCAAAGGCCAACCCCCGGCTGTCCTTACTCATGTGACCCAGGATACAGGCACCTAATGATTAGGACAAGAAAATGCCAACTTTCTAATGGTCTTATAAAGCTTGAGGTTAGGTCCTTATATTTCAGCAACGTTAAAACACATGAAAGTAACCACATAAAGAGAACTTCGTCTGAAACAGTTTTCAACAAATTATTTACCACATGATCATAAAACTAATAAACATGATCAAACTGGTTTCTCATCATTTACTTAGCATCATATTGACTAGTTTTATGCGGAAAACTTTGCAAACATTATATACTCATAAGGCATAATTGAAATATTCACAATTTACTTGTTTATCCCACAATATTATTATTTTCGGTAAATATCTTATCTACTAAATCCGTGCAAATAGAAATCGGTGCAAGATCCACCAAGTATGCAGCTGTGAGATTGTGAACCAGTTCAATACATTGCAAAACACCTAAGTAAAGAGTACTTCAATTAATGCTACTATCCATAATCCATTATTCAAAACAAGGGGTTGAATCTAGGCCTTATTGGAAGGGAGAGACTCATGTTCTTCAAGTATTGCCTCCTCAACCAGACGATTTCAGTCAATCCCAAGTTTACAATACTGACACGTTTTGACCGGTTTCAATTTAGGGTTTCCTCAGGGCAATGAACTGGGAAGGGCTGTTAGAAATTAAAATGAGGGAATATTAACATGTGTAATAAATGTTATATTGGAAAAAACAATCAGAAAATTCTCCGGCAAATAATCCAGCAAAAGTCAAGACTTTGCTGAAATGTGTTGTCAGCCACATTGGCCAATCATCTCCAGAAACAAAATCATACAGAGAATGATTTTCAATAGACCATGCTAGCATTCATTCAGCCGGACCCCAGTGGGGGGATTTTGAATGCTCTTATTCAAGAAGGAGGCAGATTTAATCTTTAGATTCAATACGGTAATCAGTGGTGTGAATACAATGTGTGATCTTCTTCAAAATTCATGAACAACCGTGGCAAATACACAAGAACAGTGGTGCCCCAGAGAAAATAGAGGAGATATATAGCCAAGTTGTTTATATTTTTCACAGTTTTTGAACACGATCTTAGTAAACTACGAATCCCATCACACCACTGTGACCAGAACTACCTGTGAAGGAGATGCTTCCAGGTTATGTAAACATAAGGAAAAAACAAAGAAAGTGAAATACATGCCGGTCACACCGCAAGCCACAAGCCATTAAAAAGGAGATATAGCAAGACAAGAGCATTTAGACTTGGTGACTTGTAGAAGTGCTTCTCCCAAAAAAACAAACGCAGAGTGGAATTCACTCTGTGAAGCCTGAAGACGGAGCCACTGCCTCAAGCAGCTGCACAACTTCACAAGTAACACATAGGCCAAAATCATGACGTAAGTGACTAACTGAACTCCTACAGTGAAGTCAAGCTAGGATTCTTTTAATGGTCCAGAAATTAGGTACCAATTCCCTCATTTAATCTTTGCACACTTTTCTTAACGTAGGTTAACGGTGGTGATTATAACACTCCAAAACATCGGAAAAGGACGCCTTTCTCTGGGCGGTGGCCCTTTGTTTCCAACAAACGCACTTTCCGAAGCCCCAGTAAGTTTTTTTTAACTTGAAGCCAAACTGTGATTATCAAAAATAATGCTCCAAAGGCTAGTTTTTAATTCGTACCCCCTTTTCTCCTAGTTTTGGTTCAACTCTGGTTAATTGTATAAATCAATACATCCCAATTTGAATGTGGCTAAGAAAAACAAAGGTACAAGCTAGTGAAAGGGTGACAGTCACATATTGTCCACAGACAATACATTTTGTTAAAATTTCCTAATTTTTAATTTCTTACAGCCCTTCTCAGTTCATTGCCCTTAGGAGGCCCTAAATTGAAACAGGTCGAAAGGTGTCAATATATTAAACTTGGGAGTTGATAAAAACAGTCTGGGTAAGGAGCCAATTCTTGAAGAACATGAGTCTCTCCCTTGTAATAAGGCCTATATTCAACTCCTTATTTTGTTTTGAATAATGGAGTATGGACACTAACATCAACACTTACTGTTAAATAGTTATTTTGCAGTGTATTGAACTGGTTCACAGTTACACAGTGGTATATTTGGTGTATCTTGTACTAATTTTCATTCACACATATTTAGTAGATAAGATGTGTCCCAAAAATTTTAATATTGTGGGATAAAGATGTAAATTGTCAAAGATTCGATTCAATAGAGGTGCCTTGTATGTATTCAAAATGAAGGTGTAGGCCTGGCAAAAGGTTTATTTTACCAGGTTGAAATTTCAGTTTAAACTACATGCAGAGGTTGTGATGATAGGCCTAAGTCAATTTGAAAGGGCTATTTAAGTGGGTGGAACAATTAGTGCTGCTGCCCCCTAGTAGCATTTCATTTACAGGCCGGGTACATGTAGTATCACTCTACTAGGGACTTACAAATAAATTAAATGTGCCAGTTGGATGTAAGCCAATTTTACCATGTTTAAAGAAGCAAACACAGTTTTATCATGTTTAAAGAAGCAAGCACTTTAACACTGGTTAATAATGATAGTGTGCAGAGTCCTAAAGCCACCAAAACAAAGGCCCTCATTATGATCATGGCTGAAGCTGCCAGCCGGCATGGCGGGCCAAACCGCCATCTATGCACATGGTGCCGTCACCCACCGCCAGGCTCCCGCCGTCAGGCAGCCTGGCGGCGGGATGAAACACCATCCGCTAGGGTAGCTGCACTACCCTATGGATAATGTTTCATTTCCCTCCTGCCTTTTCCTGGCGGAGGGGGTGCCCCTGCACTGCCCATGCACTAGCACAGCCCAGTGCTAACCGCCTTCTTTGGACAGGCTGCATGTCCTCTGGAGTGACCTGTCTGCTGACAGACAAAGCAAGCCTTACTGTCCAAGAGTTTTTTTTAACCCTGGGTCTCCCTGTCTCTGCATGTCAGTGTGGGAGTGGTATTTACTTGCTTCCTTCTTAGGGTTCTGGGGTACAGAGGGAACCTCCCTCCTTAGGTTTTTGGGGACCTGACCCCCCTCTTATTGGAGTCTCCCCCCCCCCAGGACTTGACAACCACCCTGGTTTTCAACCACTCATCAGCTGCCTCCCCTAGCTCTCTAGGGTTGGTCAGCTTAGAGTCCACTAGATGCTGGCATAACCTTTCTTGGATACAATTGGTCAAGATGTGCTCTCTCATGATCAGATTGTATAACCCCTCATAAGTATTTACTTTGTTACCATCAATCCAGCCCTCTAGTGCCTTAAGTGAGGTGTCTACAAAGTCAACCCAAGACTGGGTACTGACCTTCTGGGTGTCCCTGAACGTCATCCTATACTGCTCTCGGGTTAGACCAAACTTCTTGGTTAAGCACCTCTTCATACTAGGGTATGAATCTGCCTCCTCCCCAGTTAAGGTCAGAAGCCTATCCCTCCCTGAGTTGGGGACCAACTCCCATAAAAGTGAACCCCAGTATTGAGGCCTAACCCTTCTCATTTGGAGTGCCCTCTCAAAGGCCTCCAACCACTTGTCTATGTCATCCCCCTCTACATAAGCAGGAACCACCCCCTTGGGTAATCTGGGGCAAACCCCCCCCCCCCACCCATGGACACCTCAGCTTCTTTGTCGCTGCCACCATCTCTTTTCTCTTTCTTTGCCCACTTTTTCTTTTCTAGGGCCAGCTTCTCTGCCTCCAAAGCTATAAATGCTAGCTGGTCCTCCAGCTCTCTTTGTCTGAGGGGCAGGTTCTCTCCTCCTGAAGGGACCTCCTTCCCCCAACTAGCTTTGGGTATGACCCTAGAGACTGTGTGTAGTGAGGACTGGCCTTCCTCCTCCTAACGTAGGCTCAGATGCCTTCCCTCCCCTGAATGGTTGGAGCTAGCATCCCCCCCTGCTTCTTCCTCCTCTAAAGCTTCCTCTGAGCCTACTTCTTGGGCCTCAGCCCATGCTGTCAGGGATTTAATCAGGACATGCTTCCTGAGGTAGGTGGTTGCAGGCAACCCCCTTGCAGTACACAACCCCCTAAGCTGGACTACTGTCAGTGTGGGTAGGCTAGCCAGATCAAGCTCCATGGTTCCCTAGTTTTGTGTCAACAAAAACTTTTTGCAAAAATTGGAAACAAGAATTTAGAAAAATCACAAAAATTCAATAATTGAAATTAATCCAAATTAAAAATTAAAAAAATTTTTTGCACTAGGACAATTTAAAGGATTTTTAATTTGTTTTACTTAAAAATGTAACGTGATACTGAACACAGGTACAGGATCCCACCACTGCGCACCAAAAATGTTGGAAAATGGGTTATTGGTAAGGGCAGGTAAGTACCTACACTTAGCAATAGGCCACTAACCTCCACTTAGGTCCATTTAGGTCTCAGTAAATCAAACCCAGCTCAACCCTTGGTAGCTTGGCAACGAGCGACAAGGCTTAATTTAGGAGACAGAGTGTAAAGCATTCAAATATCACAAAACAGTAATCAAATAAAACACAGGAAACAGTTTAAAAATCCAAAACCAATTTATAAAAATAGATTATATTTTTATCTTTAAAATTACTCAAAAACGAATTAAATTGGATAAGGGGAACCGGAGATATGAATTTTTAAAGAATTATTGTTTTCTAGCGCCTAGAAACAAAAAGCGCCAATCTGGTCGAACCTCGACCGGGGCAAAGTCAAAGTTTAAGGCCTACCGCGATGGAGCCCGGCTCATCTACAGCACGCGGGAGGCCTCGGTCAAAAGTTTACCTTAGGACTTAGTCGTTTTTCTGAAGATTTTTTTCAGCGGAACGTACCTGCGAGTCCAATCCGACCTCCTGGAACTCTTCCTTGGATACGCGTCGCGGGAGCCCTCAGTGGAGATTTTTACCTTCGGACGTAGTCGTTTTTTCGAGGTGAAAATCCTTCAACCGGGGCAAACCTGGAATTTGATCCGACGTCCTTGGAGCCCTCCTCGGATACGCTGGCTGGGAGGTCCCGGTCAACTTCCTAAGTTCGGACTTGCAAGTCAGGCTGGGTCACGGTTGAGGCAAGCCGGCTAGAGTTGCGCGGCAGGTCAGTCCCTCTATGGAGCTTTTTTCCAAAAGTTCTCCAAACTTCTGGATCTTCTTCCAGATGTTGCTTTAAGGTTCTTTTGGGGTCCACAACTCACCCCAAGGTTTCAGAAGCTCTGAGATGCTCCTTGGGGGTGTGGACTACAACTCCCAGAATGCACCTGGTGCAAACTCCTTTTTGCCCACTGGACAGTGGTCAGCTGGTTGGTTTCTTCAGGAGTTGCTGCAGGGGACTCTGGTTAGCAAATGTTCACCTGTAGCAAGCAGGGAGTCCCTCCTTGAACCAGTTGAAGCCAGGCAAAGTCCTTTTTGTGGTGAAGCCCCAGTGTGCAGCTGGTGCAGTCCTTCAGAGTGCAGGGTCCGGGTGCAGGCCAGGGGTCCAGCAGGGCAGTCCTTCTTCTGTAGTTCTTCCTGGTAGGGATCTGGTAGGGAACTGAGGTGTGGGTGCAGGTCGGCCAGTTTTATCCCTGCTCCTGGGTGAAATACAGGAGGGGTCCTGGTTCTCCAATCAGGTGCAGGGTCCTTCCCCCTGTGATGACCACTTCCTGGGAAGTGTGGCAAAAATCAATCCCAGGGAGCAACATTCTTCAAAAATCCATCATGGCTGAAAGTGATTTTTGGAGGTTACATCTGGCTGAGCCCACCCACTGGTGTGGCTAAAAATCCTAAACACACCCCTCTCCAGCCCTCTCCTAATCTAATCAAGGGGACACCTAATTGTCTGGGTTTGCAGGATGTGGGGGTGTTGCTGGGTTGCTCCAAATGTCCTTCTCTGCCTTTGTAGACCAGTTTGGCAGCCCTCCCCCTTCCTGCCTCACCATCTGCTGAGGGGAGATCTCCTCCCACAGGCACATCCCTTTGTGTGAAGCCAGGCCACTTCAAACCTCATCAAGGCAGCCTGGCCAGGCTGCCAGAGCCTGGCCAATCAGAGCACAGCTGCAAAAACACTGCTGGGCTGAAGTTGGCAACTTTTCAGCTAAAGTTTAAAACTCTTTACGTGAACAAGTTATATTAAATTCAACAGCTGGAAGTTGTGGGAGTTATTATAATAATTAATTTGATACCAAACTCTTCGTATCTGTTACTTAAGGGGACTTTTAAAATTAAAATAAAGTCTCCCCATTGTAGCCTATGGAGGGAGGCCATTCACTACAATGGGGGAAAAACGAATTTGGCTGTTTTACTTCACCAGGGCTTATAAAACTATTTTTATAAGGTCCCTGCTTCTAGTTACATGGCACCGAGCCCTAGGGGCACATAGGGCACACCTTAGGGGTGACTTATATGTAAAAATAAGGTCATTTAAGACTTTGGAACTACTTTTAATTCCAAAGTCGAATTTGCATATAACTTTAATTTAAAAGCAGCCAGCAAGGCAGGCCTGCCTTTAAAATGACACTGGACACCTCAGCAGTGCACCTATGGGTGCGCTAACTGTTCTGGGGTCCCTAAACCTACATGCCCTACCATATACTAGGGATTTATAGGTAGATTGACTTAGCCAATTGCCAATTATAATTAGCTTAATTTGCATACTGATTTTACACAGAGCACAGTCCCTGGGAATGGTTAGCAGTACCCAGTGCACCATCAGAGTCAGGAAAACACCAGCAAAAAGTGGAAAATGGGGGCAAAAAGTTAGGGGGCCCCTGCAATCAGCCCTGTTCTCTCACACCTCTTTATTGAGAAACTAATAGTTCCAGACCAATAAAGGTTAATCTTTAGGAAGGCTACCTCTAATAATCTGTGAATGCTGTTTTCCCTAATCCACAGGATATGTGCAGAGATTCAAGCAGTCTTGGTGTTTTTAGACATTGAGAAGGCATTCATTTCACTGCAATGGCCCTTCTTATTGACAGTGATGTGCAGAATCGGCCAAGCAGTTATGCTTTTTGACCTGATCAAACTACTGTACTCGGGTACCAGAGCCAGAGAGAAAATAAATGGCTACACCTCTAGTCCATTTGAATGGAACGATGGCTTCTTTGCTCAGAGAAATGCATATACATTACATTCCATACAAAACTATTCTTGCTGTTCTGTATGCAGACTCCTGTGGTAGACACCTCTTTGCTAGGCTATACACACTATTAAATAGGTTAGTTTAGGGAGGTAAAAACTCTAGGCTTAGATAGAAGGTACTAACTCTGCCATTTGAGAAGGGTGGCGTCACTGTCCCAGATACTGAGAGATTTCTCCTTACTGCTCATTCATACTTGCAGTGACCAGTTTGATCCCAAGAGTTTAGCCCCACGTTTATCAATGGAAAAAAACTAAATTGAGAGTTGAGCCTTGAAACAGTTCTCGCCTATGAACTACAGAGACCTGGGAAGCTCATAGAAACCTTTCAGTGTACAAACTGGATGAAATGGTGCACAACCAAGGCAGCGGGGAACCATATGTATACTCCCCTGAAGTACACATATCAGATTACCCTTCTCTACCCCGCACAATGGAGTAAGCCATAAAAATCAGGAAGGCCATCTATTGGATTCGGCTTTTTCTAGTGTGGCGGATCTGGTTACTGATCCCTCTCTTCCTTTACTGTGGTCCGATCATTTGGCGTTTAGTGCTAGTATCCCCCATGACCACCTTACTACATGTCCCAAGTCTTCCTTCAATTTTAGAAATTGGTTGAAACTGAATATATCAGCTCTCAATATTTAGGTGCACCCAGCCTTTCCTAAATTCGACAATTGAGTAAGATCAGGGTTTGGTTCATAATTGGCTCATGAAGGCTGTAGAAGTTCTACCGGCCACAGAAAAACTCTATGGCCGATACCATTTTACCAGCTCCTTGGTTTAGTGATACGCTGAGACTGGAAAAAAAGTGTAAACTCTTGGAATGCCATTGGAGAAAGTTTTATGCAGAGGAGGACAAAGCTATTTATAAAGCAGGGCTTACAAAGTATTATGGTCTGTGTAAATCTGCTTGTGCATCGTTTTACTCTAATAAATTTTAAGTTCCCAGAATTGTCCTAACACAATCTTTAAGGTAGTGCAGGAACTGTCCGACCACAAAAATCAGTCCCCCACTCCCTTTTTGTCCCAGACTCAATGTGAGGAACTGGCTTGTTTCTTCACTCGCAAAGTTGACAATGTAAATGCTGACAACTACAATCCAGCCCCAGCAGGCAATAATGACACTCTGTCTAATTCTGCCTTGCTCCCCTCAATGGGGTCGTGGTCCCCATTAGATATGGTGACCTTAATGTCAATTTTGCAATTCATTAATCCAGGATCCCTGTTGGACCCTTGTTACCTAGTTAACTTGGGTCATTGGACTCTAGCATACTACTAACAATCTTGGACCTCTTGTGGGAGGTCTGCGTGCTGGGTCTATTCCCTAGGAATACGCGCCACAAGGCTACCACAAGATTTTTAGACTTGGGCTTAGTGACCGCTAGAAGGCTGATAACCCGCAGATGGAAGTCTGCAGAGGTACCTACTGATCTGGCTTGGAAGCAATCATTTGTGATTTGGGCAGGTGCGGAGGGGTGGCATTGAGGCGGGATGATGCACTTGGGCTGTGCAAATATCCATTATCAGACAGCTGGGAGGTGATGTTAGCGCACTTACAGAACACAGGCGCAGGCTCAGGTTTGGAGGAGTCAGACTAGTAATCGGGATGGACTTGCGCCCAATCCAAAAATAGGAACGCGTGATGGTGTTCGCCGGATCGCTTTTCGCTTGTTATGCTTTCATCTCCATGGTGTAGGCATGGTCAACATAAGCATCAGGCATCTAGTGCTTAAACATGGTCCCAATACATGTTAGCGCACACATGAGACATTGAGGGGCCTTCACACACATGAAGGTACAATAATACAATTATCAACCACTTGAAGATATAGCACTCCATTGTTTAAGAATGTTACTATTATTATTTGTTGTTAGCTCCAGGACCAGCACTTATATGTGTATCTCTGCAAAAGTGCATAGTCCTTTGCGTAAGGGCTAGGGGTGTGCCGTGGCATCTTTTGCTCTGTATTTCGCTCCAGAGACCCAATCCTTCCTTGCATGGATCATCCGTACTAGATGTAGGCGTACCCCAATGAAAGTAAGATCTAGCAAAGCATGTTTAAGAACTCCATCCAGAGCTCTGATTATCATCATTAAGTATGTCTTGATATCTGCTGTTCATTCTTATAACTACGCAGTATGCCTAACAATTATGAATGTCTGCTGTATTAATGTTGCTGTAAAGTCAAAACGTTATGATATAGCTGAAATAACAATAAAAAGATTTCAGGAAAAAAAAAAATCTTGGACCTCTTGAACTCATCTTTGTGTGGCCAGTATATTCCTCATAAGTGGGAGCAAAAAAGCTCATCTGTATTTGACTAAGTTGTCGAATTGTCACCCCATTTCCCTTTTAACCATCTTCTCCAAAGTTCTGGACAAGCATTTTGATGCTCCGCACACTGCGTTCACAGAGGCTCAAAATGTTATGCATTCTTCTCAGTCAGGCTTCAGGGCTGAACACAGCACGGAGGCCACCCTGTTGGGCGTACCTGAACTCTTGAGGTTGGCCCTGGATGAAAGCAGAACATCTGTACTTATTTTACTAGATGTGAGCTTGGCATTGGACACACTGTCTCAGACTATCTTGTTGGACAAAATTACGAAAATCTATCTTGTTGGACAGACTGCTGTCATTAGGGCTCAAAGGTTCAGCCTCAGCATGGATTGGCTCTTACAAGATTTAACTCCCGGTGTCCCCCAAGGTTCATGTCTTAAGTGCCCTACTGTTCAATTTGTACGTCCACCCTTTGGTGGACTTAGTGGAGGTCTGTGGTTTGACCTTGTTTAACCGCGCAGATGACACGCAGATCATTTTTTTGCTATCAGCAGAGTCATATACCTTCTGACCTTAATCTGGGCTTGAGTCGGACTTCCTCGTACATGAATAAAAACTTGCTCAAGCTCAGTGGGGATATGATGGAGGTCATGATTCTGGGCAATCACCCCTCGCTTTGGGGCCCTTAACACTGGTCGGTTTCTCGTAAGGCTCTATTGACTCCTTCTGTGAAAGTAAAAAATCTAGGATTTTTGCTGGATGATACATTATCTATGAAACCTCATGTGTCTAAAGCGACTGTCATGTGCTTTGCTGTGCTTAAATGGCTCAGGAAGATCTGCTTAGAGACTGTGATCGTGGTCTTAATGCTGTCTAGACTGGATTATGGAAATGTGCTTTTCTTGAGCATAGTCAGGGCATCCATGTGTCGTCTGCAGTTGGTACAGAAAGTGGTTGCTGGACTCCTCTACCGTTTGCTGAAATCTGCCTCAGTTTCCCATCTTTTTCATGAGCTGCACTCACTTACACATTCCCAAATGCATTACGTTTAAAGCCTTGTGCTACATTTTTAAGGCTAAAGCTGGTTCAGGAACCCACTGCATTCAAAATCTGGTGGTGCCCTACCAACCCTCTTGTACTTTGAGATCTATGAATCGCACTCTGTTTACTGTGCCTGGATTCTGTTTACTGTGCCTAGATTCCGCTTGTCCCGCATGAAAGGACACTCCTTCTCCTACCTTGGTCTGAAATTATGGAACTCCCTTCCAGAGCATCTTACAGCTTTTACGTCACTACCTGCTTCCATAAGGGCTTGAAGTCCTGGCTTTCCTAGGCTGATGTACCCATAACTTCTCTGTCTCTGACACCTTGTGCCGGGAAACCTCTAGGGGTAGCTGTGCACACTGCAAATCTGTTAAATAAATAAAAGGTGCAGATGTTGGGCTAACTCTCCCCAATGGTACCTTCTTATCGGTACAGCAATTCCAGGAGGGTCGCACAGAACGCGCTAGACAAATTTGTGTATTATCAGCTGTGGCAGCAAACTGGAAGATGTTTCCACAAGAACCAGAGCAGCTTATTCGTCAGATGCATTCAAATGCACCAACCCACAAGCAACATAAGATGAGTTTCTTGGCTACACAGGCTATACATGGAGCATGCAGCCACACCAAATGTGCGGTAAAAACAATATAGAACAAAATAGCTCCCAAAATCTGGCAATTTTGCTGTAAACAGAGTAAAACTGTCTCTGTAATCTTTATACATAACCTGATACATTTTTACTTCCTAAATTAATTATACTGTACACCCAATTTCTCCACATAAAAGACCCAACACACTGCACCAGATGCTCCACAGACTCAACAGGTTCAAAACACTTAACCTAGGAATAAACTCCAACAGATATTGGTTGAGGTAGAACATGCAATTATGGATATAATATTCACACAATTAAAATGTACACCACTAATCATGCTATTGGCATATGTTGCAGATGTGCCATGATCAGTTAGGAGATTGATGGATTTTCTGCTATTGATAGTGAATAGCAAAAGCATAGATGAAAGGCCCCAACCCAAAAATAAAGATTGGCTGGGGGATACTGCATTATGCACTGAAATTACGGAACTATATCACACATTGCAACTGATCATGGCTAGACATGAAGTGCAGGGGTGGTTGTGAAAAGGAGCACATTGTTGTCATCTCTGCAAAACTTCAGTAATAATTTCCGTAAGTCAGAAGTAAGCAAGTGTTTACCATTAGCTGGTACAGCCAGGGCAGGTTTTCTCTGCATTGTTAAAGCTGATCAGGATGACGAGCCTTGGGATGCATCTGCACGCTTTAGAGTGGTACTGACTTGATTAAATACAGCGGCATTCCAAGAATCCCTAAAGAGACCTGCTACTTTCTGCTGAAAAAGGGTAGTCAGCAAGAAACGTGACCAGGAATGCATAGAAATTCCAGCACTGTCTGCATCAGCAAGTGGCGTATACCAATGGTGAACCCTTTCTCAGTTGTGAGTTACTGAACGTCTAAACAACTGCATTTACCAGATGGCAATGAGGATGACCTTTTGCGGAGATGCCAGCCGTGTGCTCAGTAGCCATAGGAAAATAATTAATATCTTATTTTAAGGAGCTCAAAAGTGACCTAACTTCATCTGGAACTAGAGTATACATCTTGAAAAAAGTGGACTGGAGGTCAGAACAGCAACAAGTCTGGGGAATTATCCAAACACTAAGACAGACTAAAGGAGGAGTTACAGCTAAAGTAAGAAGGCCTACAAGAGAGGTCTAGCTGCACCAAAGTTAAAATAAGGGGCCTGCTGAGCGGAGAAGAGGGGTGAGACAATCAAAGCTATGTACAGGATTTATAACACCAACCTGAAGACCCTCACTAGGATTAGATCACACTCGTAGAGTGGGACTTAATGAACTAGGAAATAGTGCCCCTACAGACATCGTAAGAAGATTCCCTTTCATTGACGAGAAGGAGGAAATAATGACTATGGTTCAAACAAAAGGACGGATACTACTCCAGGGCCGCAAGACTCAACTGTATGGAGACTTGGCAAGTTCAACATTGAGAATGAGGAGAGAATTAATTCAGGTCATAGGTCAATTCAGATCATACAAACTACTTTACCAATGGAGGCACACCTTTTTGCAACATCTTTCAATAGAACAGGAGAAGAATCATTGGAAGATTCATGAGAGAATCTAGGAAAACCTTAGGACTGAAGGACATTGCACCCATGGGTCCTAATACGAATCCTCTGAAACAGGCCACACCAGGGAGGACAAGTCTGTGGAAATGATTTAAACCAAGGAGAAGTAGTTGACTGTTGCCAGAGGTAATGGCTACTACTAATGGGGATGTGTTGTGCCTCAGAAGTTAGAAACAACACTCAGAACCAGAATGAGATGGCTCAGTATGAGACTTGCAAGAGGAGAAGAAACAAATCTAAGTACACCTATCAGAACTAGGGGCATGGTATTTTTAGGGGCCAGGCTTTTATTTGTGGGGTGAGAGGAGATGAACTTCTGACAGACCCATCCGGTAGAGATTGTTTGGGAGTATTCCTGAAGGGCTTGGAAGTGGAATGTTTTCTCAAACAAGTTAGTTGATTTTAAAGTTACATTTGTTGTTTGTTGTCTATTGGGGTTAAAGATGTGGGTACACATGTAGCTGAAGTTTTCAGCAGAACATTGATTCCTTGGTCAAGCACATGGCTAATAAAAAAAATAAAGGACAGGCAACCAGGGATGTTCTTCCTCTGGACAAGAAGGACAGAAAGATGCAGCAGGCAGGTGGGTAGTGGTGGGAGCTGCTACCCAGTGGAGAATTGTAGAGGGAGTAGGACTGTACTCTCATTATGACGATTACCACTGAGAAGAAATAGAACAGTGGATAAAACATCTGCCAGGCAAATGGTAGAATGGGTCAGGAACTGGAAAATAATCACCATTGCAATTATAAGATGTGTCCTGGATGTCACCAACACTGCCTCCAGACAGGTGAACACAAGCATCATACACTGCCACTGTGCATGACTTTGTGTGTCCGGGCTCAAGACTCATGCTCTAGAACACCCATTTAATGTTCCATTTGACGGGAAGCATCTCTTTGGCCCACGCGTGGATGAGATGCTTTAAAAAAATCAAGGCACAGACTTTGCTAAAGCCATGATTTCCCTATAGACTGAAAACTCCAGGTCTGATTTTACGTAGCAGCAGCAACCTAGTGGGGGTGGCAAAGCTGCTACCTCACACCAAAGATAGACATACCAAAAAAAGCAGTCATTTCACAAAGGCACATTTCCAAAGCCTACGTAAGTGGTGACCAGCAGGCAATTCAGAGGTGTAAACTTAGTTATGGCTCTGTTAGTGGCACCTCTACCATCAAGTCATGACTCTCCCCACATTACTCTGGGCCATCACAATACACTGGTCGTGGACATTAGGGTTATTCCTTCCAAAGTGGGAGAAAATAATCTCAAACAGGGGTGTCCTCTTTGTAGTGTTGCAGGGATGCTGCATTGACTACCACACCAGCAAATATACTGCTTCGTGGACACGCAGAGAACCAAGAACATCTACTGCTATTGCAAGAGGAAGTACAGGCACTACTCAGTAAAGGTGCCGTTCAATCAGTGCCCCCTCACCAATGGGGACAAGGGGTGTACTCCCTGTACTTCCTCATACCAGAGGAGAATGGTACCCTATGACTTATCAAGACCTCAGCCCATGAACTTGTATATCCTGTTGGAGCTCTTCAAAATGACTAGCGTACTATGGGCCATTCGACTTTTCTGTGCAGGAACTCATACAGTGAGTCTCAAACGCAAGGACTCCTACTTTTACATCCCCATACATATTAGGCATTGCTTTTACCTCTGCTTTGTACTGGACAACTCTACCAATACAAATTTCTGCCCTTCAGAGTCACAACAGCACAAGGAATATACGTCAAAAGCTTAGCAATGGTTTCAGCTCATCTGAGCTGCAGTGCCATTCATGTTTTCCCATACTTGAGGATTTGCTGATAAACCGGAGCAGCCAATGGCCATGCCAAGCATGTCCTCAGACAGCAGCGTCTCGGTTACACAGGAAAGGTTTACAGTTGGTGCACAAAAGTTGCATCTTCAACCTCTACAAACTCAATACGACTTGTATTAAAAACTGTGTCTGAGAAACCTACCCCAATCTGGTGATAGTGATGCCATTTCAGAATCTTTTGTCTTTTTTTCAGACCTCACGTCACCTTATCATAAGAAGGCAGTGAAACCCAAGTGAAAGATGGTTTCATTTTAATCATTTACACTACCACAAAATATTTGGCACTGACCACATTGTAGAGGAGCGTTTGAAGGGGGTGGACAATGAGTTTGCGAGCCTTATAATCAGGACACATCGACGACTCCATGGATAGGCAACATTATGCCCAAGTACTTTCAAAGAAGGTGCAAACTCACAGTTGATCTGTTTGACACTGTTGAAAATGCAAAATACCAAATCTTCATCTCTAGACTTCCACAAACCATGGTCGACGCACTATGAATTGGTCAGGGATCTTTGCTTATACTTTTCCTCCACTACACCTTTCCCTCATTTTCCTTACCACTTATGGGACTAGAGATCCATGAAACTTTCTAGCAGCACAAACATGGGCGAATCAGCTATGGTATTTTTTATTTTACTGGATATGTCTAGTCATCCACTCAAAAAATTACCGATCAGACCTTCGGTCTCTGCATTAGTGTTCGCTTAGACATCTGACTCTGAAACATAAATCTAGAAATTCAGCACCTTAGATCTTAGAGTATAGTTACCTTAATATCCCAGAGGACATTTGCTACTTACTTCATCTTCAGAAAATGGGATTGGCACACACTTCATATGGCTACACTTTTCAAGAGGGCCATAATGTATTATTACATTGACAGAACAATATCTGTCCATAAATAAAAAGCTCACCTTCACCACCTCATTTCCAAGATTGGTTGTGCAAGATGGATTGTCAAGTGTATACAGATATGCCATTCTAAACGAACGTGTACAATGCATGCAGTAGACGGGAGCTACTGTAGCTTTCTTGGTAAACGTTCTTATAGCAGACATCTGTGATGCTGCTAGGTGGACAACACTGCACACGTTCACCAGAAACTGGAACAACTGGCGTTTGTTAGCCAAACCGTATTCAGAACCTTGTTCCACACATATCCTTTGTCTCCTCACTAGCAAATGCTGATGGGAAACGCCTCTTTACAGTCTATATGTTTCTATATAGCAACACATGCTACAAATAAAAAAATGCTACTTCTTCTGTAACCGTATGTTTGTAGCTTATAGTGCGTCCCCCGATGCAAGATGGGTTTAGGTATAATGGAGGAGCCAAGAGAAATCGCAAGACAGAAGTCTCCTTTGAAGAAAAACAAACTGCAAATGTCTGTGAAATGCACCACGTGGCGGAAGTATGCACAGCATGTTAACCACAAGTAATTACAAACATATGATTATAGGTAGGTAACATTTTCCTTTCTGACCTAACGATGGCAAAATCTTTAAATGTTTTCTACTCTAAACTCTGCCAGGCTGAGGAGTGTAATCTGACTGGCATTGAGCAATCCCAACCACAAAACGTTCGTCAGAACGGATCAAAAAACAAGACCAACATATTCAAACAGTATTATCAGGAATAGCAAAATTGTAAAATCCCCAGACCTTGCTGGATTTAGCCTTAAAATCATTGTGCGATTCTATTGCCCCAGTGCTGACTAATCTCTTCATTTTCTCTGTAGACAGAGGCTTTATGCCATACACGACAGAGGCCATGATAACTGTTATCCTAAAATTAGTGAACGATCACTTATTCTTTAGTTGTTATAGACTGGTCCCGATCATTGTGCCTGTCCTTCTGGGCTTGATTGATCCAACTGATCAGGTTTTATAACTGAGAATCTGCAATGACGAGTAAAAGACATCTTGCACATAATAAAAGACCTTGATAAAACTTGATAGAAAGAGTGATGTGAAAAAAGCATTCAACAAAGTCAGCTGGCAGTTTATGGGTGAAACTTTGAATACATTTGGTTTCAGCCTCATATTTCACGAATGTTTTTTTTTTTTTAATACAAGAAACCCACAATATTCCCCTGAATAGATGACAGCACCTTGCAGCATTTTAGGAAAGGTTGGACCTGGCAGTGCCACCATCTCTATTCGTTGTTGTTTGCTGTCTCAATGGAACTGCTGGTGCAGCGAAGACGTAAAACGAAAATGTCGAAAGGGAGGTTTGGATCTACCCAACATAACCAAATATTATCAAGCAGCGCAGCTGCAATACTCAGTGAAGTGGAAAGGGGCCTGACAAAGAGAAATAGTGGCGTGTTCTGGGCAAAATATTTGTAGGTACTAATAAATAAAAACTCCCCTGGTTGGGAAAAAATACAAAGCCTGTGAGTTCCATTCTTTCCCTGCCACCCGTTCCACATTATGGGCCTCATTACGAGTTTGGCGGGCGGCAGAGGCCACCCGACAAACTCGTTCCTCCATCAGGCCGCAGGCGGCCCGACACTGCCGGCCCGATTAAGAGTTCACCACAGGGCCTTAGCAATGTGGCAGTGCAGTGGGTTCAGCAGCACCCGTCGTGCATTCCACTGCCTTTAATTCGGGCAGTGGAATGCTTGACAGAACTGGGCATGGGGGTCCCCTATTCCACCAGCCTTTCCATGGCGGTGTAACCACCATGGAAAGGCTGGCAGTATGGGGACTCATAGTCCCCAGGGCAGCGCTGCCCTGGCAGTTTCCAACTGCCGGGACTGCCAGGCTGCAGGCTGGCAGTCTCAGTGGTTGGATCGTGGCAGCTCCGCCACGGTCATAATGTGGCCGTCGGACTGCCACGACTGCAACGCTCTGACTGCAAACGTGGGTCTGGCGTTCTGAAGACCGCCGGACTCATAATGAAGCCCCATGTGTAAGTGATAGCATAGCTATCAGACAAGGTTATTAGATGCTGCCAGATGCTTCGTAGGTATTAATCACCTGATGAGACCACGCGATATCCGTTGTTTTGCAAAGTATGAAAAATTGGGTCCTCCTAAGAAAAGAAGCCAAAAAACGACTTCAGAAATCTCTGGTGATTTGGTGGACTTGCCAAAAACAGAAACATCACATGGACAGGACTGGTGGAAAACAATTAGAACGTGAACTGTCAAGTAAGGAATCGGAGGTGAACGTTTAACAAAATACATTCCCCCGCTAAAAGCTTGACATGTAGAGAAGCCATAATTGAAATGACACTATATTTGTGTCCCACGCCATTTGGTCTTCATGCCACGGACAAACGGGAAAAAAGACAAGTGCTGCCGTGGGTGTTGGAATCTTAGATCATTAAAACCCCTGCTTTTGCAGTTTTCTAAGCTACAAGCATACTAGGCATATATGTTAGACACAATAGACTCCGTGTTTAGCAGACACATCACCAGATTGCCAGGATATTCCTTACTAGGCTTACCAAATAAGTAAACCTACCCACTATATTCAATGCTTTCCTTTTAATAAAAACAGAACTCTAGATACTGGAGACTGGTTGCATATGAAATGAGCTTTCTTGGGGATGGAGAAGTTCATCGCTTCGACTGAACATAATAAAACAGTTATTTACAAAACAGTGGGCTCCGTTCGTGGGCAACCGGACTACAGAATTTTTTTTTTAAGTGAGAATGGAAAACTGTTGTGCAAGGTCCATGTCTGGATAGTATTGGGTGTGGGAATACCCAGGAGCAGCACTTTCTGGCCGAAACCCAATGTGTCCAAACACCTTAGCTTGCAGGCTGTGGAGGGCCTGCAACCCGGGCGCACGGGTGAAGGCTGCTCGCTTTTAGAAGTAAAGGTACACTTGTCTGTTAAATGTATTATGTTAAGTGTGTTATTGTTTCTAGCCCAGTATAATGATGATATATAACATCTTAAATAATACCCTATTGCCTGCTCAGTTTGATCGTTCTTTGTGCAAAAATAATCCATCAGTTTGATAACTAAGCATTTATTTCACATCTATTAGCCTACACCGTTATTTATCTAGGCCATGCCTTTCCTCAGGTTTCTTAAGTATGTATCTTAGTCCACACCTCTGTAAACACCTACACTATTTTCATTCCACTTATAGTACTGGTTTGGACAGTGGAGCTTACTATACTTGTATACTTGATAGTAGAAGAAACGTGCACATCTCCATAAGGAAAATATGGCTTAAGATACACATGGTGGCAAACTGATGCACTGTCCTCCCTTCGGTTTTCTGGAATCGAGGACTTGGATGCCCTCTCTGGCTGTGCTCCACACATCAGACTAAAATATGGTGTCTGTGTACTATTAGGCAGGTAGCATTTTATTGTGAAACCAAGTTGTTGATGGAATAAAAGCTTGCCATAGGACTGTCACACTGGGTAGCAGTTGCCCAGGCCCACCTCTTATAAGGGACCAGCCCTGCCACTGCGAAATGTATTGATATATCACAGAAGCGAGTTTTGCCTTCTACTTGTGACATATTCGTCAGCTGCCACTAGGTGGCGCTGTGTGCTAGAGCTGCCACGAAAACATTGTTTTTATTTTGAACTAGATGTTTATTTTGAACTAGATGCTCTTGTTACCAGAAAACTAAAGAAGTAGCCTACATGGCTTTTGTGACCTACCCCCTTAAACAGGGCGTAGCTTCAGGGGGAGTGCTTGGGTGGGACACAATTCAAATAAATGGATTCTTGGTATGGTAGCTGGGTTAGGGACACCAAGCCAGGTCTGCTATATCTATATCATCTTTTCACCATAGGTCTAACATAAAAACAGTGACCTATGTTCTAGAACAGGAAAGGGGGGGTGAGATAGAGATATACACAAGGGGGCTAAATTTCAAAATGTGAAATCATAAAATACAAGCTTCCCTGCATGTCCAAATTATGTGATCCGAAGCAAACATTTTAGTTCAGAGACTCCTTTTACTTTATTATCGCATGACAGCACTTTTAAGTTCAGAACGTGTGCTGTGCAAGCATCGCTTATGATCGATGTAATAGACTATAATATTGGCTTATCTATAAAAAGAATATTGGCCACATTTAGGGTTTACAGGCTGCGTTAGGGTTTACAGGAAGGGCCTGGGGGCTATTCACAAATTGCAATTTTGTGGTATTGCAATAAGAGTACAAAACTTGCTACAAAAATGCTTTTCACAAATTGCATTTCTAAAGTTCTACTGTTTTTTGTGGTAGTAGTTTAGAAGTGGAGTTTGTGAATAGCATTTTGTTGTATGTTTGTAGTACTACAAAATATACTACAAAATGTGGTGTTAGGAATCCCCCAGATCCTACAAATGGGTGGAGACATGTAAGTTACACTTTTGGAGTAAATGTACACTTGGATTTTGTAAATAGCTAGAAAGTAATAAACTTACTCAAAAGTGTAAGTTACCATTGTGAATCAGGCCCATCTAGTCACTTGTTCACCAGAACATACTAAATCTGCAACCACAGACGTAATCATTGAATGGGTACAAATGTACTGCTTTTTGGAACTCAAAAACATTGACGGTAGTAGACTTGGAAAGCTGCACCAGTCTCCGGTTTCTAGGCATACTGCTTGAAATCAAACACCCAAAAGGTGATGAGATGAATACATGCAAATAGTAACAAGCATTTACAATGCAACAGGTCTCGCGTTTGCTCATGTTAGAGCTGATCGCGTTGTAAACTCTTAACCCGACTTTTCACCTATCGGGCAAAAGTGCATTTATGTACATAACCCGAAAAAGTTAAATCAAGTATGTAAAGCTTCTGCCAAGCGAGATCGCGCTCATAAATTAGAGGAAAAAAAAGTCCACAAGCCCGATGGAAAACAGCGAGCCTCGCATGTTTTTTCTGTACTTGGTCGCTGCGCTCAAGGAGGGCTTGCCACCGGAAAAGGCATGACATATGGGTGCCTTCGACTAATGAAAGCAAGCAGATTTTACTAGGGAAGCCCACAAACCAATAAAAAACACTGATGTGAGGTTGACAGGGCTCCGAGCCCTTTTCTAAATACAAAAGAGTCTTGCTGCGATACGCATGCGGGAGCGTATGCAACGCAGGCTCGACCCTAAAAACCAGTGGCATCTGCTGAGGAAGCTTTCCGACCCATTATGTTTTGCCCCTCTGTGCCTCTCCAGAGGCCTATGTAATGCAGAGCAGCACTTATGCTGTTCCTAAGAGGAACAGTTCATCCCCAATCTTGGTCATTTCACCCCTTCACTCTGCAGCCCACTGATTTTCTTTTGTTGGTAAATTTAAGATTCACACCCCTGAATATACTGACTAACCTATGCCCCTGCCCTCAAAGTTTTCTGGCAGGCTTGGCTCGCTAACAGCACACTCCAAACAAACCTTTGTCTCAGCCACTCTCCTGTAGGGCAATATCCATTTACTGTGCACAGGCTGGGCTCCTCTACCTGCCCATTTCAGTAAGTTGCACCCCAGCTCTCAAACTCCCATGTCTGTATGCCTCAGCAGGTGAGAAGTGCCACTAGGAAATATGTAGTCAGTATGCACAGATTAGCACACAACTCTAAAACTCTGTCTATCAAAGGATATCAAAAGGCTAGTTTAATTGGGGTTATAAAAGTTGTTGTGATTGCTGTAATATCTGGAGTAATTAGCAATGTATGACGAGGACGCGAGTTATACGCGTGGCCCCCATTAATTTACATTTACATTAACAGCCCCTTGAAGGTGGTGGTCCCCGGGGCGGGGGGCTGCAACAGAACCCCTTTTTATTTCGTTTTAGCTCGAGGAGGTGAAAGTCCACAGGGGGCCACACAGCCAAGCCGCATGAAATTAAATGTTTGACCCAGGGATGTGGCGGTCCCCGAGGCTGCCGGGGTTGGCTGCTCTGCCCTTGCATGTAATTCCCCATAGCAGTCACCATGGCAAAGGAGCTCTGCAGGACCGCCCATATTTTAACTAAAACATTTGGCCCTGGAAAGGTGGTGGTCCCTAGGGCGAAGGGGGCCCATTGTGCCTCTACATTCAATGTAAATAAAGCACCAGGGAGGTGGTGGTCCCAGCGGCTTCAGTAAGCCCTAGGAGGGGGGCCCTTGCGTCCCCTTCCTTTATTTTGAATATGCCCCTCGGACCTGGGCCGCCAGGGGGACGTATAAAAACAAGCACGGGAGACCGCACTAGATTTATTTATTTATTTATTTTTTGCTGCAGATTTGTGACCCCTTTGTAAAATTGTGGGAAAAATGTAAAAACACAAAATATTTTTTTGCCACTGGGAGGGGGGGTCCCTCTGGTTCCCCAACACCAGAGCTAAGAGGTCAGAGTGTCCCTACCCTGGCCCCTTTTCTTATTTTTTTATCTTATTTTTTTTCTGTGACTGTGACTGAAGCCGAGTCCCTAATATTGCCATCCAATCAGATCTCAGTACGAGATCGGGAGCGTTCACGGAGACTTCATGTCCCTATATATACAAATTTGTTTTTTCTGTAATATTTCGAAAACTACTGAACAGATTTACCCCAAATCACAAAAGGGCCGCGTTCTGGACCAAGAGCTAGCTTTCTACCAATTTTGGTGTAGATCCGTCCAGTGGTTCAGCCGGTATTCCTGTTCAAATTCTCTATGGAAATTAACATGTAGAAAACACATTTTGGGACACACACCCCTCCTTTTTCTCGGCCCCTGCTTCACCCCAAAACTTTGCAGACAGCAGTTAACATGAGCGTCATATTTTGGGAAATTTTCATGAAGATTCGTCAACCGGCGTTAAAGATATGGGCAAGTAAAAAAAAAAAACTTTTTCTACACAACTAGTTCCTACGTGTACTCAGACATGTCGAACAAACATGCGTGAAAAAAGGCCGTCATGTCCAACACTAAAAGGATTTTACCCAGTGGCGGTGCCAATAGGTAGTTATAGGGACCTAAGTTCATTTTTCCATAAGAAATAGAGTTTTTATTTTTCTAGTAACGTTTGCCACATCTTCAGGAATTTTTCCAAAACAAGTCTCACCCACCCCAGCTTCTTCCTGTAAAGTTTAAAGTAGGGGCGGAGTAAAATGGTATGGGGGGGTAGGAACCCCAAAATGCCTTTTCCCCATTGAGTTTTCCATAGGAAGTTTAGACTCTGCCACTGCCAAAACAACTGAATGGAATTACGCCAAATTTTGCAGAAAGATATATCATGAAGGCATTTTTTTGTGATTTGGTGTACATCAGTTAAGTAGTTTTTGAGGAATTAAGGCTCAAAATGTATGTTTATACACCCACCACATTAGATCCAGTGATCTGCGAGCTCAGGCACGCGTTGTGCTGTGGCTGCTCATTTATTATTCACTTGTTTCCGTTTTTCCATTGTCCTGGTCCCACCAGGGAAACGCACTGATATTTGTTTTTTTATACCGGGGTTGTGGAGGGGGTAGCCGGACCTCTGCAGTCTCCCAGCTCCCTGCAGGCAGCCCCAGGAGCCTCAGGGCCTCTGCGGTGCCACCAGCATTTTCTTTCTTTTTTAATAATGAAGTGGTGTGTCCGGTGCCCACCTGGGGCAAGTCACAACTATTCCTGTGGAGTTTTTTTTTCCTAAGTGGAGTGCCTTTGTGCCAACCTGGGAAACCCTACAGTCTATCCCTCAATGTGCGCTGCGTGGGAATGCTTAGGGTCCCTGCAGCCCTGCTAACACCCGAGCTTTCACCCATCGCTAGTGTAGCGGGAGCCAGCATTTCTCCAGCGGGAGCATTTTTCTTTTGCCCCAGTGGGGTGAGAGCAATCAAAGTATTTCCCTGCCCAAGAGTGCAGGTGGGGGAAAATGCTTTGTTCTCATACTGGGTGGGAGCAGCTTTGTACTGTCGCCGGTGGGAGAACTTTACAATTTACCTACCTGCACTTGCAGGCAGGGTACCAACAGTGTCCTAGGGGTTAGAGACCCTGGGACATCATCAAGAGCCAGACCTGGGGGATGGGGTCCCCGTCAGCCCTAGGAAATAGGGTCCCCTGGGCCACTGTATGGCTTGGGGAGGTGCAGCCCCCACCTACACTTTATTGAAATTACTGGCCAGGGGGGTGAGTTCCCTGGCCCATTCAATGGCTTGGGGAGGTGGGCCTCTTTAATTAACTTATTGGCCCTGGGATGGGGTCTCCGGGGCCTTTCTGTAGCTCGGGGAGAGAGGGGGCATGGCCTCCTCCTCTTTAACTTAGCGGGCCTGGGAGATGGGATCCCCGGGGCCTCGAGCCCCTCTCCTAAAACATATGCCACACCTTCCCCGGGCCACCCGGTGGGAGAGGGAGCTTTTAATAGAAATGGGGGGGAGCTAGCATTTTTCTTTTATTTGTTTTTTTAATTTTACTGTGGATTCACAGACCCCCTGCGAAATCATGGCCCTATTTAAAAAAAAAAAAAAAAAATGGCCTTGTGGGGACTGGGGGAGGGGGGGGGGGGGGGAGGGCTCAGGGTATCACTATCCTGTCATGTATGTCTTCTTTTTACATTTATTTTTAGGTCACGGGACAGAGTTCCGAGTCCTAAGATGGTTACCACCACTTCCTGGTTGAGATGGTAGCAGCCAATCAGGGGTTAGGATGAGATCTGTAGGCTCTGCGGATCCTCCATGGCATGATTTTTAGAAAGTTTTTTTTTAACTTCATTTTTTCAAAACTACTGATCAGATTTACACCAAAAAATTAAAAGCTCTCTTTCTGGACCAAGATCTAGTTTTGCCAAAATTGGTGTAAATCAGTTTAGCGGATTGAACTGTAGCTATCTAAAGCTACTATTGAAAAATTAATTGGGAAAACACGCTTTGGGGACCCACCCCCTTTTTTTTTTTGCTCGGCTTTTGCTTGATGGATCACCCCAATACTTTCCAACTACGAACTAGTAAAAAATTTGCTTTTTGTGGAAAGTTTTGTCAGGGTTTGTCAAATGGCATCAACGTTATTAGCACACAAAAGCCAGTTCGATGGAAACACTATCCTAACTAAAACTACCCGGTGGCGACCGCACTTGTGCAACAGCACTTGTTTTGTTAAGCCCTCTGGGGTGTGCCAGGTCCTTGGGAAGAAAGATATTTATAGTTTGCGGAAGTAGGGCATGCATTGTCCACGTCCCCAGACCGTTTTTTGCCCCACGGACCCCATACCTTGGGGCTCAGACATGCAGTGAAGGTGGAGTGGGCACGCACCCCTCCCTCTCCCTAGGCCATTTATGTCTCTGGGGACCCCGGGGTCTGGCCATGCAGTGAAGGGGGAGAGGCATACAACCCCAGATTCTCGTTCTGCCGCGGGAACCCCATCCCCCCGGGCCTAGCCGTTTTTGTATGGGGGGGTGCACGGAACACCCGCTCCCTGAGACACTAATGGCCCTTGGGAACCCATCCCCCAGACTGGCTCATATGCTATGTCCCAAAGTGCTTACCCCTGGAACATAGCAGTTTCCCTGCCTGCACTGGCACGAGCAGAGAAACCTGTGTCTGCTGTCACTTGGTGGGAGCAATTTCTAATCTCTCACCAAGTGGGAGCAAACACCAAGTCCGCTCCTAATGGGGAGGAGCTTGAAAAATGCTTCCACCCGCTGGGAGTGGACTTTAGATCTTTTTCCCTGCCCGCAGTGAGGCAGGCAGGGGAAGCAAATCTAAATATTGCTCCCACCTGCAGGAAGATGCATTTTTAGCTGTTCCCTGCGTGGGAGCAATACTGGCTCCTGCTGTATGCGTGGAGCCGGCTGGGCCCGCAGGGACCTTAGGGCTCCAGTCACAGCCCCTTACGACACTATAGTGTATGTGGGCACCAGGGCACCCACCCTTCACATTGTGGGATCCAGAGATGAGGACCCTGGGTCCGAAAACAGCCCAGGTGGGTGACTGTATGCCTCCTTCCCCCTTTAAAATGGGCCAGGCCATTGGGGGGGGAGGAGAGGGAGGCAGGATCCCTGGGATCGAAATCAGCCCAGGAGAATGGCTGCATGCCCTCTTACCCCTGCAGTATGCACAGGGTGATTGGGTCCCTGGGACTTAAATTTTCCCGGGGGAGGGCCCTGGGACTTAACTTTTCCCGGGGAGGGGGTCGCGTGCTCCCAACCCCCTGAAAAGTGAGCTGGGCCCTGGGGGATGGGGTCCCCAGGGCTAAGATTGGCTTGGGGAAGGGGTGCCGTAGTGTTCCCCTTCAAGATAACACGGAGTTTCAGGAGATGGCGACGTTAGGCCCGGGGAGGGGGCCATGTGTTCCTCTTCCCTGAACAATCACACCAGGCCCTGGGGAATAGGATTCATGGGGCAGAAATCGTGCTGGGGTATGCCATGTCCCCCCCCCTTTATTTAAAAGAGTGTCCCTGGGGATATAACAAAGCTGGGGAGGGAGGCCACTCAGCCCCCTTCTCCTTTAAAAAAATAAATAAATACACAGCCCTTGGAGATGGAGGCCCCAGAGCATAAAGATTCGTGGGGAAGGGAGGCCATGCACAGTGTGGGATTGGCATATGGGGGGGTGTCGCAGGCTAGGCCCTATAGCCAACATCCCACCACGCACAGTCCAGCGCTGGTTAGCGGTTGCATTTATGTTCTGTTATTAAGTATTAACTTGCGTTTAAAAAAAATAAAACTGGAAGTTCACAGAAGAAAACAAAGACGAAAGTATTGTTATAATTAGGTGTGATAAAAAAAAAAACTTAGAAATTTGCTGAAAAGGCCAAAGGTGAAAGTAATTTTATAGTTAGGTGAATATGTCAGTGACAACATTCATGTTTTGAACGAAAAAAAATAAAACAAAGACATTCAGCGGTTATAGTTAGCAGCGCTAGCTAGAACATGTGCCCCGACATGCACTGCTTATGACCTCACATATTAAATCACTCATTACATGTTCTCTGACATCATTTATGACATTACTGATGACATAGCAAATGACATTGTTGATGACATCATCCAATAAGTTTGATTTATAATTTACATAGTAACGCGTGACTACCATAGTACTTCTTAATCTAATTTTGTTGAGCCGGTGCCTAGCTAATGGGTGTTAACAAAACAAATGTGGACTAATACATCATAGCTATGTACAGTTATTGAATGTGTCATAAATGCTTGCAGATGACAGTTGACACCTTGTGTTTGCATGTTCCACACATTTGTAGGCTCTGTAATACAAAAAGTTTGCAACAGGGCAAAGATTCTACATGCAACATATAAGAGTTGTAAGCAGCCTTGAGTTATTAGACAGAATCGGCACAGCATGCCAATTTTTACATAACATAAAATTGTGTGCACCAGGCAATAGGCTGTGTCATTATGCTTGTTTTGCATTCTGAAGATGGTTTATCTGTAAAGTTTTCACCACATTATGAAGGCTGCAGGTAGTAAAATCTTTAGCAGATTCAGACGTTGCTCATTTTACGCAAATATTGTTTTCTTGTCTAGTGGTGTGTAGAGTGTACACTGTTCTGAGTAGATACTTTTCAATACTCTGTCTGGCCACAACCTGACCGAAATGTTGTGTCTGCCATTTTGTTTGTCACATTGGCTGGGTGGGTGGGAAAAGATGCGAGCAAAAACACATAAGGGGTCAGGATACAGGTATCCTGACCCCACAGGACACATAGAAGGCTCGGGACCCCTCGTGGGTAAAAAATAATTTTCATTGGATACGCGGCGGAACCACAGTTCCAGAGAAAAATTAGGGAAAAAAAACCACCCATTGCATCCAACCTCCTGCTGCGTATGGCCAAAGGCTGTGCACAGCTTGGGTTTGGGTGCTTGCAGGAGGGTTGACTGCTGGGTCTGGCCTTGCAGCCAACCTCTGCTGCGCACACAGCCAAAGGTGGGGGCACGAGTTATAGTTTCCCTAGGCTGTGAGTTATAGTTACTTGAAATAACTGTAACTATAAATGCTGAATTTCTCTGGTTTTGTGCGAGTAAATTCAGAACCTAACTATAACATCCCTGTAACCATTGTGTTTTTTAAAGTGTATACATGGCCAGTTGAAGGATACAGCCTTGTTCACCATGTTCTTTTGTATGGCACCACTCATGTTTTGATTGAAAAGAAATATAATGTTAAGCTGCACCTGAATGGTACCGCCTTTTGTCTGAAAGTCGTTCTGGGCCTCTGAAGTTGAAGCGGTTCTGGGTGAGAGCGACCCATTGTATCTGTGGCTGTATTCTCATCTAAAACGATCTCCTGCCATGCACAGCTGTGAGACTTATTCAAGTCAGGCTAAAGCTCCCGATTCTACAAATAAAATTTTGTTTGATTTGAGCTATTTTAAACAGTATAACATGACTGTTTTTTTTCCTCTTAGGAAGTGTTGGAGTTCAGTGGGAAGTGATTCCTGGTCACATGCAAAAGTTCTTGCCATCTGACGAGCAATCCACTGTAGAGATACTTAGATTACATACTTAAACTGGCATTCATCGTGAAATAAAGAAGAGAAGACAACTTAATCTAAAAAAAAAAAAAAATGTAATGTTCCCAAACATAACAGATGGAAGGCGGTGTTTAGAAGTCTGTTATGCGGATGAAAATCGGGTGCGAGTCTACAAATGAATGGCTGTAGCTGAAAACATATACATTTTTGTAAATTGAAGACCACGGACAATACAAATACAATATCTTCCTATTGTGCAACAAATATTTACTTGATGGGAGCTTTAGGATTTTCACCTTGCTGAAGCTGTATTTGTTTCTAAAGCAGTACCCTTTACTCTGCCACCAGAATCATAACTGTAAAGGTAAACTAACTTAAAATGTTTATATATTTGTGAAGGATACCGAGAATGTGGATTGAACAAGGCATTGGGGTAATAAAATACCACTGAACTGAATTAGTTGAACAGAACAATACATAGCAGAAATAACAATTCCCTAAGAAAGCGCAAGCCTGCAAGAACGTTATACAGATCTGCAAGTTAAACCAGCAGGGCATGTGTCTCCATGTACTGTCCTGTAAATCTCGAGGAGCAATAGAACAGCTTCCCGCATGCGTACAGATTTCATAATCCCAGAAAAATCAAAAACTATCAGCAGGAGAAAGTTTCCTCCGTCGGTGAAGTAACTAGAAAAAATTATATTAGACTTAGAGGAAACTGCATAGTAAATCGTTAGAAATTATTGGTCTTAAAATTCAAACCAATGAAGGTTTATTGAACCTTTATGAAAGATGTATTGAGACAGACGCAAACAAGCATTGTGGAGGAAATAGCTTCGGTTTTGAGGAGTGAACTGATTTTTCAGACTTAACTAACGCAAAGGAACATGGGCACCGGCAATTCAAACCTCTCTCTTATGTGGAACGAGTACAAATGCGTCTTCACACCCACACAACCAAATACACTACAAGCAGCAGTAGTACAAAATGACTTTAACAAACAAGAAACTTACACAAGCCTAAGTGCACGTTTCCAGTTGCATAAATAAACAAGTGAAAAACAAGTTTCTTCATATACACAGAGCGGGCACAGCTCAGGCAGCAACTATGCACGCTTCTTCCACACAGGTCAGGTGCAGCACAGCGGCAACAGTTGTCCTTACATGCAGAACACGTTTACCTGTGACTGCAGTGGTTCAACGGTTGCACCACACAAAAAACATATTGCACGTCGGTAGTGCATGTTTTGCATGGCAGCATTAGTGCAAGCTCCCTTCACTCACAAAATAGGTATAACATATGACGCAGGAGTGCTTCATGTTTCTAAGTTTCCCACATTACATTTATAGGCAACATTCAAACAGGGGCATTGCCTCGGGGGTGAGGGGGGGGGATGATTGGGGTGTTACACCCCCTCATAAATGTATTATTTAATCAGCACAGAAGTTTTATTCGGGCATTGTAAGATGTCCGATTTCACTTAGGATTTCTCAGTACTCAGAGACAAAAACACACACACACACTTCTCTGTTTTGAAGGTCTTAAACATGTCAATTTTTTTAAACAAAATACTGTTTTTCAAATACCCATCACAAAACACACTCCTGTCCCTTTCCACTGGCCCTTAAGCCCCGCCCTCATTCGCTGCTTCAAATAAAATTATTTTGCTATTATGATTGTCGGAAAATCTGAAGCTCACACCCCTCCAGTCTTACTGACCAAGCTACGCTCCTGCATTCAAACATAAAAAGGCATTCTCTGAAAATAGCACCCACAATATGGAGAACAGTGTTTACTGCTGCATGCTGCTTAAGGATGCATGCATGGTTGTTTGCCTCTGTTAGATGCTCTGGGAGTCTTGCTCTCTAGGCAGCACAAGCTGTCTGTTTATCAAAAGACCTATTTTCAGATTGTGGTAGACTTCAAGCCAGCCCATTGCTTACCATTGGTTGGCTTTATCACACTCATTTGCTTCTTATTTGTTAGCTCATGTGGGCTTTACTTCCCCTTCTTGCATTTGTCCCTTCACTGAAGCGTGGTCGATTGGCCCACGTCTTTCATCTGCTCACCTTTTCAGGCTCTACTATCTTCTTTTAGGTTAAACACTCCAAGAGAGTGCACATGTTCACCAGCTTTCTCCCTTGCATACTTTTCTTACACCCTCTACTACTCAGTGTATTTCTCTTGCTTATGTCCTCTCCCCACACACTAGGTAAGTTTCTCACCCTAGTGTGTTGCTCTGATTCTGGCATTACTGTCTCACCTATGTGCTTCTCCACTCAACTCCACGTTGATCTTTCCCCTTTTTGACTTTCTCCCCCTTGCACTGCTCTCTTTGTGCCATTTGCTTCCCGACTTGCGCCCTCAGTTTTGCTTTCCTGCACTCTGTGTTGCTTTCACCCCCTCACCCACCAAGTTGCCTCTGCCTCCCTCTTTCAACAACGAAAAACCTCTTTCTTCAGATTGTATTCATAGATGCACCACGGCTTGATAAATAAAAAGAAAAAAAGAGCCTATGTCATTTTATAGGCCCACGCATGTGTGGTGCACTCATCAACAAAATGGCATGGCCAGCCATTACATAAGCTTTTTTTTCCCCTTTAACTGTGCTGTACAGCATTGCTAGCAATCACTGGCAAAGTCAATAGGTCCTAAGGGCCAGACCTGTTGGCTTTACCAGTGCCGGTTTTAAAGGACCCGAGTGCCAGAATGATTGCTTATTCTGGCAGCTGTATCTAGCCAGTATTTAATGATAGTCGTGGATTCAAAATGGCATGTTGACACAAGTCCATACAGTTGAGAAGCATAGTGGTTCACAGGCGGCCACATTGACTCACTGGCAAGTTTTCATATAATGAATTAAACCATTTATGTTTTGCAACCAGTATGAGAGTCAGATCTGCTTTGGTGGATTTTTGCTTCCTGCACTTCATAATACATATCTACATATAAATAGGTATCCCTTTCATGCCAATGTTGGTTTAACTTTTTTTGGAATTTCCCTCCACTCGCCATATCTCTGAACAATACTGAAGATAATTCAAGACACAAAAATACAAATATTTGCCTACAGATGACTACTAGTTGTCATCCAACCCTAATTACCAGTGAAAATGATATTAAAGACTTGAAAATAAAAATCAGCTCTTCACTGGAAGAACCTATTTGGAAAGGAACTGACTATCGAGTGCTCACTACAAGCAGTATTAAATAAACTGGTAAAACTGTTACTCAACATAATGAATCCCTACTTGGCTTCGTTGAGAGTTACGAGGTGCATAGATCTCTATTGCTGCTAAGTCCCCTGAACCATCTGATTTTTCTTTTGTAAATAGTATAGGCTGTAGACCAACTACCACCTCTTTCTCCTATTTTTATGTGCTTAATGCTATATTAACATAATTCTTTAGTATTGCCATAATGTTTCTCCGGGAAGTGGTTAGCTATTGCATAGGTAACATTTTTATTCGTTATATATTGTAAATGTTGCAAGATTCTCAGTTTCTCTTTATTTGCTGTACTTCTCACTTAGGGTTTCGAGCAAGTACATTGTAGTACATTAATTACGTTACTTGTTTCACAAGTGTTATGTTCTTTCATTTTTTGTTCTTTTCCATTGTATAATTTATAAGTTTGTGTATTGATCCTGTATTAGCATGCCTTGCACTTTGCATACTTCCAGGATCTGGGTTGGCTTAACCAGTTTTCATCAGATGTTTTAATAGAAGGCATTCACTTGTTATTCTGATTAAGTTTTTTGAGATTTGTAAATGTGCGTAGGGAATCGGACAAATGCAAAAAAGGCACTTGATTTTATCCATATGCAGTGCTGACCTTTGGCTGCTGAAGAAGACAGACCCTTGTTATGTAAAATATAGATACTGAACACTTGCAAAATGGATAATGTGTACTAAGGGAAAACACTTAGTCAAAAGAGCAATGCCAGGGGATCTAGTGAGAACATGCGTATGGGGGACAAGTTTGCATAGATGCAGCACTGCTTATACAGATTTATTATTTGTATTTAATTCTTACAACCAGGATGTTGCTATTAAGCTCTGTAGTAAAGGGAGAGGGAGGCCTAGCTTGCACTCACAGTGTAAGCCACCTCTTAGAAATGATCCCGCTTAGACTGAGGACTAACAGCAGTGGTAGAGGGGGAATGTACCTAATGTTCATGTGCCCCTTGTTTAGAAGAGAATAGCAGACGAGCATTGATGAATGTAAGGGCTAATGGAGGCAAGCTAGTGGCTTGCAGAACACTTGTACAGTTTTGCTTCTTGTAGAGGTAGGCAAGGCAGAAAATGTATTGTGATATTTGCACAATAGGTCTGACTTGGATTTAAAAGCAAAACCTCGAGACAAGCTTTGAAAAGATTTTCTTTTTGTATAAAATATTCTGTAAATCATTTTATAAATACCTTTAGCTTCGTCACACCCTCAACACACATCTGTCTCATATTGACACTCTTACAGAATATAGTCCGCTTAAGGCTAAACTGCTTATGGGGGCTTTTGGGGGGTGGGGGTGGTTGAATGTCTAAAATGTTATTCAGTCAAGCGCAAAGTGATCTAAATTACCTCAGAGCTCCTCGGTGGGAACAATGCCTGGGTCCCCTTTAAGAGGCAGACAGGCGGGATGGCTTCATGGGGCCAAGAGTAATAACTATGTCATCCAGGCTACGGATGATACAAATATATTTTTTATATGGGTCTTACCTCTTGGCTACCAGACTACACCAGGCAGGACTTCTTCCCAACTCTCAATGCCCTAGGTGCTTTGAAGAATCTGCAGACTTCTTTCATATGACCTGGTGGTGTCTCCACATTGTACAATATTGGACTGGCCTACAACATGAGCTTGCTGAGGTGGGTGCTCCTAATGTCTCCATTGATGGTTCTGTTGGGGGTGATGGAGGGAATGGGGGGTTCACAGACAGAACGTACCTTTGTGGGAACCGCCTTGATGGTGGCGAAAGGAGACATTGCAACTAACTGGAACTCTTTGAACACACCATCCCTCTCAAAATGGAGGCGAGGAGTGGACTGGTGTGCAAGACAGGCAAGGCCAGTTTACGAAGGAAGGGACTGTCCCCGCAAACACACAAGGGTGTGGGGGAAATGGTTTGGACAACTACCATGAACTTCCAGGGGAGCACGGTGTTTGAAGATTCTGCGCCTTTGTGCCTTGATTGTATCTGGCTGTTGAACATTGTACTGAGCAGATGTCTGTACATTAATGACAATCCTGGACGACTTGTGTGCTTTTCCTTGCGTTTTCATTCTTGAAAACTCAATAAAATTGTTTATAAAAAATATTTTGTAAATCACAAAACTGTATCTAGACTGTAAAATGAAAACAAATATTTTTGAAGAACTATGCATTTTAATTGGAATCTAATAAAAGACCAACGCATTTCCTATAGCCAACAGTACTCTGCATGTTTGGATATTCAGCGCAATACTTCTAATACTGAATGCAAAACTGCAAGTCCTAGAATGCTAAGTGCGGTTTATTAAAAGCCATGACTGGCAGAAGGTGTCATATAACATGCATATACTTGGCAATTTTTAAAAATATTTGAATAAAGATGATAACATGAAGAAGCACAAATCAGATACTGATTTTAACAGTATTATCCATTATTAGCAGGCATTTGGTATCTTTATTAAGCACTGACTTTTACAAACCTCAATAACAGTCACTGAAAGTGCATGTGTAACAAATGGAAATATCATTTTATATTTATTTCAAACAATCCTTATGAATAGCACAATGTCTACTTGTCGTAATAATTATTTTAGTAGTTGTGGGGCATGCATTCTTTGGCTTTTGAGGATTTTTTGGTGCCATGGAGCAGGTCCCTAGGCCCCACTTCCACTTACCTTGAACAGGGCCTCTGATCAATCTAAGGCCCTTCAGATCCGGCTGTCTGCCTTAAGATCCGCCTCGTTGCGCTCCTTTTCTCTCCATCTGGGGCTTCTATCCCTCTCTGTGTGCTGTCCTCTTGCTCACACTCACTTTCTTTGCACTCTCGCATCTTTGGCTCGTGCTCCTTCTCCCCATTATGGTGGCCATTCTGTGCTTTGACCTGTTCTTTTTCTTTTGTGCCTGTTTTGTTGTCTGTCCCATCTTTTGTGCCCATTTTATGCTCATTCCTGTCTTTTGTGCTCATCTTGTCTTTGTGCTTGTTGTTGTACCCTTGACTCGATTCTGTGACTGCTTTTCTCCTCCTTTCTCCCACGTTTCTCCCCTCGCTCCAGGGAATCTCTCTGCCCCCTCCCCACACGTTCTCATCTCCCTCCTCCCCTCCTTAACTGTTTCTCGTCCTACATGTTTCTCGTCCCTTCCCCACCTTTCGAACCCCCAACCCACCCTTGCCACCCACACTCCTCTCCCTCCAAGGACTTACCTAATTGCGGGTGCTGCCAGACCCCATTGAAACAATTGCCTGGGCCCCAGCTCCCACTTACCTTGGACTGGTCCTTTGACCAATCTAAGGCTCTTTGGAACCCAGCTGTCTCCCTCAAGGCACCGCCTCATTGTGCTCCTTCAGTCTTTCTCTCTCCATCTGCTGCCTCTGTCTGCTGTCCACTTGTTCTCAGTCTTTTCACACTCTTGCTTTGTCTGCTCTCGCTAGTGCTCCCTGTTAGTGTGCCTGTTCTGTGATTTGTCCTGTACTTTGTGTATTTTGTGCCTCTTTTGTTGCCCTGTCCTGACTTTTGTGCCCATCTCATCTCTTTCTGCCTCATTTTTGTGCCCGTTTTGATGCCTAGATTCGTTCATGTGACTACTTTTCTCCTTTCTCCCCTGCATCTCTCCTCACTCCAGGAACTCTCCACACCTCCCCCACTTTCCCGAATCCCTTTTCCCTTCTCTCATAGTGCGTCTTCCTTGGGCATTCTCTCACCTTCAGATTCCTGTCTGCCCCTAGCTCTGCCCCCTGTGCTCCTCCCCCTCCTAGCACTGACTTAATGGCAGCTGCTGCGCAATGGTAAGCACATCTATGCCCAGCGCCACCCTGCCAGTGCTACACTTCCTCCAACTTGCAGGCATACATCACCGGACGCTGACACTATTGCTGCCCCCACTTCCCACCTCATTGTCCAGCAGACCGTTCTCAGGCGCTTACTGCCACTTCTCTTAGAGTATCACTCCTACATCACCCACCATACTCGCCTCACTCTGCATCGCATGCATGCTCCTCAACACCAGATCTCTCTGCAAACACACCACTGAGGTCTGGGAGCTCATCTTCACGCACTCCAGGCATTCTGTTTCAAAATTCATGAAGCCACTCAGGGCCATGCAAGGTGGCCTTGAGTGGCTCCGTAAACCTCATTAAAGGTTTGTCTCGCCCATGTACCACGTTGCATGGTGCAAATGCGACACAAACTGGGTCATAAATATGGTCCTAACTTTGCACCCTAACCCACCATCTAACAAACTGGACACCCTCACCACATAGAACACCGCTGGAAAACCATGCACTCTGGGTCCCCCACAACTCCTGCCCTCACCAAATGTACAACTTGGGAAAAATGCTGATCAGCACCAACCTCGCAACCATCATCAACTCGTCCATCCTTAGCAGAACCTTGCCGGACAGCGGGATACATGCAGAAGTTATGGCTCTCCTGAGAAACCCTTGGCAGCACCAAAAGAATTCAGCAACCACAGACCGATCTTACTCCTGCTGGTCCTGTCCAGGGACTTGGAGAAAGATCAGCAGATGACTGTCCCTCATTTAGAACAGTACCACCTCCAGAACTTGAGCCAGTTAGGGTTCCGCAGCAACCACAGCATAGAAATCTCCCTCCTGGCAGCAACCAAAGCCTTCCAGTCCATCATGGACAGAGTTGAAACTGGCACTCTCATCCTCCTCTGCAGCCTTCAACACCATATTGTATTAACCTTCATCACTAGACTCCATGACGCAGGAGTTCAAGGGCCTGGTCTTAGATGGATCGCCTCCTTCCTTGCCAACAGAACTCAATGAGTCAGACTTCTCCCATTCACCTCCTATCCCAAGAAGCTAATGTACGGAGTCCCCTAAGGATCCTCCCTCAGCCCAATCCTTTTCAAAGTGTACATGGCACCCCCTCACCTGTTCCTTGTTCTAACACCATTTCACAGTCCTTCCTTCATCCCCTAGTAGCGAATAATTCTTCCCACTACAGATTCTCGGTTACCTTCACCCCATGAACTGTTCCTCCTTTCCACCCCTTCCTTGCTCCATTCCTCACCCAGAATCAGGTTGCTTCTACCTGCTATTGCTTCTCTACTCTTGTACCATGTATCCTTCTCCTTTGCTTCAACCCCTAGCCCCTTGTTTTTTTTAATGTTGCCTTACATAGGTTCTCCAGTTCTTATTTTCACAGTTTCTTCTGATTCACCCCCTTTTCTCCATGCTCTTGCTTTGAAACCATCACTACTAGGTCGATGTTCTCTCCTATTGCCATTGTCAAACATGTGCCTTTCACAAGATGTAGACTTCTCTGCTTGATTGTGGTCTTACTTTAGAGACTTGCTTTCACATGGTCATTATAAATCAGGTTATTTTTGTTAAGTGTCATTCCAACACATGCTGGTGAATTGATTTTATGCTGTTCTTTGTATATCTGTTCTCCCAGGTTTCACTGATATGAGGTTACTTTCACTCCTCATTGTTTCATTATTTGTTTTTATTCCTTCCCTAAGTACTGCTCTATGATTTTTGGTCGATTTTCTATCCCACACGGTTCCATTGCATTTGAATTTATTTTCTTAACAACCTGCTGCTCTATTCTTCTGTTCATTAGCCATCGCTTTTCTACCCTACCCCTTTCTGCTCCTGTTGCATTTCAAACTCGCCAACCTATTAACTGTTCCTTCATCTGTTGATACCCCTCCCCTGTGTTACTTTATAAACACTGATGGCCATACTTATGACCCAGTTTTATTGTGTTTGCACCATACAACATGGTACATGAACAAAGCAAACCTTAAGTGAGATTTATTAAGCCACGCAAAGCCAACTTTGCATGGCCCTGAGTTGCTCTATAAATCTGGGGTAAAGCAGCACAATTCGCTGCATTGCTTTACTGTGCGCTAGGGAGGAGTTGCATGTGTGTTTGCACGCAACTCCCATGGTTTTGACGCACTCCCAGATTTACAAGACCTGGTAAACCTGGGAATTTTCCAAAAAGATACGCCTCTCCAGGAGAGGTGTAAAGAAAAGAAATATTTGTATTTCTCCTTGTTCTTTACTCTTTCTATATGTGCTGCTTTCTACAGCACACACAGCACAAGCACAAAGCCCCAGGGTGTTGTTTTGTGCAATAAGGGGCCCCTTCCTGCACAAAAATGATCCTGCATGCAACAGAGGCACCCTTGCAACAGGTTCACGGGTACCTACGTTGGTAGCCAAACCGGCATCACCGCAGGGGAAAAATGCAGAAATACGCCATATTCTTTTAAATACACCACATTACTGCCCTTTCCCTGTCACACAGTGCAGCACAGCAAGGTGACTTGCTGCGCTGCACAACAAATTTATAAATATGCCCCTCAATCTTCTGTGTCTATTTTTCTAATCTTTAACTCCCAGCTCTCCCAGTGCTTTTCAACAAGTTACACTTACATTACTTTTTGTTTCTTGCCTCTCTCCTCCACATTTCTCACTTCCTTTTTAGCCCCTCACCTTTCTCTTTTTTTCGGTCTTCTACCCCTGCCATACACATCTGTTATTTGAGCACACCTCAGTTACATGACCTTTTCAGTCTGTCTGACCTCGATTTTTTTTTTAAATGCTTTTGTAACTTCAACTATGCCAATAATATTTTTGTTTTGTGACACCCTTCACTCTGTCCACCGTTACATTTCCAGGCCTCACCAGGTTATGAAAGGTATTTTTTCATTTGTTCCGTCCTTCATAGTCTTCCATTGTTTCCTTCACCTGTCTTTTTTCTTATTTCCACAGCGTCAGCTGCTTCGTCAATTCTTTCCCCAATGTCTCTCAATTTCGCTGTCTCATGCTGCCTATGTATATTTCCAGATCTGTCTGGTATTTCAAGAGGTAACTGTATCACCCAAATAGCACAACTGCAATTTTATATTACAATGTCCAGCTACATTATCCTAATAGTGTACTGTATCTGCATACATGTTATTTACCGATTTTTATACTATATAATAAAGTAACATAGTCATTAACACTAGGAATACCTTGTTATAATCTTAAATCATCCTAAACTTAGTTAAATCGTTGAACCCAGACATTAAAACTACCTTGAACACAACAGTAAATCCTAATATATATATATATGTTCGATGTCATGTGTAGCTGCAGATACACATGCTGTGCACATCCCGCCATCTAGTGTTGGGCTCTGAGTGTTACAAGTTGTTTTTCTTCGAAGAAGCCTTTTTTCGAGTCACGAGACCGAGGGACTCCTCCCATTTCGACTCCATTGCGCATGGGCGTCGACTCCATCTTAGATTGTTTTTTTTCCGCCATCGGGTTCGGACGTGTTCCTTTTCGCTCCGTGTTTCGGGTCGGAAAGTTAGTTAGAATCTCGGAAAAATCGTCGGTATTGTTTGCGTTCGGTATCGGGTTAGTTACAACAGATCGACACCGAATTAGGAAGAGCTCCGGTGGCCCTTCGTTTTTTTTTTCCATCCCCGTCGGGGCCTGGTCGACCCGGCCACGTGTCTCTTCAAGGCTGATGGAACAGACCCCATTCCGCTTCTGTCCAAAATGCCATAACAAGTATCCATATACAGATCAACATCTGGTCTGTAACTTGTGTTTGTCACCAGAACACAAGGAGGATACTTGTGAGGCCTGTCGAGCGTTTCGGTCCAGGAAGACACTCAGGGACCGAAGAGCAAGAAGACTGCAAATGGCGTCGGCGCCGACAGGACAAGAGCGTTTCGAGGAGGAGGAAGAAACATTCTCCACCCAGGATTCGGACTCTGAGGAGATCAATCCAGAGGAAACGCCGAAAACCGTGAGTAAGACGTCGAAACCAAGAACTCACGAGAAAAGCGCTAAAGCCCAGGGGACGCCACAGCCAACAGGCCATGGCTTAACCCGAAAAATAGGTGACCGTTCATCGGCACCGAAAAAGGGCGAGCTGGTGTCGAAGTCATCCGACTCCGGTCGAGATACCGGCACACAGCAATCTCGGGCCCGAGATAGTGGCTCAGAGAAGATTCGGCACCGAGACAGCGGCACCAAAACGGGTCGGCACCAAGAGAGCACGACGCCGAAAGTAAAGAAGGTTTCGTCGGAGCCGAAAAAAGCAGCCGAAAAGGTTTCGGTACCGAAATATCCGGCCTCGGAACCGAAAACAAGTTCCTACACTGAGGAACAAGGACTGTCCACACAAATGAAGACACATAGATTTGGACAGGAATTAGAGACAATAGAGCCAGATCACACACAAAGACTGCTCTTTATTCAAAAAGATACAGGGAAGATCAGCACTCTTCCTCCAGTCAAAATGAAACGCAAGCTTGCCTTCCAAGACAAGGACAAACAGCCACACGCAAAGGTGGCTAAACAAGTAACACCGCCACCATCCCCACATCACTCTCCGCAACCATCACCGGTAGCCACTCCACCAATGATGCAATCCCCAACTCATACAGGAATGAGTCAAGATGACCCTGATGCATGGGACCTTTATGACGCACCAGTGTCAGATAATAGTCCAGAATGCTATCCAGCTAAACCATTGCCACCAGAGGATAGTACAGGCTACGCACAGGTGGTGTCAAGAGCAGCGGCATTTCATAATATCAGCCTTCATTCAGAGCCCATTGAAGACGACTTTCTTTTTAATACACTGTCGTCCACACACAGCCAATATCAGAGTCTTCCTATGCTACCCGGTATGCTAAAACACTCCAAACAAGTGTTTGAGGAGCCTGTTAAAGGGAGAGCCATTACTCCAAGAGTAGATGAAAAATATAAACCGCCACCAACAGACCCAGTGTACATTACACAACAGCTAACACCAGACTCTGTTGTAGTGGGAGCAGCGCGCAAAAGAGCCAACTCTCATACTTCAGGAGATGCACCACCTCCAGATAAAGAAAGTCGAAAATTCAATGCTGCAGGCAAAAGGGTGGCGGCACAGGCAGCAAACCAGTGGCGTATTGCAAATTCGCAAGCTTTGCTAGCCAAATATGATAGGGCCCATTGGGATGAGATGCAACACTTTATTGAACATTTACCCAAGGAGTTCCAAAAAAGAGCGCAGCAAGTAGTAGAAGAAGGACAGAGTATCTCCAATAATCAGATACGGTCAGCAATGGATGCTGCAGACACAGCTGCTAGAACTGTCAACACAGCAGTAACAATAAGGAGACATGCATGGCTGCGTACATCAGGATATAAACCAGCGATACAGCCAGCTGTGCTGAATATGCCATTCAACGGACAGCAGGTGTTTGGGCCGGAGGTGGACACTGCGATCGAAAAACTTAAGAAAGACACTGACACGGCCAAAGCCATGGGCGCACTCTACTCCCCACAGAGCAGAGGCACATTTCGAAAGACACAATTTCGAGGGGGCTTTCGAGGGCAAACCACAGAAGCCACAACCTCACAAACAAAGCCCACTTACCAGAGCCAGTATCAGCGGGGAGGTTTTCGGGGACAATATAGAGGGGGACAATTTCAAAGGAATAGAGGAAAGTTCCAAAGTCCCAAAACTCCTCCAAACAAGCAGTGACTTCAAGGTCACAAATCCCCAACACATAACACCTGTGGGGGGGAGACTAACCAAGTTTTACAAACATTGGGAGGAAATAACAACAGACACTTGGGTCTTAGCAATTATCCAGCATGGTTATTGCATAGAATTTCTCAAATTCCCTCCAAACATCCCACCGAAAACACACAATATGTCAAAACAACATATAGATCTTCTGGGACTAGAAGTTCAGGCATTGCTACAGAAAGAAGCAATAGAGTTAGTACCAAAACAACAAATAAACACAGGAGTTTACTCCCTGTACTTTCTGATACCCAAAAAAGACAAGAGTCTGAGACCTATACTAGATCTCAGAACATTAAATACCTACATCAAATCAGATCACTTTCACATGGTTACTTTACAAGACGTAATCCCACTGCTCAAACAACAAGACTACATGACAACACTAGACCTAAAGGATGCATATTTCCATATACCAATACATCCTTCACACAGAAAGTACCTAAGGTTTGTATTCCAAGGGATACATTACCAATTCAAAGTGTTGCCATTCGGAATAACAACTGCACCAAGAGTTTTTACAAAATGCCTAGCAGTAGTAGCTGCACATATCAGAAGGCAGCAAATACATGTGTTCCCGTACCTAGACGATTGGTTAATCAAAACCAACACGCTAAGACGGTGTTCACAACACACAAAATATGTCATAGAAATCCTCCACAAACTAAGTTTCTCAATCAACTACACAAAGTCACACCTTCTGCCGTGTCAAACACAGCAATACTTAGGAGCAACAATCAACACAGCAAAAGGGATTGCCACTCCAAGTCCACAAAGAGTTCACACATTTCACAATGTAATACAGACCATGTATCCAAAACAAAAGATACAAGTCAAACTGGTGATGAAACTACTAGGCATGATGTCTTCATGCATAGCCATTGTCCCAAACGCAAGGTTGCACATGCGGCCCTTACAACAGTGCCTAGCATCACAATGGTCACAAGCACAGGGTCAGCTTCTAGATCTGGTGTTGATAGACCGCCAAACATACATCTCGCTTCAATGGTGGAACAGTATAAATTTAAACCAAGGGCGGCCTTTCCCAGACCCAGTGCCACAATACGTAATAACAACAGATGCTTCCATGATAGGGTGGGGAGCACACCTCAATCAACACAGCATCCAAGGACAATGGGACATACAGCAAAAACAGTTTCACATAAATCACTTAGAACTGTTAGCGGTATTTCTAGCGCTCAAAGCATTTCAACCCATAATAAGCCACAAACACATTCTTGTCAAAACAGACAACATGACAACAATGTATTACCTAAACAAACAGGGAGGCACACACTCGACACAGTTGTGTCTCCTAACACAGAAAATATGGCATTGGGCGATTCACAACCACATTTGCCTAATAGCACAATTTATTCCAGGAATTCAGAACCAGTTAGCAGACAATCTCTCTCGGGATCACCAACAGATCCACGAATGGGAGATTCACCCCCAAATACTAAACACTTACTTCCAAATGTGGGGAACACCACAAATAGATCTATTTGCAACAAAGGAAAACTCAAAATGCCCAAACTTCACATCCAGGTACCCACAAGATCAGTCTCAGGGCAATGCGTTATGGATGAGCTGGTCAGGGATATTTGCTTACGCTTTTCCCCCTCTCCCACTCCTTCCATATCTAGTAAACAAATTGAGTCAAAACAAACTCAAACTCATACTAATAGCACCGATATGGGCAAGACAACCTTGGTACACAACACTACTAGACCTCTCAGTAGTACCTCATGTCAAACTACCAAACAGACCAGATCTGTTAACACAACACAAACAACAGATCAGACATCCAAATCCAGCATCGCTGAATCTAGCAATTTGGCTCCTGAAATCCTAAAATTCGGACACTTAGACCTCACACAAGAATGTATGAAGGTCATAAGACAAGCTAGGAAACCTACCACTAGACACTGCTATGCAAATAAGTGGAAAAGATTTGTTTATTACTGCCATAATAATCAAATTCAACCCTTACACGCATCTGCCAAAGATATAGTAGGATACTTACTACAATTGCAAAAGTCAAAGCTAGCTTTTTCTTCAATAAAGATACATCTTACCGCAATTTCAGCCTACCTGCAAATTACGCACTCAACTTTATTATTTAGGATACCAGTCATAAAAGCATTTATGGAAGGCCTAAAGAGAATTATACCACCACGAACACCACCAGTTCCTTCATGGAACCTCAACATTGTCTTAACACGACTCATGGGTCCACCTTTTGAGCCCATGCACTCTTGTGAAATGCAATACTTAACATGGAAAGTTGCATTTTTGATTGCCATCACATCTCTAAGAAGAGTGAGTGAAATTCAAGCATTTACCATACAAGAACCATTTATTCAAATACACAAGCATAAAGTAGTTCTACGGACAAATCCAAATTTTTTACCAAAAGTGATCCCACCGTTCCACTTGAATCAAACGGTAGAATTACCAGTGTTCTTCCCACAGCCAGATTCTGTAGCTGAAAGAGCACTGCATACATTAGACATCAAAAGAGCGCTAATGTACTACATTGACAGAACAAAACTAATTCGAAAAACAAAACAACTATTTATTGCTTTCCAAAAACCTCATACAGGGAATCCAATTTCTAAACAAGGCATTGCTAGATGGATAGTTAAGTGTATTCAAACCTGCTATCTTAAAGCAAAGAGAGAGCTGCCTATTACACTAAAGGCACACTCAACCAGAAAAAAAGGTGCTACCATGGCCTTTCTAGGAAATATTCCAATGAACGAAATATGTAAGGCAGCAACATGGTCTACGCCTCATACATTTACCAAACACTACTGTGTAGATGTGTTAACTGCACAACAGGCCACAGTAGGTCAAGCTGTACTACGAACATTATTTCAAACAACTTCAACTCCTACAGGCTGAACCACCGCTTTTGGGGAGATAACTGCTTACTAGTCTACGCACAGCATGTGTATCTGCAGCTACACATGCCATCGAACGGAAAATGTCACTTACCCAGTGTACATCTGTTCGTGGCATTAGTCGCTGCAGATTCACATGCGCCCACCCGCCTCCCCAGGAGCCTGTAGCCGTTTAGAAGTTGATCTTGAACATTTGTAAATATATTACTTTAAACTTCATTATGTACATACGTATTCACTCCATTGCATGGGCACTATTACTAGCATACACAACTCCTACCTCACCTTCTGCGGGGAAAACAATCTAAGATGGAGTCGACGCCCATGCGCAATGGAGTCGAAATGGGAGGAGTCCCTCGGTCTCGTGACTCGAAAAAAGACTTCTTCGAAGAAAAACAACTTGTAACACTCCGAGCCCAACACCAGATGGCGGGGTGTGCACAGCATGTGAATCTGCAGCGACTAATGCCACGAACAGATGTACACTGGGTAAGTGACATTTTCCATATATATATATATATGTATGACTCTTAAGTCAAGATCAATAAGGAATGCACAATTCAAATGGAACCTCAGTTATTTCTGTAATCTCTCTATCTGATAGAGACTTCTAGCTGCAGATTCCTTACCTTTGAATTCCCTGGCGTCACCTTCGAAATCGGAATCTTGCTGAGCAATACCCTGCCCACGCCGTCAGGTGGTGTAGTTCGGATCCACGTGTGTTGTTCGAATCCACGTGATGTTGTCTGTGGCGTCGTGGTTGCCTATAAAGGCACCACCCTAGCGCGCGTACGTCAGTTCTTTTCCTTTTGCACCTGTTAAGCGCAGGTCTAGGATCGAGCTACCCTCTGCCATTTTTGGCAGGCTTTTTTCGACCCCTTTGTTGAAGAATGTTTTCATCTGTGCGAGATTTCCTCGAGGAAATCTGGGTTCAGCCGTATGGCGCCTGCCATCGCACCATGTTGATGACGGACCTCCACCAGGTATGTCTCTGGTGCCTCGACAGAGACCAAAACTCTTGGCCCCGAAAGCTTTGAGAGAGCGGTCTCTGAAGCTCATGGCAGCCTGGCAGTTGACGTTGATAGGTGTGACTCATAGAAGGTCAGTGTCCCACTCGAGGAGGAGGTCACGGGACCCCTCCAGGAGCCCTAAGGATCCACTTATCCACTCCACTCCAGGCACTCGGGGAAGATGCACAAAAAGAAAAAGTCCAAGCGGACTTCGACATCACCACACCCGTTGGCCAACTAAGCTTCACAGGAATGTTGATGCTCCGAGCACGGTTCTGCAGAGCCGATGCCAGGATCCACTTCGTGTCTTCCTCCCCCCTCCCCATCCAGGAGCCGGAGCGACCCCCCCCCCCCTCAATTTATAGAATTTTGCAAAGCCATGTGCCTCGTATTTGAGTGGGCTGCCCCCGTTGGTGGGTCTTTGGGCCCCAGGGGGTCAGCAGGGGCCCCATCGGGTTCGATGTCGGCGGCTTGGGGACCCTGTGATTCGATATCTGATCCAGAGTGCCGCCAGTTCCATACTGTTGGCCTCCTCTGGCATCGGTCCCAACATTGACGCTACCCCAACTGACGGCACCAACTGGTGGTGCACGCCCCATCCTTATTCTGGATGTTCCAGAGCCGGAACAGCGCTGTACGGTGCTGATTTCGACTTCGACGGCGCCGACATGGCCCAGATAAGTACCTTAGGCTTATTTCGAGCAGCAAGGCACAGGTTTGGAATAGGAGGGGTCTGAGGACCTTTAGAGTATGGTTTGGAGCAGGACTGGTATGATGATCTAGGGCAAGCCAGTGGACTGGATACTTCTCCAAATACCGGCATGCTCTCACCTCCTTCTGTGGCTACGGAGCAGGGAGCTTCATGTGCCATGGTGGTGCGTAGAGCAGCCGAGGTATTGGACCTAGAGTTGCCTACAGTGCCGGTCAGGACTAACATCCTGACAGAGGTGCTTCAGCCGGGGGTTGCTACATCGGAGCCGATGTTACCCTTCAACGAAGACCTTACTGATGTCCTGCTGGGGACAAACCCATCACAGGGGCACCTGTAAATAGGACAATCGGCCACCGCCATCGACCATCTCCTACTGACCCTAGTTTCCTCACCCAACACCCCAACCCGGAGAGCTTGGTGGTCCAAGCCTCCACTTCCCAGGGTGCCTTCCCTTCCACTCCTCTGGATAGGGAATCCAAGAGGCTGGACCAACTTGGGAAGAAGATGTTTTCTTCCTCCAGCCTGGCATTGAGGTCTGTAAACACCTCATGCCTATTGGGCTGTTTTTCCCATACTTTATGGGATACCGGGCACAGATGCTGCCCCAGGTCCTGGAGGGCATATGGGTCACTCTCACTCAAGCTGTCAAAGATGGGAGAGACGCAGCCAAGTTTACGATTCAGTGTGGTTTGGTCACGACCGACTCACTGGGCAGGGCGATTTCATCAGCAGTGGCCCTTCGTCGCCACGTCTGGCTTCGTATTACTGGCTTTTCGGTGGATGCCCAGGCAAACCAGATGGACATGCCCTTCAATGGCTCACACCTTTTGGGAGAAAAGGCAGACTCAGCGCTTGAGCGGTTCAAGGACTTTTGAGCTACGGCCAGATTCTTGGGCCTCAGAAGGGTTGTGGTACCACACAACCCACAGGTCAGCCACCGTCCTCCATCATTTCTGCATCCAGTGCGAGGACAAGGTTGTGGTACCTTCAGACCCAGAGAGTCTAGCCAGAGGTCAGCCGCCATCCAGCTCACTCTTGCTCAGGGTTTGTCTGCTTTATACCAAGGAGTCTGGATGGTAGCATTGGACTTGCAGAATGAGTATTTTCACATACCCCATCCTGCCTGCCCACTGACGCTACTTGCTGTTAAAGGTGGGTCACAAGCACGTTCCGTTTACAGTGCTACCTTTCGGTCTTCCTAGTGCCCCTCGGGTTTTCACCAAGGTGATGGCAGTGGTAGCAGCTCATCTGTGCAGGTGATGGATTTCAGTCTTCCGCTACCTCGACGACTAGCTGTTGAAGGCTCCGACACCCCAGGCTCTCGTCAGCCACCTTCAGATGACGGGAAGCTCTTGTGTTTGCTGGGGTTCACTATAAACGTGCAGAAGTCACACCTGACTCCCTCTCAGAAGCTCCCTTTCATCAGAGCCATTCTGGACACAGTGTAGTTTCGGGCTTATCCTCTTGAGCAGCAAGTCCAGGATATTCAGGTAATGATACCGATGTTTTGGCCTCTATCCTGGATTTCGGTGAGACAGACTCTGAGACTGTTTGGACTCATGCCTCCTACATCCTGTTAGTCAAGCATGCTAGATGGCATATGAGGGCTCTGCAGTGGGACCTGAAGTTCCATTGGGCGCAGCATCAGGGGAATCTTACCGACACGGTTCAGATCTTGGAGGGAACTGCAATAGACCTGCAGTGGTAGTTAGTGAACTGCGATTGGGTCAGAGGCAGACACCTCTCCCTTCCCCAGCCAGATCTCAAAATAGTGACAGATGCGTCACTTCTGGGATGGGGCGGCCATCTGGGAGATGTGAAAATCAGAGGGCTCTGGTGAAATCCGGACTCTATACCAACTTATTGGCGCTCCGGGCGATCCGACTGGCATTGAAAGCATTTCTTCCTGTTGTGAAAGGGAAGTCAGTGCAGTTGTTAATGGACAACACCACTGCAATGTGGTACTCTAACAAGCAGGGCGTGGTGGGGTCGTGGACCCTTTGTCAAGAGGCTCTTCGTCTCTGGACATGGCTGGAACAGCAGGGCATAACCCTGGTGGTTCAACACCTGGTAGGTTCTCTGAACACTAGAGCAGACAAACTCAGCCATCGGTGCCTAGCAGATCACAAATGGTATATCCACCCTGAGATGGCGCAAGGACACTTTCAGCAGTGGGGAGAGCCTTGGTTAGATCTGTTCGTCTCCCCAAAGAAAGCGCAATGTCAGCAGTATTGCAGTTTCCAAGGTGGCAATTGCTCAGCGATGCTTTTCGTTGCAAGTGGAGTTTAGGCCTCCTGTGTGCCTTTCTGCCCATACCTCTTCTGCCCAGAGTTCTCAAGAAGATCAAGAACGATCAGGCTCAAGTAATCTTAGTGGCTCCAGATTGGGCACAGAGTGTGGTATCCCGAGCTTCTCAAAATGAGCATCGATCCTCCAATCAGGTTGTCCCTTCGGGAGGATCTTCTGTTGCAGCAGCAGGGGAAGGTTCTCCACCCAAACCTGTCAACTCTGCGTCTACATGCGTGGAGATTGAGTGTCAACAGATGATGCTTTTGACCTTCCTCTCAAAGTCTATAGAGTTGTTTTGGCAGCCAGGCGTCCCTCCACTAAAACGGTATACGCCTGCCGTTGGAAACACTTTGTATATTATTGTACAGAAAGGTCTATTGATCCTCTTTCTGCTTCTCTCTGATATCCTACTATTTATCCTATATCTTGCCCAGCAGGGTTCTGGCTTGGGTACTCTCAAGGGCTATCTTTCTGCCTTATAGGCATTCCTTCGGCTGCCTGGTCAGCCTTCGCTTTTGAAATCTCCCATTGTACATAGATTCCTCAAAGGGCTTGTACATATGTTTCCCCCTACGCCATTTGTTATGCCCCAGTGGGACTTAAATCTGGTCCTCAGATTTCTTGTGTGCTCCCTTCGAGCCCTTGCACAACTGTCCCCTCCAGCTGTTCACCATCAAGACAGCCTTCTTAGAGGCAATAACATCTGCCAGGAGGGTGAGTGAGATGCAAGTTCTGTCATCAAAGCCACCGTATCTCACTACCTATCCAGACAAGATGGTACTCAGAACTCATGCCTCTTTCCTCCCCAAGGTGGTGACCCCATTTCATCTGGGTCAGAACATCACCCTGCCCACCTTCTTTGCTTCATCGCATCCCTCTAAAGAAGAGTGACTCCACCGGCTGAACCCAAAAAGAGCATTGTCATTCTACTTTGACCACACAAAAGAGTTCCGGGTGGATGACCAACTCTTTGTGGGGTACGTAGGAGCAAAGAAGGGTCTGGCAGTGGAGAAGTGAACCATTTCGCGCTGGGTCATTCTCTGCATCGAGATCTGCTACGCATTGGCCAGGAAGCAGCCTCCTGAAGGCTTGAGGGCTCCTTCTACCAGGGGCAAAGCTGCTATCACTGCATTAGATTGAATCGTTCCAGTCCTGGATAATTGTCAGGCAGCAACGAGGGCATCCATGCACACGTTTGCAAAACATTACTGTCTGGAATTTCAGGTACGGCGAGACGGACACTTTGTCCGTTCATTCCTACAGGACTTTTTAGTGTATTAGTGGTATCTGCAGCCCTCCGCCAGGAAGTTATGGCTTGGGTATCTATTCAGAGGTAAGGAATCTGCAGCTAGAAGTCTCTATCAGAGCAACCAGTTACTTACCTTTGGTAACGCATTATCTGGTAGAGACTCTATATAGCTGCAGATTCCTTACACCCACCCATGCCTCCCAGCTCTGCAGATATGTCTAGTAGGGTTAGGGAATATCCCTTTCAGGGCCTTCGTTTTGCACAGACAAACTGTTGGTTCTACCCATGACTCTGCGCTTCTGGCGTGGAAGTTTGTGGGTAAAAGAACTGACATATGCATGCCAGGGTGGTGCCTTTAAAGGTGATCGTTATGTCACAGGCGGCTCCAATGATGCTGATGACTCCACGCGGAGCCGAACGATGCATGTGGATTCAAATGATGCCACCTGATGGCCCACGCAGGGTGTTGCTCAGCAAAAGATTCTGGATTCGAAGCTGACACCAGGAAATTCAAAGGTAAGGAATCTGCAGCTAGATAGTCTACCAGATAATTTGTTACAGAAGGTAAGTAACTTGTTCTTTTTTACATCAAATATATATAAGTGACTTTTACTACAACGGTTCCTAATGGACAGTGTGTGGGTTATGAATGACCTCCAATTAAAATATATTACAGGCTGCCATTGTAAAATAAAAACGAAATCCATAAAATAAAATACACTATTTCCGTATGAAACACCTTATCAAATTAGTCAAACACCAATCCACAGTTTTTTCACAATTGTAAATTCAAATACAATATATCCAAGAAAAAAAAGGGCCATACAAAATATTTTACCTTAAACAAAGCAGAGTACCTTTAGCATAATTAGTATTGAACACAAAACGATAAATGCACATTACCAACTACCTCACAATCACAACTTCAATACAACAGAAAAGAAAAGTACTCATGGAAAACAACATTACAAGGTAATACGCTAAAAAGAAAACAATACTACCTTAACAGAAGTTAATCAACAGTATTTACCCTATAGGTGCTTGCTCTTGCCAATGGCTCTCACACACTCACACACCCTCCCTGGTGCGTCTGACTGCCTTTGGCATTCACTGGGGAGGGCTTTGAAGATCCAGAAGTGCTTCTGCACCTTTCCCCCGCCCCTCTGTGATGGCACCCTGACATCATAAACCCCCCACCAGACCAGCTACAGGGAAACGGGCAAGAACTGCTGGCTCCTCCTGTGGGTTTTTTGGGGGTTTCAGATGCCCTTCAAGTTTGTGGGAGGCATTGCTGGAAAGGGGGGAGACTCCCCTTTCCAGCGATGCCTCTCACAAACAGATTCCTGCATGTGGATCGCGGCAACCACTAGGACACAAAGAATTCCACTAGGCCACCATGGATACTGCAACTGGACTGGACTCCATTTACACACACATATATATATATATACATATATATATATTTATATGTGTGTGTGTAGTAGTGCACAGGGTTAATATGCCTGCTGCAAACAACAGATCTGAATTTTATGTCAAAAGCTGAGTGGATTAGTAAGACAGGCATTTACCAGCACTTTAAAACAAATGAAATGTGTGTGAAAGAGGGGCTATGGAGAGATGAGGGGCACTTTTGCTGGGCGATAGTGAGGGAATCCAGGGAGGAGGTCATAGAGTTGGGGGACAAATATGATTATTGCACTGGGTCCAACAGCAGTAAAGGCTGTGATGATGTGTATGTGGCAAGGTGAAGTAATACTGTGTCTTTTTAAGTGTCTTTGGAGAACTTGCTGGTTTAAGGAAGAAGGCAAGGTAAGATGACAGTTGTTATTTACTGTTGCACATATCACTCGTGCATATATCACTCGCGCAAACACCCAACAACTGTTTCAGAACAACACATCTGCCTTCTATGTATGATAGTGTTTTAGAAGGACGGTTTTAGCCAGTAGCACAGATGGGTTCATGGTGGATGGCTGCTGCTCAAGCCCCACCTCAGGTTATGGAGGACAGATCTGAGGCAGGATCAGAGATTGAGGCAGCATCAGAGGGAGAGGACAAGGAAGCAGAATCTGGATGGGATTTTTCAGTCAGCGGAATCCCATCCGATCACTCATCTCCCAGCGATTCTGAGGGCACAATAATGACAGTTATGCTGTCCGTTCGCAAGCACAGTCTGTGCAGCAGGACAACAGTAGCAGGTTAGACCAACCCAGAGAGCAGGCACGTGCGCTCGCAAGCACAGAAAGTGTCCCTCCCAATTTACTTTAACACCAAATTCTGTCTTTTACCGGTGACACTGGATGTAAAGTTGATACAGTGAACTTTTTGCCAATTGACTATGTCCTCTTTTTGGATGTTGACTTCCTTGAGCAAATACTGCTGCAAACAAATTTACTTGCCAACCAATTTCTGAGAGACTATAGAGCCACTCTAGGGCCCCATTCTAGGGCATACAAGTGGACTCCCACTGGAGGAGTTGAAGATATTTTTGGGCCATACCCTCAAAATGGGTTGAGTGCAGAAGCCAACCTTGCAATCCTACTGGTCTACTCACACGGTTTGGGTGACTCCCATCTTCGCACCATACATGAGCAGAGAAGTGTTTTTTTGCTATTGCAGCGCATGGTACATTTCAATGACAATCCTGCTACATTGCCCCACGACCATCTGGACAATGACAGGTTGTTTAAAATTCTGCCTGTCATGGAACATTTGGCTGCCAGGTTTCCAGGAGATCTATACTCCTGTAAAGATTACAGCCATTAATGAGTCCTTGATCCTGAACAAAAGATGGCTGCTGTTGAAGCAGTACATTGCAAGAAAAAAGGTTGCTAAGGTATCAACTGTACATGCTGTGTGAGAGCTCTACTGGTTATATGTACACTTGAGAGTGTATACAGGGAAGGATTCCACTCTAAACCCTCTAGGTTACCCTCCCACGCTAGGAGTCACAGGAAGGTTTTATGGGACCTTGTCCAGCCACTCCTAAACAAAGGTTATACCCTTTATATGGACAATTTCTACACAGGAGTAGAGCTGTTCATTGAACTGTACAAATCTGGCATTGTGGTGTGTGGTACAGTTCGCTTTCGCCATAAAGGATTTTTGCAGTAGCTTTTTTGCAAAAAGCTCAAGAAGTCCCAAAGCACTGCTTTGCATTCAAACAAACTGCTCGCAGTCAAGTTCTCAGATAGGCATGATGTGTATGTGCTCACTACAGTTTATGATAAGAGCACTTCTCCCATCATGGTTTGGGGTCAGATGGTCAAAGCTCATAAGCCCACCTGTATACTTGATTACAACAAGTACATGGGCGTAGTCAACAAGAACAACCAGGTTCTTCAGCCACACAATGCGAGGCGGAAAACTCACATTTGGTACAAGAAACTGTTTACCCACCTGATCCAGATGGCAACATACCATAAGTATGTGGTTTATCGTTAGACAACCATAGGAAGACTCCTGTCTTTCCTTGACTTTCAGTTGTCCATAATTGAAAGTCTCACTGCGACAGAAGCAGTAGCCTCCACTTCATATATTCTGGAGGACATGGCAAGGCTGCAGGAACAGCACTTTGCTATCACATTCCTAAAACACCTAAAAGGCTCAACCATGTCATCACTGTAAAGTCTGCTCGAAGAAGGGAAAGAGGCAGGAGAGTTGTTTACTGTCCCCAGTGCCCATATCTGCCAGCCCTGTGTTTTCCTACGTGCTTTATGCTGTATCATACAAAAGTGAAGTAGTGGGAAATTGACTGAAGTTGAGCTGCCATTAGGTAAACCATTCAATGACTGTACATGGATACCTACCATCCATGAGCCACTACTTCACTAGGCAAGCAGCCATATAATTTTAGTTACTCTACTTGAGGAAATCATGGACTTACTTATGGCCTGCTTGACACCTCTATTTGCCGTCAGAATGTGGTAGGTGCTCTGTTCATCAATTGAAAAGTGCATTATAGTCCCCACACTGCACATACTGGTGGACAGAACGCAGGCCACATTGTCACAGAGTACCCTGTGTGGCAAAATGTTAAAGGCTTGACTGTTTTTTTTAAAGTGTTTGTTAGGTAACTTATGTATTCTACACAAGGACCGCCCTGATTGCCCATGAGAACCAGAGTAAGTGTAATAAACAAAGCAAATGTTCTGTGAGACTTATTCACCAACTTGCTTTAAAAGTGTTCAGACTCAGTTAGTAGTCAGTATTTTAACCAATGTTATTGCAAAGGGGTACAGGACACAACATCTTGTACAATGGTTTTCACATCTTTAGTATAAGAATTGAAAACAGTCATCATACAAGATATTGTGTCCTGTACACTTTTTAATACCATTCGATATGATACAAGTTAGAAACTTGAGTTTTCACACTTTCAAGCAAAAGTAGTGCTTGGTGTTGGTGAATAAGTCCCATATGACATTTGTTTGGCTTATTGCTTTAGAGAACTTACGCAGTATTCCCCAGCATGTTTGCCTTAGTTTCAACTGTAGTTATGCTCGCTCAGTTTAAAGAACAGGCCTCGAAAGGCATACTTGAACACCCGCAACTTGCACCCACAAACTGGAATGAGTTGGATTTAGCACAGTAAGTGTGCTGATGAAAGACACATTTTCTTGAGCTTCAAGTAGCTACGGACGAAAGGCATTAGTATAGGTTCACTTGCAATTATACAGGATTAGTCAGGACTCTGAACACAGAGACATGAATGGGTAAGAAAAGCTTATGGTAGTGTTGCTTTCTCAGGGATATTGCATAGGTAGAAAACAGATAGTAAAGACAGTACAGAGACACATGCCATGACTTCATCTTCACCTATGGCTTCAAACCCATTAATGCTGCACTCGCCCGATACCAATTTACTATGGCACGGATGGGCAAATGATTGACCTCCTTGCCATGTTCATCCTTCGGCAGAACATAGTAGATGTTCAGTTTGCTGTATAAGTGCATTACAGTCACAGCTCTGCACATACCGTGGATGGGACATATGCTACATTCTCACAGACTACCCTGTGTGTTAAAAACTACATTTCTTCATAGTTTATGACATTCTCGTAAGGCACGGTTTTTCTCTGAAGACTTAGGGGAAATGCTTGGTGGTATGAAGTTTGTGGCTCTCTGCAGATTCCAGAACTTTCCATCACAGAAAAGTGAGGAAAATGTGTGTTTTTTTTTTTACTTCAATTGAAGTTTGAGGTTTGCAAGGGATTCTGGGTAAAAAAGAAAAAAAAGAAAAAACCATGGCGAGCGCCATGCAAGTCAGCCCACCCTGGATACCCCTAGGTGTCTAGTTTAAAAAAATTAACAGGTCGTCTAGGTTTCCCTAAGTGCCAGCTGAGCAAGGGTCAAAAATCTACAGCTACCCACACTGGAAAAAAAGGGTCCGTTTATGGTGGAGAAACATGCTGCATCCATGTTGTGCTTTGAGACATTGCCTGTTGTGGCCTAGGTCTACCCATACAAGTGAGATACCATTTGTATGAGGAGATTTGGAGGAATGCTGGGTAGAAGGAAATGTATGGTACATGGCAGATTCCTGAACTTTCCGTCACAGAAATGTGAGGAAAATGTTTTTTTTTTCTTTTCTTTTTTTAGTCAAGGTTCAAGGTTTGCAAGGGATTCTGAGTTTTAAAAAAAACATTGCGAGACCCACGCAAGTCAGCCCACCCTGGATACCCCTAGGTGTCTAGTTTCCAAATATATACAGGTTGGCAGATTTCCTTAGGGCAAGCTGAGCTGGGGTTCCAAATCTAGAGCCAGGCACATTCGAAAAAGGGTCAGTTTTCAGTGGAAAGATGTGATGTGTCCATGTTGTATTTTGGGCCGTTTCCTGTGGCGGGCACTAGGCCTACCAATACGAGTGAGGTACCTTTTTTATCGGGGGACTTGTGGGAGCACAGAATAGTAGAACATTTATTATTACCATTTGGATTGCACTGCATTTGTGCCTTTCAAATGTAAGCCAGTGTATAAGAAAGATGACATTTTGAACAATACCCTCCAAATCATACGCTAGTATGGGTACCCACAAATTATGAGATGTAGAAATAACCACTGCTCCTAAACTCTATTTCTTGTGCTCATTTCAGAAATACATAGGTTTCATTGATATCCATTTTTCACTCTACATATTTTTATATAAGAATTGGTCTATACTCGGTACTCGATAAAAACCCATTGTACAGTGCAGCTCAGTAGTTGGCTCTGGGTAACTTGGGTTGCTGGAGAACCTACAAATCCTATGGGCCAGATTTAAGTGAAAATGGTGGTGTGCGTCGCTGAGCAAAATTTGGCAGCATAATTTTCAAAATGCAGGGACGCACCGTATTTACAATAATGCAGTGCACCCCGGAGTTTCCCCCTGCACTGGCGCCAAATTTGCTGGCGCAAGGCAACGCAACCACCCTTGCACCATAGTGCAAGGATGGCTGCATTGAGGAGGAGATTGTTTTTGTGCAGAAAGGGACCCTTTCCTCTACAAAAACAATCTTCAATTGCGATTTGCTCCTTCTATGTGTGCTGAAAAATGCAGCACACTTAGAAAGAGCAAAAAACAAGGAGAAATGAAAGCATTTCTACTCGTTGTGACACTCTAACGCCACCCAAGGGGTAGCGTTAGATTTTGGTGCTGCCTCAGGTTTACGAAAACTCGTAAATCTGGGGCAGCATCAAAATGCAATGGATGTTGCTGTGGCACGCCCACCTCAACACCCATTGCATACCCCTTCCATGCAAAGTGCTGCATGTGAAAGGGCCATATTTGCAAGGTGGCATAAAGCCACAAAAAGTGGTTTAACGCCACCTTGTAAATATAGGGCAGTGCATAGCGCCACCGGAGCGTCACTAAAAGTGACACTTCCTTGGCGCTAAGGGCTCCTATATATGCCCCTATGCAACCAGAAGGGTCTAGCGGACGTAATTTTATATTGCTTTTGTCAATCGGCCATCATGACAAAAAGGTACACGTAAATGTTGTCACAAATTACTGTTTTTTCCTACTCATTTCCAAAATGTCTTTATTTTACATTAGGAAAACCTTGAGGGATTTACACGTGACCCCTTGCTGAATTTGGAATTTTGCCTTCTTTTCAGAAATCTACAGCTTTTCTGGGTCGCCCTTGGGTTTCACACTGATTTCCACCACAAGCTGTATGTAGATAGAGAGCACAAAAAGAAAGAAAATATCTACTTCTTACGAAAGTGCCAGAACTGTGGTACAACATTAGGAAGCATATTTAAGAGCCCCTAGCACCACCTTAGCACTGCCATAGCATCATTTTTTTGACGCTAAAGTGGCTTTTTCCATGCGTCATATTTACCAAGTGGTGCAATGCATGCATTGCGCCACTTTGTAAATTCTTGCGCCACACTATGCTGCGCCAGGCTCACCGTATGCAAGGGGGTGTTCTGGCGCTAGGAGGCCTGCAAATATGGCATGCAGTGAAATTTAACAGATTTCTCTGTGCCATTTTTGGTGTCATTTTTAACCCCTGCTCAGAGCAGGTGTTAAAATGACACTACCATAGAAACCTCTGGGCCTCCTTGCACTTTGCTACACAAGCGTCAAATGTTTTGACGCTATTGTAGCAAAGACCCACAATAGCCTAACATTTTTTGATGCTATTGTGCTAATGACTGCCATGGTGCGCCGTATTATAAATATGGCGCAACCATGGTGGTGTTAGGTATCCGTGGGGGGGGGGGTTCAGAAAAAGTGCCAAATCAGTTTTGATGCACCACTTTTTCTTAAATATGGGCCTAGGTTTTTTGATTCAGCTCTGCATGTTCCTGAAAGCTGGGAAGATGATGACTTTAGTACAGCAAACAGTTTGTGGATGCCACTTTTAGGTTAAAAAAAAAAAAATACACTTATCTGGAACAATTTTTCCCTATTTTTCTTTTTTTTTTTTAAATAAATAAATGTTGCTATATTTTGCCTGTTTTCTCAGTTCCCCTCCAGACGAATCCACAAACCCTGGGTGCCTTCAGAATCCACAGGATGTTGGGGGAAAAAAGAAAAAAAGGCCACAATTTTGGCATGGATACCTTATGTGGAAAAAAGTAATGGAGCCTTAAGTGTGAACTACCACAAACAGACGAAAAAGGGCTCAGCATCTAATGGGTTAATACAAATATAAACATTTACAACATTAATACAAACCAGAGAAACTTAACTAACGTGGTAAATAGAAAAACTAACACTACAGTAATTATACTTTCTTTTTCATCGCTGTCAGCTCCTTCAAACCATGTATGTGCGCTTAGCAAGTGGTTTAAATAACCTCTCCCTTGTCCTTTTGTCTCATAGACATGGTAACATCTCAAAACAGGCACCGGGGGGCCAGCACACTGGATAGTAGACCATCACACAGGGTTGTCAATGTCAAGAGAGAAGCCAGGGCAATGTTACAAATCTTACCGCCTCCATTAGAACAGTGGAAGGGCTGGAGGGTCCTGCTGATAAACTCATTTAGGTAAATCTTCCCCACTCAATGGCAAGATCCCTCACTGCTGGAACGCTGGCTACACTACGCATTTTGTCCAATAACAAAGAGGGAGAAGGAGGTTTTGGTAGGGCTGAGTCTGTCCTCCTTATAGCCTATATTACATTACAAAAAGGGCCAGCCCAAAGGAGCTTCCACAGCGTGGAATGAAGAGAAAGAGGAGTATCTTTTTTGTGTGTGAAAAACCCTCACCCACCAGGATTACCCCTTGGTGGCATGCTTCATTATTGGGTTCCTCCCGTTCTGCTGCGGAACGGGGCGTGCTATGACAGACGGAATACGTGGGAGCACTGTTGCAGTTTCATCAATGTGAATTTTGAGAAGGATAGGAGTGGTGGGGTCTTAGGTGAGTTAAAAATACCTGCCTCTGGGTGGTATTACTAATTTAATATGTTTCACAGGGGCGGTATGGTTAGAAAAAGGGGCGTTGGAGGTGGGGTATATTATGTACCTTGCCTCTTGGTCGATCTACATGTTTCAGAGCCTACCCTTAGACTCCTCTTCACCACAGTTGTCTTCACAGACTTGTGACCATCTCCATCTTCAGTCTAAAGAGAATTCTGCAGCTCCAAATGGCCGTTCTGCATTTCTCACTCTGTAGCTGGTTCCTATCAGAATATGCCCTACTGGTGTGAAAGTGTGCTACACCTGTGTGAAGTACACTGAACAAACCCGCATTAAGCAGGCTGCAACCAGCTGGCCCACCCACTGCTTAATTTGAGCCAGTGGTTTCCAGTGCTGGGCACTGGTACTTATTTTCGAGGGCCAGCACTTATTTTTCTGCCACAAGCATTTACTGCGAGCAAAAGACACATGAGAAAGAAGGACGAAGAGGAAAATCAAAAAGCATCACGAAAGGAGAAAGCAGCAAGAGTGATCTGAATTTGCAGGGAGTGGCTGCGAATGGATTAAAGAGGCCCGAGATGGCTTCAGGATCACGCTTTCTCAGTTTCGCGATCTCGCGTGTTCCAAAGGAGAGATTTGGGCACGGCACGTTTTTATCTGCAGGTTAAGCACCGCACCCACCACGGTCAGAACATGTTAACACCTGCAGTGGCATTCAGTCTTGCTGTCTTCAATCACTCACCTCAGTAGCTCTGCAACCCCCCAGAAAAATATGAAAATGGGGGCTCGAGTTGAACTTGTTACCACTGTGGGACCCAGTCTCATACACGTGCCTTTTCAGAAATTAAAAACATTTAAAGACACAACAGGCTTTCGTTAACAAACAATCTTGCATGACCATCAAACACAAATCGCTTTTTGAAATCTTAACAGGTCATCTGAAGAAAATCAAGGAGTGGCAGAAACATAGCCTAGAGAAAGGCAGCATGTGATAAATTCACTGAATTTCAATTCCAAACTACAGTGACATCCAAATAAGAACGAGGCTTCTTTCTGTGAGACTTGAAGACCAATTAGACCAATTGAGTGCTATTTTATAGTTGGGATTATGCACTTCATTGTAGAGAACTGATGAACTATAAGAATTACTCTGTACCCTAGAATGGCGCTAAACTATCTCACTTCACGGCATACCAGAGTTGTATTATCAAACATTGTCCAGGGATGATAGCTGTAAAAATAGAACTGAACGGGCTCAGCTGCTTACTGTCTGGATGGGAAAGCAGTGAATGTCATTTTGTCACTGCTAATGTTATATTGCCATATGTCCTCATCTGAGTGCTGTTCTTCTCTGAAATGTGCAGTATGATATGAGCTGCATAATGTGCTTAACTTGCACGCAGATCCCACGCAGAGGCCTAGAATGTAGGTGCTGCCTTGAAATACAAGTTAGTAAGCCTTACTGGATGACTCCTTGTAAAAGCAATTGCCATCAGTGACACCGCAGCATCACAAAAAGTGCTATGCACTATACCACATTTACAAGGCGGCGGAAAATCAATTATTGTGCCTTAACACCGCCTTGTAAATATGGGCCCCTCCGACGCAGTTTTCTGCGTGCAATGTGTGTTGCTGTGGGCGTTCCACTGCGACACCCATTGCTTTTGATGCTGCCCCAGATTTACAAGGAATCGTAAATCTGTTGCAGCGCCAAAAAGTAATGCCACCCCAGGGGTGGCATTAGCATGGCGCAGCGAGGAAAATTACTTTTATTTCTCCTTGTTTTGGATTTTTCTATGTCTGCCTCATTCTGTAGCACACATATCAAGAGAAAAACGCCATCAATGACTGTCTATGTGCAGGAAGGTGTTCCTGCACAGAAACAATCATTCAATAATGATGATTAGCTACTTCTAAGTGTGCTACATTCTGCAGGACAGATAGAGGTGCCAAATTGCCATTGTAGATTGTTTATGTGCAGGAAGGGACACCTTCCTGTACATGAACAATCATTCCCTTAAATGCAGGCACCCTTGCACTATGGTGCAAGGATGCCTGCGTTGGCAGCTAAATTTAGCGCCAGCACTAGGGGAAACGGGTGAGCTGTATTTTTGAAGATACAGCGCATCCCTGCGTTTCAGAACTGACTCAGTACAGTGCTGCCAATTTTGGTGTAGCGCTCCGCCAGTTCTTTGTAAATTTGCCCCAATATTTTGTATCATGAGTAATATGCTCAAATACATCTCTGATTTGTTTCCTCTTTCATCAACTTCCAAGCAATACACGATTCGAGATTGGGAAATTCTGAACTAAGTTCCAGTTGCAGCAACCATGTATCACCATTGCATAGCAAGGATGCTGGACATCTGGTTTGACATAACTTCACACTTTTTATCTGACTGGAGTTTGACATCCCCCGTCTTTTCTTTGGAGTTGGCCCCCTGCCTTCCGTGTTGACCTCAACCACTAGAAATGCCATCAATGGTGCAGCCTGTATTTCCCAAACTCTGCCTTTCAACATTCTGAAAGTGACACTTTTCTTCTTCCCCTGGAAAGACAGTGTATAATTTTTAGGGTAGAGCGCAAGCACTCCGTCCCTGTTGTAATCTCCCTTTGGACTTTTAACCACGCCCATGTCACGCCTGTCACTTGCATTGTTTCGTGGGCTTGCCTTTTCAAATTCACTTGATTTTATTAGTGAAAGGCATGCATACGTCATGCTTTTTCTGGTGTTTAGCCCTCCTCGAGCGCACTGGCCAACTACTGCGTTTTACATAGCGCGATCAAGCTTGTTTTTTTCTTTCAATTTATGTGGCAAGAAAAGTCCGGTTAGAAGTTTACAATGCTAATAACTCTAACTCTAGCAAATGCGAGACCCGTCACATTGCAAATGTTTGTTCTTCTTACTGTTGCCTGGAGAGGCGGAGGGGGCACTTAGAGCCATGCGGGGCTCTCCCTCTCTGGCCTGCAATGTAGAAAGCTGGCTCTGTATATACTATATCAAAATGAGATATAGGCCCATATTTATAATTTTTGACGTCAAAAACTTTACCGCCGGCTAACGCCATTCCAACGCGCCATGCGGGCGCCTTATTTATGGAATGACTTTAGCCGGCGCTGCGGACTGGTGTGCGTCAAAAAAATGACTCACACCAGGCAGTGCCGGCGTATGGGAAAATGGGGGTTGTGCGTCAAAAAATGGGGCAAGTCAGGTCTGAGGCAAAATTCAGGCTTCAAACCGGATTTGCGCCATTTTTTTTTACGCCCAACCTCCATTGACATGACTCCTGTCTTAGCAAAGACAGGAGTCATGCCCCCTTGCCCAATGGCCATGCCCAGGGGACTTATGTCCCCTGGGCATGGTCATTGGGCATAGTGGCATGTAGGGGGGCCCAAATCAGGCCCCCCTATGCCACAAAAAAATCGGAAAAAAATACTTACCCGAACTTACCTTTACTTCCCCGGGATGAGTCCCTCCATCCTTGGGTGTCCTCCTGGGGTGGGCAAGGGTGGCAGGGGGTGTCCCTGGGGGCAGGGGAGGGCACCTCTGGGCTCCTTCCGAGCCCACAGGTCCCTTAACGCCTGCCCTGACCCAGGCGTTAAAAAACGGCGCCCATCAGGCTGTGCGCCGTTTTTTAAGGCCCATCCCCTCCTGTGCGTCAAAATGACGTCAGAGTATAAATATGGGGCACAGGCCTTAAAGTCATTTTTTGGAAGGGAACGCCTACCTTGCTTATAATTAACGCAAGGCTGGTTCCCCCTTCCAAAAAATGACGCACATGGTGGAATTTTGACACCCGCGGGGTCGGACGTCAAAGTATAAATATGGGGCAGGGTTTGCGCTGATTGTGCGTCAAACTTTTTGACGCACATTCGGCGCAAACAGAGTATAAATATGCCCCATAGTGTGCACAGAGACCAGGGGTTCCCCAGAGGCTTAACAGAGGCTAAAGTAGATAATACTAATGCTCACTTTTGTGATAGTGTGGTTGAGCAGTTAGGCTTATCAGAGGGTAGTGCAAAGCATGTGTTGTACACACACACACAGACAATACAAGCAGCATACACTCAGTGACTTAACTCCAGACCAATGATTTTTATATAACAAAAAAATATTTTCTTTATTTATTTTTAGAACAGCAAGATTCAATTTGCAGGTAAGTACTTCAATAGATTTGTATTTCATACATGTATCAACAGTACTTTGTTTGATATCGATAAGTTATACAGTTTTTTAATTATTTGCAATAATCTGTTTTAAAAATGGACACTGTCAATTTCAGAAACGGTTCCTGGGGGGGAGAAATGTTAGTTTGATTTGCAGGTAAGAACAACACTTACAGTATCAGTTTACGGGTTTTAGGAAGTTCACCGGTTGGGATTCCAGTTTAACCCAAACACCCAGCAACACGGACCCAGCCAGGCGCAGTAGTCAAAGATGACCAAATTTAACGTGGGCTCCTATGGAGACAGGGGGTACTCAGAATCTGGCCTGGCTGCAGGTACGTACCCCCAGCTCGGAGGGCATATAAGTACCCACGACCTGGAGGGCAGACCATGGGGGATTGAAGGAGCACTGGAGGGGCCACAAGTAGGCACCAAACATACACCATCAGTGGCACAGGGGCGGCCGGGTGCAGGGTGCAAACAGGACATTGGGCTTCTAATGCTGGTCTATGAGGGGGCCCCGGGGGTAACTCAGAGGCTGCAGATGAGGTCCAGGGGGTGTCTTAGGCACATCACCAGTTGGACAGGGAGGAGGACTGCCTGCTAAACGAGGCTGCACCAAGTGTCGGTTTCTCCAAGGCCTGGGAGCTGCGGGTGCAGTTGGTCCTTTGGTGTTGGATATCTTCGTCCGGAGCTTCCGCGGTCAGGGGGTCCTCAGGATTCCGTCTGCAGGCGCTGTCGTGGAGAGGTCAACCCAGGTTAGGCACTTGCTCGCAATCGCCTGGGGATCCTCTCTAGCTGGGTGGACCACCTGGACACGGGCCGTGGGCGTCGGGTGCAGGGAGGTCAGGACTAACGCATTCGGAGTGAGGCTGGAGTCCTTGATTGGACAGGGCCTCTGTCCTCTGGAGTTCTTGGTCCTTTTTGGGTGCAGAGCAGTCCTCTGGAGCTGGGTAGAGGTTGCTGGTCCTGCTGGGTGCTTCGCTGTTCGTTTGCAGGTTCTTTCAAGCCGGAGACAGGCCAGTAGGGCTGGGGTAAAAGCAGTTGTCTTCCTTCTTCGGTGCCGGGGGTTTCAGCAAAGCAGTTCTTCTTCTTCTTGTCAGGTCACCAAGAGTCTAGTGAGCTGGGTTCGGGGAGGCCCTTAAATCCTAGATTTAGGAGCGTTTTAGGGGTCAGAGGGCAGTAGCCAATGGCTACTCGCACTGAGGGTGGCTACACCCTCCTTGTGCCCAGTCCCTTTGGGAAGGTGGGCACAACCGTAATCCTATTAGTCCCTGTCCTCCAAACCAAGATGGAGGATTCTGCAGGGAGGGGGTCACCTCAGCTCTGGACACCTTATGGATGGTCCTGGCTGGGGTGGTCATTCCTCCCTGTTTTTCCTAATTTTCCCACCGGACTTGCTGCCAAAAGTGAGGCTTTGTCCGGGGCAGGCAGCTCCACTAGCTGGAGTTCCCTGGGGAACTGTAATCTGAGGCTTGAGCCACTGCCAGGTGTTACAGTTCCTGTAGGGGGTGGGGGGAGGTGTGAAGCACCTCCACCCAGGACATGCTTTGTTTCTGACCACAGAGTGCACAAAGTCACTCACCCCATGTGGTCAGAAACGTGTCTGAAAGTAGAAGGCTGGCACAGACCGGTCAGTCCTACTCTAGCAGTTTGGCTAACATACAGAGGGCATCTCTAAGATGCCCTCTTGTGTGCATTTTTCAATAAATCCCACACTGACTTCAGTGTGGGTTTATTGTGCTGAGAAGTTTGACACCAAACTTCCCAGTATTCAGTGAAGCCATTAGGGAGCTGTGGAGTTCGTAATGACAAACTCCCAGACCAGATACTTAATATGGCTACACTGCACTTACAATGTCTAACAATGGACTTAGACACTGTAGGGCCATATTGCTTATGCAGCTGTGCCCTGACCTGTGGTATAGTGCACCCTGTCTTAGGGCAATAAGGCCACAGGTGGTGGTTTGTGTACATGGCACCCTGAGAGGGGTGCCATGTCGACTTTGTGTTTTTCTCACCACCAGCACACACAAGCTAAAAGGCAGTGTACATATGCTTGGTGAGTGGAACCCTAGGGTTGCATAATACGAGCTGGAAGCCTTAGAGACCTTCCCTGCCCACAGGGCCCTTGGTACCATGGGTACCTTTTACAAGGGACTTAGCTGTGTGCCAGGGTTGTGCCAATTATGGAAACAAAGGTACAGTTTTTGGGAAAGAACACTGGTGCTTAAACCTGGTTAGCAGGATCTCAGCACACTTTCAATCAAAATTGGCATCAACACTAAGCAAAAAGTGGGGGGGGGGAACCATGCCAACGGGCACTTTCCTACACCTGCATTCAATTAAAATCAGCAGTTCTGCCTCTTCCCTACCTCGGCAGAGCCAGCAGGGGGTCTACTCAAGCCACCAGACCGGAGCTGGGCATCTGCTTACAACCATGTCTCACCCCTTCTGCCCCTCCCTTTTGTGACTCTGGTGTGGCAAATATGTGTGAACCCATGTTGTGGTGGGGGAAGGTGCTGGGAAGAGAGACGCCTCCCCCTGGAACTATGGTGTGGGTGGTTCGATCTCATGTTACTGATAAACACCTATATCCTGTTTCAAACTCTCATTTAATTTCCAAAGAATACATCATGGGTGTCTGAGTTGGGTGATGAGGCGTTATAATAATGTTTAATATTACAATGTTCACACAATCTTAGTGCTACTTGATTGTGGGGTGCAATATTGACTCTAATGGTAAATCCACCAATAGACGGACACCCCCAGAAGTGTACATGCACTGTAGTGAGGCCACATACCGGTTCCCCTGCAGTGTTGCCAGATTGGGCTTGACAACTCACACTTGGGCTACATTTTTCCCATGAAAATATTGGTTTGTGCGGGTTGCTAAATTCTGGGCTACTTTATAAATTACTTTGTGCTATTTGTAGCGTATTGGGCTAGAAATTTGGGCTAGTAACAGGATCAGTCTTTTATGTGATCTAACCAATATGCCTGCGCTGCCTGTGAAGTTGGAGCTGCCCTACAAGAATTGTGAATGAAACACTTGAAAAGTGCAGTTTTATCATGAGCATTTCAACAAACGCATCTCAGCTATCTTGCCTCCCTTGCTCATCTGCATTTTCAGAAGCTTCTATGAGCAATGTGAGCTTAAACATGATAGATTTTCTTTTACAGGTCAGGCAGATAGTGCATCTCGCTATGATGCCGTTTAAAATCCTCAACTTTGTGTTCACTGGAACCTGTTATTTGTCATGCATTAAAGTCGTACTTGTTTAATTGATTTAGCTATGCATTTATCAGTTTCTGAGACAATTTTGCAGGTCGGAAAAGGGTAACCCAGCCCAAGTAAATAAATATTAGGTTGTTATATTTCAAATTCTGTCTGCCAGGTTTGCTTAAAATATGCCAAAGCTGCAGACTTTTAACTGGGGAACCAAGTTCCAGTCTCGCGTTGGCTTAACATCCTGTGAATCTGGGCAAATCACTTAATCGCTATGTGAATAAAATAAATATATGTATCCTCGAGTAATGTAACTAGTGCTCAAGCAAAGCGCTTCAATACCTCTGGGGCACATTTGTGTTATATAAACCTGCAAAAAGAACATATATATACATATATTGGGAGTCTCACTCCAAGCTACCTGAAAATGTTGAGAGGTGCACCAAGACCAAGCCATGGGCTATAACAGGGCCTCCAAATTTGGGTGTTTTCCCAGGAGGCTGGAAGGGTGGGGGAAAGGGGGAGGTGGGTGGAGGAGGGGGGGGGGGTGGGTGCAGTTTTGCAAAGGTGCCGCAATATCGGCCCCCAGGCATATTTAAGAGCCCCTAGTTCCACTGGAGCGTCACTTTTCAGGACACTCCGGTGGCGCAATGCCCTGTGCAGTATTTACAAGGTGGCTTTAAGCCACTTTTTGTGGCTTAACACCACCTTGTAAATACGGCCCCTTCACATGCAGCACTTCGCATGGAAGGGGTGTGCAATGGGTGTTCCCGTGGGTGTGCCACAGTAACACTCCTCGCATTTTTACGCTGCCCCGATTTTCAAGTTTTCGTGAACCTGAGGCAGCAGCAGAATCTAACACCACCCCAGGGATGGCTTTACCATTGCTCAAAGAGAAGAAATGCTTTCATTTCTCCTCCTTTTTTGCTCTTTATATGTGTGCTACATTCTGCAGCACACATAGAAAGAGCAAATCACCATTTAAGATTGTTTTTGTGCAGGAAGGTGTTCCTTTTTGCACAAAAACAATCTCCCCCTCAAAGCAGCCATCCTTGCACTATGGTGCAAGGGTTGCTGCTGTGGCGCATGGCAGCAAATTTAGCACCAGCGCAGGCGAAAACACAGGGGTGCTCTGTATTCTAGTAAATATAGTGCATCCCTGGGTTTGGAAAATGATGGTGTGCGACGCTGCCAAATTTGGCGCAGTGACTCCCACCTTCATTTTCTTTTAAATCTGGCCCCAAGTTTTCTTCTACCTTCCTTGGGGGATAGCCGAACATTTTTTTTTTTTGTAAGTTTATTTAACTGTCACTCGATCGTTCCTGTCAGGTACATCTGTTGGTTACTCCCATTTCTGCGGTTGAAGGGTGTGATTTCACTGTGCCTTTTTATATAATTTTTAAAGCATGCTCAGGGCAGGCTTTAAAGTGATGTACCCTTAATAATCTATGGGACACCCTGTGCTTTGTTACACTAGCATCAACATTTTTGACACTAGCACAGCAAAGCACCACCACATCGTCAAAAATGTTGACACTGTTGTGGTAACGACCACCATGGTGCGCAGTATTGTAAATACGGAACAACCATGGTGTTGTTTGGGGGGGCAAGGGGGACGCAAGAAAAGTGGTGCATCTAGACTGATGCACCACTTTCCTGTAAATCCACCCTAGAGTCCTTAAAACCCAACGATGCATCTAAGTTATGCCCTCCGCACACATAAACAAGCCTCGGTACACTACTTCACGTATTTGGAGTCCATTGTGCTTCAGACACTCTTAGGATCACAGTGTAACTTGGCTCCCTCTGCCTGAAGTTAAAACACTCATTACATGCTGGAATACAAACAAGCAGAATCAAACAGTGATTTCCCCCTCACTACCCCCAAACACTCTCCTCCCCTTAATATATACTCCACCGGGCCCGAATGAGTGCAAGCTGAGAGATCTGGGTCCTCAGAAGGCCAGATCTGTTTTTTTTATTTTTATTATAACCTCCACCTATTTCAGACATCACTTCTGAGGCTGTATTTTATTCAGAGATATGTTGTTTTTCCACCATTGTAATTGTAATTACCCATCGCACTCCCCCTCACAGAGGCGGGTGTGTCCATGCACTCCAGGATGTGAATGAGGACTCAGAAGGCACGCACCCTCTTCTTGCTCTGTGACTTGGGTTTTGACGGCTACACTGAAGGAGATTCAATGGCCAAAAGAAGGTATAGAATGTTAACGATATGCTTCAGTTTATTAGGGCGGCAGTTTCTTTTGCGTTGCACAGCTAGGAGAGTAATGGTAAATAATACGTTTATTTGTTAATTAAAACCATAAACATACAAACAATTAAAAATCACTTTTTAAGCTTACATATGCAGCAGTCATTTAGCAAATCTCCTGTAGAGCTGATGACAGTTTTGTGGATCTAACAGGGTTTGGGATACACACCTAATTTGCCAATTACTTCATCTAACCATTTATAAGACCAAGGATTCTAACAGTTGCAATGGGAGCATCAAGCCTCTCCTGCCCCGCCCCCCATCCAACCCCCAATGCCCTCAGCACAAATGGAGAGTGCACTGCGGTGCATGCATACAGAAACCACAGATAATCATTCTATAAACACATGCCACCTTGTGAGGGGTAGAATTAAAACTGACACAGTAAACAGGGCAACCTCTTCTGGCCCGCCCCCAAAATATACAATCCTATTAAAAAGTCCACCCAATCAACTAAAAGGTGCGTGGTGTGAGCTTACTTACAGACATCTGAAGCTGACAGAGCAATTGTGCAAGCGCAATTAATTAACCATACAGATGGTCATTCTATAAACACATTCCGCTCATGAGGGGCAGAATTAAAACTGACACAGTAAACAAGACTCCTGCCCCTCACCACCAAATATATAATCCTATTAAAAGTGCATTCAATCCAACTAGAAGGTGCGTTGTGCGAGCCTACTTACAGACAGCAGAAAGTGCACTGAAGAAGCATAATTAATTGGGTACTGCAAGGTCCATGCCTTTGGGTCAAAAACCATCTCCAGTAATTTAAGATCCTTCCACCCTGCCTCTGATGACCAAATCATAAAAAATTCTTAAAAGCAATGTTAACCAATGAATAAATCGAACAGGAAAGACCACTAGTCATACTAAATGAAAGGATGAAGAATAAAACTGATTTATAACTAGTGTGTGGGCCAAGAGCGAACCCTGTTGCCCTGGTCTTTGTTGGCTAAAAGTACTAGGTAAAAGGTAGGGATGGGGAGCAATGATCTCTGGTCCTGCTCCTAGTTACCACACCATGTACAAAAATTTGTAACATGAACCTATGAGCGTATAGGACCCTGGAGCAATCCCTTTTGCCCCAAACTTTGATGACTAAATGTATTAGATGGGTGGGGAGCAGTGATCTTCCACCCCTAACCCCTAGGAGCCCTACCATATGCATGGAATTATAACACCTTGTAGACATGAAGAACACGCCACCCAATCGGGGTAAGTAATTTTAGTGACTATAGGGAGGGAAAATTAAAAAATACAACCCTCCCTGATGCCCACTACCATGGTTAAACCCCTGACACTGATTTTACCTGGTTACATGTTGGAGCTTCAACAATAACGAAGTTGCTTACGCAAGTTTGGGAGCATCCGAAATTTCCAGTACAGCTAAGAGAGTAGTACAGTCTTGTCTGATCTGTTTACAATACAATCCTGGAAAAGGGACACGAACTCCTGTGGGAGGGTTTGCTACACCAGCTGCACCTTTCGAAGTTCTACAAATGGATTATATTCAGCTTGAACGCTGCAACAATTTAAAGTATGTCTTGGTGGTGGTATGTGCCTTCAGTAAATGGATAGAGGCGTACCTCACAAAGGATAATACTGCCATTACCACAGCGAAGGTGCTTTTGAAATAATTTTTCCTTAGGTTTGGTGTTTGCAGACTTTTATGGAATGATAACGGACCTCATTTTGTTGGGGAAGTTATTAAGTATGTCCTGAAAGGATTAAGGATCAAACAGAAGTTCCATGCGGTTTTCCACCCACAATTAGCAGGGTTGGTGGAAAGGTATAATGTTACTTTGAAGCAGAAGTTAGCGAAGATACAGGCTTCCACATCCTTAACTTGGCCGGATGCATTACCGTTGGCATTATTGTCTATAAGGTCAGTGCCACACTCTCGAATAGGCCTTACCCCCTATGAAATAGTATTTGGAAGGCCAATGAACATTTGGGGCGTTCTTAAGCCAAATTCTGTATATGATGTCCCTTGTCTCCTGATGAATGATTATTTGACACAGTTAACCGACAATTTGGTTTCTATTCATCAACAGGTTCGAGAAGCACTTCCTGACAGATCTACAGGTGAAGGCCATGAACTCCGTCCTGGTGACAAGGTGATGATTAAGTCCTTTGAAAGATCAAGCAGCTTGGAACCAAGGTGGCGAGGCCCAGAGCAGGTGCTCCTTGCGACAAGGACAGCAGTTCGAGTGACGAACCGAAAGAATTGGGTTTATAGTACTCACTGCAAGAGAGTGCTACCTACCTTGGTGGAACCTGCTGTGCTGACCGATCATTGAAAGATTTTGACTACGGAGAAAGACCGTACTATATCACCTGACGCATCTGCGGAGTTCTTCCCGGACTATACGATTTCTGGAGTGTTGCGATATAATTTGTGACTGAGGAAAGACCCGTAGTGTTGGAGAAAACTGGTTGAGCTACCGCCCTGGGTTAGTGAAACGGAGAGCCAATGTGGCAAGGTGGGGGGGGGATCAGCCATGCATTAGAGTAGTGACACCCGTCTTGGCCCGTGGTGAAGAAATCAGCGGCTGCCCAGGGATAAGAGCTCCAACGATTGTTTTTAATTAATTTCTGAAAGGGTTGATTATCACTGTTGCTAAAATGAATAACAAACTGATCATTAGTACTATGGGGTTTGTTGTTGTTTTGGTAGTTATAGCAATAATCACCTGGTTTGTTGAAAAGAAGGCTCCTGCTCGTGAGTTTTTTGTTGCCACTACTCCAGTACCAGAGGATCACTATTACTTTACGCTTCCCTATCAGGAGCAGAAGCACCGTCAATCGTACTTCAATAATACTTTCATTCAGATGTTGCATCATACTCATAATGCTACAAATACTACTAACTGTTGGGTATGTGGAATGATACCTGCGCATCAAAAGAAAGGAGGAACACCTTTCATTCCTCTTCCTTTTTCACACAATGGTTCTAGTCAAGCTTGGTATACGCTTTTGTTTGCATCTGGGAAACGTACAAAGGGCGGACTTCTTTTTTGCCTTAATAGAGTATGCTACCAAGACAAAGATGGGTATCCCCAAGCCAAAGGAACTAAATGGGAATGGGAAGAGTATCAACCGGACAATGTTTCAATACCATATGTCTTCACAAATATAAGAGACTCTGACAAGAAAGAACAATTTCTGATTTCTGTTACAAAAACTAAAGCAGATTTATGTATACGTAGCGTTAGACGAATTCCAGTGGGGATAAGTGATTGTACCTTGATTTTAACTATTAAGGGTGTAAATAATAGTAGTTTTACAGCTTCACATAATACATATTTTGTTTGTGGTAACTACGGATATTACCAACTACCTGTTGGGTGGTCAGGTGTGTGCTATGTATCTTTTCTATTACCCCCTGTGTTTTTGGCCCCTGCATCATATCACTGAGATTTTAAACTGTTCAATGACATCATTAAAAATAGATATAAAAGGACAATAAGTACAAATGAGGTAGACCAAACGGAAACTAGCCTGCAACAATATGTTGATTTTAATTTAGGGTTGTTCTCCTTTGTGGGTGATGCGTTAAACAGTAGGAAAGTGAGATGATTGCCCAGGGTTGTGGAAGCTGTTACCAATCAGGCAGCTCTGGCACTTGGGAATATTACCGAGGAGCTCCAAACTGCGAGGATTGTAGCGCTCCAAAATCGTATGGTACTAGATGTGATATTAGCTGATAGAGGTGGTGCATGTCGCATCATTGGTAGTAGTTGCTGCGTTTTCATTCCAGATCACTCACCTTCAGCATATGATGCAATATCTAAATTGCATAAAATTGCTGCAGAAATCCACACAGACTGGTTCTTGGCCTTTTCTGGATGGTTTTGGGCTCTTGTTTCCGCTTGGGGCTGGAAACTACTGACTATCCTGTGTGTAATGATTGCAATATTTTTCACACGCTGTATCTGTATTCAGTGTGGTCCAATGTTCTGCTCCATGTGTATTACTGCTTGTATGCCTACCAAAAGAAATATTACAGAAATGAAAGCACAACACGTTAGATAAGGAAATAGCTGAAATGATGAGCATAAACATACAAGATGAATATTTAGACTATCCCAGAAAGACGAATGTCTTCAGCTAATGCTGAAAGTGTCGTCTGTTGTAAGTCAGTAGTGATTAGATTAAGCATTAGCAGAAGATATCTTGTATTTAGCAACTATTGTTAACATTTCGCGGAATCCATTTTTTATTCATGGCAGCCATTTTCTCTGCCATGTGCTCGCCATGTGCTCTGTCCTACCTTTCGGTTAACTACTCTAGAAAATCTGTCTAGTGACAAGTTATATTTAGCATCTCCTACTTTCGCACATGCCCAGTAAGATCTGCAGCTGTTAGTAATCAGTAACAGACAGTAATGTGTCAACTAGTCCTTGAAAACTGTTAGCCCCTCCTACCTGTCGACTGTGCATTTCCATATGACCTTATATGTATGTAAGTCTTGCTTCTATAATTGTACCACCTTCTTTTAGCCCCCTGTGTGGGTATAAAAGGACCATGCTCTCTTAGTTCAGTGTGCTACTTCAAACATTACCGAAGGGTGCTGTTTGAACTGTAGTACCACCTCATGAGGTTTAATAAACTTTATAAAAGGACCATGCTCTCTTAGTTCAGTGTGCTACTTCAAACATTACCGAAGGGTGCTGTTTGAACTGTAGTACCACCTCATGAGGTTGTTCTTACTTCCCTTGACAAGTGCTGGCCGTCACCTACCTTCATTTTCACCCAGATTCCAGAATACAGCATCTCATTTGCTCTTAGAGGCTGGATGGAATACCCAACCTTTGTAGCTTCTCGCAAAGCAGCCCCTGGGGCAGACAATCTAAGGCGGTCTTAAAATCCACAAAACACAGGAGTAATAGGGTACCGGTGATACTTGCCCTTTTCATTATGAGACCCACCGCCATTAAGTTGGAAAGAGTCCCTTGCTTCTTAGAGAACCTGGTTTGGTTCACCTGCAACCTGCTTGTCTCCGCTGCCCATTCCAGGAGATCTTTCAAAGGTGGGGTTGAAAAGAATTTGAGCTCCACATCCAGCAGCACTATGAAGCGGTAACTTTTTGGAGATGCAGCTAGACCGCCTTTAAAAATAGGATGTAAACAGACCCTTTCCAGCTTTTTGGAGTAATACCAGTTTGCTGGATGCAATTAAACATAGTTATCAGAAAGCCCAGATCGGACAATTGTTTTTCAAAAGGGCTGTTGGAATTCCATTGGACCTGGTGCACAGTTCGAGCGTGAATCAATCATTTTTTTCCAACGCCACCTTTGTATATTCTATGGTGTCTGCAACACTATCACTGTCGATATAACCCTTATCTGGTTGGCTTCTATATGGTCCTGGGGTATTGCTATTATTCATGCTTTCTTTGTAGTGAGCTCTCAAGAAATTCATCCATTCTCCCTCACTTATAATGGCATTATTTGCAGCCCTAAGACCCTTGTCAAGATCGTTCATGAACTTCAAAAATTGCCTATGATCATTGTATTTGGTGGAATAAAAACGTTTGGCCCATAGTGCTTCATCTTTCTTCTTCTTATGCACCCAGAACAATTTTTTCAGTTTTCTGCGCTGTTGATGGAGAGACATTAATAGTGCATGGCTCTGCTGCGCTCAGCGCAACTGGCAGAGAGCTTTATTGATCTGCAATCTAATGGCACAGATTGACTTTGGCCACATTATTTTCCTATTGGGCATGATACTCTTCCCGCTAACAGAGTGTTTTGCTAGATGCCTGGCCGTGAGATGCTCTTTAAAGTATTCCTATGTTTTTATTTGGTCTGGCTCACTAACTAAGGCTTCATTCAGTGTTTCCACTGCTTCAAATGCCAGTCTTGGATGTCGTCAGAGCTCCATTTGAGGCACTTTAAAGTTTCAGTATGGGCTTCTATCTGCACTATCCTAGTATGACCCAATTCTGGTTTATTGGAGCAAAGATAGATGTTTTGTGGATAGATATTACTCTATGGTCAATCTTTAAAATCAGCTACCCTACTAAACAAGCTGGCACTTATTATGGTATAATTGAGTTAAAAAGTAATCATATCAGAGCATTTTGCCTATGATGTTGGGTCATCCCCAGGGAGGTGTCCATTTAGACCAGCCAGTCCACAGACTGTCACAGATTTCTTCCCAAGTTTATCATGCCTTCCAATTTGTGGATAGATTAAGGCGGACTGAATATGTAGATCTTCCTCATCATCCATATTTGCTTCTTGATAAAGATTCAGGTTAAAATTACCTGTGAGTACTAGGTTCGCCATCTGGGGAGGGTCCCCTTTCCACTCCACGAGTACATCAATCAGCTTATCCACTATTGTTCTTATCTCCTTTGGGCTAATATAGATGTTAATCAAAATCAATGGGCCTGTCTGACAGTTATCCCAATTTTCCAAGGATATCACCAGCAATTAGGGTTCGTTAATGTCCATCAGCGTGACTTTTGCTGTAAGCTTAGAGGTTACATAGATCGCCAGCCTACCTTTTGGCTCTTCCATGGTTGAAGCTTTTACTTGCCAGCCTACTATATTCAATAAACCCAATTAGGGGATTGTGTCCATGTCTCTTGGACGGCTATGGTATTGAATTTGTGGAGATATTCCGAAACTGTTGGGTCGTCTATTTCCTGTGCTAAACCACCCAGGGTCCATGCACAGATTCCCAATGAAACTCGCATTATCACACATTGACCCGAATGTTCCTCAATTCAGTTCTTATGTACGCCAGCCTGGTAGCCTGGTGCATCGTCAGTAATGCAGAGAGAAGCAAACTCCAGTATTCTGCTTCATCTATTTTAGTTACCACTAGTGTCCAAGAATTTCGCAAACTGGGCCTTAGTTGTTTGTATCATAAGTCTGGGATTTCCAGGAGGGATGAAAAGTAAACTAATAATGCCACCTAATAATAAGCAAAAGTTAAACCTTTTAAAATGTCTTGTTTCAGGTTGACTTTAAAAAATAAAATAAAATAAAAAACTTGTACGATTATTCAAAGATGTTGAGAGTGTGTGGGCATGCCTGTGGGGGATAATGTCCTACATGGCTAAACACATAACGTCCCAAAGGTGAGGCCTGTTGGCTATGCACTTCACTGCATAGTGGCATCTTCAATGCACAGATCAAGAACATACACTTAGAAGAAGCACAGAGACCCTGTCATTTTTATCTGAGTTATTCACAAACCCGTATGGCCTGGCTCCTTCGCTTGCTATTCTAAATATGTAATTCTTCTCTCCCGCCCCTTGGGCATTAACAGACACAATCAACACAAAATACCATTCCATATAATTATATTCCATGACACACAATTCTAGTACAATCAATACTACATAATTACTATCCACATAATTCCAATGCACTCCATGCGAGACAAATCCACTTCATGCCACACAATTCTACAACAAACAATTCCAATCCAACCCACTTCATTCCACTCCACACACATCCAACTCCACAACACATGGGTAAAAGACATTGTCATTTACATAGCCAATAGCTCTAACTCTCGCAAAAGTGAGAAATTGGCTTTGCCGATGCTTGTTTTCACTTATCCGAAACCATTACCAGAGGTCAGGACTCCTGTCAGAATAGAGGGTGACAGGAACGAAAGCAGAACATCCATTCAAGCTCGAAACTACCTCAACTATATTCAAAAAAGTTCTCCTACAGACAACAATCGTCTAGATAAGCACTTTGACACTAGAAATAGGCATTGAAAGGTTTGAAGGTTAGGCAGTTTTAAAACCAGGAACTTATTCACAGTACACCTCCTCTCGATGCACGGATGCAGTTATCTCCTTTGAAATTCAATTAATCAAACAGAAAAAAACATTATTTAAAGACTCCAGAGGGTGATGGAGAAAGTTACTTTTATTAAAGATTTACCGTCTTTGAAATTCATCAAGAATGTTTCTCTTTCACAAAATAATGTCACGCAAAACAGAGAGCAACTTTTGCGGTTGAAACAGCATTTGTCATATGATTGAAATGTGGAGTAGAAGACCATGGGCCAGATGTAGCAAAGGGTTTGCGCCTCGCAAACGGCGAAAAACGCCGTTTGCGAGGCGCAAAAGCCTCTTTGCTATGCAGAAATGCATTTTGCGAGTCGGATCCGACTCGCAAAATGCATTTCCGACTCGCAAATAGGAAGGGGTGTTCCCTTCCTATTTGCGACTCGCAATGCTATGCAATTTCATTTGCGCCCGCGAAAGCGGTCGCAAATGAAATCGCTGTTACCATCCACTTGAAGTGGATGGTAACCCATTCGCAAACGGGAAGGGGTCCCCACGGGACCCCTTCCCCTTTGTGAATGATCACAAAAACTATTTTTCAGAGCAGGTAGTGGTCCTATGGACCACTACCTGCTCTGAAAAATACCGAAACAAAAGGTTTCGTTTTTTTTTCTAAGTGCAGCTCGTTTTCCTTTAAGGAAAACGGGCTGCAGATAGAAAAAAAAAAACTGCTTTATTAAAAAGCAGTCACGGACATGGTGGTCTGCTGTCTCCAGCAGGCCACCATCCCCGTGAGTGCCCATCCTCGCAATGGGGTCGCAAACTGCGACCCACCTCATAAATATTTATGAGGTGGGTCTTTGCGACCCCATTGCGAGTTGCAGAAGGTGTCTGAGACACCTTTCTGCATAGCAAATTGCGACTTGCAATTTGCGAGTCGCACGGACTCGCAAATTGCAAGTCGCAATTTGCTTTTTTCCTACATCTGGCCCCATGTTATTACACGACTGAATTAAAAAAAAAAAACATACCACATTTAATGACCCAAACCTTATCCCGTGAGAAGACTTTAATCTAAGCATCATTCTGATAAAAATGTCAATGTTTGATGCTTTCCATATGTAAACACTAGACGATCTTTGATTAACAATTTCAATTTGGTCATTGCTTGAAGTAGTTCAGTTTGTCCGATGTTATTACATTCGTCTTTCACATAACTTCCTCCAACCTTCAGAGTGAATATGTCTTGTGCTAGAAGCAACCATAATGTACAACAAAAATAAAAAAAAATAAAAGAAGAACTTTTCTTAGGTATGTGGCAATACGTAGACATTGGCTTCTAAGTACTGGAGAATACAGAATTACATGACTTTACTAATTTGCTTTTTGTATGAGCTGAGCAATAAAAGAAAAGCGAATTCATAATTTAGTTATTTAGATATTGATGTAATCTAACGAACTTTGTTCGGGTTGCATTTTCCCTTGAAATGTGTTCCATAGACACATTGTCTAGAAGTACAATAAGAAAATACATTTTCATCTGAAAAGACCAGGAGAGCAGTGCAAGTTTAAAAACCAAAGTTCTAGTTTCCAGAGGTCCAGTGAATAATGTAAAAATAACTAACGTTTTTATTTCTCCTCTTCTGCGCACATCAAAACGACAGAACTGCGGCATTTGTTGTCTCGCCTGGTGTTACACAGAAGACTGTTAATGTGCCTTTCAATAAACAATCAAATCGACTGCTTCAAGTAATTTAGTTGTTCCTGAGCAAAGGAAGCACAGTCTGATCCCAGCTCTCCTCCCATCGCAGCTGTTTGGTTTCTCGTAAGTTTCTCCTAAACTTGATCATTTTGCTTGAGGAGTTAGGAAAACCAGAAAACAGCATCTGATATTGAAAACAGAAATCATTATTTATAAATGAAAGGATATACAAATCAGTTTAAAGTTACTTTTCTCTCAAATAAACCATAAAACTAGAGCGTCGAGAACGGGCTGATTTTTAAGTAGCCCCTAAAATGCAACCATTATACATGAACACAAGGTTGTTTTTTTTTTTTTTTTAATAAGACTGCCGCATCCCCACAGAGAAAGTCAGCAGCGCAAGCGTAAAATTAAAGTCAACGCTCAGAATTGTAAGAAACATTACACTATTCCAGAATGCAAACGTGTAGAACTTTGGTATATTACAGAGTGTGTTACTTGCAAATTTAATGAGTCCACGTAGCATACATTTAGTGGAACCAAACAAACGTTTGTGTTTTTAACAGAAGCTAATGGAGCAACACCATCATCAACAACAGCTGAAAAATAACACAATCGGCATGCTCTCTGCAGCCTGTTGTAAAGGTACATTCATGGCCATCTTTATTTACAAGAAAAGTATTACACTGCAACAGTTCGGGAATGGATCCTAAAAGGAGATTAACTCCATAATTTTAAAAGGCTCAGGAAATGGGCCTTTAATAGAGGTACTGTATAATGGCAGTTTTAAACACTAGCAGTGAAAACACCTTCTCTGGCTTCTCTACTGAATCTTTGCAACATGATCGTATACATATTTATCTGCAGAACATCAGACAGTCCTCATATTAGCGACCACTGTAAAGTCTTCCCTTTCATCTAGCAAAATACTTGAAGGTGTATAGTAGGCTAATTTAAGAGTATACCCACTCTACCCCCAAAATCGAAAGTACTGCATTGTGGGGTCACCACATGAAAAAGTCAGGGATGAAAGTTAATCAATAAATAGAGAAAGTGTAATTTGTAAGTAGATCTTTGAGTCTTCCTCAGACACAATGTTATAGTTGTGCTCAATATGGTAACATACAGTCATTTCACTTGTTAATTGAAAAACTTTCTGTTTCTTTTGAGCCTATAAACTTAACTAATAGCGTATAAACTTAACCCCTCTCATCTAATAATTTGGGTAAACACAGACAAATTTCAATCCTTCCTATATACCACCAACTTCATGGACATTTTTTCACAGCTGTACTAGACAATCCTCATTCATTAAAAGAAAGCCTGCATCAGACACACACCAACTTTATTAACTTTTTGTTCTTGAGAGGGAGACACTAGCCATGGAACCTTTGTATCTACCCCCCAAAACATGTTCTGTGGGGTTGAAAGAGTTCAAACTTGTCAAACGTGTTCAAATATTCAATTGCCTCCTCTCACCATTCTTATCTAAGTCACTGTACTCTTTCAATTTATAGTAACCCGATGGACATGCCAAATGCTTGGAAACCACAGAAAATTGGAGGCTATGTTACAGGCTGAAATTAATGTCACTTAACTAAATGAAGATCGCTGCGATCCATCCTACCTGCATTTCAGAACTGCAAACCCACTGACCACCAGCCATAACGACCCTTTTCTAAAGTAATATAATCTGGGAGTCTTTTTGAGGCAGAATTGTCCTTGTCCCTAGCACCAAAGACGAGAAGTGTTGTTAAAACTGGAATATATAAAAGACAAAATAACAGAAAATCGTCTCCCAGTGGCCCTTCCTAAGGGTACTCCAAGCCAAGTGAGTGATCAAATATGTGCAGAGGCTGCAACATTGTTTTGCTGTGTTTTTTTTTTTTTTTTTGAAACAGCATTCTCTAATCATGTCTACATGCTTCCAGTAGCCAAAATGGCCACATTTAGAATGATTTACATTTTTCAGAATATCTAATACAAAACCAACCATAAATGCAAAGTGGAAGGTTGAGAAATCTGAAGTCTGCATTATGTCCTCCTTATATTTTTATGTAGCAACAGATTACTGTAGGCCTATGATCGACGAAGGATATGATCTTATCTGTATCACTGTGCAACTCCATGGCTCATAAGTTTTACTTAAAAAGGACACTGGATCATCACAAATACCAGGTGGCATGCTTTGTTAGATCATACACACCACCTGATGTGGCTAAGGTTTCAGATAAGGAAGGTGGAACGTACTTTGTCACCATAGGCCCAAAGTACTCTACTGTTATTATCTATTACAATATCACCCTGTCCTTTCTCCCCAATGGGTTGTCTATATATGCTCCTCGTAGACAGCTGTGCTTTACACATACACTTCTTTTGCAGAGAAAAAGGACATACAACAAGGCCTTCTCTACTAAGGCTCCATGGGCCATATGTACAAAAGCTTTTTCCCATTGACACAGAATGGGTAAAATCCTTTCGTACATCTGGCCCTAAGTGTTAGAACTTCATCTAATAGAAACTATTACTGTAACTATCTTTTCGCTGAAAAAAAAACTTTTAAAAACGTTCTTTTTACAAACTAAGTATGGCTTTGTCTCCAGGACCGTGCCACAAGCCCACGGAAATGGTGGTGAAAGATTTTCAAATCTTAACAGCACAATGAGAACAAAGGCACAATCATTAACGTTATTTCACATAATAGCTTCAAATGCATCCAGAACTTAAAAAGTGGGAAAGAAAAACATGAACTATTCAGCAACAAGCATCCTAAAAAGAGGAATGAACGAACAGGGGCTGTTTTTGAACCACGCTTTTCTTATGTTAGGGCTTGGAAAAAAATATCAAATATCAGCAGGGTATTACAAAAGGGATAGAAGTTTCTAGATGGAAACGTCAAACGTGCTAAATGAACCGCCCTTTACATTACCAAAATACTGTGAATTCAATTGAAATGAGTGCTGGACTTTTTGCAAAACAGGTACGACTAGAGTCCATGCAGGAATAGCGCTCTAAGGAGTTAACACACATATTGATAATAATGACAATTAAAATCATGAGACCACAGGTTCAACCAAGACTATAATGTCGATCAGGTCCGGCTTTAGGGCTGTGCGAGCGCACTTGATGCTGACTTGAATTGGGGGGCACTGTGTTTAGCAATAACTTAGAAACTTGCGATTTAATAGCACCTGCCGAAGAGTTCCTTGTGCGTCCAGCCTTCAGGAAGTGTTAGACTTTTCATCCTTGGCGTGGTCTCCCTTAACTTTTTGCCTCTGTTCCCCAGGTTGTTGATGTGTGCTGGACTCTGATTTTACTGTTTTTGTTACTCTGGGCACTTTACCACTCCTAACCAGTGCTAAAGTGCAAGTGCTCCTGTTTAAAATGTGTATGTAATTGGTTCTCCATGATTGGCATATTTGTTTTACTGTTAAGTCCCTAGTAAAGTGCACCAGAGGTGCCCAGGGCCTGTAAAACAAATGTTACTAGTGGGCCTGCAGCACTGGTTGTGCCACCCACACAAGTAACCCTGTAATCATGTCTCCGACCTGCCACTGCAGTGTCTGTGTGTGTATTTTTACACTGTAAATTCGACTTGGCAAATGCACCCACTTGCCAGGCCTAAACCTTCCCTTTTCTTACATATAAGGCACCCCTAAGGTAGGCCCTAGGAAGCCCCAAGGGCAGGGTGCAGTGTATGGATAAGGTAGGACATATAGTAATGTGGTTTATATGTCCTGACAGTGAAATACTTCCAACTTCGTTTTTCACTGTTGCAAGGCCTGTCTCTCTCATATGATAATATGGGGGCTACCTTTAAATATGATTAAAGTGTAGATTCCCCTAGAGAGTAGATGGACATGTGGAGTTTGGGGTCCCTGAACTCACAATTTAAAAATACATCTTTTAGTAAAGTTGATTTTAAGATTGTGCGATTGAAAATGCCACTTTTAGAAAGTGAGCATTTTCTTGCTTAAACCATTCTGTGACTCTGCCTTGTTTGTGGATTCCCTGTCTGGGTCAGTTTGACAGTTGGGTTGTTTTTCACCTCTCTCTAGACAGTGACACAAAGGGGGCTGGGGTGTAACCTGCATTTCCTGATTAGCCATCTCTGCTAGGAGGGAGGGGTGGAGTGGCCACTCTCATCTGAAAGGACTGTGCCTGCCTCTGACAATGCAGACTCCAACCCCCTGGTGTGTGTCTGAGGCCTTGCCTGGGCAAGGCAGGATTTCACAAGTAGGTGTGAGTCCCCTTTGAAGAAAGGTGACTTCAAAGACTAAAATGGGTATAAGAAGGGCACCCAAATCTACAGACTTTAGAAACACTTCTGGAACCAAGAGGAACCTCTGCCTGGAGAAGAGCTGAATAGCTGAGGACGAAGAGCTGCCCTGCCTGTGACTGTGCTTTGTGGAGCTATCCTGCAGTTGCTGCTTCTGCCAGAGCAAGAGGGCAAAGACTGGACTTTGTGTGCCTTCCATCTTGAGAAGAAATCTCCAAGGGCTTGATCTAGAGCTTGCCTCCTGTTGTTTGAAGTCTCAGGGACAGCAAAGATTTCTCTCTGCCAGCACCTGGAGTCTCTGGAGAGACTCCTACTCTGCCCTGTGGTGCCCATCCAGTTCCTGGGACCCTGAAAGGAGAAGCAGGCAGCCTAAAGACAAGAAAATCGACGCACAGAGCGCCGTGCGGGGAAAAGATTGACACGAATCTGATCTGCGGCTGAAAAAACGACGCGCCGCCGGCTCCGCAGCTGAGAAACGACGCTCGCAGGAAACACGACTGAAAAATCGACGCACAGAGCAGGAGAAACGACTTGCAGCATCGCTGACGGAGGCTGGGAGATCACAACCTGCGCTGCAGGATTTTCGGATCATCGTGCGGCTGGATTTTTGACTCAAGTACCGCCGTGCGGAGTTATTTTTGACGCACACCCGCCCGTGCTGGGTTATTTTTGACGCACACCAGGTACATTTTCACTCTAGCAGCGCTAGTGTGTTTTTAAAACTACTTAAAGACTTTTTTTGATTTTTAATTGATAACTTGACTTGTGTATGGTGGATTTTTGTCGTTTTGGTCTTGTTTTGTTTAGATAAATATTTCCTATTTTTCTAAACCTGTGTTGTGTCATTCTGTAGTATTTTCATTAAGTTACTGTGTGTGTTGGTACAAATACTTTACACCTAGCACTCTGAAGTTAAGCCTACTGCTCTGCCAAGCTACCAAGGGGGTAAGCAGGGGTTAGCTGAGGGTGATTCTCATTTACCCTGAATAGAGTGAGGGTCCTTGCTTGAACAGGGGGTAACATGACTGTCAACCAAAGACCCCATTTCTAACAGGAAGCAATTAAAATGTCAAGATACCTCTTGTGATTAATGTTCCTACTAGGGAGATAGACGGGAGTTTTGTGGCAGCTTTGGCTCACCATAAAGTGGCACAGAGGGTTAATGTGCCTGCTGCAAAGAACAGAACTATATTTTATGTGGATAGTTGAGTGGATTAGTAAAGCCAGCCCTTACAAGCACTTTGAAACTAATAAAATATATGTGAATGGGGGGCTATGGAGAGATGAGGGGCACGTTTACTGGGTGGTATAAGGGAATCCGAGGAGGTGGTCAAGGGGTGGGGGGGGTGCCAAGAAAGACTGTCAGACAGGGCGCCATCAGCGCTAAAGCCAGCCCTGATGGCGATGAGACTGTTAAGCTGGCTTGAAAAATCTAATTATGGTGTCAAAGGTAACTTTGCAAATCTGCATATTTCACATTATATGCTAGTATCTTGTTGTTAGACCTGGCATCATTGGAGGGGTTTCCCCTAACTTTTTGCCCTCTGACCTCTTGTTTTCTGACTTTGATTTTGCTGGCTTTTAGGATGTTGGGCACTTTACCACTGCGGCCAAGTGCTAAAGTGCACTTGCTTTGTACTCTAAACATGGTAACATTGGCTCCTCCGTAACTAGCATATTTAATTTACTTGTATGTTCCTAGTAAGGTGCACTGTATGTGACCAGGAACTGTAAATTAAATGGTACTAGTGAGCTTGCAGCACGGATAGTGCCATCCACTACAGTAGCCTTTCAAACGTGTCTCAGGCCTGCCTTTGCAGCCTGCGTGAGCAGTTGTGAACTGCCATTTCGACATGGCAAGTGTACCCACTTGCCAGGCCCAAACCTTTTTATTACCTGTAAGCCACCCCTAAAGTAAGCCCCAGTTAGCGCCAAGGGCAGGTTGCAGTGTTCTTAAAAAGGTGGACATGAATTTAGTTTAAACTGTCCAGACAGTGATAAACTCTTGAATTCGTTTTTCACTATTGCAAGGACTATCTCTCCCATAGGATCGCATTGAGATTATCTTAAAACATTTTGTAAAAATAATTTCAAATTGGGAAAATATAGAAATATGGCGTTTGGTATTTCTGGACTCACAATTTAAAATCACAACTTATAGAGAAGTAGGATTTTGAATTGTAAGTCTGAAACTGGCACTTTGAGAAAGTTGGCATTTTCTTACTTTAACCATTCTGTGCCTCTGTCGGTCTCTGGATACATGTCTGGGATTGTTGACAGCTAGACGTTGTGCATTCCATCTAGACAGCCAGACACAAAGGGAGCTTGGGTGTGACATTTAAGTCCTGATAGCCCATCACCAGGCTGATGAGCTTTCTTGGGCTAGGTGGGTGGGAGGAGCAGACACCTGAATAGGGCTGTGCCTTTCCTCACACAAAGGGCTGCATAAACCCCTGTCTTGTGCCTGGAGCCAGGGAAGGGCAGGAAGTTTGTGATCTTCAAAGGCCCCCTTTGAAGTCTCCCCCACCTCAAAGGCACATATGTGTGTAAGTGCTGGACCCCACAACCCCAACAAATCAGATCTCTACTGGAACCAAGGCCATTCTCACAGAAAGCTAGACTGATGTGCTACCAGGAAGGTCACTCATCAATTGAATTGCTGTGTTGGCCTACTGCTTGCTGAGCTGCAGGAAGGACTGACACTTTGCTTTGCTAAGTTGGCCTCCTGCCTCTTGCCTGCAGTGAGAACTGGGCTTGCTCTCTACATCCTTGAACCCGAGTCCCCAATGGCTTGTTGGCTTGCCCCCTGTTCTTCTGCAGTCTCATGGACATCAAAGACTGATTGCAACTCTAAATGTGCTGCTGGACTCTGCCATCTGTGAGTCCTGCCCTTGCCTGAGGTGCCCCTCTCCTGTCCTGGGCCTCCAAAGTGGTTTCTGCATGTTAAAACTCCAAAAAGCAATATATCGCCCTGAGTGCAGGAGAAAAAGTGGAACATCGCTAATCGACTGCAATGCAGCGGCTGCCAGACGACCGCAAATTCACAGACTGCGCAGCCCGACAACGATGGATTGCATTCACTTCCATGGAGCCCGACGACGACGCAGTGCCACGAGTGCGGTAGAAATATGAACACATCTTGTCCTCGCCATCAATGCATTCCTCCAGCAAAGGTACTGTTTCAGTGAACCCTGCATGAGTTCTGTAGCCAGCCTACCCTCCATCGGCCTGGATTTTAGTTTTGGACCGGTCGCTTGTGACCTCAAGTAACCTTTTGACTGCTAGTGACTTGTAAGCACTGTTTTCACATTTAATACTCAAAAATTTATATCTCGACTTCTACTTATTGGATTTTTGTTGTTTTTCTCTTGTTTTAATCAGATTAAGATCATCCATTTTTCTAAACTGGTGTTGTCTTTTTTGTGGTGTTTTTCTCTGTGTAACTGTAATTGTGTTTTACAAATACTTTACACATTGTTTCTTAAGTTATGCCTGACTGCTCTGTGCCAAGCTACCAGAGAGTGATCACGGGTTAATTGAGGGTGTGTATCTGACTTACCCTAGCTAGGATTGTGGTCCCTACTTGGGCAGGGTGCAAACTTCTGCCAAGCAGAGACTCAATTTCTAACACTTGGCACTTTGAATTGGCTACAAGTCGAGGGCTACCAAGTAGGCACCTCCACTAAGTTACTTCTTTTATTCTTTAAACTCTGTTTTCTTTGTTTTAATCTCTTGTCTGTGGTAGTCAAGTTATGCAGGTTGGAAAGATTCAGCCATGCATGTATTAGGTCATGTAACATCATAGTTGTGTCCCATCTAAGATTCTGAGTAACATCAAATTGATGGTAAAGGCCAAAACCCACCCATCCAATACTTAAAAAAAACACCTAGCCCATTCTGCCACAGTACAAGCACCCTCCCCCAATCCACCCCAAAATGTAAAAATAAACAGAACATTGTCTCCTGCTACAATCCATGATCAACCACATAAAAACAAACTCCCCCACCCTAAAACTTGGTCTAGTATGACCAACCTCCACCACCATCTGTAGCTTCCCTTCTACATTCTTCCTGAAGCTGTTCTAGTGCCGTGCCAACAAGCTCTGTGAGAGCTGCTATATCTGTGTGGTATCCCCTTGTCAGTGTGGCGATCCTTAAGCTGAAGGCAATTGGGATTTTTCTTTCTCTCAAGTCGGTAGAGACCAGAGAGAGGCAGGAGAAGACAGGTGAGCCATAAGATGATCACCTTCAAGTCCCCTGCTCTGCTGAGGGTCTTTGGGTCCAGGCAGGGAATAGGGAACACAGGCAAACTGAGCACCTCCCATTATGACGCAGCTTTCACTGAGTCACATTGTTAGCACAAGATGGTCTACATTTTGAAATATGTGTTTTATTTTTTTTAAAGTGAAGAAGATCTGAGGAATGATTACCATCTCGCCTGCTCTCGAACCTTTGCTGAGTTTTGTGACATAACTGCAGATCAAGTAAGTGGTTTTGGATCTGACGTTCTTATTTCATTGTGGAGCACACCACGAATTTGCAGGAGTGAGTGAAAGATGATTTCACCTCACACTTGAGAACATGGTAGGTTCATTTATAATACTTTATTAACATTTAATTCAAACGATTCAATATAAAAACACAGCTGTTTATATAAACAAAAATCCACAACTAAAAATCCCATTAAAATATCCTATAAGGGCTAAAGTTCAGTTAGTCTCCGATGATTATCAGCAGTAGAACTGTTACTCAGTACCCCGTTTTATGCCGATTTTCAATGCATTTAGAGTAGTGAAGAAAACTTCTTCAAAAACAGACCCATTTGAGGTAAAGTGCATTTCAGTTTCTAAGTGGGATGGGCGCGGTGATGGCTTCTATTAATTATCCAGTTTTCTGATGGTTTTCAGGGTGTTTAGAGGTAAAGTTCATAAACCTTATAAATCTGCTAATGCGCAAAGCGTCATTGGTGCCAAACTACAATGAGATTGCATTACTGTAATATTTGCTTCGTGAACTTCAGTAGCAGAAGCTGCCTTCTTTCTGTTTCGAAGGCCAGGCAAACACAGATAACATGGGCTAGCCGCTCTGTTCGAAGGCCAGGCAAACACAGATAACATGGGCTAGCCGCTCTGTTCGAAGGCCAGGCAAACACAGATGACATGGGCTAGCCGCTCTGTTTCGAAGGCCAGGCAAACACAGATAACATGGGCTAGCCGCTCTGTTTCGAAGGCCAGGCAAACACAGATGACATGGGCTAGCCGCTCTGTTCGAAGGCCAGGCAAACACAGATGACATGGGCTAGCCGCTCTGTTTCGAAGGCCAGGCAAACACAGATGACATGGGCTAGCCGCTCTGTTTCGAAGGCCAGGCAAACACAGATGACATGGGCTAGCCGCTCTGTTTCGAAGGCCAGGCAAACACAGATGATATGGGCTAGCCGCTCTGTTTCGAAGGCCAGGCAAACGCAGATGACATGGGCTAGCCGCTCTTTGCCTTGTTGACTCCCAAGTGTTTCCAGGTTTGAGGAATCTCACTCGAGCAGCCCACACAGTAGTTTCAGAGAATTACAGGGAGTGCAGAATTATTAGGCAAGTTGTATTTTTGAGGATTCATTTTATTATTGAACAACAACCATGTTCTCAATGAACCCAAAAAACTCATTAATATCAAAGCTGAATATTTTTGGAAGTAGTTTTTAGTTTGTTTTTAGTTTTAGCTATGTTAGGGGGATATCTGTGTGTGCAGGTGACTATTACTGTGCATAATTATTAGGCAACTTAACAAAAAACAAATATATACCCATTTCAATTATTTATTATTACCAGTGAAACCAATATAACATCTCAACATTCACAAATATACATTTCTGACATTCAAAAACAAAACAAAAACAAATCAGTGACCAATATAGCCACCTTTCTTTGCAAGGACACTCAAAAGCCTGCCATCCATGGATTCTGTCAGTGTTTTGATCTGTTCACCATCAACATTGCGTGCAGCAGCAACCACAGCCTCCCAGACACTGTTCAGAGAGGTGTACTGTTTTCCCTCCTTGTAAATCTCACATTTGATGATGGACCACAGGTTCTCAATGGGGTTCAGATCAGGTGAACAAGGAGGCCATGTCATTAGATCTCCTTCTTTTATACCCTTTCTTGCCAGCCACGCTGTGGAGTACTTGGACGCGTGTGATGGAGCATTGTCCTGCATGAAAATCATGTTTTTCTTGAAGGATGCAGACTTCTTCCTGTACCACTGCTTGAAGATGATGTCTTCCAGGAACTGGCAGTAGGACTGGGAGTTGAGCTTGACCCAATCCTCAACCCGAAAAGGCCCCACAAGCTCATCTTTGATGATACCAGCCCAAACCAGTACTCCACCTCCACCTTGCTGGCGTCTGAGTCGGACTGGAGCTCTCTGCCCTTTACCAATCCAGCCACGGGCCCATCCATCTGGCCCATCAAGACTCACTCTCATTTCATCAGTCCATAAAACCTTAGAAAAATCAGTCTTGAGATATTTCTTGGCCCAGTCTTGACGTTTCAGCTTGTGTGTCTTGTTCAGTGGTGGTCGTCTTTCAGCCTTTATTACCTTGGCCATGTCTCTGAGTATTGCACACCTTGTGCTTTTGGGCACTCCAGTGATGTTGCAGCTCTGAAATATGGCCAAACTGGTGGAAAGTGGCATCGTGGCAGCTGCACGCTTGACTTTTCTCAGTTCATGGGCAGTTATTTTGCGCCTTGGTTTTTTCACACGCTTCTTGCGACCCTGTTGACTATTTTGAATGAAACGCTTGATTGTTCGATGATCACGCTTCAGAAGCTTTGCAATTTTAAGAGAGCTGCATCCCTCTGCAAGATATCTCACTATTTTTGACTTTTCTGAGCCTGTCAAGTCCTTCTTTTGACCCATTTTGCCAAAGGAAAGGAAGTTGCCTAATAATTATGCACACCTGATATAGGGTGTTGATGTCATTAGACCACACCCCTTCTCATTACAGAGATGCACATCACCTAATATGCTTAATTGGTAGTAGGCTTTCGAGCCTATACAGCTTGGAGTAAGACAACATGCATAAAGAGGATGATGTGGTCAAAATACTCATTTGCCTAATAATTCTGCACTCCCTGTATTTTTTGTAGTTCATACCAAAGAGAGAGTCAAATAGGACTGTCTGACCGTCAATGTAGTTGTTCATTAGCTTGTCCTGCTGCTTTGTTCTGTCTCCCAATGTGACTTTGCCGCAGTCTCTCTTTTTAGAACCGTTTTTAGTAGTAGATAAGCTGTATTGGAGTCGCAAGGAAGTGTCACCTGAAGCATATTTAGAAAGTGCTTGATAGATGAGGCCACTACGGTCTCCCTTGCCTCCCCATGCTCCTGCAAAGACGGTATTTCATTGTGTCTTTATTCTCTTGCTTTCATTTCAACCAAGATTTTTGATTCGGGGATTGCGTCCTGAGGTTGATAGCAAGAATACTGCATGTAACACATTTTGTAGCAGTTTCACTGTGAGGCCGTTCAAGTGGTGTGATTCATGATCCATGGGGGTAAGTCTAAAATGATTTAAAAAGACCGGATAAGCAACAGTTCACAGGGAGAGTGGACACACAGTGCCACAGTGCAGCAAAAGTAAATGCGGTGCAGCAGTGAACCATCAATGATGATTGAAAGAGGGACTCCCATCAGAAAAAGGCCAAAATGGACTTGCCGAAATGGAATTGACAATGGCCAGCTCCCAATAGGAAATAAGGATCACCCAAATAGAAGTATAATGCTAGTAAAGATAGTGTAATGGGAAGAAATACCTCTTCCACTCCATTCTGGCCTTGCTGTGACGCCCTTCTCTTTTTCAGTTATCAATCATAGCAAGGGTATCTGGGCGCTGTGTCTTTGTCAAAAGGCAATGTCTTGAGTCCACTTCTGAAGTCCACCAGGGAGAGCTGTTCAGAGGTGGAGGCAGTTCCAGGACTGGGCTACTGTGTAAGAAAAAGAGCGGCCTCCACTGCGATGGATGCAGGGGTGTATGTGAGATTTAGGAATGCAGACTGTAGTTGTCTTGCTGGGACATAGAAGCTCAGTCGATGGCTGATTTAGGATGGTCCTAGGTTGTGGAGAGCCTTGTATGTGAGTGTGAGGATTTTAAAGTGGCATCTCTTCTGGACGGGGAGTCAATGGAGGTTCCTGAGGTGTGGGGTGATGCTTGAGCGCTTGGTGAGGTTGAGGATGAGTATGGCTGCAGTGTTCTGCAGAGTCTGGAGTCTTTTAAGTGGCTAGGAGGACACTTCGATATAGAGAGCGCTGCCATAGTCGAGGTGGCTGGAACCAGGGCATGCATGACTGTTTTTCTTGTGTCGTTAGGGGTACATTTGAAGATTCAGTGGAGCATACGGAGGATGTAGAAGCAGAAGGAGGTGACGGAGTTTACTTGTCGATCCATGGATGGTTGTCAGTCAAGGATGATGCAGAGGTTTTGTGCGTGGTCTGATGGAGACAGCGGCGGTCTGAGTTTTGCTGTTCACCTGCTGTGGTCCTAACTGGAGGTGTTCTTCCTGAAGATCAGGACTTCCGCTTTGTCGGTGTTTAGTTTGAGGCAGGTGTTTTTCATCCATGTTGCTACATTAGTCAAGACGTTCTGGAAGTTGGCTTTGGCATTGTGGGGGGTCTTCGGTGAGTGAGAGGATTAGTTGAGTGTCGTTGTCGTACGAGACTATATTAAGTCCGTAGGATCTGACGACGTATGCGAGGTGGGTCATGTAGCTATTGAACAGAGTTGGGCTGAGGGAGGATCCTCGGGGTACACCATAGGTGATGTTCGTAGACGGAGAAGTGAAGGAAGGAAAGCGGATGCTCTGTCTGCATCCTGAGAAGAAAGAGGCGACCCACTTAAAGGATTTTGATGAATGCCTATGTTGTGGAGTCTGTTTAGGAGAGTGTAGTGGGAGACTGTATCGAATGCTGTGGAGAGGTCCAGAAGGATCAGAGCTGCCGACTCTCCTCGGTCAAGGAGGGTCTCAATGTTGTCTGTGACAGCGATCACTGCAGTCTCTGTGCTGTGGTTGGCCTGGATTCTTGACTGGGAGGTGTTGAGAAGGTGGTTTCTTTCGAGGTAGATGGTGAGCTGTTGATTGACGACTTTCTCAAGCACTTTGGTTGGGAAGGGAAGCAGGGAGAGCGGTCTCGAGTTTTTAAGGACGCTGGGGTTGGTGGAGTTTTTCTTTAGGAGGAGTCTGACCTCTGCGTGCTTCCATTTGTCAAGGAAGGTTGCCATGGAGTTGGAGGTGTTAAGGATGTGGGTTAGTTCTGTGCTAATAGTGTTGGCTCCGATGTTGAAAAGCCGGTGAGGGCAGGAGTCGGTGGGTGCCCTGGAGTGGATGGATGACATGATGGCTGTGGCTGTCTGTGTGGTAATCGGGGGCCAGGAGGTTGGCTAGTGTTCGCTGCTTGAGAGATGTTGTCTAGGCTGGCGGTGGTGGGTTGGGGGTCGACATTGTCGTATATGGGGGTGATCTTGCTCTGGAAGTAGTATGAGAGGGTGTCATGGGATGGGTCGAGGTGCTCAATAAGGGGTATTGGTTCACCGTCGGTGATGGTGCACTGGATGGTTTCCTTATAGATGTTGGCCGTGCCCTCAGCATGTGTGTTGGTGAGGTCTTGGTGCATTATCTTGTGGCAGTCAGGGGTGGCCGTGGAGATGTTGGGGTTTGAGAAGGGTGTTAGCCATGTTTCGGTCAAGAAGGCGACGTCCGGGTCGTGGGCGGTGATGGTGTCCTAGATTTCTAGGAGGCGGGTGGGCGGTAGCAGCAGTGGCTCGAAGGAGTCATTGGTAGGGGTGTCAGCAGATGCAATCAGGCTCAGGAATGCGGGAAGAGGTGTCGCAATCAGGCACAAGAATGAGGGCGGAGCTGTTGCAATCAGTTTCAGGAGTGCGGGCGGAGCTGTCAGCAGCAGGCAGGAGGGCTGTGGAGCAGCTAGGGTGCTGTGACTGGCCTAATGGCCACCTCACTGGATGATGGTTCACCTCTGCAATGCTTTTACTTAGGCTGCACTGTGGCACTGTTTGTCCAACTTGTGGATTATGGTCATATTTGCTACCATTTCTGGTCCTGATTTTTCCAACTTGCAGGCCACCAGCTCTTGCTTCTTATCACTACAATTGTTGTGATGAAGACGCATTAGTCACTATGGGTCGAGTAGCCGTCACCACTTGTGGTGTTGTGAAAATATACACAGGTGAATTGTACTGGAATCTGACTGTTTGCAACCCTTGAACTGTACAAATGTGTGTAGTGTTACTGTTGTTCGACTGCGTACTTATAATACACGCACTAAAGCACTTGTTTACTGCGAACCACTGTGTAATCACTTGAACACAGAACACTTTTTTCAGATACTGATAAACTGTATGAACCAAAATGGAATTGTCTATGGACGTCTACTGGGACTTCCAGTATTATTTCACACTGCTCCAATATTTTAACTGTAATTGATTGTGCATACCTGCATTCCTATTTGATGCTCTATGGGGTACCTCTGTCTTTATTGGTGTTCTGCAAGTGCCAATGCAGACTCAGCTAAAATGCCTAGTTTACAGTAATTGTTGCCACTGACTAAGTTAAGGACTCAAATTACAAACTCCCCTGAGTAATTGAAGGGCAATGTGAAACTGTAGCAATGAACTACCATTCAGAAGCACTTTAACCTTCACTGCGGGAGGGGCGTGGCCGGCAAGATGGCCGACCGGCAGCACTAGAGGAGTGCTCCCGGCCCTGGATTCGGCATCCTCCGTGATCCTGCCACCCTGGGCCCCCGCAAACCCAGCAGAAGGGTCCTGGAGTCCCCTGGAGCAGAGGGGAGGGCGAGGGGAGCACCAGCAACCGATCGTGCCACGGGGAGCGCATGTGAAGACGCCTGAACCCAAGATGGAGGCCGCAGGCGCGTTTTGAAAATCAGTCAAAGGCGACTGATTGAAGAAATTGTGAAGCACAATTTAGGGAGTGACCCAGTCGGGGGGCCTTCAGGATCTGGACTCAGTGGTGCCCTGGCGCCGCACCACCCCGGCACCTCCCACCTGGAGGCCCATCATAGGGACTTGGATCCTGCAGGGTGTCGGTCCTTGAACAGCTGAGGAGGGGGCTTGGTCTGCCGGTGACAGAGGAAGCTGCACTGAACGTGTGAAGGTAGCTGGGAACTGTCGCTGAGCTTGTTCGGGGGGTACCCCTTCTGCGGCGGTGTTCCGATTGGGTGGCCCTGTATCGGCCGGCTCCTGGAGTGCGGTACTTGCTGGTTGGAAGACGGACACATTGAGCGGAGGACGACGCCTGCGCTGCTACTGCCTGTGCCAGTGTTCGCCCTGTAGTGGTCCGGTGAGAGTGAGGCAGTTGGGGGACCAGGAGGTGGTGCGTGGCGAGGGCACGAGGTTCAACCACTTATGCTGTGCCTGGTAGTGTGGTGCACGGCTTTAGGAGTATTCGCTTGTAGCAGGTGCCTCATCAAGTGCGCACCATGGGCAAGGACAGAGCAAACAAGGGAACGCAGCAAACATGGATGGATCAATACACAGCGCAGAGTATAGGAGCGAGTCTGCAAAGATACCCCTGGTCCTCGGAGAAGGGGGCGGAGCCCACCCGGGTGCAAATCCTGGCTGCTATTGAGTCATCTAGCCGGGCAACGCAAACTCAGATTGCGGCCATAGCGGTAGATGTCAACCTGCTGAGAACCAATTTAAGGGTAGTGGCGGAACGCTCGGTGGCCACTGAGCAAAAAGTGACTTGCATGCAGTCTGATGTGGACACGCTGAAGGCATCGGTAGCCATCCTCGAAGCTAAAACGCTAAAACTGGAAGCGCGTTTCGAGGATGCGGGGGGTAGGGCGAGACGCTGTAACCTCTGTGTAGTGGGCTTCCCCGAAGGAGTAGAGGGGGCGAATGTTGAGGCCTTCCTAGAGGACTGGACCGGTAAATCATTGCCTGCTGCCCCATTGTTGGCTGTGTTTGTGGTGAAGCATACACACCGGGCCTTGGTGCCGCCGCCAGGAGACCCTCCACGAACGATCATGGCCAAGGTCCTTAACTATAGAGGCCGCAACGCAATCTTGCAAGAGGTGCGCAAACATGGAGATCCTACATTTGAGAATCACACTATCCGTTTTTTTCCCTGACTACACCAGGGTGGTGTAGCTCCGACGACAGTCATATGCTGGTGTTAAACATAAGCTAAAAGACCTGGGCTATACTTATATGTTGTTGTATCCAGCTAAGTTGAAGGTTCTTCATGCGGGCCGTTCACATTTCTTTCAATCTCCTGAAGCAGCGTGGGACTGGTTGGAGCGGAATGATGGGACAGGAACACCGGAATCCCTGCGGTGGTGAAGAGTGGTGGAAGACTCCGAGGGCCAGAGGAAGTGCGCACTGCAGCGTGCACAAGTACCAGACGCCATTGTGCCGCCCATGGAAGCCGGGTGATTGTGCGCTCGGACAGTACTCTGAGTCTTGAGTGTAGGAGACAGGAGCATGAGGAGGCTAAACTGTTGGTACAAACTGTCACGCCGGAGGCGTCCTCGCACTCCGGATCCCCCTGTGTCGCGAGTTGTTTGTCTCCAGAAGGGGAAGCCGAGGTCACCTGATTGATATATTGGACCTTTTGTTATGGTTGGAGTCAAGTACTTTGGTTCTGGGTCGTTGCTCGGGGTCTTCCCTCTGTTGGCTCTCCTCTGGCTCCATGGCCCTTTGTTTTCTCCTGTCTACTGCTGCCTTTTAGGTGCTGGGAAAGCAGGGGTCTGGGTTGGCAGTTGGTCTGGGGCCGGGGCAGAGTGGTGAGCCTGTGAACCCCCCCGTTGTTAGTTCACAGTGTGTGTGTGGGCCGGACGATTGGTGAGTGTTGGGAGTGTTGCAGTGTAGTCCGGACCAGAATCTGGCTATTGAGTGAGAGGGGCGATTGTTCCCCACTTCTGGGCACTGGAAGTGATTGCGGGGTACACACACGATTGGGCAGACACTAGTTGTGGGTGGTGTTTAGCCGGGGTGGGATGGGGGAGTGTTATGTGGTTTCTAGTTGGTGTTGGTATTCTGTTTTTGCAAATGTGTGCACTGTGGGCATTCTTCTGCTGAGAGGGTATCGGGTTGCGCGTGCGCCATGCCGGGGGATAGTGTTGGTGGGGTTGCATGTGGGTGGGGAAGGGGCAGTCGAGCACTGTAGTAGACCAGGCGGAGTGGAACAAAATATGATGGGTACCCCGACATGCATAGTTACATGGAATGTTAGAGGACTGAATTCCTCTGTGAAGCGCTACAGAGTACACAGATATCTTAAGTGGCTTGGCATACATATTGCTCTCCTACAGGAGACGCATTTGATAGGAAATTAAGTCCAAAAAGTGCAGAAAAAATGGAGGGGGCAGTTTTAGGCGACCTATTCCTCCTACGCTAGGGGGCGTCTCTGTTTGGATTGCTCCCAGGACTCCCTTTATGTTAATAAGCCTAAAAGCAGACGTACAAGGCCGATACATATTTTTACACTGGGTATTAGATAGCCGGGAGCTCTGCCTGTTGAATATTTATGCCCCTAACACTGATGATGCAGGGTTCTATCATCAGCTCCAACAGGAATTAATATCTTACACTGGGATGCCCATTTTGTGGGCTGGTGATTTTAATTGTGTCCTAGACGGAATCCTAGACGGAATCCTAGAGAGGGACCCGCCGAAGATGAACACTAAGGCCCTCATTCCGAGCCTGGCGGGCGGCGGAGGCCGCCCGCCAGGCTTCCCCCCTCCGAAATACCGCTCCGCGGTCGTAAGACCGCGGAGGGTATTCCGAGTTTTCCCCTGGGCTGGCGGGCGGTCTTCACAAGACCGCCCGCCAGCCCAGGGGAAAACTCCCTTCCCACGATGACGCCGGCTCGTAATAGAGCCGGCGGAGTGGGAAGGTGCGACGGGTGCAGTTGCACCCGTCGCGTATTTCAGTGTCTGCTTTGCAGACACTGAAATACTTTTAGGGGCCCTCTTACGTGGGCCCCTGCCGTGCCCATGCCATAGGCATGGGCACGGCAGGGGCCCCCAGGGGCCCCGCGACTCCCCCTCCAGCCATCCGGTTCCCGGCGGGAGAACCGCCAGGAACTGGATGGCGGGAGGGGGAGTCGGAATCCCCATGCCGGCGCAGCATGCTGCGCCGGCTTGGAGGATTCCTTTGGGGCAGCGGGAAACCGGCGGGAGACCGCCGGTTTCCCTTCTCTGACCGCGGCTGAGCCGCCGCGGTCAGAATGCCCCGCCGGCCTGTCGGCGGTGCCACCGCGTCCCACGGCCCTGGCGGACTTGTTCCGCCAGGGTCGTAATGACCCCCTAAGTCACACAAGACTGCCAAATTGCGGATGGTTATGTGGATGTGTGGAGGGAGATGTATCCCACCTCTAGGATATTTTCGTGTTACACGCCCACCCATGGGGCTTACGGCCGCCTGGATCGATTACTCCTTTCCATTGACTGATTGCTTGACGTCCGCAGTGTTGTTCATCAGGTCCAGTTCTTATCGGACCATGACCCTCTCCTTTTGGAATGTGAAACACACATACCCAAGCCTGCGATCCCCCTGTGGTGCCTTCGGCCAGACCTACTGGGTGATCCTGAATTTAAACAAGACCTTCAAGGTGTGCTGAATGGTCATTTTAGTACAAATTGGGGTACGGCTGCGGCCAGAGGCATCGAGTGGGAGGCATTGAAAGTAGTCATCAGAGGGGAAAGCCTTAGTAAAACATATGGTACTAGGAAGCGCTCGGACCAGGAGCTCACACAACAGGAAGACGTATTGGCAGCCTTACAGCACCAAATAGATAACGGTGACGCATCAGAGTCATATTGCCTTGAGGTGCGTGGCAGAATTGTAGAACTCTGGGATAGACTGGATAATTATGTCCGCCGGAATTATAGGCAGTGGCTGTTTCGGGAGGGGGACCGTTCAGGCCATATGTTAGCTTGGCTCCTCCGGTGGGAGCGTCCCGTTCCTATCATCCAGATGCTCCGTGGTCCTTTTGGAGAAAAGATTTTAGGACAGCTGCGGGTGAATTCGCACCTGCGGGCTATTTATGCCGCACCTTGTGGTGTAGTGTGTGACCCGGATATGGGAGTACTTGGATGGTCTGCAGAGTTGGAGGGGGAAGTGTCCTTGGACGATCTGGTGGAGGCGTTGGGTGGAATGGCGTCCGGGAAAGCACCTGGTCCTGACGTGCTACCAGTCGAATTTTACCAAACTTATCCCGCTGTGATTCTGCTGCGACTGTTGGAAATGCTTCATGAGGCGCGTGGCGAAGGCCTTCTCCCGGAGAATATGCGGGAAGCACTGATAGTCATGCTACCGAAGCCTGGGAAGGCGGCGGACGACCCAGGTTCCTATAGGCCGTTATTCATACTAAATGTGGATGTTAAATTGTTGGCCAAGGTTTTGGCCTCTCGTTTGAGTCGAGTGGTGACACACTTGGTACAGGGTGATCAATGCAGATTTATAACAGGGAGGGGGACTCATATGGATATACAGTGCTTAACACAAATATACTACACGAGACCCGCGACTTCACGTTTCCCGCAGCCCTAGTGGCTCTTGATATGGCGAATGCGTTTGACACCTTATCCTGGGAATACTTATGGGAGGTGATGCGTAGGATGGGTATAGGCCCCGTCTTCCTATCCTGGGGGCATCTTTTATATACAGCGCCTCGGACGAGAGTGCGTACGGGGGCGATAGTGTCAGAGTCCTTTACTATTGAATGAGGCACATGGCAGGGGTGCCTCTTGTCGACACTGGTGCTCACGTTGGCTATGGAGCCTCTGGCCATGCAGCTACGGTCTGAGCTGGATAGGTGGGGCATCCATGTGGGGACAAGAACGCATATAATATCACTGTATGCTGATGATGCCCTGGTGTATGTCACAGACCCGGAGCGTGCGGTCCCCCTCTTGTTGGGTATGATGGACATCTTTGGGCAGGTATCGGGCCTCCGAATCAATCGGCACAAAACAGTATAATTCCCGATGGCAGGTCTGTCGACGTTGGCGGCGCCAAATCAACCCTGTTTGGGGCTGTCTTGGGAGACAGTCCTTTTCATATTTAGGCGTTCGATTGACGCACTCCCCACAACTGCAATTTACTCTAAACATGGGGAGAGTACTGGAGGGCCTCCGCGCCCCTGTTCAATTCTGGATCGCTCTCCCATTATCGGTTATGGGTAGAATCGCACTTAGTAAAATGATCATTCTCCCCCGGTGCCTGTGTGTCATGCAGAATTCACTCTGTGAGCTTCCTCTCTCATTATTCAGGCAGCTGGATAGATTACTATTATCTCTATCTGGGCAGGCAAAAGATGCAGAGTCCGCATGGAACTCCTGAAATTGGACCTGGTTAGTTGGGGTCTGGGACTGCCAGACCTCTACCTATATTACCTAGCGGGGTTACTACAGTACGCAGTCCGGTGGTGTGAGCACACTCCTAATTGTGAAAAGGATTTGTTAACTGGCTCTGTCTGGGTGGAGCATCTCCCGCATATACTAATTGGGGGCTCTAGGGTTCCACCGGGTGCCCCCTGTTTGGTAGAACAGGTGTCAAGAGCTTGGGAGAGTGCGGGTTCTACACAGGGCCCCATAAGCACGCCTGCTTCCGCTATGGTGGATCCGGACCTTTGTCAAGGCCGCTGAGGTGATGGATTTTGCAAAGTGGCATGCAGGGGGTTGTAATAATGCGTGTGACTTATACCATAATGGCACGTTTATTACAAGGGAAGAAGCAGAGTCCCTGTTTGGAGTGGGCTGGGGGCAGTTCCTACAGTATGTGAACATTTTGCGGACGGCCAGAGAGATTTGGGTGACATTTTGGGAGGAGCCAGCTGAATCCCACGGTGTCTTTTCTTGACCCTAACGGTGACCGCGGTCTCCTGTCCCGAACCTATAAAGCTCTCAAGGGTGAAAGGCTAACTGGGACGCAGAGAATCAGGGGCTGCTGGGAAGCTGACCTGGGTGTAGCACTCACGAATGGGGAATGGAATAGAGCCTGTTCACTGGTGCAAGATGTGACTAGCAATGCTCGATTCAAGTTGAACACTTCTATTACTTGCATAGAGCATACCGGACACCTCAACGCCTGCATAGAATATTCCCCACAAGAACTGACAGCTGTGGCCGTTGTGGGTCGCCGTCGGCTTCATTTGATCATATGGCCTGGGTCTGCATCTCTTTCCAGCACTTTTGGCGTCAGGTACTGGAGGCACTCAGGGAGGTCACGGCTGTGCGAGTGCAGGTAGCAATGAAACACTGTTTGCTGGGCCTGTTCCCTGTCCCTAAGAAGGGTCGTAAGATGGCATATAGATTTGCACAGCTGGGGCTTATCTTGGCAAAGAGGTGTTTTGCGATCTGATGGGCTAGCACGCACCCTCCGCTGCGTGCTGATTGGCTGAGTAACTTGGCTGAATGGGCCACCGCAGAGGAGTGTCGCCTGCAAATGGTTCGAGTGGATGAACATGCTGACCGTGACTTGGACTTCTGGCGTGACATGATTAATGAGTTATCTAGTGTGCGAGGGGGTGGGCCCCTTAACAGACACTTTCACCTGCTTAGCTTTGGACATAGTTAGTCCACTCAAGGAATGAGGTTGGAAGTTATAGAGGCATGGCTGTGAGTTATGAGGTTTCATGGTGGGTGTGTATCCGGGGTTGGCTTTTGATGTGGGGGTAGTCATGGGTGGACCTCCTCCTCACCCTTGTCCCTGATTTGTATATGGACTGTTGTCCAGTTGCCCCCCCGGGCGTTCTCCCCCACCCTTGCCCGCGTGTTTGTGATACCTTTGATGTCGTATGGGCATTGTTGCACTATCTTCTGTTCTGTCAGTGCTCACTATCACCACAGTTTTCTGTTTGTGTATGTTTGTTAATGTATTGAAATGCACTGCACTGAATATGTAGTGGTTGGCGCCACTAATCAATGTACCTAATGCGTTTGTGGTGGTTGGTGCAACCTACTCTAATACTATAAATGTTTTATTTCTCTATGCCTACTAGGTCAGAGCACAATGTGTGAACTTGGCTGGGGGCCTCGAACTAGTACTGTCATTGGTTTGTTGACTGACTGTACTTTTCCTTAAATGTAATCTGCTATAATGTAGTGCATAGTTATATGTGTTCTTTTCTATGCATAAATAAACAATTTAAATAAAAAAATAAAAAAAATAATTGCGTTGGAACCATAGTAAGGTAAAGCAACTATTATGTGAGACACTCACTTTAAGTTTCACCCAGCTTCAGGCTGAAAAAACAAATGGCCTTTATTCTGAACCTATCAAGCACACAGAGGACAAATTCTACCTTCATAGGCAATACATTTCCATGCTCCCTCTTTGCTAATACTGTAGCAAAATTCAGACAAAAATGAAAATGAAATATTCAAGTTTTTTGGTTTATCTGCTCACAAAGATAATGATGCATATAAGGAAACATTATAGTTTCAAGAGAATTCATTTGTTACTATCTTTGCGCAATCAGTCTTACAGCTTGCTGGTGCCAACAGTGTGGGAAACAATTATTCTTACTTTGATTTTGGGTGACAATTTAATATTGCATTTCAAATTAACCCCAGGCTATACAGTGCATAAGCTAAGTCCACTAGAAATAATGTTTTAACTAAGCAATACTTAGTAGAATTCATTACTAATAGTTGTCTCAATAAACCTTGCTTTGAAGCAACATCACATTCCAAAAACTCTAAAGTGGCATAGGCCATAAATACGATCCCTGCTAAGCCAAATTCTAACTTCACAGCTTGCATTAGAGTCACTGGTTTTAAAGTCAAAGGGTCTATTTACAAGGATCTAGCGGCACACTGTGCCACTGCAGATTAATTTTTTTGACGCTCCCGTGGTGCATAGTGCCCGTCCATATTTACAAGGCCACACAAAGCCACCTTGTTTGGCTTTTCATGGCCTTGGAAATATGGTCCTCTTTCATGCATAACTGCGTGAAAGGGGAGTTCCAGGGGTGTTGATGTGGGTGTTCCCACTCAACACCCATGGCACCTGACAGAATCTAATGCATCCCAGACTTACAAGGCTGGGAATGCGTCAGATTCCTATGCCACCCCAGGGGTGGCGTTAAAGTGGCGCAACGAGGATAAATAACATTATTTCTCCCTGCATTTTCCTCTTTCTATGTGTTCTGCAGCACACATAGTAAGAAGGAAACACCATTAATGATTGTTTATGTGCAGGAAGGTGTCCTTTCCTGCACATAAACAATCATCCCGGCAACGCAGGCACCTTTGCCCCATGGTGCAAGGGTGCCTGTGTTGGCATTTGGCAGTAGTTTATGCGCCAGTGCGGAGGAAAGGACAGGGATTCGTTGTATTTTGTAAATATGACGCATACCTGCACGGCGCAGCAATCTGGCTTGCAGAGCCATGTTACACCATTTCCTAGTAAATAAGGCCCAAAGTGTTTACACATTTTAGACTTCACAACTTATCTTTTACTTAGTTGTTGATACAGATTTTATAATTATTAGCAACACAGACAGAAGTTTGCAGTGTTGCAAGAAAAAGAGTAATTCGACTCTGCATTAAATATTTACAGATTCGGGTAAAATAAGTACCAAGCAGGTTAATACATAACAGTACCAATGGGACTTTGAATTTGTCAATTAGCTCAGCTGAGGTCGAATATGGCTTCTACAATAACTCCACTTGTAAAAAGAAGGAAACTCATTGCAGATTGAGTCTCCCCATTGATTTTAAGTTCATAGCAATAGTAGAAACAATGTTAATTAGGTTCACAGCTTTTAGAATACAATAAGAGTTATAATAAAGAGATGAGAAATTATTAAGTAAAAGCACAATATTTTTATACATGAAAAATGCCTTATGTGATACAATTATTGAAACGACTATTGAGCAGGAAGAGATGACCCAAGAAATGCAAAAAAAATACACTTAAAAAAAGAATCTAGAAAACACATCTCTTTCCATATCCTTCTATTTGTCACATCTCTTAACTTCTACAAGTAGATTACAAATGCAGTTTTCTGACTAACCGCAATAATACATTCCTATATTTGCGAACACCTGGAACCAATCTGACTACTGCGCAGTTTTCACAATAATGAAAAACATAATAGTTTTTTATTATTGCCAATTACACTACAAAAATATTTTCTATTATCTGATGTGTTTTAAGGAAACATTTTTGACAAAGCTTGGGAGCTAAAAATTGTACAAATTCCCGAATTACTTTTCTAGTCTATAACAATATGATTTAAAGTACCCTTGCATACAAGGTAGTTTTGAAAATGCTATTGGAAACTATATTATAGGAACAGGGACGTTTATCTGTTCACACAAAATAAGTATCAGAGGAAGCCCAAGGCCCTCATTACGACCCTGGCGGTCGGTGATAAAGTGGCAGTAATACCACCAACAGGCAGGCGGTAACTACCACCAAATTATGACCATGGCGGAAAGATCTCCGAAATACAGGCAATGTACCACACCGACTGCCGGGGCAAAAACAACAGGCACCACAGCGTTAGCCGTCTACAGCCAGACCGAAGTCAATGTTCCGCCCACCATATTATGACCCTGCAAACCGCCACCTTTTTCAGGGCAGTACCAACGACATCAAAAGCCTGGCGAAAACTGAGCTCAGAAGGGAAAGGACTCACTATTGGAGACATAGGGAACAACCATACCGCCAAGGAACCAGAACTGCATGTCTTAACGATGATCTTCTATGATCTGCTCCACCACGAACACCAACGCCGGCAAAGACGACGACGGTGAATACAGACACCTAGCACACAAGGGGGGGAGGAAAACGGGTGTGACATACACATGCACAACACACACCCCTCACACACACACACACACACACACACACACACACACACACACACACCATACACACAACCAGATGCATTTTAAAAACAATTTTACCCCGTAACTCGGCCGAATAATGCAAGGACAAAACGATTTCGCAAAAGTGAATGGAATGAGATCAACAGAGAATGAAAAATAAGTTAGGCAAGATAATAGACATATACATATGTACAGAAAAAGGGACACAGCCCAGTCCACAATGTTCGTAGGCCACATGGCCACAGGCCAAAGTCCCACCGCTTCAACACGGAGAGAACACTGCAGGGGCATCAGTTGATAAATAGGCAGGCACCTCTGGGGGACGGGGTCAACTCAGCGGGGAGATGAAACAAGACCATTGGTTCTGGAGGGGGCAACATGCCCTGTGCATGATCCTGGGGAGTGATGGGCCACAGTCTCTCAGGTAGGTGTCTTCCCCACTGATCCTGGAGGGGGCAAATGCCCTGTGCTTGATCCTGGGGAGTGATGGGCATGTGGGGGTCTAACCCATTGGTTCTGGAGGGGGCAACATGCCCTGTGCTTGATCCTGGGGAGTGATTGGGCCACAGTCTCTCAGGTGGGTGTCTTACCCACTGGTTCTGGAGGGGGCAACATGCCCTGTGCTTGATCCTGGGGAGGGATGGGCATGTGGGTGTTTTACCCACTGGTTCTGGAAGGGGCAACATGCCCTGTGCTTGATCCTGGGGAGTGATTGAGCCACAGTCTCTCAGGTGGGTGTCTTACCCACTGGTTCTGGAGGGGGCAGGCCGCACAGCAGCCCATGGAGGCAGGATTACATACCATCCGCCGGGGGTGATGGCTGCACAGTGTCATTCACAATGGTTGACTGCCCTGCAGAGATGGATCTCAGGAGGTCACTAGCCTCCTCACTCAGGGCAGCAGGGCTAACTGGGGCAGTGCCTGAGGTGCCTGGGACGAAGGAGATGCCCACCCACTTGGGTGAGAGGGCATGGGCAACTCGATGAGGGGCTGCAGGGAGGGCAGTGCTGGTACGGGGGTGGCGGCTGTACTTGTAGCTGGGGTGGTCACAGAAGTGTCTGCCACCACCAGGAAGCTTCAATCGGAGGAGGTATCTGTGTCAGAACTGTCCCCTCCAGTCTCCACTGTGGTGCTCCCCTCGCCCTCCATCCCACTGATGCCCTCACCATCGGTGGACTCTGCCTCCTGGATCCTGTGGGATGCAGCTCCCTCTGTCGTCAGTGCCTCTGCTCCTCCACCAGATGATGCTAATGCACATAAGGACAGGATGACAAAACAAAAACGGGGGGGAAGAGACAAAGGATTCACTTGGTCAATGGCTGCACCAACAACACCATTGGCATACACAGCACCATCACACACAGGGAACAGGCCTGTGCAATATGCCATAGCACTACCAAAGAAATAGTTAGCCGTCAAGGCATGGGGAGGGGCACACACCATCAAATGCAGCACACCTGGGACCCACGCAATGCTGACCAGTAGTGGATGTCTACGAGCTAGGTAGCAATATTTTCCCTTCTGAACCCTAGCCTCCAGGGGACCTACGCTGCAATGTCAGGCCTTGCCTAGGGGCAACCACTGACACACATCCCCCACCCGGATGACACCGTACCATGCGTAAGTTGTAATGATGGGCACTGTACTCACCCCCTTGTGGCTGCTGTGATGCACTCAAGCGCCCATCCAGCTCTGAATAGGCCACAGCCAGGTATGCAGGCCACCACGGGCGGGTCAGGGTTCAACGGACACCTCTTCCTCATTGGGAGACCATCCCCAGCTGGGCCTCTGCAGTCTTCCGTGCCCAGCGTCTCAGGTCCTCCAACCGTTTGCGACAGTGGGTACTCCGCCTGCCATAGACCCCCAGGGTCCGCACCTCCTTGGCAATGGCACGCCATATACCCTTCTTTTGATGGTCGCTCACCTGCAGAGGCAATCAACAGAGGAAAATAGATATAGACAAACAGTCCTGCCTTTTAAACATATTGCCCACCATACCCGTTTCCATCACCATTTACACACACATGGCCCAGCACACAACTTGTACGCCGCTCAGAGGACATCCACCCACCTCCCTTACATGGGGCCTTCGCACACACCACTCCATGCCTTCATGCCACATGCATCGTGCCCACAGTGTACTCACCTGTTGGTCTGGAGGCCCACACAGCAGTCCGTACTCGGGTAGGACCCCATCCACTAGTCTCTCCAACTCCTCCGATGTGAAGGCTGGGCCCTGGAAAATTGCTGCATCACCGGTGATATTATGACATACTGGACAACTCACACTGACCCATTACAAGTTAACAGGATGCAAAGTTCTGTTGTAGCTCTATTGTTCAGTTTGTGACCGCCTCCTCACTCTTTTGTCCCTTAGATTCCTACCGCTGCAGATGAATAGGAGATGGAGACATACCCCGTGTACAGACCTCCGGTGGACTTGGCAACACAGGAGGACAGGCACATTATCCTCACCTATAGACTTGACAGGGCCACAATCACATAGCTGTGTGCCCAATTGGATCATGACCTGATATCTGCTATCCATCACCCCACTGGGATCCCCCCTCTTGTGCAAGTTCTATCAGTGCTCCATTTCCTGGCAACTGGTTCTTTCCAAGAGACAGTGGGCTTGGAAGCAGGAATGTCACAGCCATTGTTCTCAATAGTGCTGACATGAGTGTTGTCTGCCCTGATAAAGCACATGTGCAGCTACATTGTTTTCCCCCAGGTTGAAGATTTGGCCCCAGTGAAGGCCACGTTTTATGGAATGGGACATATCCCCAACATAACTGGGGCGACCGATGGAACACATATTGCATTTGTCCCCCCACCCCCAGAATGAACAGGTGTTCAGAAATCGGAAGAGTTTCCACTCTATGAATGTACAGATGGTGTGCTTGGTGGACCGGTACATCTCCCACATCAATGCTAAGTATCCTGGGTCAGTGCACGAAGCCTTTGTCCTGAAGAATAGCAGCATCCCAAATGCGATGGCCCAACTACAGAGGCACAGGGTGTGGCTAATCGATGAGCCCTGGTTTCCACCAGTAGATGTTGGTGTATGGGTATGTTGTGGGCCATATGGGATTGTGTGTGGCTAAATGTTGTCCCTCAATATTTCAGGTGACTCTGGTTACCCCAACCTATCATGGCTGCTGACCCCTGTGAGGAATGCCAGGACAAGGGCAGAAGAACATTATAATGGGACACATGGGCGAACCAGAAGGATAACTGAAAGGACCTTAGGCGTCCCAAAGGCCACGTTCCGGTGCCTCCATCTGGCAGGTAGATCCCTGTGGTACTCACCGAAGAAGGTCTGCAGATAGTGGTGGCATGCTGCATGTTGCATAACCTGGCCCTCAGACATCATGTCCCATTCTTACAGGAGGTGGAGGCTGGAGATGCCTGTGTGCCAGCAGTGGCCCTGTGGACAGGGAGGGTGAGGAGGCAGAGGATGAGGACAACAGAACATCTGTGATCAGACAATACTTCCAATGACACACAGGTAGGACAGTGTTACTTCACATTTCAATGACATTTGTTTGAATTTCTGTGGCACTGGTGTGCTGATATTTCCCACCTCTATGTCCACTTACTGTTCACTCTGGCAATTCATTTTGCAGATGGTGGTGACCTCACATATACTCCTGGTGTGATCACTGCAGCCAGCTACAGGTCATTAAAATATGCTAATTTTCTGTACAGTTGAACTGCACTGTTTAAACCTGTTTCAATGAATACATAATTGATATACATGAAATACTCCAGACTTCTTTTTTTCCCAAGGGTGTTTATTGAAGTGTTAAAATATAGTCCAGGGTATCATTCCAGTCTGTTTGTAGCACAGGTGCATTGTCCAAGGGGACATAGGAAGGGGAGCAATGGCAGTTCAAGGTGGACAGGGTGACTGAGTGGGACACAAGGGTGACAATGCATTCATCTATCTGGCATGGGACATCTTCTGCACCCAACCAGGAACCTGCATCTGTCTTCTTTGGTGCAATACTGACTTTGCCTTATTTCCTGGTGGGGGTCTTGGCAAGTGTCTCTGGCTTCTGTCTGGATAGCAGGGAACATTTGCGGGGTGGTTCTCCTTCTGCAGGGGGAGGGGTGCTGGTGGCCTGTGAGTCCTGTGGTGGAGCCTCCTGGCCACTAGCGGAGGTGGAAGGCTGTTCAGATGTCTGGCTAGTGGCACGGACCCGCTGTTGTGTGACTGCCTCCCTCATTATATTGGCCATGTCTGCCAGCACCCCTGCTATGGAGATCACGGTGTTGTTGATGGCCTGCAAGTCCTCCCTGATCCCCTGGTACTGTCCATCCTGCAGCCGGGTGTTCTCCTGCACACTGTCCAGGATCTGGCCCATGGTGTACTGGGAATGTTGATAGGCTCCCAGGATCTCTGCAGGTGCCTCCTGGGGAGTCGGTTCCCTGGGCCTGTCCTCCCCCTGGCACACAGCACTCCTCCCAGTTTCCCTGTTGGCCTGTGCCTCTGTCCCCTGAACCGTGTGCCCACTGCCACTGACCCCAGGTCCCTCATTGTCTTGGGTATGAGGTGTGGCCTGGGGTCCCTGTAGAGGTGGACACACTGCTGATTGACGTGCCCTGGGGACAGAGGTGTGGGTAACGCTGAGTGGGTGCTGTGGTGGTGTTTCCTGATGGGGGAGGCTCTGTGGTGGTGTGGGACTGGGCCTGAGTAACCTGCTGTCCAGAGGTCCCTGATGGACCAGGTAGGTCATCCAGATCCTGAAGACCAGAGTTGCTGTCATCACTGTGGGCCTCTTCTGTTGGGGGACTGGATATTGCTGGCACCTCCTCTCTGCTGACATTGGCTGGGGTACCTGTGGGGATATAAATGATGTGTTATGGGTTCTGTGTCTGGCATATTGTGCATCCGTGGATTGGCCTCTTTGGTTGTATTTGCACTGGCAGCATTCACTTGTGTACGTTGGTGTGTGGTGGGATGATTACTTCTCTATAGTGTGCATGCTTTAGTGATGAGTGCCCATGCAGGGCTGTGAGTGGTGCCCATGCATTGGTAGAGCATCCAGGGCTTGGCATTGGGATGAGTGAGATGTGATGGTGGGGTGTGTGGGAAGTAGTGGAGTGATGGGAGTGAGGGTGAGGGTGGGGGTATGTGATGGGATGAAGGTAGGGGGGTGATAGTAGTAGAGCTGACTTACCAGAGCCCAGTCCTCCTCCTACTCCGACCAGGTCCTCAGGATGCAGGATTGCCAAGACTTGCTCCTCCCATGCTGTTAGTTGTGGGGGAGGAGATGGGGGTCCACCGCCAGTCCTCTGTACAGCAAGTTGGTGTCCTGCTGCAATGGAACGTACCTTCCCCCGTAGGTCGTTTCACCTCTTCCTGATGTCATCCCTAGTCTGTGGTGCTGTTCCACGGTGTTGACCCTGTCCACGATTCTCCGCCATAGCTCCATCTTTCTAGCTATTGATATCTACTGCACCTGTGCTCCAAATAACTGTGGCTCTACCCTGATAATTTCCTCCACCATGACCCTTAGCTCCTCCTCTGTGAAACAGGGGTGTCTTTGTGGTGCCATGGGTGTTGTGTGAGGTGTGTAGGTGAGGGTGTGTTGGGTAATGTGTTGGGGTATGTGATGTGGGGTACGTGAGTGGTGTATAGGGGTGACTAGTGTGTGGCTCTAGTTGCGTCTGTGGTCTTGATGTCTCTCTGCTGGCAATTGTTTGTTATGGTAAAGGGTTGTGGGTAATCTGGGTGTGTGTTTTACAGTGGTGTGGGTATGTGTTGTTTGAATTGTCCAATGTGGTGTTGTTTTGTATAGATGTGTCCATTTTGAGCGCAGCGGTATGTACCGCCAGTGGATTAATGCCTTTGAATGTCCGCAGTGGTGATTCGTGGGTCATGATGTGATTGGCGTTGTTCTGTTGGTGTAACGGCGCGGGTTTTGATACCGCCAGTTTATCAGTAACCTTTGGTGTGGTGGATTTGTGTCTCTGGCTGAATACTGACAGATTGGTGTGTGTGTCATTATATGGTGAAGGGTTATCCGCCGCAGCGGCAGTAAGTTGGTGGTAGTCAGCGTGGCAGTAAGTGGGATTTACCACCAATGTCATAATGAGGGCCTAAGTCTTTTTAAGTCTTTCTCGCGGTTATACAACTCCACAGGAGAGGCAGGATGGGAGATTGGGGATAACAGTACATTGAGAAACAAGTAAAATTGTAGGTGTGACATACTCCTCTAATTGTTTTGATATGAGTTTTATAGCAGTCTGCAGCTCTCATTGCATCTATTTTCTTATCGAACATGAGTCATAATAGAGAAGGGCAAAGGTCATCATTCAGAGAGAAATAAACAGAAACAAGTACATACCAGTGAGTTTCCATATCTCAGTGACTCATAAGCCACATTGTACATGCTAACTAATTCTAAGACTTTCAGTACTTTCTGGCCAAGTCATTGGGGTTGATTTTAATGCTGCGTTAAACTGAATTTAGGCTACTCCAGTAAACAGTGCCTTGACAAAAGCCAAACGAATGTGAACGGTATACAGCTACTATTCTCAGATTATTGTCTTGTGAATGTACGGTATCGGTATTACAAAGACTGTAACCACATTTTAGTAATCGAATGCAACAGACAGTCAGAACGTGCCTAAATGTTTTCTTTCATGCCCAAGGGTCTGGAAAGATGTTAGACAAAAGGTAAGCCTTTTTTTTCTGATTATGCTCCTATCAGTACTCGTGCAGCCATCCAGCCAGAGAAGTTTAAATATTGTCCAAAATGGTCAGACAGATTAAAACACACAGACGTCTACCAACACCACCATAATTTTCCCCACCTGGCTACTTTACTCATATTATTTAAGAATATGTGTTTATTGAATGCCTCCACCCTACATACGGTCTCTTGGAGCTATTGATCTGATTGTAGACAACACATGACAGCCCAGCTGTAAATTAAGATACCAAGAGATACATACTTAAACTTTTATTTCCAAATGTTACGTTTTGCTCTGAATCTTCAAAGTATTGGAGTTGCATAGCAATGCTCCATTAACACTAAATTAAACAAGAACACTAAGGGGCTGATTTAGAACTCTGCGGACATGATACTCAGTCACAATGGTGACGGATAGCCCGTCTGCCAAAATCTAAATCCCGTAGAATAATATGCAATTTATATTTCAGTAGACTGAATATCTATCACCATTGTGATGGAGTAACCAGTCTGCCAAGTTCTAAATCAGGCTCTAAGCCATTTAGAAATACATTTTGCTAGCCTTTGCTTGACTAGGCTTGAACTCCATCTTTGAAACAATGTCTGTTTCTGTCCCATAATGATCATCAGGTGTTTATATTCTCTAGTTTAACACTGCAAGCAGCATAATGCACACTGTCTGTTCTGTAATGAAATGCTGTTCTCGAATAACTCCTAAAGAAACCTGTGCTACATTCAAGGCTCTTCCTGCATGCACTTTGTAGGCTGAACATTGTTTATATTGTCGCATTTGTTCTGTTACCTCCAATGACATTATGTCAGAAGGGGTGTGTGGGGGTGGGTTCAGTGGTCCAGAGGACTCGGACTCGGAATTGGGCGCTATACGGGCGTAAACGCCATTTATTTATTATAGTGAGGTAATTGTAGAAATAACGGTTTTACTGTTTTAAAGTCTCTTTTTGGTGTTTCTCTGTTGCTGGTTTGGGTTGACTTGTATGTCTCTTTAATGTTCTTTCTTTCTCTCGTAGGTGGCGAACTCCAGATACCTTCTTCTCGGTTCACGTGGGCTCTCGGAGAAACAAGGGATATGTCTAGGTAAGTGGGACGGTTGTTTACTATCTTTATTATCTATTAGCAAAAAGTGAGGGAGTGTGCGAGGGAAGGAACTATAGGAGGTGGTGTTGGTGGGGTTAAAAGAAGAGAAGAGGGAGTGGGGTGGACTATTACTGTGGCTATGGGAGACTGGTGATAGGGAGGGAAAGGTGACCCGTACTGTCCAAATCCCTAAGCAAAAACGACCTTCCCTGTTCCCTTCCTGTCCTCCCTGGCCTCTTATTCCTTCCCTCCACCTCCCCCCTCCCTAGTCCCTTTAATGACGGTGCCCCTTTAATATGGCCCGTACCTTGTGCAGCCACGACCCTCCTGGGTCGTGGCAGGGTTTCTCTCCTCGCGGGGTCTGGTCAGCTCCACCGCTGGGGCTGGGGTTCTGTTCTTCGGTATCCCGTCCGGTCACTGTGGCCTCTGGTTCACATGGCTCCTCCGTCCTCCTTTCCCCGACAGCCTCTTCACATTGCTCCTCGGCGTTCTTTTCTGCTGCGGCAACCCGGAAGTCCGGTGCCGGGTGGCAGCCCCGCCCCACGCGTCTCCCTGACGACGCGGGCCGGGGACGGAGAAGGTGCGCGGCCGGCGCCATGACCTCTCGTCGGTAGGCGAGGTGGATGACACCCGACTACATACCCCATCCCATGAACGGGACTGGTATAGGACCGCAGAATCCGGGCAGCAGGAGAGAAAGTCAGCGGGGCATTGGCTGGACCCAGGGATGTGACAGACCTGAAAAGTAAAGGGCTGGAGTTCAAGGAACCAGCGCAACACCCGGGAATTAGTATCCTTATGGGAGGCTAACCAAGTCAATGGGGCATGGTCAGTAAAGAGGACGAAGGGCCGGCCCAAGAGATAATACTGGAGACACTCAATCGCCCATTTAATGGCAAGACATTCTTTTTCAATAGTGGGATAGTGCGTTTCCCTAGGTAACAACTTACGACTAATATAGACAATGGGGTGATCATAACCCTGATCGTCTGGCTGCGCTAGGACTGCCCCTAAGCCGACGTTGGAAGCGTCGGTAAAAAAGTGAAATGGCCTAGAAAAATCTGGACACCTCAATACTGGCTCGGTTGAAAGGGCATCTTTGAGTAATTGAAAGCTTGAAGTTGAGAAGGAGTAAAAGAGGGAAGAGTGGTAGGATATTGTTTTTTTAGCAAATCTGTGAGGGGGGCAGTAATGGTAGAATATTGAGGAATGAATCTACGATAGTACCCCACCAACCCCAGGAAAGAACAAAGTTATTTTTTTGTTCTGGGAAGAGGTATCCGTCTATGGTATCTACTTTATCTTTCTGAGGACGCAACACCCCCATACCGATGACATACCCAAGATATGATATTTGGGTTTGCCCTAGGACACACTTTGTAGGATTGGCGGTGAGCCCTGCTCTTGCTAAAGTAGAGAAAACTTTTTCTAGGTGTTGAAGATGTTCCGCCCAGGTTGTACTAAAAATGACAATGTCGTCAAGATAGGCGGCAGTGAACTCTTGGAAGGGCCAGAGGAGGCGGTCCATCAAACGTTGGAATGTAGCGGGTGCACCGTGAAGTCCAAAGGGAAGGACGGTGAAATGATATAACCCAGAAGGGGTTGCGAACGCTGTCTTTTCTTTGTCTTGTGGGGCTAAGGGAATCTGCCAATATCCCTTTGTTAGATCAATAGTGGACATAAACCGTGCATGCCCTATTTTCTCTAGGACTTCGTCTACCCGGGGAATAGGATAGGTATCGAACAGTGATATCTCATTAAGCTTTCTGAAGTCGATACAAAACCGGACAGAACCATCCGGTTTCGGAACCAAGACGACAGGGGAACACCACGGACTCGTGGACGGTTCAATGACGCCTAAAGACAACATCTTTGTTATCTCCCCCTCTATAAGAGTCTTTCTTGCTTCGGGAATTCGGTACGGCCGTAGGCGTACGGTTTGGCCCTCGGGTGTCCGAATATGATGTGGGACCAAAGACGTTCGTCCGGGAAGTTCTGAAAAGAATTCGGAATGGTTTTGGATTAACTCGAGTAATTGACTTTTCTCTATATTCGGTAGGGAATCATTGATACAAGGGCTTTCTTGTTTTTCTGGTTGTAGGGCGGGACACAATTCCAGCCCTAATGAATTGGTTGGTGTTACTAGGTATCATGTAGCTGGAGGATCACTATTGATCTCAGGATTCTCCCATTTCTTTAACAGATTAATATGGTAAATTTGAGTCCGTTTAGGGTGTTCCTGTAGTTCAATCAAGTAAGTAATCGGGGTGACTGCTTTTATTACTCGATATGGTCCCTGCCATTTTGCAAGTAACTTATGTTCAGAGGTGGGTCGCATGATTAATACCTGGTCGTTGGGATGAAGAACCCGCAGTTTGGTACCCTGATCATAATAGTTTTTTTGAGTTTCTTGTGCTTTTTCTAAATGCTGTCTTACATCCTCCCAGACCGTCTGGAGGTGCGTTTTTAAATTGTGGATATACTCTAGGAGGGGTCTCTCATCATTGTTCTCTTCTTCCCACAATTCTGCCGCCATGTCTAGTAAGTTACGGGGCTGTCTCCCAAATACCAATTCAAACGGACTATGTCCATTAGAGGATTGCTCAAGTGTCCTTATTGCATAAAGCACTAGGTGTAGTTTCTGATCCCAGTCTTTTCCCGAATCGCTTACTATTTTCCGCAAGAGTGTTTTAATGGTGCGGTTATACCTCTCCACTAAACCGTCTGTTTGTGGATGATATACTGCTGTCTTGATTTGGGTAATGCCTAGGGTCTTACATATCTGTTTCATGAGCCCAGATATGAAGGGTGTCCCTTGATCGCTAAGAATCTCTTCGGGGAAACCAACTCGAGAAAAAAATGTTATCATGGCTTGTGCAACGGCTTTGGTAGTTGTGCTAGTAAGGGGGATGGCCTCAGGATATCTGCTGGCATAATCAACCAGAACGAGGATTTGGGTGTGGCCCTTGGTAGATGGTAAAAGGGGTTCGATTAAATCCATGCCTACTCTTTTGAAGGGAGTATCTATGATTGGTAGCGGATGTAACGGGGCTCTCCTAGTGGCTCCTGGTTCTACTAATTGACATTTTGGGCATTGGGTACAGTACTTTCGGATCTGGGAATAGACTCCCAGCCAGTAAAAACGTCTCAATAAGTATTCCTCTGTTTTCTCTCGGCCACAATGGCCTCCTCCAGGTTGGTTATGAGCGAGGAATAATACCTGAGTCGGGTAGGGCTCAGGGACCACTAGTTGTCTCTTCTCGCCATTTCTCAAAGTGGTAACCCTATATAGTAGGTCCTTATGTACTATAAAGTGGGGACCTACCTCTCCGGTAGAGTCATCACTGGCACTTCTCCAAGCGTGCTTGAGGGTGGGATCCTCACGTTGGCTTACTCTAAATGACACTGGGGTGCTGGTTATATTAGCCACTAGTTTCCCTTGTCTTTGATTAGCAGCATATTTTTGTTTTTCGGTCCTCTTCTCTCTTCGAGTTAATTTCTTTTGTTTGGGGGGGCTACAAATGGGGGTATTCCGAAATGGAGCGTCTACCCACCAGCTATCGATAGGATTAATCTTCCGTGTTTGGTCTAGAATGTCATGAAATCGTGGATAATCCGTTCCAATGACACACTCTTCTATCAGGTTATCCATGAGACCCATCTGGAGGAAGTCATGATACGTGTCCCACTCCACTTCTACCAACTCCAGGGGGTACTGAGCTCTGTCCCCATGGATGCAACATATCGTTACCCAGTGATCTGTGGTGGAATCTACGGGCTTGACTAAATCTCGACGTATCACCGATTGACTACACCCGGAGTCAATCAAGGCCATGACCAATTGTCCATTTATTTGCAGGGGTTGTTTGAAAGACCTATCGCCTTTTCCTATGCACAGTACTCTCCCTAGAGTAACCCCTATCTCCATCGGCTCCACCCCCTCATGTTTCTTGGGACAACCCGAGCTATGTGGCCCCATTCCCCACAATTGAAACACTGAGGTTGTTGCATAGGGTTTCGCTCTGTGCTCCGGGAAGTTCCAGGCTCCTCAAGGGTTCGTCTAGTTGTATGTTGAGGAGGAGTTATGGGCATTTTACTCAGGGGTCTAGGAGTTTGGCTTTTAACATCCACCGATCGATGATAGGCACCACCAAGTCGACGGCTAGTTCAGTATCGATTTTAGGGTGCTGTCTTATCCAGTTCCGGGTGTTCGCTGGAAGGGAGTCTAAATATTGCTCTAAAATGATGGCCTTAATGACGTCTTCGCGATTAGTCCCTAAGGGCCCCAACCACTTCAGTCCTAAGTCCTTCACTCGGTAGTAAAAGGTACGTGGATCTTCATTCTGACCCCATTTAGCTTTACGAAATTTCATCCTATAATATTCCGTATCATGCCCCACTATTTCAAGAATACTCTTCTTAATATCGGAATACGGGGTGGTGCCACCGGGATTTGCAGCCTGATAGGCGGACTGGAGGGTGCCTGTTAAGAGAGGAGCGATGTATTGGCCCCATCGGTTTTCAGGCCATTGAGCTGATGAGGCTACTCTTTCGAAATTCGTAAAAAAGGAGTCGGGATCCTCACCTTCTTGATATTTTTGTAATACCGAGCTTGGCACGTTTGGGTGTACCTTGCTGGCCGCAATTGTATCAGTCAATTTTTGAAGAGCGGTCTCATGAACTAATTGATTATTGGCCATTATCGTAGCCTGACTTTTCAGGGCGGCTTGAAGGGCCTCTCTGTCCTCTTTGGCCTCCCTCTGTTGGGCCTCCCAAACTAATTGGAGGTGGCGTTGACCCTCCGCCAATTGTTTTATCATGTCCTCCAGGGTCGATTTCTCCCCCATACTCGCAACACCTCTATATGATTCAATAAAAGGGGGGGTTATCAATATACCCTGATCCCACTTCTGACACCACTGTGCGGGTGGGTTCAGTGGTACAGAGGACTAGGACTCGGAATTGGGCGCTATACGGGCGTAAACGCCATTTATTTATTATAGTGAGGTAATTGTAGAAATAATGGTTTTACTGTTTTACAGTCTCTTTTTGGTGTTTCTCTGTTGCTGGTTTGGGTTGACTTGTATGTCTCTTTAATGTTCTTTCTTTCTCTCGTAGGTGGCGAACTCCAGATACCTTCTTCTCGGTTCACGTGGGCTCTCGGAGAAACAAGAGGATATGTCTAGGTAAGTGGGACGGTTGTTTACTATCTTTATTATCTATTAGCAAAAAGTGAGGGAGTGTGCGAGGGAAGGAACTATAGGAGGTGGTGTTGGTGGGGTTAAAAGAAGAGAAGAGGGAGTGGGGTGGACTATTACTGTGGCTATGGGAGACTGGTGATAGGGAGGGAAAGGTGACCCGTACTGTCCAAATCCCTGAGCAAAAACGACCTTCCCTGTTCCCTTCCTGTCCTCCCTGGCCTCTTATTCCTTCCCTCCACCTCCCCCCTCCCTAGTCCCTTTAATGACGGTGCCCCTTTAATATGGCCCGTACCTTGTGCAGCCACGACCCTCCTGGGTCGTGGCAGGGTTTCTCTCCTCCTCGCGGGGTCTGGTTAGCTTCACCGCTGGGGCTGGGGTTCTGTTCTTCGGTATCCCGTCCGGTCACCGTGGCCTCTGGTTCCCGTGGCTCCTCCGTCCTCCTTTCCCCGACAGCCTCTTCACGTTGCTCCTCGGCGTTCTTTTCTGCTACGGCAACCCGGAAGTCCAGTACCGGGTGGGAGCCCCGCCCCCACGCGTCTCCCTGACGACGCGGGCCGGGGACGGAGGAGGTGCGCGGCCGGCGCCATGACCTCTCGTCGGTAGGCGAGGTGGATGACACCCGCCTACAGGGTGAATCAATATTCGTGTAGTGGGCTTGTGTTAACAGTCTGTTTACAGGACGTTTTTGAGTTTTGAATTGTGATTTGCTGATGAAAGGATACAGTTGCTCATCCAATGTTGTATGCACAGTTTTTCATTGCTTTCTATGGAGACTCTCATCATAAAAGACCTCTGAATTTTGGGATAAGCTAGATCTTTTTGGTTTCTACTAGGGATGCAGTGCCTGAATATTTGTTGTTTTGCTGCATAATTTGGACTTGGGCTGTTTTATGGTTTTGCTGATTGCATTTATTTCCATTGCTGAGAGCCTTTATGGTAATCGATTTCCTACGTCCTACAATTGACTTATTGAACTGAGTAATATTTGCCTTCTATATTATGCCCTTATATTTTTAGTAAACCTCCAAGGTTTCATTTAAATTTCTGTTGTCAAACTCCTTTTTTTGAGTTAAAACTTTCTTCTAATTGACTTTCTTCTCATTGACTGCCATGTTGTTGGAATCTTATCCTTAGGGACATGTGACCTCATCTATTCTTGAGGTTAACACCGTCCCCGGTCCAGCAATCAAGGCACCCTTAAAGTTAAATTAAGTCATAAACCAGCCTACCCACAGAGGTAAACTGTATCTAATACATTAGACCGAAATAATAAAAGGTGTTTCCTAGCATGGCCTTCATCTATCATCTTGAGGTCACCCACCAAAGATTTAACAACCAAGTTTATTTTCAAACCCAATGTGAATCTTGCTTGAAAATCATTAAGCACTGCCCACAGGCGCCACAAAACGCTGTAGATGGAAGGTAGCTGTCTTTTCTAGAAATTTCACATTGTATTAACTGTGATATTGGCTAGGACCTTATCATTCAATATACATTTTTTTTATATATGATCATTCAATTGCCTTAAAATCAGCAAAGACAATACCAGAGTCAAAAGAATAAGTTATTACATGGAGTTGTAAGAGGCCTGCTTTCTTTTTTTATCCCAAACAAATGTTTCAAACAACAGATGCCAAGAAGCGAGCCAGTAGGTTTACTCCTGACCATCAAGTTTCAAATGCCATGATTGAAACCATCAGGAACGCCTCAAAGCTGACCAGTATACCAGCTTGCTCAGTACAAATGGCCTCTACAGTACAATAGCAATCATGGATTCACAAATGAGTTTCTTATTTTGCTTTCATTTTCAAGGAAATACATACTAAGATCATCGACTAGAATTTGAGAGGGTAGTGCTTCCTTGCTCATAGTGCAGGGGTTTGCCAAACAATCCACGATCCTAAACACTTCAATGGGAATGGTATTAGCTTTAATTTCCTCCGAATAACTTGTTTACCTCTCTAATTTAGTGATTTATCTTCTCATTTGCTTTGGATACCTAATTATGTTCTACTACCCATAATTCATTCCCCATGTTGACAATCTTATAATATTAACTCAGCAGTAAACCACTTCCACTTATCAGTTTATGGTTGACATGACAAAGGGCTAGGGAGTTAGTTTATTTAGTATCCTGTACATCAGGGATCACCAACGGATAAGTTAACAGCTACCAGTAGCTCACCAGCTGCCAACCGGTAGCTCTTGAACATGGAGCCAAGCCAAATACACAGTTCCAAGGATTTGAATCTTAGCCGTGCTGCCTTCTGCAATATGCATGAGTCAGCACTGCTTATTGGTAAAACTCTAAAGGTGGTAGCCAGCCTAATAAATTCCAAAGTTTCTTGCTCACTAACACCACTTACAATGTGATTGGCAGCATTAAGCCTGCAATATAACCAATAAACATGCAACAAAGTTCCTGCAGACGCAGGCCCCGAAGTTGTGTGTCATACTGTGTGGAAGCTGGGAAGAAAACGCAGAGTTCCGCAAGTGTGAGACTGCAGAAGTTGAGTATAGGAACATAAAACAAATAAATATGATGACCGCGTCTGTTGTGGGAACTACTGTAACAGCTATTCTGTTGGTAGTTTGATATAATTTCTACTGATCAAATGCAGTTCTTGTTACAGAAGAAGTTGGAGACCCCTGATACGTCGTCTTGTTGTATTCAGTTTTTTTCACTGGGTCATTTGAAGACAGAGGTTCCTCAGTTTCATCAATACTTGTTTCCAGTTTTCTGGTTATGATAAATATTAATAAAGGCCTTAGATTATTTCATTTTCTGAAAGTATATACTTTTTTTTTTTTAAAGCTTACTAACTAATTATCAGACCATGAAAGAGTAACTGGGCTTAATCTCAACACTGTCCGAGGTCTGTTATAAACAAATGATGGGTACTCCGGCCAAAGGCTTGGGAGCAATTACCCCTTGTTTAAGATTACAGGTGGCTATGTATTTAAGTAGCCTACAAACTAATATATTTGTTTTAATTCCAGCTCCTGTAATAAAATCACTGGTGACAACAACGAACTATCGATTGTCAGTAAATTGTTAGTTCTCATAACCATTTGAAATAGCCTTCTGTGAAAGCTGTGGGATGCAATAAACCACCAAACTGAGTGTGTGTGCTGCTATTGATGTTAAATAATAAGATCTCTGCCCAATGAAAGTGATCACAACTTTTACCAGCAATTGTGAGTGGATCATGATAACTTGTGGTCATATTTTGCCACATTTCTGTTGCCCATACTTGGTGGAGCAGGTTACATTGGATGTGATTGCATTCTCAATGATAATGGCACAAATCATCAGACAGGAATGTTTAAATCACAAAAAAGTCTTAAATCAACTTTACCCTGTAAGGCAGTAGCGTAAAAGCTGTTTTTACTGCGTAATTACTACAGGCATTAGAGAGGACTGCCTTAATTTCTTAATTATTTAAAAGTTTTTATCACAGTCTTGAGGCTCATTTAGAAAGGCAGAGTGGACTTTCTTTAAAGCTACAGGATGAAATACATTTTTCCTTTCAAAAGCAATCTTAACTTCATCATCAAGAATGTTGTTAAGAGTGAAACAAAATAACTGACTCACAAGTCTATGTCCAAGTAATGTTGATTGATACGGTGCGTATGGCCGCAGACAGAAGCTGACAGGCTTGCCTTTGGCATCCACCTGTGCATGTCTGCGGTGTTGCTGTTTATTGTTCATCCTTAAATAGGCATGTTTCCATAAATGCCAACAGCTACAGCATGATAGAACGGTGAGATTCACAATGATGGCTACTTCTCTGCATTGTTAGTGAGGGTCCTGTTGCTTCTTATTACGTTAAGTAAAATACATTTTAACAAAATTAAAATGAAAGTCCCCTCAATCAAGTATATGCAAGGAAAATGAAAAATATTCATTATGATTAAAAAATCCATTAAGTAAAAAATGTTCTTACTTTAAGCTGTGCAGCAAGTTCATTTGAATCTGCAAATACCAATCCATTCTTTTCATGCTTTACAAGTTCATGTAAACTGTCAAAACAAAATGTGTAACAAGTAACATTGCAATATACAAAAGAAAGAGCATGGCACATGGCTTTCAGTTTTTTTCCTAGTACACTATTATTAAATGTAATTACTTGTGTATTGAAATTTAAAAGTTAACAACATCCAGTTACAAATAATGTATTTAGAAAGTTTAAAGTATAATGCAGAATTCAGTCAATAGTCAGTTACCTAAGCTATTGTCAAGGAAAAGGGCAGACTGGTGGGTGGTGGAGACATGCTAATCAGTAAGCAACATCACTACTTATATGTTAACTATTCTCACCACTAGGCCCAACAATTGCTGGAATCTACTAGTGCTAACTTTTTCCCAGTGGCCACTTGGTCATTTGACAAGCGGAAGAACAGTCTTCATTAATCTGTACCTACTACTCTTAATACAATGGAAGGCCTTCTGCTTTCTGAGACAGGAGCTTGTGGCATCACCAGGTAATGGAGTAGGGAGAAAGAGCTTTCTGCACCAATTCTGATTCAAGTGGTGCTCATAAACAATTCTTGATTTGTAGTAAGATCATTAAAAATGATGTAGGCGTATGTGTGTGTGGATGTATATATATATATATATATATATATATATATATATATATATATATATATACATACACACACACACACACACACACACACACACAGATTCCAAATGCTTACCGCTTGTTGGAGAGAGAAATGCACTATATCAGACACTGGTTGGTAGAAAATTATATAAAATCATATGTGGTGAAAAAGCAGTGCAGACCTAAACTTAGTGTTGACCCCAGAGAGGTGAAGAGTTCACTTGTAAACAGAATGCATGATCAACAAAGTCATTGTTGAAGGAAAACCAGTGTTTGTGAGCCTAAAGCTAGTTATAGTCTTAAAGCACACAGGCACATATTCCGTTGTCGCAGTAAATTACAAACATGATTGAAGAATGGAGCAGGAGATTGAATTAGCCTAGGGCATGCAAAAACTGATAAGAGATCGTTGGAGCAGAGTGATAAGGTACACACACAAATATGTGTAAGAAATAGGTTAAGAGTTTAAAGGGTCACCGTTAATGTGATTTTGCAACAAGTTTGTAATTGCTAAACTTCCTGATTAACCATTTGTAACTGTTGGTACTGCTATACAAGTGGCTGTTTTTGAAACATCAAACTGAGACAAGCTGTGTACCTGTGTGGGGATAGCTACCCTCCCTGCTACAGAAGTAAAAAGCTGTGGTTCACTTTGCCAAGTGGAGTCCAGTATCTTAAGTTTCCCTGAAACACACCGTTGAGTCATTTTTTACAAAAAGGAGCACCAAATCATGCAATCCATTTCGGTCACAAGGCATTTATTACATATGCGTGATCAAGGCCTTTCGGCAGAAACGCATTGCAGGAGTTGGTGCTTGTTTTCGTAATAAATGATTACTTTGGTGCAACAGTCCCGATTCAGATGTTCGCTCAACACTGGTAAGCTTTTGGAATGCTGGATTTATTATCGTGTGTGCTCCAGATTCCAAGCGGCACCCCCTGAGGACTCAGCAACTCGTCAGTGGCTTTAGATTTTGGAAGGATATTATATCTATCTATCTATCTATCTATATATCGTAGGTAGTTCTAGTTATAGTTCGGACCAACTTTTCCCATAGATTAAGCATTTTTTGTTTTGCTAATAACATTCGCGCTGTTTGACAAATCTTGAAGAAACTATAACTTGTGCTCTTAAGTAAACTGAGGCCACAAGTTCTAGTTTCTTAAAATAAGTATAACTATAAATGCTGAATCTCTATGGTTTTGTGTGGGTAAAACGTGGACCTGCCTATGATGTAATATATAGATGTCACAAAAAATAAGAAGGGCAAAGTGATGCTATAGTTAGGTGAAAATATCAATGTTGTCATCAAAGATATCATTTGAGATCAAGAATGTCATTGAAGATTATCATTCTTGCAATCTGTGAGGTCATCAGCAGAACGGGGGTCACAGAGCTCAGAGTGCAGTTAGCTAACCAGAACTTCAGTGCTTATGCTCTCTCTGCTTCCAAATTAGTCACTATAGTTTAGTGACTTCATATTCCAATTCCAGTTGGCACACTGGACCCCCCTTATAAGTCCCTAGTACATGGTACCTAGGTACCCAGGGCATTGGGGTTCCAGGAGATCCTTTTGGGCTGCAGCATTTCTTTTCCCACCCATAAGGAGCTCAGACAAACCCTTTCACAGAACTGCCACTGCAGCCTGTGTGAAATAGTGGCTATTTCACAGCCATTTGAACTGCACTTAAGTAACTTATCAGTCACCTATATGTCCAACCTTCATTTACTGAAGGCTAGGTGAAAAGTTACTAAGTGTGCGGGAACCCTTGCACTAGCAAAGTTGCCCCCATGCTGTCCAGGGCCAATTCCCTGGATTTCATGAGTGCAGGGATACCATTACATGCGTGCACTACATATAGGTCAATACCTATATATAGTTTCACAATGGTAACTCCAAATATGGCCATGTGAGGTGTCTATGATCATGGAATTGTCCTCCCATTCCAAATCTGATATTGGGGGCCAATACCATGCATCCTGGGGGCTCCACAATGGACCCCCAGTACTGCCAAATCAGCTCTCTGAGGCTTGCACTGGAGCTACAGCTGCTGCCACCTCACAGACAGGGTTCTGCCCTCCTGTGCTTTGAGCAGCTCAGTCCCTGGAAGGCAGAACAAAGCATTTCCTTTGGGAGGTGGGCGTTACACCCTCTCCCTTTAGAAATAGGTGTTACATGCTTGGGAGGGGTAGCCTCCCAGAGCCTCTGGAAATGCTTTGAAGGGCACAGATTGTGCCCTCCTTGCATAAGCCAGTCTACACTGGTTCAGGGACCCCCAGTCCCTGCTCTGGCGCGAAACTGGATAAAGGAAAGGGGAGTGACCACTCCCCTGTCCATCACCACCACAGGGGTAGTGCCCAGAGTTCCTCCAGTGTATCCCTGGTGTTAGCCATCTTGTTTTCCAAGGTGTGGGGACACTCTGGAGATCTCTGAGTGGCCAGTGCCAGCAGGTGACATCAGAGACCCCTCCTGATAGGTGCATACCTGGTTAGGCAGCCAAACCCCCTCTCAGGGCTATTTAGGGTCTCTCCTGTGGGTTCCTCTTCAGTTTTGGCTTGCAATTTTCCACCAGGAATCCTCTGCAACTCCTGCTTCATCCTCTAACCGTCGGATCAACCGCAGACTGCTCCAGGAACCACTGTAACTGCAACAAAGTATCCAAGAAGGCTACTGTGACTCTGCAACTTCAACTCCAGCCAGCAACTGCAACAGTTTCCAAAGTGTGCACGCTCTGAGGACTCCATGTCTTCACCCTGCACCAGAAGGACCACAGAAATCTCCCATGGAGTTCCCTGATCCACCAGGCACCTTCTAAGATGACAACCGGTTCTCTGGGACTCCTCTCCTGGCGACGAGCGTGCTCCCTTGAACACAGGTGGTGGACCCCTTTGATACAGACAGTCCTAAGGTCCAGCTGTCCACATCTGGAGGAGGTAAGAGTTTGCCTTCCCCGTTTGAGACAGTACCCCTGTGCACCGCGTCATATTTAACCTCCTGAGACCTCTGTCCACTATTTGCAAGAATCCTTCGTGCACAGCCTGGCTCAGATCCCCAGCACTCCATCCTGCGATGCACAACTCACTGAGTTGTCTCCGGCGGCATGGGACCTTCCTTTGTAGTGCTGCCTGAACCGCAATTTGCACCTTCTTTGTCCCCATGTCCTGGGACATCCGTGGGTGCTGCCTGGTCATCTGCCCATGGATCAAGCCATAGTCCCGCTGGACCAAGGCCATACTGTGGATCTGTTTAGAAGCGTCCAAGCCATCAGTGACCAAAATGTATTACTATAAGCCAGTGGTTCCCAATCTGTGCGTCATGGCACCTTGGTGCGCCGTCAAAACTAGCCAGGGGCGCCCTGCACTAAGCACACAGGTTGGGAACCACTAATGCACAAACATACACACAGATGCTAACAAACACACAATTACAGACTCACGTGCATAGCACTTCCACACGAGAGGTAGGGAGTAACTTAGTATTGGTAGATAAATAATGCAAAAAAAAAAAAAAAATGCATTAAAAAAAAAAAAAAAAAAAGATGTCAAATTCCTATTTTGCGGGTAGCATTGAAAAGCCTGTCAACGTCTGCAACTCTTGCACCTATCGTGCAGGTTACCCCCACCCTGGATATGACTTTGCCAGAGACAAAGGGAAAATAATTAACTTCAATAGTCAGGCTATAGGACATAATTCAGAGTTAAGCAGGGCGAAAATCTGAGCAGTTTCTGTTCTCAGCATAGCAGAGCCCTGGAAAGCAAACGTGTTCATTACGTTTCTTTCTCCATCTGTGCACATTGGCCTCACTGTTAGGGATTACTGTATCAATATCAGGACCCGGTAGCTAGATCAGAATGTGTACACATGCAGAAATATTCCCACAGATTCCATCTCTATATTAATATTGTGCAAGAAGTTGTAACAAGGCAAGGGAAATACATACCTCAGTCTTTCTCAGGAGTACAAATACCTGTTACACACTACGTCTGTTACTGAGGTTGTGGTTCACAAAGCTCCCTCGGTTTGCTGGAATAGAAGTGTTTTGTGTTGGTTCATAGAAAAATGCACAGAGATACAAACACCCACCTGTGTTATTGCTTTATTTCTTTCATATATTTAAAAGACTTTGGGGGTCATTCTGACCCTGGCGCCCGGTGGCCGCCAGGGCCACCGACCACGGGAGCACCGCCAACAGGCTGGCGGTGCTCCCGAGGGCATTCTGACCGCGGCGGTTCAGCCGCGGTCAGAAAGGGTAAACCGGCGGTCTCCCGCCGGTTTACCACTGCCCTTCAGAATCCTCGATGGCTGCGGAGCGCGCTCCGCAGCCATGGGGATTCTGACACCCCCTACCGCCATCCTGTTCCTGGCGGGTCTCCCGCCAGGAACAGGATGGCGGTAGGGGGTGCCGCGGGCCCCTGGGGGCCCCTGCAGTGCCCATGCTCATGGCATGGGCACTGCAGGGGCCCCCGTAAGAGGGCCCCGCAAAGTATTTCAGTGTCTGCTAAGCAGACACTGAAATACGCGACGGGTGCAACTGCACCCGTCGCACCCCTGCAACTCCGCCGGCTCAATTCTGAGCCGGCGTCCTCGTTGCAGGGGCATTTCCTCTGGGCCGGCGGGCGCTCTTTTGGAGAGCGCCCGCCGGCCCAGAGGAAATGTCTGAATGGCCGCCGCGGTCTTTTGACCGTGGTGCGGTCATTCAGCGGCGGTACCTTGGCAGACGGCCTCCGCCGTCCGCCAAGGTCAAAATGACCCCCTTTGTGTTCTTTCACCACAAAGAAGAGCCCCAGTCGGCTTTTGGGATTTTAAAAAACGACATGCAGACATGTATACTGGCTATGTTGTGTCGATAAGCACACAAAATGAGAGTGTATCACACAATGGCAGGCAGTGAAATGCCACAGTGGCGTGCCATGTTGGTGAGTATCGGCTCCTTCATATCAGAGACAGTCACTGCCAGTTTACACATCTACAACATTTGCTGGTTTCCTTACCTGTTTAGTAATCCTACAGTTCAGCAGATAAGGGCAGTTTTCACTCATAGACCATGAATACAATTGAGAAGGAAATATGTGAAAGGATTCCAGGAGCCTGGAGTTTCCTTTTCTACTCGGCATCTGAACGGATATTTACTATTGAGTTGAAAGCAATGCCATCTTCTTGAGCATGCTGCTCCCATTTTCATTGCAGTTCTAGAACAGAAATATGTTGAATTACCTTACCTCTCCAATCAGTCATTGACACTGTAGGAGGCTGGCCTGGCTTGTAGTGGGTACCAGAGGTACTTACACCTTGTGCCAGGTCCAGTTATCCCTTATTAGTGTAGAAGAGGTGTTTCTAGCAGCTTAGACTGATAGAAGGTAGCTATGGCAAAGCAGCTTAGGCTGAACTAGGAGACATGTAAAGCTCCTACTATACCACTGGTGTCATATGCACTATATTTTTATGACAATATGCCAAAAGTATCTCGGTGAGTACCCTCAGTATGAGGATAAGTTATATACACAAGATATATGTACACAAACCAAAATTATGCAGGTAATAGCAAGAAAAGTAATGCAAGTAGTGTAAGATCACAATAGATTGCAATAGGAGCACATAGGTATAGGGGCAACACAAACCATATACTCCAAAAGTGGAATGCGAACCACGAATGGACCCCAAACCTATGTGAGCTTGTAGAGGGTCGCTGGGACTGTAAGAAAACAGTGAGGGTTAGGAAAATAGCCCAACCCAAGACCCTGAAAGGTAGGTGTAAAGTGCACCTACTTCCCCCAGAGAGCACAGAAGTCGTGATAGGGGGATTCTGCAGGAAGAACAAACACCAGCAATGCAACAACAGTGGATTTCCGGACCTGAGTACCGGAAAGACAAGGGGACCAAGTCCAATAGTCGCGACAGTGTCGAGAGTGGGCAGGAGCCCAGGAAATGCCAGCTGAGGGTGCAAGGAAGCTGCCACCGGATGGAAGAAGCTTGGAGTTCTGCAAGAAAGAAGAAAGCTAGGGACTTCTCCTTTGGAAGACGGGTGACCCACGTCATGATGAAGCTTGCAGAGGTGTTCTCACGCAGAAAGACCGCAAACAAGCCTTGCTAGCTGCAAGGGTCGCGGTAGAGGTTTTTGGGTGCTGCTGTGGCCCAGGAGGGACCAGGATGTCGCCACTTGGAGGAGGAGACAGAGGGGCCACCCAGCAACTCAGGGAGCCCTCACAGAAGCAGGCAGCACCCGCAGAAGTACCTGAACAGGCACTTGGGAGAAGAGTCAACCGGAGTCCACGCAAAGTCACAAAAGGGAGTCCCACGACACCGGAGGACAACTCAGAAGGTTGTGCACTGCAGGTTAGAGTGTCGGGGACCCAGGTTTGGCTGTGCACAAAGGAAATCCTGGAAGAGTGCACAGGAGCCGGAGCAACTGCAAATCATGCGGTACCCAGCTATGCAGTCTAGCGTGGGGAGGCAAGGACTTACCTCCACCAAACTTGGACTGAAGCATCACTGGACTGTGGTAGTCACTTGGACAGAGTTGTGAGTTCCAGGGACCACGCTCGTCGTGCTGAGAGGGAAGCCAGAGGACCAGTGATGCAGTCTTTTGGTGCCTGCGGTTGCAGGGGGACGATTCCGTCGACCCACGGGAGATTTCTTCAGAGCTCCTGGTGCAGAGAGGAGGCAGGCTATCCCCAGAGCATGCACCACCTGGAAACAGTTGAGAAAGCCGGCAGGATGACGCGATACAAGGTTGCTAGTAGTCGTCTTGCTACTTTGTTGTGGTTTTGCAGGCATCCTGAGCAGTCAGCGGTCGATCCTTTGGTAGAAGGTGAAGAGGGAGATGCAGAGGAACTCTGATGAGCTCTTGCATTCGTTATCTGAAGAATTCCCCAAAGCAGAGACCCTAAATAGCCAGAAAAGGAGGTTTGGCTACCAAGGAAGGAGGATTGGCTACCAAGTGAGGTAAGAGCCTATCACAAGGAGCCTCTGATGTCACCTGCTGGCACTGGCCACTCAGAGCAGTCCAGTGTGCCACGAACACCTCTGTTTCCAAGATGGCAGAGGTCTGGGACACACTGGAGGAGCTCTGGGCACCTCCCCTGGGAGGTGCAGGTCAGGGGAGTGGTCACTCCCCTTTCCTTTGTCCAGTTTCGCACCAGAGCAGGGCTGGGGGATCCCTAAACCAGTGTAGACTGGCTTATGCAGAGATGGGCACCATCTGTGCACATCAAAGCATTTCCAGAGGCTGGGGGAGGCTACTCCTCTCCTCAGCCCTGACACCTATTTCCAAAGGGAGAGGGTGTTACACCCTCTCTCAGAGGAAATCCTTTGTTCTGCCTTCCTGGGCCAGGCCTGCCTGGACACCAGGAGGGCAGAAACCTGTCTGAGGGGTTGGCAGCAGCAGCAGCTGCAGTGGAGACCCCGGAAAGGCGGTTTGGCAGTACCCGGGTTCTGTGCTAGAGACCCGGGGGATCATGGAATTGTCCCCCCAATGCCAGAATGGCATTGGGGTGACAATTCCATGGTCTTAGACATGTTACATGGCCATGTTCGGAATTACCATTGTGACGCTGTACATAGGTAGTGACCTATGTACAGTGCATGCGTGTAATGGTGTCCCCGCACTCACAAAGTCCAGGGAATTTGCCCTGAACGATGTGGGGGCACCTTGGCTAGTGCCAGGGTGCCCACACACTAAGTAACTTTGCACCTAACCTTCACCAGGTGAAGGTTAGACATATAGGTGACTTATAAGTTACTTAAGTGCAGTGGTAAATGGCTGTGAAATAACGTGGATGTTATTTCACAAAGGCTGCAATGGCAGGCCTGTGTAAGAATGGTCAGAGCTCACTATGGGTGGCAAAAGAAATGCTGCAGCCCATAGGGATCTCCTGGAACCCCAATACCCTGGGTACCTCAGTACCATATACTAGGGAATTATATGGGCGTACCAGTATGCCAATGTGAATTGGTAAATTTAGTCACTAGCCTGTTAGTGACAAATTTGGAAAGCAGAGAGAGCATAACCACTGAGGTTCTGGTTAGCAGAGCCTCAGTGAGACAGTTAGGCATCACACAGGGAACACATACAGGGCACATACTTATGTAACACAGTGGGGAGCCGTGGCCAAACGCCAATATGTCAAGGAAGCTGCGGGCTCTAAAAAGTTTGGGAACCACTGCTATAAGCTTTGCTACTTTCCCAAGGGTGTGAACATATCAGCCCAAAAGGCAGTGACATTCCTAGTGGGAAGCATGAGGCTATAGAAAGCAAGGAATTGTAACCCATAGTTACATATCTTTTCTCTCTATCAGGAGGTGTTATACGAAAGGCATTCAGACTTTTTGTGGAAACAACTTGAACTACCATGCTTTCAGCGAAGGGTTGACAGGACAACAGGTGCAGGTCAAAAGAGGTAGGCCTATGGCCCCTTGTTATCTGTCTGTTAAAGGCTATGCCTGGAAATTGTGTCTCCTATGGCTCCATGACAGCACCCAGGAGAGCCTCAAAACTGTCCACAAAGACTCTGCCACTGAGGAGGAGAGTTGGAAAATCTCAGTCAAAACATTGTACTTTGTCTTTGAAAAGGAAAAGGTTAATTCTAGTGCTTCAGCTGCTTTTTAAGCTATAGCTCTAAATGAGGAAATGCATTCTGAAGAAGGACCATAGTAAGGAATCTCACATTCTGATGAAGTGCCTAGGCCACTTGCATTTTGTAAATACAGATACGGCCAGCATCACTGTTATAATGGGTGATGGATATTTATCAGCCCCCAACCAACACCCTGTGGGGCTACATTTATTATCAGGAATTGCTAAGACCTCATTGCCGCAGCCTAAGATCTACCCAATGCAGTGAATCTCTGTGGCCATTTAAGCTTGCATTAACTTTCTCGCTCACAGCACACGGTTTTTCCTCTGAATTCAACAGCATTGTCCTAGTCAGTTTAGTGGGTTATAACTGTATCGAAGGAGGTTCTGACAGAGTGGGTAATCATAGCCTAGAAGCTTTCAACTTCTCCCTGGGTGCTGGCACCATGGAAGTGTAGCGTCCGAGCTGCCATGGCTGCATGATCATACTTTCCTTGGTGGGCCACCTGCAGCGTTCAGAAATCATCATGAGCTGATCCACCATAGCAAGATGGAAGGCCTCGGGCTTGTGTAGGATCAGCCAATGGAGCTGGAAACTCCGGTTTCACCTTCTTCAGGGTCAGGATCTGACAATGAGAAAAATTTCAGATTTAGGGAATAAAACTGAGTTTCCGAATGGTTCCAGGAACAGAGCTGTTCCTTCAAGGAACAAGAGAACAACTTCTTCCCATGCTGCTCTTTGTGAATTTCATGTTAAGATCTTTGGGGGATCGTTCCCTGACAGGGGAATGACCTGGAGGTGAGAGTGAACACATTGGCCTCCCTCAGTTGACCCAGGACAAAAATAGCTTGGCCTCCCCACTTCCTGATGGCCTTTAGTTGCATACAAGCACATAAATTGCACGACACAGCTTCAGGATCAGATCATAAACAATAGATGCAAATGGAAAGTTGATCTGAAAAAGGATATCTACTTGCAACATCTGCACCATGGTTTGAACCAAGTTTTTTTCAGATGAGACTAGTCACTGTTGAGGTGCAGAGAAATTTTGTTGGTGAGGCACAGAGATGGTATTCTGAGGTGAAATAGTGTTGTTTTCAGAAAATGTTTGTTTATCCAAAATGAAAATCAAGTATTTGCCATCTTAACTCGTTATATGGTGATGCTTTTCCACTGACAGTTCTGAACCCTTTTTTTGATGTCTGATGCACTTGGCAATTAAGCCTCCACAACTTTGTTTCTACAATCAGTAATCAGGGAAAATCTGTGGGATGCCCCCCTACACCACTCCCAACAGGGATGGCAGCAGAAGCACTTCCGCTGCCACCCAAACCCCTCCTTGGCAACTGGATGATGTCAGCACGCACACTGCGCTTTGGAGTCATCAGAGCAGGCTGGCGGCATTGGAAGCCATTTGCTTCCAGCGCCGGAGGAGACAACAGGTAAGTTATGTTCTCCTTTGGGATGGGGTGAAAGGAAAGTTTTTCCTTTCCCTCTGTGTCTCTTTGAAATGGATTTCTGCCGCATGATTGCGCATGGAGTCGCGATTGTGCAGCAGGAATACCACTAGGCCACCGAGGATTTTTGTGTGTGTGTGTGTTTTGATTTTGGGGAGTCCCTTGGGATTTTATATTTTGGCGATTTTAGGGAGCGGCCAGGCAAGGGTCGCCTCTTTTAGGGGGCACCTATTTTTGCTGTTTCTGCCCCCCCTTGGAGGGCAAATCGGCCTCTCTTGTTTAAACCCAGAAACCACTAGACATCAAAGATTTAAAATTTTGGTGGTTTTGGGGAGCGGACCCTTAGGAAAGGGTGGAAGGGGGCACATATTTTAGCAGTTTCTGCCCCCCTTGGTGGCAGTTTTGCCTCTCTTGTTTAGGCCCTCTGCCCCCATGGGGGGCAGAAACCACTAGACATCAAGGATTTAAAATTTTGGCGATTTGGGGGAGCGGCCCCTTGGGCAAGGGTCGCTCGCTTTAGGGGGCATATATTTTGGACTTTTCAGCCTCTTTTGTTTTTAAGGTCCATCTGCACTCAAGGGGGGCAGAAATGACTAGACCCAGGGATGTTTTATTCACTATGTTGCTGCTGTTGTTGTGACGAGCGGCTCCTCAGGCAAGGGTTGCTCCCCTTCAGGGGTTAAATGTTTTGGCCATATTTTCTAAGCCCATCTGCCCCCCCCAGCATGGTGTGTGTGGACTGGCGTATTATTTGTATTTGTGATAGTAATGTTTATTTTTCCTTTTTATTCTAGAGCAAAGCTTTCCATTCCTGTGCTGTGACCCCTGCTTGGTGTTTCAGCAGTGGTAGATCTGCAGTTTCTGTAGTTGCTTGTGTTTGGTAAGAAAAACTTTTTTTTACTGTTTACTTCAATGAGTATCGTTGCAATGCACGGATTAGTTTTTTGTAAATGCTATAATAATAGCTGCATATTTGGCTTATTTTTTATTGTGTGTGAAATTATTCTTGGATTTGTGCACTGTGTATTGTATTGTGTTGTCTTCTGTCTAATTTTATTTTGTTTTTCCTTTTTAGTGGGATATCATTGGTGCTTGCCATGTCTGTGCAGAGTAGCTGCTGGTGAATCTACCTGTTTCTGGCAAGTGATTATTTTTGAGTATATAGGTCTTTGTGATAAAGCACCACTTTGTTTATTACTTATTTTACACATTGATGGTTGTTGCTGACGTATATGTCAAGTTACTTTTATTAAGAAGGATCACGGCTAGCTGTAGAATGACCGCTCATCAGGCTGTTAGTATGCTTTGAATCTTCCTCTGACCATGATTATGAGGACTGACTGCATCTGAGTCAGAGGAGAAAGTGCAAGATTGTGGCAGTGAATTTTCTGTCTGAGAGGAATCATCTGATGATGAAGCCACTCTAGGTGCGGATTAAGTGCCTGTTTTAGAGGAGGACACTGATGAACCAGTTAGTGAACCAGCCTGGGGCTGAAAGGCTTCCCACTGGAAGATCTTAACTCTGGGTTGCCCCAAACATGGTGCAGCCAGCGTTGTCTGCCCTTACTGGTGTCGCAGGGTGTATAGTGAATACTGAAAACTTTTTGCCTATAAATTTCTTTGATCTGTTTATGGACGATGTATATTTGGGTGAGATTGTTGAGCAGACTAATGTGTGAGCAGAACAGTATATTTGAGGGTCAGCAGTGCCAGACTTGGGCCCCACTCTAGAGCTACCCGTTGGACTCCCACAAATCCGGAAGAGTTGAAGAAGTTCTTGGAATTAACTTTTTTGATGGGCTTGATGACGAAGCTGTCACTGTCTTCATATTGGTCTACCACTCCCTTGATGGCAACAGCCATATTGCCTGCAATCATGAGTCGTGATCAGTGATTTGCTTCTGCTTCAGATGCTGCATTTTGTTGATAATGCTTTAGTGCTGCTGTGAGATCACCCTGATTGTGACCGTCTTTTTAAGATTCGGCCTGTCCTTGATCACTTCGTAGATTCATTTTTCAGCGCTCTATGCTCCAGGGAAAGAAATAGCTGTGGACAAGTCTTTGGTCCTGTTTAAGGGTTGTTTGTTTTTTAGGCAGTACATTCCAATCAATAGGGCATGTTATGGATTTAAACTGTATATGCTATCTGAGAGTAGTACAGGATATGTCCACAATTTCCAGGTATGCATTGGTAGGGATGCCATTTTTGACCACCCCCACCCTGCCCCCCGGTTGTCCATACACTTTTAGAGTTAGTGAGAAAATTGTGTGGGAACTTGGTAGATGACTATTTAACAAAGGTCACCATTAAGTGCTACACTGGTGTGCAACTGTTCAGGGAATTGTTCAAAGTGGACACCGTTGCTTGTGGCAGAGTCCACTCTAACTGTAAAAGTTATCCAAAGGAGCATGCGTGTAAAATGTTTGAAAGGGGACAGTGCAAAGACTTCCATAATGATGAATTGCTAACTGTGAAATTTGCATACAGGAGAGATGCCTACATGCTGACTACCATCTGTGAGGAAAGTACTTCACATGCGACTGTTCAGGGTGAGGTTCCTGAAGTGCGCAAACCTGTGTGCATTTTAGACTACAATAAGCACATTGGTGTTGGAGACAGTAGATCAGACGATGGAACCTTACACTGCTGTTCGGAAGGTTTACATTTGGTATGAGAAGTTGGCTATCTATCTCTTCCATTTAGCAACCTTTAATGCTTTTTTGTGTACAAGGATTGTTCTCCAGAGTCAAAGATTACTTTTGTTCAGTTTCAGGAATCTGTGATAGACAGCCTTGTTGTAGTGGAACAGTCAAGTGTTCCTAGAGCTGGAGTTGTGGAGGATGTGGCTACATTGAATGATAGCCACTTTCCTGATCACATTCCTCTAACGCCCCAAAAAACAATCCCTCTAAGCGATCTAGAGTCTGTGTGCAAAGACGCATGTAGAAGGAGATTCATATGCACTGCCCGTCCTTCTAAACCTGGGCTGCGTGCGCCCATTTGTGTTTTTTATGTACCACACGAAAAATCATTTTTGGGACCACCCGTGAGATTTGCCTGGTCTGTATTGTTTTATATTTTTTGTTCAGTTTCACAGTTGCCATTACTGTGATGTATTTAGTTAGAGCTGTTGTGTTTGTAGTTTTGTATTTACTAACAGTTGGTTTATGTTTTCTTTTTTGTTAAAAAAATAAAAATGTGATGGCAGTGTGCATAGACTGGCACTTGGCTGGTGGGGTATGTGGACTGGCGTTTGCCTGGTGGTGTGAGTGAGCTGGAGCTTGGCTAACTGTATGAATGAGCTGGCTCTTGGCTGGCGGTTCGTGTGAGCCGTCACTTGGCTGGCGGTGTGTGAGTAGTGACTTGCTGCTGGTCACTACACACACTGCTAGCAAAACGCCAGTCCACACACTCCGCCAGCTTGTGTGATTGCTGTGTCAGGCATGTAGATGCATGAAAGTGATGGGCCCTTGATTGGCACTGTCTATTGATGTGAGTGTTGTAATGTGCTGGGCCTGCAGCTGCCGGTGTGAATGATCTTGTGTGTGTCACGTATTAAACGAGTGTGAATGGCCTGTAAAGCGGATGGTGCCTTGTCGTGGCTTTACAGCTTATGAGCTGAGTGTCATTGGGTCAGTTTTTTGACCTATCAATTATTAACAGAACATTTTATTTTTGTAAAATCTCTTAATAACATTTTATACATTGAACCATCACTCACCCTTGTGCCAAATCCAACCAGTGTGTATATGTTGTCACTAAAAAACCTGCCATTCTGTAATCAGGCATTGAAGCACACCCGTGACACATTAGGTGTTTTGGGCGGGACCCCAATGATGAAGCACGCCACCAAGTCGGTTGGTGGGTGAGGGGCCTTTTTAACAAAACCAAAGGACTTTTTTCACAATTTGAGTGTTTGGGACATCACAGAAGTAAGAGGCTTCGTAGCATGCTCGCTTCTTGTCTAGGGAAGATTTACCAACTCCAGATATGTTCTAAAGATAAACAGGGTACAGGGTGGTGTGCCTTTCATGGATTCCACCAGGTTTTCTTACCCACAATGCACTGCAAACCTCAAAATGTGACTAAAATCACACATTTTTCTTGCATTTCTGTGCCATATTCTTCTAGAAACAGAAATATTCTACCACTGAGCCTTCTCCTTGGTCTCCTAATAGAAATGCTACCTCACTTGGTGGGTGGGCCAAGTGCCTACGAAAGGGCAGGGCCAAAAATGTGTACTGATTGAGGGGGCACCAAAGCGTGTTCATAAGCTCAGTTTTTTAATACGTTTTTAAGCTGACTCTGCTTTGGCCACCCACACAAGTGAGGTATAATTTTTATCGGGAGACCGAGGGGAACACTGGGTGGTATGAAATTTGTGCTGGTGTGCTGATCCCACACAGAAATTTTATTTTATTTTTTTAGCTAAATATGAGGTTTGAATAGGATTATGGCTAGGAAAACATTGAGGGATCCATGCAAGCCGCACCTCCCTGGGCTACCCCTGGTGTCTAGTTTTCAGAAATGTCTGGGTTTGGCAGGTTTCCCTAGATGGCCGCCAAGCCCGGGTCCAAAAACACAGGTGCCCCCTTTGCAAAAACAGGTAGTTTTGTGATAGGTATTTTTGATACGTCCACATTGTGTTTTGGGGGGGTCCTATCACGGGCACTAGGCTTACCCACACAAGTGAGGTACCACTTTTATTGGGAGATTTGGGGGAATGCTGGGTTGGGGAAAGTTTGTTGCTCACCTCAGATTCCAGACTTTTGCAGCACTGAAATGTGAGGAAAATGTGCTTTGCAGACAAATTCTGAGGTATGAAAAGGATTCTGGGTAACAGAACATGATGAGAACCCCACAATTCACCCCATCCTGAAGTCCTCTTGGTGTCTAGTTTTCTAAAATGTACAGGTTTGCTATGTTTCCCTAGGTTCCGGCTGAGCTAGAGCCCAAAATCCACAGGTAGGCACTTTGCAAAAAAACGCATCAGTTTTCAGTGGAAAAATGTGATGTGTCCACGTTGTGTTTTGGGGCATTTCCTGTTGCCGGCACTAGGCCTACCCACACAAGTAAGGTACCATTTTTATCAGGACACCTGGGTGAATACAGAATAGCAGAACAAGTGTTATTACCAATTGTCTTTCTCTACATTTTTGCCTTACAAATGTAAGACAGTGTGTAAGAAAGAAGTCATTTAAGAAATGCCATGTAGTTCACATGGTAGTGTGGGTACCCTCCAAATTCAGAGATTTGCAAATAATCACTGCTTCTAAAGTCCATACCTTGTGCCCATTTTGGAAATACATAGGATTCTATGAAACCTATGTTTCACTCTTTATATTTTACCAAAAGAATTACTGTATACCCGGTACACAATGAAAACGCATTGCAAGGTGCAGCTCATTTATTGGCTCTGGATACCTTAGGTTCTTGGTGAACCTACAAGCCCTATATACCCCCGCAACCAGAAGAGTCCAGGAGACGCAACGGTATATTGCTTTCAAAAATTTGACATTGCAGGAAAAAGTTACAGAGTAAAACGTAGAGAAAAATTGCTCTTTTTTTACCTCAATTTTCTATTTCAGTTATTTTCTGTAGGAAACCCTTGTAGGATCTACACAAATGACCCCTTGCTGAATTCAGAATTGTGTCTACTTTTCAGAAATGTTTAGGTGTCTGGGATCCAGCATTGGTTTCACGCCCATTTCTGTCACTGACTGGAAGGAGGCTGAAAGCACAAAAAATCTTAAAAATTGGGTATGTCCCAGTAAAATGCCAAATTTGTGTTGAAAAATTGGGTTTTCTGATTCAAGTCTGCCTGTTCCTGAAAGCTGGGAAGCTAGTGATTTTGGCACCGGAAACCCTTTGTTGATGCCATTTTCAGGGAAAAAACCACAAGCCTTCTTCTGCAGCCACTTTTTCCAATTTTTTTTTTAAAAAAACGAACTTTTCACTGTATTTTGGCTAATTTCTTGGCCTCTTTCAGGGGAACCCACAGTCTGGGTACCTCTAGAATCCCTAGGATGTTGGGAAAAAAAGGACGCTAATTTGTCTTGGCTAGCTTACGTGGACAAAAAGTTATGATGGCCTAAGCGCGAACTGCCTCAAATAGCCAAAAAAATGCCTGGCACAGGAGGGGGAAAAGGCCTGTCAGCGAAGGGGTTAAGCACAGCGATCATTTTTGTAAATGCACCTGGAGGGTCCCTTCAAGTCAGATAGATCAAAAAGGTATATAATTCTGATTTATTGCCTATGCAGATGATATCATGGGCCGGCTCCTCCATTAGGGCGGAGGAGCATCGCCCCCCTGCCAGCAGAGGCAGCTCCAAAACCTTTTCAAGAAAACGCTAATAAACTGTGTTTATTATCGTTTTCTTGAAAAGGGGTGGGCATTGGGGAGTGACGAGCACTTCAGGGGAGTGCACAGAGCACTCCCGTCAGAGCGCATGTGTGTTTGGCCGGCTGTCACGGGCCAGCCAAACACACATGCGCAGTAGGCTCTCTCCAGCCTGGCAACTAGAGAGCTTGCACAGGCTCTCAGTCTGCCTGGCGCTCCCAGCCAATCCTGACGCTGCTTTGAGCAGTGTCAGGGTCATCTGCAGGGCAGGCTGGGAGCCTGAGCCTGCAGCAAGGAGACGGAGGAGCGAAGCGGCGCGCAGGGGAGGGTGGTTTTTTGGGTAATTTATTAATTTTTTATTTAATTGTTATTTATCCAGCCCCCCCACCTGCCCGCCCCTTCTGGTTGTTGCGAGCCGCGACTGGATGATATATATCTCGTTTCTTCATTGCACTACATTAGTTCACTCTAGAATCTAGAATACACCATTAGTGGTTTAGTTCAACCTCGTCTTTTGGTAGCTCCTGGTATGCAATACACCTGTTTGTTAGATAGCAGATTAGACATTTATGAAAGACGGGTACTTCTTGGTATGATTGCAATGATACATACCAACCCATTTGTGATAACATAGGTGCGATGCAGAGCAAAATAGTGGTTCAAAATCACTGATCTAGGGGACACTAGAGTTCATCACTTAAGTGGTGTATTCTTTACATACTCTGGGGTATTTTACTCAGCCCATTTGACACACATGAACAAGTCAAGTTTTAACATCACATCAATATGGTGACTTGCCTTTCCATTGGTAAAATATGACCCTGGTTACATGATAGTGAATACAATTGGGTCACCCAGTAAAAGGAAACTACCTGTAACTATTAATGTTAATGGACTGCGCTGCTCAGAGTATTTTTGTCCTCTTACTGACTGACGTGGAATATACAATAATTGTATGCGGATTGCATCTACGAGGTTTAAAGAATGAGAGGGGACCTTGAAATCTCAGATTTTCATTGTAACTCCCGATATGTATGAGGCAGAGCAAAATAGTGACACCGTTTCCATCATACAACACATAATCAACATTTATGGGGGAGAAACGGTACACAAATAGAAAGAATGCTAACAATGACGTATACGCCATGGGGAACGAATTGAGACACGGAGGGCTCACGCTTCTGAAGAAATATACGCAGGCACTACTGATTAAAGGGTCACATAACTTATGAAATCCGGATACCTATTATTAACAGCGGTAAGTGGCCCCAAAATCGGATGAGAGTATTTACAATCTTTCAGTATGACCATAAAAAGGTTACAAACATTCGAGCTCACAATGGAGGAAAGAACTCTGCAACATGAACTATGAAATTAACACCAATATGATGTAATTTTAAAGAAAATTTAGTTCAGTCCAACTACAAGAGGTTTCTAGTTCGTTAAGCTCGCAATGGAAGGAAAAGCCCAGCAATACGATCCAGGTTAGAAATAGCAATACAAAGTAATTGTACAGAAAATACATTTTATAAACAATCTGAGTGCAAGTATACATGCATTTTTGTAATGTATAAAAAACAATAGAATATTTAAGGGAATTATGACCTAATGTTATTCACTGCAGCTTCTCCAGTCCTACCAGCGCTTAGCGCCGTTTCCGATTTTAAAAATGAGCCATCAAGCACTTCCGACATCTTGCCGAATTTGCCTACTACATTGAGTATTTTAAGTTGGAACATATCTGAATTAAAAGCCAATTAAGTTCCGGAGAATGGATGGCATTTATTGGTTGATTTGATATTAATTGTGCTGTTTCAAATTTGCCAAACAAATGTTTCGATTGTCACTCTCTTTCACCTACCCCCGCCTCATCTTGGAGGGGGGAGGTATGGTATGTCTACGTGGCCAATATCGCTTAAAGCGTTGATTACTCTTCTAACTAACTACTCATTGTAGGTTCATTCAGGAGTTCCGGATTAAATTAGTAGCTGACCTATGTTTTTATTGAGTAATGATGATTTTTTCTTATTCTAACATGTTCAATTACCAAACTCTATTTAAATGAAGTGTATAATTATAATTGTTTGCATTCTGGCAGGCTGCATTTGATCCTCGGTGGAGATCTTAAAGCGAAGTTACAGGTCGGGATTTCCATTTTCCATCAATCTGGACGACACAGTATCGATAGCGGAGGGGGATTTGGTAAACTTTCACAAATTTAGCAGTTCTGAACTACTCCCAATTATTTGGTATGTGGCTGTCACTCAGTGATTGATTATATTTTTTTCTCACAGTGTTTGTTAGGCCATCTTGTATCCTTCAAGATCATCGCTAAATCTTATAGCGATCACAATCCCTTTGCAGTCATGATCCTCCTTCCCTCACCCAACTTTCGACATCTCCCGAAGGGTAATTTTTCTTTTACTACAACTCCTGATGGGTTGAGGTTGGTGAAGTTGGATGATCCCAGGAGCTTTTTAAAACTCTTAATTTGCAATTACTGTGTTATTTAACTTGTGTTTTTCTACATAAATGAATGGGGGCCATTTTATTATGTTCTTTGTAGGTATCTGTTCCAAAATGTAATCATCTCTGCTTAAGCCAGTCCCTAATTGTCCTTAATTAGCAGCTAAGTGGTTCGGCACCTCATGCTTGGTGACCAGGAATTGTGGCAAGCCCTGAAAACGACTTCAAAAAACACTGCAGTAATGGCAGTATGTCATGCAGTGACAGCATTGGGAATTCCTTAAAATGCTTTTAAGATGTAATTTCTGATCTGAGAGGAGTAGCTACCTCATGATTAATATCATTGGAATGGCCATGATAAATCCTCTTTACTGGTGAAGTCGTCTTTATTATTATTTCTATTCTAGAAATGGCATTTTTTTAAAGTAGGCACTCTCTGCCCTGTGTGCTCACAGTCTGTCTCCAATACACATCTGCCCTGAGCTAAGTGACAGCTACGCTTGTACATTCCAAACACAGGATACTCAACTGCATCTGCATTCATTTGCATACTGATGAGTCTTCCAGGGGAGGAGGTTGATAAGGGCTCATGCTTACACTTCAATGGTGCTGGAAATAGGCCTTTCTTCGGGGTTATCCACAAACTTTTTGCCTTCCTCATCCTATTTTTCTGACCCTCTTTTTGTTGGCTTTAGGAATCTGTGCACTTTACTGCTACTAATCAGTGCTAGGGTGCATGTGCTCTCTCCCCTAAAACATGGTATAATTGGCTTACACCCATTTGGCTTATTTAATTTACCCAGAGGTCCCTTGCAAAGTGGTATACCATATACAGAGGGCCTGTACATTAAATGCTACTAGTGGGCCTACAGTGCAGATTGTGCTACCAACAGAAGTAGCCTCTCAATCTTGTCTCAGACCTGCCACTGCCGTGCCTGTGTGCACAGTTTACTGCCACATTGACTTGGCAATTCAACCTAATTTCCAAGGCCTCAACACCCTATTTACTACACCTAAGTCAACCCTAAAGTGACCCCTAGATAGCCCTATGGGCAGGGTGCGGTGTATGTTAAAGGGAGGACATATATTTCTATGTTTTACATGTCCTAGCAGTGACAAGCAGCCTAGTTTGTTTTTCACTACTGTGAGTGCTGCTCCTCTCAAAGATTTGCTTTGCGAATACACTTATATATGTCTAAGTGGTAATTTCTGATCTGTTAGAAGTAGCGTGGACTTGTTTGGTATGTTTAGAATAGTAGTGAGAAATCCTGCTTACTGGTGTAGGTGGGTTTTACATTACTGTTTTAGAAATGCCACTTTTAGAAAGTGGGCATTTCTCTGTACTTATAAATTTAGTGCGTTGCAACCTGACTCCAATCCACATCTGGGGTAAAGTGACAACTACACTTGGTGCATACTTTCCAGGCAGCCATCACAGAGGAACGGCTAGGTGTGACAGAAGAGACATCCTAATACCAATAGTCATCCTAGATTGGGGAGAGGGAGGGTTGTTCACACCTTACATGTGAATAGGCTATGTCCGGCCCTCACACAATAGTCTGATTACCCACAACTGATGTCTGGAGACAGGGCTGGGTTGAAGAGGTGTTGTCCTTCACTCAAAGTGGTTCCTTTGAAGTTACCTCCTGAACAAAGGCATTTTGAGTATATGTACAGGGGCTCTGACCCTATGATTTTTAGATCACTTTTGGGAACTGGCACTGAACCTCTGCCTGAAGGACTGCTGAGCTGCAAAAGAACTCATCTTGACTGCTCTTCTGTTGTTGCCCTGCTACCTGCTGCTACTGGGTGGCACAAGGAACTCACTGGATTGCTTTTCAGCTTGTTGCCAGCTGTTCCTTGATTGTGGGGCCACCAGACACTATAGGACTGCCAAGTGATACAGCCATCAATGCAATCTGCTAGGCTGTGCTGGCATGCTACCCGTTTACTGGTGGGCTACAGGAGGGACTGCCACTGTCTGCCTGGGAATTGATGAGCTGGCCTGCCCATCCTGCTTAGTGTTCCCAGTGTTCTCCCAGGAGCCCAGCATGTGGTGCACGTGGGAGGGTTGCCCATGGTTTCTGTGAAGATAGCGCACACTGAGCACTTTAGATTTCCTCTTCACTTTAAGGCTAGCGCATGCTTTAGGCTCCATTTTATATCTGTCACAAGCACCATAAGCGCTTTTTCCCTTTCACAAGAGGAGTTACTGGCTGGGTGCACTGTGCCTATACGGAACCAACTGAGAACCCCCCTCACAGGGGCCCGGCCACTTGAACAGACAAGCTGGTTCCCACAGCTCTCGAAAACCCCTTTGGGAGACTCTCGACGTGGGAGACTCCATACTGTCTTGCCCAGTGTTGGTGCTTCCCCCACTCCTCCTTCTCGGGCGTGAGGAGACCATGGGAGGGGCAACGCACAAGTTTGCCAGAAGCCCCAGGGGAGTTGTGTAGACGTCTCACGCTTTCTAGCGGCCTGCTTTCTTCTGTTTGAACCCCCAGGCCAGGAGAGTCCATTGGACGACTCGCCCTCATTTACCTTCGCTGTGCCTTCTTCAACCCCTCGACTCAGGCCCCATGAGGGTCTAATCGGTATGCTGGGATCCTGACTGTTGTGATGTTGACCAGTGCTTAAGGTGCTCATACGTTTCCTACCCTGTTCCGATGCCATCAGGTATATCAGTTGAATTCTGCAATGTCAGGATGACGGAGACAATCTCAAAAGTTTGCACTGTATATATGATTCTGGGTGCTCGGAGTCTTATATAACCTGGGTATCCCATAATGTAGGTCAATATTGAGGAATGCCTCAACTAGACTAACAAGTGTTACTTCAGTACATACACAATGAGCACAATATTTATGCTTCATGGACATATGAGCTGTACACAGCAATTATTCTTATCCGTTACTGCTGCATGGCCTGATGCTACGATACATTTTGTGGTGTTACCAGGCAAGTACTTATGATGTATGGTGGCACATGTGTCCTGCTATAACCTACCTCTTGTGCCTCTTGCCCTGATGTTGTGATTCTTGCCTGACCATTGGATTTTTTTGTAATATTAGGATTTTCACAGTGCGCACAGTACTTATGACTAATTTCATCTTGGCCTATGATTTATGCAGAAAATACAATATACATATGTATTTTCATATAATCCTGCGTGGAGTCTCATTTGTGTTGTAATTATTGTGTCACTGGTGTGAAGGCAAAGTGTGAACGCTTTACACATGACCTCTGGGGATAAGCCTGACTGCTCTGTGCCAAGGTACAAGGGGGTGAGCACAAGTTAACTTTAGTGTTTAACTTACTCACCCTGACTAGAGTGGTGGGTTTGTGGTGAATCCATTTTAGTTTCTCCCTGGGACACAGGAGTCTGCTTAGCCTCTGGCTTGCAGGCCTGTGCCCCAGTCACCTAGTAACCTTTCACCTACATAGCACGCTCTGTTTATTTCATTTATTTTATTATTTCTTTTAGCTTCGCCATTTGCTTACATTTTATACGATTTTCATTATTAGTGCCTTTCTGAGAAGGTGTAATTATCGGCGTCACTATCAGTGATACATGTAGGTATTGTCATCATGTCCCTTTCTCACTTACATGTGATAGGAACATCATCCACACTTGTTATGGATTGTTTATTGTCGACACAAGTCTGCTACATTATCAGTTGTTTAGGAACATACCTGCATCAGGGATCCTACATGATCTGTTTAAATACACCTCACACGGACACAGTAGTTAGAGGGGTTCCTTCGAGATGCCATTTATGCTGCAAGCCACCATGCTGCAGAACTCAGCCTTTGTGTCACCATGGAGTCTGATCCAGAGACCTCATTCCAAGGTAACAAGGGTTGGGTGGTGCTTCTTATGGACATGGTACTGCCAGATTAGGTTTATCATACCCAGCTCTCAATAGGGTAAATAATTAGGCTTTCCTGGTTAGGAATTTTATGTCTAATGTTTATTGTAAGATGCTGGGGATTTTTATATTCACAACTCTCATCTTCACAATTCTGGTTTTATTCCTGTTCATTATCCTAATCATTGCAGCCAAAGCATTTTATCATAGATTGCAGTATTTTCAATAAATATATTGAAAACTCTCCTGCATCTCTTTCATTGCATATGTGTGTATGAGACTTATTGCTAACGAGAGAAAAGGGTAGCTTCTGTTCCACGACTTCCCTGGGAGGTCTCATCTAGTGTCCATGCGTTAGGCTGGCAGAAATCACCTTTGCTGTCCATGTTTTGGAGAGGTACTACTCGTGAGCCAGGAGGGTTGGGCTGACAGTTGCGAGTTGTAGGAGGGATTTAGTTGCCTGCAAACAAAAGTGATGTCACCCCAAAACCAGCAGTCTCACTAAGAATCGAGAGTCCAACTACGACATGGCGCTACAACAATGGTGTTTTGGCACTAATTTATGGATACCCTGAGTATTTCTGTCTCACACATAGTAGGTATGCTAAGTAACATTATACGGAGACATCCGTAGTCTTAGGGGTAATCCTCCTCAGCTGAATAGGGAGCACCTAAATAGGCTGTAGGTTGTTCAAGTTTGAACGCTTTAAAAGGATTTCTCCCCATTTGGTGTTCCTTCTCTGTAGCCATTATTCAACATGGCTAACGACATACATATTCCTGAAAAAGTCAGACGTGCGTTAGCACAATATCTAGTAGCTAATGGTTTAACAGATGAGGGCAGAAAAGTCATATTCATCGTGGAAGCTCATGAATCTTAGCAAACAGAAACATTCTATTCATGGGTCACCTTTCCTGAAGAAGACACTACAACATATACATCTCACACATATAAAATAGCAAACGTACTGCAGCGATACCAGGCTTACCGGTATCTAAGGATACCACTTTCTTATCTAGAACATTCAAATTGGTTCAGTGGCCCCCTACCACATGTAATACAACCACTCAGATTAGGTCTCTTAAGTAATGACGGACCAACGTTTGCCACATATACACCACATCCTAACGTACAGGCAATGCAAATAGCTGACGAACGCACACTTTATAATGAGCTAGTAGCACTTTACAGACGACTGGTTAGCTATTGGCTGTTACTAGAATTAACCCACAAACAGTACATTCTATCATGGGCAAGGCACCCATGGAACTTAAGAAGATTTAGTTCTGGATAGCACAAAAAAACTAACCAGTTGGATGCGGTGTTTCCGCAAGATAAACATAGAATTCTCACAATGTGCTTGCCATTCGTAATGGTTCCCTCAGTGGATGGCTGCACCACATGGGGTACAGTCTTTGCTTCAATTTATAATACCACGCATGGTACCACGACACTTGCCAACTTACTGTTAGTATTAAAACAAATTAAAAAAGGAGAAGAGGTAGCGTTGGCTATATGCCAGCAGCGCCAGGAGATTTCACAGTTGGAACAGAGGCGTCTACTACCGAAAACTATTTCCAGGACCTATATTAGTACAGAACAGGATAGTTTGGGAGTCAAGCCAAAGATGCCTGAAATTCAGATAACCACCCTTAAGGACGGTACTAAAAAAGCACAAGACAAAATGTTGGGTTAAACAAAATAAAGATAGAAGAAGTCAGAGAGCAGACTCTCCGCATCTGGAGAGCTCAGACATGAGATACAGAAATAGAGAAACTTTAAGGGCTCCTGACAAATATACTGATTAAAATCCCTCTCGTTCCTTTCAAAACACGCCGGACAGACAGAGAGAGAGTGGGCCGGTCAAAGCAACGCACTGACTACGTGAAACAGAAGAAAGACTCACAGCGTTCCTCCGACAAGAAAAAGGACAAATCCCCACAATAAAAGCCACAATTCAAAAAGAAGTAGGCAGCAGCAATTTCAATAAAACATACCAGCAAACTTGAGGACACTGCTGAGGAACAAGATGTGGGCAGTGACCCGGCTGGACAGCGCTGCAGAAGTCACAATATGTTGCCAGAGTCTGAAAGATCACCTGGATGTGACAACAACTAACAACTTTCTTGTAGTCGAGACCGCGGGCGGGCACATTCTCCTACCTGACAGTGTTTATGATTTCAATATCCCAATTGAGGGAGACAGAGACATAGAGTGCATTATTAGTGTAATTTTGTGGGAAGAACTTAATTGTGACATCCTATTGGCAAAAAAAGACTGGCCATCAGAGTACATCCATAAACTCCCACATGAGGAAGATCTCATTTTGCCTTCTTACTCAGATCTTATTCCGGCTGCAGTAAAAGAAGCCTACAGTGCTAACTGGACTTTGGCGCAGGCACCTGCGGTGTACCGCAACCATGTAAGTTGGGATAAGAATTCCCCCTACCATGTAATACCTATCAGGTCTACACCTCAGCCTCAGCCCCAAAATCCTGTTAAACCAGAGGCTAATGCTCCAGTGAGAGCAATACTCACTGAACTCGAGAACCAGGGAGTAATAGAACCCTATGTCTGTGCAATGAATAAGCCGTTATTCCCCATTGCAAAACCAGACCATTTATATAGAACAGTTTTATGCTACAGACACTTAAACAACTACACACACACACATATGCAATACAAAATGTACACAGAACCGCACTAATTAACAACACAGTGCATAAGAAAAACAAAACAACCTTGGATATTTCCAACATTTTTTCTGCCAAAACTTGACGCATGAAAGTCTGGGCCTGAATGCATTCTCATTTGGCTCACAAAATGCTTTTGTCGTTTGCCCCAGGGATGTAGGAACAGTGCAGGGTCGTTTTCTGCACAAATGACATCACTATTTCATGATATTGATCCTGAGGCGTTGCCATATATGAATGATATCTGTCTCACAGATGACGACCTCAACATTCATCTTGCTAGGGTCGATCAGATCGTCTTAGGATTTGCCGCCTTGTGCTACAAATTAAATCTTAAGAAAACTAAAATAGCCTTTCTCAGTGTATTGTTTCTGGAGTACGAGCTGTCAAATGAAGGCAAGAGCCTGGCCCCTCACTTTTTAGAAAAATGCGCTCAATTCCAAACACCAAACACGATCATGAAACTGCAGTCATTACTTGGTTTCTTTAACTTTGGCAGAACTTGCATTCCAGATTATGCACAACGCATAAAACCACTTTATGATTTAATTCGGCCAGATTTCTCAGGCAGACACTGGACAATTGAACACACATGCATCCTTAGAGGATTGCAGCAAGACATGCTAAAAGCAAGAAACTTGCATGCACACGTGACAACTGAACAAATTTGGTCATCAGAATAATTGCTGGTGCCATCGGGTACACCTATGTCACCTTTAATGAGGGCGACACAGTGCCCATAGCATACAAATCACATTTGTACTCCAATACAGAACAACGCTTTGCAGCTAGGGAAAAAATTCTGACTGCTGTGCAGATGACTGTCATTAAGGAGAGGCCACTTGCCCAATTGAAACATATTATTGTCGTTACCCAGGTGCTGGCCTTAGAGGCTGTCACCAAAGCAAGCATTCAGAACGCTAAAGCATTACATCCACGTTGGATTCAATGGGCAACCTCCTTGACTGCCACTAATGTTGATTACAGTTTTGACCCAAAACTTCAAACACAAGAACTTCTCCAATATGAACAGGAGTACACTGCACCTACTAACATCTTGCCACTTGACAGATACCAAACTGTCACTTACACTTATGGTTCAGCAGAACTAGATGTAGGTGCAAAACATCAATACTCAGACACTTGTTCAGCCCCTCCCCCAGCGCCTTGAGACCCTCCGGGTGAGTAGCGCGCTATACTGATTGATTGATTGATTGATTGAGTGGAGTGATAAAGGATGGTGTATTACATCCTCAACATACCCACACGGAGACCCTGGGGGATTGCACAGCTCAGTTGGCTGAGCTTAAAGCTCTTATCTTGGCACTGGAACAAAAGGCTCCAGCACAGCTCACATTGATTGTATGTGATTGGCACTACTGTGTCCAGTCCTACAATGATTATCGTAATCATTGGCGGCTGAATGGGTTCGGAGACTCAAAGGGGAACACCATAAAAAAAAGAACTCTGTGGGGGAGGGAGGATGATATTCAAGGATAAGCTACCAGATGCTCATTTATTACATACACTGGGCCATCAATGTGTAGGAGTACACATTGTAGGAAACACTTTGGCTGATGAAGCTGCCAAATCAGCAGTTTCTATGGCTTCTGTTGCTGCAGTGACTCGTTCTCACACAAGATTGGATAATGAGATTCAGGCTGCCATGGAAGCTTCAGCTGAAGGTAAGCCTCTTCCAAAAGCATAACCTGCAAAATATTCCTATCACATCAGTGCACAGAAAGCTGCCTTTGTGACAATTCCTGGGGTGGGAGATCGACTGATCCCCAACCAAGATCAGAGATGAGATCTCATCAAAGCAAAGCATGAGGGTGTCGCAACTGCTCATGCTGGTGTCGCAGCCACATTATCACTTCTATAGAAATGCTTCTGGTGGCCCATTCTATATAAACAGACCAAGTAATATGTCCTTTGCGGTGACATTTGCCAGCAAATAAAGGGATCCAAATGCAAATGCCCACTGCAGATATCCCTCTTAGTGTCCTATAGGCCACTACAATGTGTGTACCTGGACCACTGTGGTCCCTTACAACTTATGGTGCATACAAATCCGTCTTAGTCATTGTTGATTCTTGTTCTAGGTTCCTGTGGGCATGGCCACAGCGGTCGGCTGACCCTCGAATAGTTATAAAAGACTTGCTGGTCTTTATCGGTACATATGCTGTCGCAACATTCCACTCGGACCAGGGCCCTGCTTTTGCCTTTAGGGAATTCAGGGACACCATGACAACGATGGGTGTTGGACTCCATTACACTTCCCATATCAACCAGAGGGGAATTCTGTTGTGGAGAGGAGGAATTGTGACCTAAAGCAGTCCTTAACAGCACAAGTATTAGGTTCAGGCCGCAGTTGGCTTCATCACCTATAAGGAGTAAGGAGAGCACTGAATAATCTGCCACGACCGTCCTTGGGGGGTCACACTCCTTCTAAGGTCCTCTTTGGGATACCAATGTATGTTCCAGATCTAGACAGCCCTGGTATGACGGTGAAAGAAACAACTTTTGACATAAATGAATGTCTCATAGTCTTACAGGCAGGAGCTTCAACACTTTTGTGATGATAATTCATTCACTAGTGCTGCCACTTTAGGAATAACAACTACAGGTTGGATTACTAAACTTGGGGATCTGGTTCATGAGAAGATTGCTGTAAAGAAGGAATTCAGTCCATCCTACAGAGCACTGGTTCCAATACTGGGGATACAAGGCACCATAACTGTCAGATTCACCTCCACTGACAACATCAAATTGCACCATGAGGCTGATCCTGAACAGTACACCTGAGGTCCCTTAGGCAGTTCCGTGTCTCCTCACACTACCCAACAGGCTATACCTTCTCAAGGAAAAAACAACAACACTTCTGAACACACCAGCATGTACAACAATGCTACAAATGACTCCTCAAGCTTGGGGAGGGTAGAGAATGAGTTTTTGCCAATTCCTGTTACCACATCACCGACATGAACCGTCCAAGATTTGGCTGTTTCTTACTCCAATGCAACACAAAATGATGACATCATCTAACATGAACCTCCATGCAACGTGGATCTATCCACCAGCAATGCACCAGCTCCTGTGTTTGCACAGACTGCTTTTGGTTACTTCATTGACCAAGATGACTTTTCTACAGCTTCATCTGCATCTGCAACTGAAAACTGTTTCAAAGACACATACGCTGTACATATGGCTTGAAAATAACTATTTGGTTTATCCATGGCATTATCTGTGTATACTATTTACACTGATTCCCTTTTCTGTTATGGATTGGTTTTGTAACTGTTTTGTTTCTCTTGATAAACGGTCATTATCTTCCTGAACGCTCTTTTGTCAAGCTAGTGGATGAAGTTCTCAAACCATATCTTTCCTATAGGAAAGTGCCCTCTTTCTTGACATGGTTAACCCTATTTTCTGCCTATTGTTAGTGTGTTTGACTGTGTCCACTGGGATCCTGCTAAACAGGACCCCCAGTGGTTATGCTCTCATCTGTAAATTTTGGTAACTGTACCTTTTTCTTCCCACATTTGGCATATTGGTACCCCAATGTAAGTCCCTAGTATACGGTACCCAGGTACCCATGGCATTGGGGTACCAGGGGATCCCTATGGGTTACAGCAGTTATTCTGCCACCCATAGTGAGCCCATGCAAAAGGTTCTGCAGGCCCGCCATTGCATCTGCGTGAAACGGGTGCATTCACTACAGGTCACTGGACCAGGTCACCGCTATGTTAGGCCCTCTCAGCCTAGAGGGCAGGGTGCAGGTACCTGTGTGTAAGGGCACCCCTGCAAGAGCAGAGGTGGCCCCATGAAATCCAGTCCCAATTTCCTAGACTTCATGAGTGCGCGGACTCCATTTTACGCGTGTACTGGACATAGGTCATTACCTATGTCCAGCTACATAATGGTACCTCCGAAACTGGGCACGTTTGGTATCAAACATGTCAGAATCATACCCTAATACTGTTGCAGATATTGTAAGTATGATTACATGCACTCTGGGGGCTCCTTAGAGGACCCCCCCCTCCAGCAGTGCTACCACCAGCCTTACAGGGTTTTCCAGGCAGCCCAAGCTGCTGCCACCACTCAGAAAGGTTTCTGCCTTCCTGCTGCTTGCTCTAATCCAGTCCAGGAAGGCAGAACAAAGGATTTCCTTTGGAAGAGGGAGGTAATACCCTCTCCCTTTGGAAATAGGTGTGACTGGTGTGGGAGGGGTAGCCTACCCACACCACTGGTATGCGTTGAAGGGTACATTTGGTGCCCTCCATGCGTAAACCAGTCCACACCGGTTCAGGGACCCCAGTCCCTGTTCTGGCGCAAAACTGGACAATGGAAAGGGGAGTGACCACTATAGGGTCCCTGGGTTCTGCCATCTTGTTTCCAAGGTTGACAGGGAACTCTGGGAGCATCTGAGTGGCCAGGCCAAGCAGGTGAATCAGAGCCCCCTCCTGATAGGTGCTTACCTGGCTAGGTGACCAGTCCCCTTTCAGGGCTATTTAGGGTCTCTCTCTTGGGTGGGTCCTCAGATTCAGCTTGCAAGATTCCAGCAGGATTCCTCTGCTACCATCACTTCGACGTCTGGCCTCTGGAACTGCGACTGGACCCTCCAGGACCTGACAATCTGCCTCCAAGAAGAACTCTTCTGCAACATTGTTTCCAGGGCTCCCGCCAGCAACTGCAACATTTCCACCGGCTGTGCATCCACTGAGGGTGGTGTGTCTTCAGTTCACACTCGAAGAAAGAAGGAATCTCCTTTGGAGTGGAGGAGTCACTCCCCTGCATCTGCAGGCACCTGCTGCAATGACGACCGGCTGTATGTATCTCATCTCATCCTGAGCTGCGTGGATCCTGCATCACAGGTGGTGGTCCGGAGTAGTCCTCTTGGTCCTCTCTGCCAGCTGTCCTATTTTGGTGGAGGTAAGCCTTTGCCTTCCCACGCAGGACAGTTCTCCCATGCACCACCTCTCTTGCAGCTGCTAAGGCTTGTTTGCATCTCTTCTAAGGGATCTTCAGGTGATGTGTAACTCTAGTCCCCAGCACTCCTTCCTGTAACACACAGCCCTCTGCGTGGTTCTCCTGTGGGGTGGGATCACTTTCTGTAGTGCTGTGTGGGCTCCTTCTGCGACTTCTGTGTTCCAGTCCTGTGGGACTCCTGTGGGAGCTGCCTCTGCTCCTGTGGGCTCCCTGTATTGTTAAGGGTCCTCTCCAACTCCCCCTCCTGGGTTGAGTCCTGCTGGGTCTTGCTCGTCCCTGGAAGCACCACTTTTCTACTAACCACAAGTTTGCCTTTGCTAAAGCTTGTTGGTGGAATTCCTGCAATGACCCCGTCTGCAATCTTCACCCTAGCGTGGGACATCTTCTGCATCCTTCAGGAACTCTTCTCCGGCTCCAGGGCCGCAGTGCTGTCCTGATATTCATCAGGGTCGACAAACTCCTGGAAGTGCAGCTGGATGGGTAGTATCTCATACTCCTCCCGGACTCCACTGTGACTCATGCACTTGGTCCCCTCTCTCCACAGGTCTTCCTCTCCAGGAATCCATCGCTGGATTCTTGCAGTCTTCTCTGGGTGTCTTCTTTTGCATCCTTTTGGGTGGTTTGGGGAAATTCCAGTGATTTACTCCTGCTTGCCTGGTCGCTGGGGTACTGTGTTACTTACCTCTGTGGTTTTCTAGTATTCCCAGCTCCCCTCTACACATTCCATTTACCTAGGTGGGGGTCCTGTGTTCGCATTCCATTTTTTTAGTATATGATTTGGGCTCCCCCAGGGTCACTATTGGTTATCTACATTTACACTGTTTTCTAAACTCTTCTATGCCTATTGGTGTTTACTAGTGTATATATTTAATGTATTACCTCCTATTGGAGGGTTACCCTTCTAGTATTTTGTGGTATTGTGTGACCAAAAATAAAGTACCTTTATTTTTGTAACTGAGTGTTTTTTTATGTGTGTTATTACTGTGTGACTACAGTGGTTCTGCATGAGCTTTGCATGTCTCCTAGATAAGCCTTGGCTTCTCATCCACAGCTACCTTGAGAAAGCCTGGCTTTTAGACACTGCTTACACTTCACTAAGAGGGGATACCTGGACCTGGTATAAGGTGTAACTACCTTAGGTACCCAATACACACCAGGCCAGCTTCTTACGTTTCCTCACATAAGGTCCGAAGAGACTTGTCCCTTGTGAACATTTCAGCAGTACCAATTCCGGATGGGATTGTTTGGGATAAACTACTATTTTATATATACAAACCTACTGAGATTATCTAAATTCCTTTTGCATTTACAATTTCAATGACATATGTAATTACACCTGGTGTTGTTTCTGATGACTTGGATGTTAAAACATTGAGTCTATGCTTCCTGAACTGTAGGATTACACTGTATTTTGTAAGTGAAGATGTGTATATGAACACAGCGAATTACAGGGAAATGTTCTGTTATCATCAAAGGGGAACATTGTTCAACTCCACCAGTGGGGAGCCCCAAAACATATGCAGACAAATTTGCATATTTCTCTGGGCATGACACTACAATTGTAGAGTCCTATTATTTTAAATTACCGCCTTCTAAAATGTGGAAAATGTTGCTAACCAACACCAAATTAATCTACATTCCTTTGTTTCCTGTCTTGCTGTTGAAGGTTTGATTAGAGCATGCATTATTCCTGTCCACATTATATTTTTAAATGACAGTTCAACAAATCCTGCTTAGGGTGAGCAAAAATAAAAATAAATGAAAGTGTCCAGTATCCCCACACCAGCCAAATTCACCAAACGGGAACCATTCCTAAATGTCACAGAGGAAGAACTAAATGTTGGGTTTGGAATGCTACCTTCAATTCCACACTTTCAAGTCCTGGCAGGTGGTTATTGTTGCCTTTAGAAACAAATGGGAGTCAGGTATGTTTTGTTAATTCCTTAGGGGGTTTCAAGATTAGCCGGCCAGACCCTCGCTATGTCTTGTGTCAATACTCTGGTATAGCTACTACATACAGTGTGGGAAAACTGTGCCAAGAATGGTTATGCACTAACACCTTAGCAGCAGTGAAAGAAGATCTTAGTCTCCTATCCGAGGAAGTAGACTTGCAAAATTTCTTGCTAGGTCCAAGGAAACTCCACTCTAAACAATTCCTGAAGGCCATATACATTGAGAGCTAGAAACCTTCTCAAATGGAAGTGGCTGTATGTTTAAGGCAGATAGATAAGGAAAATATGGAAAAGGGTTTAGCTGTTGTCGATAATGGCACGAACACTCTGTCCAACAGAATATATACCCTTAGTAATATTGTGTCATCTGCAATTGACATCATTCAGAATGACATGTCACTTTTACAACATGGGCAAAGTCAGCTGCGATCCCCCATACGGTTGGGTTGCACATTGCAGATTCTGAAAAATGGCCGCGTCCCTTGGAAACACAAACAGTAGTGACTTGTTTGCTGCTTTTAATCTGTCCAGGGAGCAACAGATAATGGCTAAAAAGAAAGCAAGCTACATCATGCTATAAATTGAAAAGTTAGAAAAGCTGCCTTTCACCATAGCAGAGACACCATAAACAGTATGGTTAGTACGTGGGGTAATAAATCTGCCAATTTACACCTTTCGTTTCTCGAAACAATTAGGAAGAGCGTGGCGTCACATTGTGAGGCTCTGCTGGGCTTAGGGCCTAATTCGCGCATTTCTCCTACCAGAGCAGCCATCCCAACTCATTCTTCATTAGGAGGCCCCCTCGGAGATCAGAGTGCTGTCAGCGGTTACCGCGGCTGGTTTCACGGGGACGTTTTGCTGCCCGGTTTCCCGGGGCCGGGGAGGCGGGCCTTGTGGCTCACACGCAGCCTGAGACGCTTGGAGGCGCGCCTCATCAGGGTCACCTTCTTGTTCTGGGCAGGTCCCGCTGGCGTGGCTGCGCTATTTTTTGGGGCGCCGACGATCGAGGGGAGCGGTGTGCTCTCCCTCACAAGGCCTATTCTGCGGTCGGATCGGACAGCGGCCTCGCTGCCCCTTGGGACTCGGGCCTGTCTGCCTCGCGGCACCGGCAGATTGTGCGGTGCTGCGTAGAGCAAGGAGGCCCCCTGACTGGCCTGCTGGAGGCTCGTTCCCTTGTGGGAGGCGCTTCGGCTGGGAACTCCTAGTCCTGGCGCTGGCCTGGGCGCGCTGTGGAGGACCGCTGGCTGGCTGCTCTTTCCTGCGCTACTGAAGGAGGTGAGGGGCTCCTGGTGTGGGTCTTCCTCTCGGGCTGGGGGCCCGGTGTGGTCTTCGTCTTGTGGTGGTGCTTTCTGGGTTGCGCCCGCTGAGGGGTCCCTTCGCCGGTCAGTTCGGAAGGGGGGACCATTTGTGGTACTCGGAGGGCAGTGAGGATTAATTTCAATCCCAGGTGTTTCCCGCCTGCCGGCCGTCCCGCTGTGGGCCACTTGTTGTGGCTGTGTGGAGGATGTGGCTGATGTGCCCCCCTGCCTGTTGGATGCTGAGCTGCTCTCGGAGGGTGCCCTGATTGCGGTGACGCTTGAGCGATTACGGGCTGCTGCCTGCGGGGGGGCCTGGATGCCCGTTTTTGCTTTGGCGGGGCTTTGCCGCGCGGCTCCCCTGGACACCCGGAGTTGCTCTTTATTGTGAGGATTTTGAGTGCCAGTTGTCTTTTTGATCTGTCAGCAGGGAGTTCCTTCCTGCTGAGCTCTGGCAGTTGTGGACAATGGGCAAGGCAGAGCAGAGACAGGCAAAGCTCTCATTCGATGGTGGATAGAAGAGGGGTGGCATCTCTGCCTCTCAGCCAGGGGCCGTGCCTGTACAGGAGCGGGCCTAGGACACCTCGGTCAAGGCCTTGTTCCTGGACCTTAAGAATAGCCTTGCGAGCATCGACCCCAAGCTTGACCATTTGACTGAGCAGCTAGATTGAATTAAGGCCTGGGTGAATGATCATGACTCCCGTGTTATCAGTTGGAAACGCGCACCTCGGAGCTGGAGGATCAACGGCATGGCGAACAGGAACAATTGTTTCGTATGGAACGCGTGCTTGAAGTCATACGTAATAAAAATGAGGATTTGGAGGCACGGTCGCGCCGCAATAACACTAGAATCGTTGCTCTCCCGGAGTCCACGGACATGGGTAGGATGGAGGATTTTGTGGAGCACATGCTCTCTGACCTTTTCCCTGGTGAGCTCTCCCGAATGCTGTTGGTGGAGAGGGCCCATAGGTCTTTGGGGCCTCGGCCCCCGCCTGGTACTCCGCCGCATCCCATCATTGTCCATTTGCTGAACTATCGCAACAGGGACACTGTCCTCCGGTTGGACAGGGAGCGGTAACCGGTGATATATAAGAACTCTAAACTAAACATTTTTCCAGACTACACCCCCAGTGTATAGGCAGCACGTATAGCTTTCCTGACTATTAAACGTACTCTCAGTCAGATGGATGCTAGATTCTCTCTTATTTATCCTGCGAAACAGAGTACAGCACGGGGCAAGCTCCATTTCTTTACGGACCCGAAACTGGCGGGTAAGTTCACCAAAACGATACCTCGGAGGTCTGCGGCTGCCTCTACGTTGCTGCTGGGGTACGTTGTTATTGTGATATTTGTTCTATTGGCAGCTCTGATGTCTAGCTTGTTTCTAGGCCCTTCGCCCTCCCTCCCCTGTCCCAGTTGGGGTGGTGGGATGGACGGCTTGGCATTCGCCCCTTGGATGAGTCCTGTTCCTATGCTATATGTTAAGGGTTGGGTTATAGTGGTTCAGGGGGGTGCTTTGACCAGTTATGGGGTCTGCGTGGGTGGGGGGGTGGGATTGTTCATGTCCTGGTCTCTTCTTCCTTTTCTGTCCTTTTTCCTTCGCTTCCTCTGCTTGAATGTGGTTGGCGGGCATGGTGGGATGTTGTGGCTGTACGGTGCTCTTGCTTGGATGAGGCGATGGTGCTGGGGAGGGTGACATTGGTTCGTTGTCTTACCTGGAACGTGCATGGTTTGACTGATGGGCGAAAGGTGCGGCTTATGTCTGCTTATGTTAAGCGCCAGGAAATTGATATATGTATGTTGCAGGAGACTCATTTAGTGGCGACTACGCTGAATCGTCTGAAGGCAGGCTGGATTGGAGAATACCACGGTGCGGTGTTCTCGCGCTATGCTAGAGAAGTGGCGATTCTGCTGCATAAGGGGTTGCATTGGCGCACCAAGAAAGCAATAGTAGATCCTAATGGTAGATATGTCTTGTTGAGTGGAACGCTACTAGATAAACCTTGCAGACTCGTCTCGGTCTATGGTCCTAATACTGATGACCCAGAATTATTTTGTGAAGTCTGGTGCTTGGTCAAGTCGCTGGGTAGTGGTGCTGTGATCTGGGGTGGGGATTTTAATATGACCTTGGATCCGGAGATGGATCGTGAGAGTCTGGCCAGGGTGCAGCACGTTGCTACTGCTAACGCTCTGTCGTCTGTGATGGCTGATGGTGCCTTGGTGGATCTATGGAGGGCGAAGCATGGGGCTGCAAGAGAGGGTATCTGTTTTAATTACGTTCACAGCAGCTGGTCCCGTTTCGATCGTTGGCTGGGCACGCGGGACGTGGAGCTCTGGACGCAGTCTGTGGATCACATGGCACGTACGTTATCGGACCACTCGCCGGTCAAGCTAGAGCTGGCGGTGCCTGGTGGGCCCGGGCGCGCATATATGTGGCGTCTGCCTCAGGGGGTGCTTCGGGATGGGGCGTTTCGCGAGGAGGTTCGCAAGGCCATTACTCATTATTTTGCTGAGAATAATGGGTCTGTGAGTTCGGTTGGAACATTATGTGAGGCTTGTAAAGTGGTCATCCTTGGGGTATGCCTCTCGAAACAACATGGTCTATTACGGACGCTGCGGCGGGAGTTGGCTGATTTAGAGGCGCAATTAGCGGACCTGGAGATGCGCCTGGTGGCAGACTGGTCTGGTGCCACGCTGGCGGCACTGTGGAGTGCTGTATCTCTGTATGAGGAGGCCTCCCTGCGGGAGATTTGTTTTTTGGGGAAGTTTGCCAGGGCAAGACGCTATGGGGAGGGTGGGAGGGCCGGGCGCACGCTGGCGAACATGTTGCGCAAGCCTTGGGCCAGTAATTATATTACCGAAATAGACAGCGCGGATGGTGAGCGGGTGGTGGGGACGGACGGTGTCCTGCAGGTTTTTACCAAATTCTTTGCGGATCTGTATGCTGAGCCCTCCGAGTTGGATGACAAGGCAGCCCAGGATTATTTCTCCGAGATTAGCTTACTCTGGTTCGACGATGCTCGTAGATCCTTTTTTGACGCTCCTTTCTCAGTTGAGGAGGTTAAATCGGCAATTCGTAGCCTGCCGGGAGATAAGTCCCCCGGATTGGATGGACTGACTCCTGCGTTTTATAAGGAATATTCTGATATTCTTGCTCCTCAACTCTTGGAGGTTTATGCGGAAGCTATGGAGACTGGGGTTCTCCCCACCTCCCTCCGTGAGGCCTGATTATCACGATTCTCAAGCCTGGCAAGGATCCGCATTGTTGTGACTCGTATCGCCCGCTCTCTATGATTTACATAGACAATAAAATCTTGGCCAAGATGATAGCGGCGCAGCTACAGCCGCTGTTGCCGAAGTTGGTTCTACCTGACCAGTCTGGGTTTGTGCCGGGGCAGTCTACGTCTCCTAATTTTCGGACGTTCTTTGCGGTCGCGGGCATGATTGTAGCTGAGGAGGCGGCAGCTGCGGTGTTTCTGGATGCTGCTAAGGCTTTCGACTCGCTGGCATGGAAGTACATGTTTGCTCTGCTTGCCAGAGTGGGTCTGAGCGTGGGTTTTGTGCAATTGATCCGTTTGCTGTATTCAGAACCCACTGCTAGATTGCGGTTGAACAGAAGAATCTCTGGCCCTTTTCGGGTGGCTCGGGGGCCTTGTCAGGGGTGCCCTTTATCCCCGCTGCTTTTCGCAATTGTAATGGAACCACTTGCGGCATGCCTGAGACAACATCATAACAATAGAGGCATGCCGTTCCGGCAGCGGCCTATATTGATCTCAATGTATGCCGATGACATCGCACTGTACATTCGCGTGGCGTGCAAAAATCTTGATATTCTGCTTGACGAGATCGTGCGACTCTGCGTTTTCTCTGGCATAGTGATTAATTGGTCCAAGTCAGTTGTGATGACCCTTTCTGTGGGGACGGCGAGCTTTCGTCCTGGTATCCCATTGAGTGGGCGAATGGTCCAGTACGATATTTAGGAGTTTGGCTGAGTTGTGACATGGAAACACTCTGGTTGGCCAATTATGGCAAGGCTATCTTGTGGCTGGAAAATAGGGTTGAGGTGTGGCGCTCGCTGTCGCTTATAGGACGTATTGCTATTGCTAAAATGGTAGTGCTACCTAAATTCCTGTACCTGTTTGCGAACCTTCCTCTCATTCTTACTGCAAGCTTTTTGCGGCGCCTTCGTTCTGCTTTGATACGGTTGGTCTGGGCAGGCGGACAGCCCAGAATTGCCTGGGAGAAGTTGACGTTACCCTTTGAGTTGGGTGGCCTTGCTGCTCCTGACTTGGAGCTCTACTAATACTGTGCACAAGACCATTTTGCGTATTACTGGATACACCCTGTTCGTTATTTACCACATCTCGCACCTGAAAGCGATGCGGTGTGGCCGGACGGACTGTTGCGAGTCCTTGGAAACCCCTCCCGGCCCAGGTCACGAGGTGTGAACACTGTGGCATGTACTGCTAGGGCATGCACTGCCTTACTGCGCCGTGCTGGCGTGCGCGAGCCCTTCGCTCCTTCGATGTCGGTTTTTGCTGTCGCAGATGAGGGGATGTTTCGCAATGTGCGGTTGCATGATTTCGTCCGTGACTCAAGCTTATCTGAACTGGGTGACTCGTTCGTGGAGGGGCGGCTGATCTCCCCGGAGGTGGCGCTTGGGGATGAACGTGATAATGCGTTGCATCGGTTGTACGTCTTGCGTGTCTGCACGATGCTCCGTGCACGCTTCCCTGGCCTCCCTGCAACTCCATTGTTATGTCAGGCTCCGGAGGTGCTATGTTGTGCGCCGCGCAAGCTCATTACCAAGTTATTTAACTGCTTACAAGGCCAGCAGAGCGAAATCGCAATGTCTTCTAAAGCTAATTGAGAGGCTGATGTTGGTGAGGCCATTTCTGAAGAAGCGTGGAAGAAATGCTGTGCGCATATGAGAGTTCTGTCACCGAACTACAGGCTGCGGCTCATTCATTTCAAATTCCTGCATCGCTTCTATTACACCCCTCGAGGTCTGTATTCTATGGGGCTTCGCGCGGATGCTAATTGTGAAAGGTGTCACGCCCCCGATGCTGACTTTTTACATCTGGCGTGGTACTGTGGGGAAGTTCATACTTTTTGGCTGGAAGTAATGCATGTGATTGAGGAGATGACTGGCCTCGGCCTGTCCCTTTCCCCTAAGCTGGCGCTTCTTGGATTGGTTGATGGGGTGCCGCCAGCACATAGGAGACTGGTGGGCATGCTGCTACTTCTGGCTAAATGCAGGGTTGCGATGTGTTGGGGGTGCGGCCGGCCCCCTCGTGGGTCCGACTGGCTGCGAGACGCCTCATTCTGTCAAGAGCAATTAATGATCTTTTGGGAGTTGGTCCCTGAGGGTTACAGGCCGAGGGATATTTGGGATCCGCTGCGCTCCTTCTTGGAGTCCACTCTGTGAGGCTGTGGGTGCGCATCACATTCGGCCACGCATATAGTAGTTTTGATTTATGTTGCTATTCTCATGCGCCATGGCTGATATGCGACGATGGATGATTGCACTGCTCCCCTGCGTCTCTTCTCTGCCCGTCTTTTTCTTTCTCTCTCTGTTGGTTGCGGATCTGTTTTTCAGCCCTATGAACGTGAGTGCCTCCTGAGCTTGTCCCTGGATTTGTGCTCACCAATGCTTAAACTATCCCTTCGCTGATGCTATACCCTGATGTGTTTTGATCGAGAGGGGGATGAACTCCCCTGCGATTCTGATTGGTTGTTTGAGATAAACATTGGGTATTTGTATACTGTGTGGGACTATGTATACATTAATTTTGCTTTTTTGTTAATTGGGCTCTTTTTGTTGTATGTTCACTTTATAATTGAATAAACAAATAAATACAAAAAAAAACATTTAGGAGCAGTGGGAGTTGCCTTTTGAGTTCAAATATCTGAATGGTGAAACAGAGGTCTTTCTGGGCAGAAGTGAATGCGAGACTACTGTTAGTCATTCAATAATTTGTAAGCAGCTATCCCTTCACAGCTTCTGCAATGCGGAGGTCGCAAACTTGGCATTGTTTCTAAAGGGTAGCCCCGTCCCTTTGATTCGTCCAGCATTTCATATACTTTAGTATGGAAGTTATGTGGTTCCGAACGATCAGAGTTGCTGCGGAATGAGACCAGGAATTGCCTAAGCAATTTCAGTTTCTCAAATTGTATCTTGTGGACATGTTTTATTCCCACCACACACAAGAGATAAGAGTGGCAGAAATGTGGCCTCACATTGATACTACTAATGTAAATTTTGACAGGCTGAGCAGAACAAAGGCGCTACTGTTTCAAAAACAAGTGGCATTGACAAGGAGATGTACACTATCCAGATAGCGAGATTATCAGCTGAGATACAACCCTCATTAAATACCAACTTCCCCAAGCATTTTGCTGGTCTGCAGAAATTTCAATGCCTCAAGCACTGCAGGGCTTGTACACTTCTATAAGGCTTTTGGGTCTGGAATTGCTTCCATCTTACAGACCGTCTTCGGAGTCATTCCTTCAGCTATCCATTCACACTTTTTGAGTTTGTTTGGTTGATTTCCTGTAACTTTGGTGTTGGCTGGCGGAATTCTGTTACTGCTATTCCTAATACGCAGTATTTGTGCTTTCTTAGCTAAGTAGAGTGATGGACCTACCACCAGCCCAGCTGTGTCATGATTGCATGATGCAGTACTTTGGCGTTCCGTTGCTGGAAGAACTGGAGCACGATTAGTCAATGCCATTCCGACCAGTCCTGTGGTGCCTGTAACCTGTCTTTCATTGCACCTGGCGCCTCTCTGAATGTACACCATTGGTGTATCTTGCTGTACAGCCAGTGCCTCCTGTGGACAAAGAACTGTTAATGTTCTCGATGAGGGTTCATTCACAGTCGTGCCCTATGAGACTAAGGTTGATTCGCGAGGCCACTTATGAGCTATGGCTTGTGAACTAGTGGGCTCCAACGGCATCTGGCACTATGGTTGGTGCTGCCTATGCGGGTGATCCTGCATCAAAGGCATCTGCTTACTTCTGCTCTTTGGATCTTTCTCCCAATCCTGTGATCAATCTGACATCTGCCAATGTGGAGTCCTTCCTGGACGCTCTCCCATTTGTTGACTTCGAAGACCACCTACACGATCATTACTATTGCTGAATGAATTCGACAATTGGCTTTTTCAAAACATAAAATGTGATACCAAATTGCTTTTCACTTCGGCCTGTATCTGGCTTGCTTGTCATGGTTGACACTGTATCTCTTATGTATGTTTTTGCATAGTTTTAAATTAGATTTTAGACTTTTAGCTTAGAGCATTTTTAGGTTTGGACCCATGCACCCTCGCTAGAGAGTAAGCATTCTTGTTTCGGCAATGGAGAGGGTGTGGAGAATCCATTTTAGTTTCCCCTGGGAAACAGAAGTCAGCTTAGCATCTGGCTTGCAGGCCTGTGCCCCAGTCACCTAGTGACCTTCTACCTACTTAGCATGCTCTGTTTTATTCCATTTATTTTACTATTACTTTTAGCTTTGCCATTTGCTAACATTTCATAAGAAATGTTTTGATTTTCATTATTAATGCCCTTCTGAGAAGGTGCAATTATCGGCGTCACTATCAGTGATACATGCAGGTTTTGTCATCATGTCCTTTTCTCACTTACATGTGATAGGAACGTCATGCACACTTGTTAGGGATTGTTTATGTAATTGCCGACCCAAGTCTGCCTCCTTATCAATTGCTTGGGAACGTACCTGCATCAGAGATCCTACTTGATCTGTATAAATACATCTCAACTGGACAAGGTCATTAGAGGGGTTCCTTCCAGATGACATCTACACTGCACATCACCTTGCGGCAGAACTCAGCCTTTGTGTCACTGCAGAGTCTGACCTAGAGACCTAATTCCAAGGTAATAAGAGTCGGGTGGCGCTTTTCATGGACATAGTACTGGCATATTCGGGTTGTCATACCTAGGTCTCAATAGGGTAGATAATTAGGCTTTCTTGGTTAGGAATTTTATATCTAATGCTTATTGTAAGATAGTGGGGGTTTTTATATTTACAACTCATCTTCACAATTCTGCTTTTATTCCTGTACCTCATCCTAATCATTGCAGCAAATGCATGTTATTGTATGTTGCAGTCTTTTCAATAAATATACTGAAAACTTTCCTGCATCTTTTTCATTGCCTGTGTGTGTATATGAGACTTATTGCTAACAAGAGAAAAGGGTAGCTTCTGTTGCACTTCGACTTCCCTCGGAGGTCTAATCTAGAGTCCATGAGTAAGGCTGCCAGAAATCATCTTTGCGGTCTGAGATTTGGTGAGTTAGTGCCTGTGAGCCCAGAGGGTCAGGCCAACAGTTGTGACTTGTTGTAGGAGTGACTCAGTCGCCTCCATACAAAAGTGCTGTCCCCCTAAACCAGCAGTCTTGCTAAGAATCAAGAGTTCAACCACAACAGGTTCGGCCTGGCTTAGGTACATACCCTAACCAACCAGAAGCTCCATTTCTAACAAAAAGGTAGTTACCAGAGTCCATACAAAGGGGCTGATTACCGTCTACTGATAGTATGGAGCCGAGGCTGAGCTGAAATGAAGACCTGTGCACGTCACAGAAATCCTCTGTAGTCAACACCCACATTAAAGGCACATTCTAGTATAAATACTGGTTCTCTGACCCACTCAAATCAGTACACTTCTAGACTCAAGGAAACTCTGCTGAAGTAAGGACTGCTGTGTGCCAGGATCGCCACTCTGCCAGACCTGACTGTTCCAAGGAACTGCTGTTCTGCCTTGAAGTGCTGCTCTGCTGCCTGCTGATCTCTGCCCTGCACCGCAAGGACTGATCATCCCTGCCAGAGTGTCTCCAGGGGCTTGATACTGTGCCTCCAGTTTAATTGTGGGTCTCAGGGACATCAAAGGCTCTGTCGTCCAGTAGAAATACCATCCGGGCCTCCCATTGCAGAAAAGGTGAGCACAACTCTCGCCCTGTGATTGCCATGACTGAGTGCTGATCCCCAGGGCTGGTTGTGCTGTCTCACCAGTTAGTGCTGTGGCACCAGCCCGCTTACCGCTGTGAGAGTCGTGCATTAGCGCAACCCACACCCGTATTGCGAGCTTTGTGGGTAAGGGCACAATCTGGAAAAGTAGACTTAGCGAGGGAAGCTCATCACCATAAACCTCTGCCTAGAAGCGCACGAGTGCCTCAACCCAGGTACGGGGACCATGGAACTTGTAATAGGGGCACCTGTATTGTTTATGGGGACAACAACACAACCAGTTTCACAGAGGACCGAGTGGTCTTAGCACTTAGGCTGCACCCTCTGTAGTGAAAGAATTTGAATCCCTTTCTCGGGCCAGCCTCACAGGCCCTGACTAGTCCTCACTGCGCTGTCAATAAGAAACACACATACTCTTGCAGAAATACCGTAAAGACTCGACAATGAGCCCCGCCCACATTATGCTTGATCTTAACAGCACTGCCGTGATAGTACGTTTCTTAAAGGGCATATCTTTACTGCTATTAATTGGATATTTATCATATTGGTCTTCTTTAAACCAGTTAAATATCATCTATTTTCCTAAACCTGTGTGGAGACTCTTTTGTGGTGCTTTTACTGTGTTATTTTGTGAGTGTTGCACAAATACTTTACACATAGCCTTCTAAGTTAAGCCTGCCTGCTCTGCGCCAAGCTACCAGAGGGTGAGCACCGGTTAATTTAGCTTGTGTAAACTGACTTGCCCTGACTAGGATTGTGGTGCCTACTTGGACAGGGTGCATACCGCTGCCAATTAGAGACCCAATTTCTAACATGCATGCTATAAGGTAGCTATTAGAGACAGGAAAAATGCATTTTACAAGTTTAAATGGATTCCAGAATGCTTGCCTGGGAGACCAAGAACGTCAAATCATTTTGAAGCACTGTTAGAGGTATCAGAGACAAATGCTAATATATCTAGCCTAAGTGCCCACATTGCTGTTAAACAATTGGGTTGCTCACTTCTCTGAAATTCATTCTGCGGTGTCTTGTCTTCATTCGCGATTTTTGATTAAAATTTTCTTTGATCATTGTGGTTCCCTTACTTTTGAGATATGTGAGGGTATTACTGCTTTACAGGAGAGCCTTTTTAGAAAGGCATCTGATGAGATGAGGAGCCCAATGACCTTCTGCACAACAACAATGATTTGTGGGCAACATTAATGTTTTTAACAAAATATCTGATAATTGTATTTAACGTTCTTGATCATAAGCTACCACTGTTCCAAACTTTCAAAAAGGGGACAGACTGCAGCCCAACTGGTACAGGCCAATTTTCCTTACAGCCTGAACCATGAAAATTCTGGGGAGGGTTATTTACAATAGGATCAATGGCTGGGCCCTTGAGCACAAAGTTGTTGATCCTTGCCAACACAGATTCTGTTAGGTACACTGGCACAATGCCTGAATCTCTACCTGGTTCTGGGTAAATATGCCACTGCTAAGCGCAGCCCATTGTACCTGGCCTCCATGAATTCATTCTATGCATTCGTCCGTGTAAATTGGTTAAAATTTGGCAAATCCTTCTTAGGCAGTGCCTTGATGATTCCTTGGTGTGCTTTCTTGCTGATTTACACTTTGACCTGGAAGCCAGGGAGCACTCTACAGTACACTGATGATGCTGTTTTACTGGCCTGTACCCCTGAAATGTCTGGAGCATTTGGTCAGAGATTTTGTGAATTTTATGTCGAACAAGAGTTGGAGTAAAACTTTAGCAGGTACAAAAATAATAGTATGAGGAAGTCATAGACAAACTATAAGGGGTTTTAAGGGTAACACTTTGTCTAAGGTGTCCATATTTGGGGATAATTTTTTACCACTACTATTCTTGGAGTTATACTCTGTCTGCTTGGAGTAAAAAATTACAACATTGCCCTGGCTTCTCTATGAGGAGCAGGAGTTTGGGGATACTCAAATGTGCGACCTAGTCAGCTTGAAGAGAATTGTTGTCTTAGGCGCCTTTTGAGTCTTTCCCCCATCCTGATCCACTTTTATTTGTCATGAGGAGCTTGGACTTCTGCATACTGAAGATCAAACTAGCACCATCATTGCTCTGGATTCTGTGGTCTAATCCTCTTGCCACCTTTAATCAAATGGTTACTTTGGACTGTCTACTCTGTGAGGTGGGTCTTAAAATCCCTTGGCTGACATATTGAAAAAAGCTCTAAAGATCATTGAAGATCTGATCTGTTCACAGATCCAGCTTCTACACGTAAATCAGACAGATATAATACTAAGATATTGTTCCTGAACTAAAGACGTATGGAAAGGGATGATGAAGAATTGCATAAACCCTCTGTTAGGTCTTATGTTACAGTTCAGACATGCCTGGGAATTGAACCCTATTTACTTAATGAGGCTTGGTGTTGGGATAGGACACGCATTACTCGTTTTCAGACTGGGACTATTTGTTCCGTAATTTGCTTTCCACTGGGCCAGTATGGTAATTCTAAAATATGCGTTTGCCCTTGCGATTGGCTCTCTGACCAGAAACTTCCGCACTGTGTATTTGTCTGCAAATCCTACTGTATATATTCAAAACGTTTTTACTTCCTTTATTTAAAAGATGTACCTGTGCCAAGTGTAGACCAGCTCTGTGTTGTGCTTTTTACAGCTAATAAAGGGGGATGACATTTGTTTGCAGTAAGCTTCCTTTTATAATCTGTTATGAAATGTGGCAAGTCGTTGCTTTTTCAATATTTTAGTCTTTCATGCTACAGCTGTTTTTTCCTTTTTAGTCTTACTGTGTATGCGTCTGTAGCAAAGGTATATCAGGTGCTTAAGATATTACTAAATAGTAATTATACCAACTGTGGAGCTGCAAGAAAAAAGATCGAATAGAATGGAATATTCGTACAATGAGTTTCCATTAAATTAAGACAATACCATATCGCTGTTATCCTAGCTATGCATTCAAAGCACAATAAAGAACACGACATTCGGAGTAGGTACAAGAAGAGTGTAAAGAACATACTCTTAAGACAGCAACTATGTGTGAGCATTAAAAACAAAACAGAACATGGGGAGGGAAAAGCAAGTTAGATGGAGGGAAGCTAAGAAAGAAAAGTGTAGGGGACAGGAGAGAAAGCGGAGGAAGAGTAGGGAAAGGAGAGAAAGCTAAGAAGGGAGCCATGTGAAAAAGCGAGGCGGTTCTCAAGCACAGACCTAAGAATGAAGGGCTTTGAAGGGACAGGAAGCTCTACTGGGTACTGTGTATAAAGGTGTCCAATGCTTTCTAAATGCATTGTGAGGTAATGGGTCTACCCTCAGGCTTCGAATCGGCTGTGTGCATGCTTGTTATGCAGATGACCCGTGCCCACCAAGTGTGTTACGAGACGTTTTGTCTTTCAGTCTAAAAGGGTGACCTTTTTTTTTTTTTTTTTTTTTTTATTGTTTTATTCAGTTAAGCACAAACCAAAGAAACAAACATTAATTCAGCAGATCTCTCGACAGGAGGATAAGGATATGTGAAAGTCATTACACATCATATAACTACTGTGGTATCCCATATCGCAGGCGTAACTCTGCCGATTTCTCTCACTGTATACTGATATCCAGGGATCCGTTCCAGGAAAAAGGAAAACAAAGAAAAAAAGCCCTCCGTATCGGAGGAGTGCAACAGTCCACCACCCTGTAGCAGGGAAAGGGCAGAGACCCCCAATGGTATTAATCTAACAACGTCGAGCAGGAAGAACTGCAAAAGGATACCGATTACAAAAACCTCTAAAAACAGGCAGGTGGAGGACACAGCCACATCGCGCAGGGCTATCACACAGCAAGGTACCTCGCATTATTCGGGGGGGGGATTAAAACGCGCAGATAGGGGACATCAGTCACACAGCACTCTCAGTCTGCGCCGCCAGGTATTCATTCAAAGGGCTCCAAATATCTTTGGGACGGGATCTCTCTGGCATGAGTTCCCAGTATACTAACAGCTGGTCATGGCAGAAAGCCGCATCTCGTAACCAATCCGATCTGCGGGGGGCTCTCCCTCGGCCCCAGCACATTGCTACTCTTCGCTTAGCCAGCAGCATGAGTAGGCCCACTAAACGTCTATGCGGGCCATGCACCTCGTCCATATATCCCAACAGCGCTATCTTAGGAGAGAGGGGTATCTCCTCCTCTGTCATTTCAACAATCGACCGTCTTATCTCCTCCCAAAACTTATACACTTCCGCACACTCCCATGCCAGGTGAAAGAAGCCCGCGTCCGGAGCTCCGCAGCGGGCGCAGCGTGTGTCCGCTAGCAGTCCCATGGAATGTAGTTTCCTAGGCGTATAATATATTCGGTGCAGAAACTTGAAGTGCAGCAAGCGCAGTCTATAATTCAGGGACAATATCCTCATATGAGCACAGCAGCTGCGCCACATCGCTTCCGGTATGGGCTCCCCCACATCTCTCTCCCATGCAACCCGAGCGGGTACCACAAGGCCGCCCCCCTGCTCCTGCACAGCATTATACAGCTTGGTCATCAACTTGGAGGGGGATCTCGCGCTACAGAGTGCCTCCAAAGCCCGAAACTCGGAGGGAGCATCCAGCTCTTCAAAAAAACGATCCCGCAACAAAGCGCGGACACGGAGAGCACAAAAGCGCTGCATCGGGGTGCCATCACAGTTCGAGAGTGCACCAGGGACATCCAACAGCCGGCCATCCACCACCCAGTCTCCCAGCACCAGCAAGTCAGCGTCTCGTAGAAACCCGCGCACCCCTCCATCCAGAAACATCTGGGCATCCGCCACCGCCATAACAGGCAGCGATGGAGCAAAGGGAGCCGACATCCCAGCCCGCCGCATCAACTCTCTCCATGCTCCCGCAGTGCAGGAGACCGTATCTATTCCTCTAGAACGGGGGAGAACCCGCCCGCCGAGCGCGCATACCAAGCCGTCAGGCCAGACAGAATCACTCTCCGGTGCAAGGTGTGGCATATAACGGGTCGGATTCAGCCAATAGTACGCGAAATGTGCCTGTGCACAGTGATAATATAACTCCAGGTCTGGGGCTGCCAATCCGCCTCGCTCAAATGGCAGCGTCAATTTCTCCCAAGCGATGCGGGGCTGACGCCCCGCCCACGGCAGCCGTACAAGCGCAGATCTCAGGCGCCGGAAATAAGCCTTAGTGAGTGGCAGGGGAAGATTCACGAATAAATACAAAAATTTAGGGAGTACCACCATCTTAGCAATAGCAATGCGACCAGTCAGCGAAAGGGGCAGAGCTCTCCAGACCTCCACCTTTTCCTCTAGCCATGTCAGCGCTGTCCCATAATTAGCAAGCCGAAGTGTTTCCGCGTCGCGGCACAGGTGTATGCCTAGATAACGTACTGGCCCATCTGCCCAAACCAAAGGGTATCGCGAATCGAATCTCTCTACACTAGGGGTTAGTGGCAGGATCATTGATTTCGACCAATTAATAGTGACCCAGAAAAGTTCCCAAAGCGAACAATTTCATCTAGTAAGATATCTAGATTTTGCCCGGGATTGCGCACATATATCGCGATATCATCTGCATATAAAGATATCAAGACAGGACTTTGCCGGAATTGTAGGCCGCTATTACTATATTTCTGTCGCAGTCCTGCCGCCAGAGGCTCCATAGCAGCCGCAAAAAGAAGCGGAGACAGCGGGCAGCCCTGTCGCGTTCCCCGCGAGACCAGGAATGGGGCTGATATACCCCCGTTAAGGCGCAACCTGGCAGTAGGCAGAGTGTACAGCAACCTGATCCAATTCACAAAACGCGCGCTGAGACCCACTCGGTTCAGAAGCGCAAACATATATTCCCAGGCCAGAGAATCAAAGGCCTTAGCCGCATCAAGAAACACTGCAGCCACATCATCGCCTGTCTCTAGTGATCCCAGCACCGCAAAGAAAGTGCGCAAATTATGGCTCGTGGATCTCCCGGGAATAAAGCACCATTCTAGAGAGTAGTGGCTGTAGTCGGGTCGCTATCATTTTTGCAAGAATCTTATTGTCAATGTTTATCATGGAGAGTGGACGATACGAATCGCATCGCGTTGGGTCCTTCCCAGGCTTCAAAATAGTTATTATTAAAGCCTCCCGGAGGGAGGTCGGAAGCGACCCCGTCGCCAGAGACTCCTCATACACCTCCAGCAAATAGGGGGCAAGGATGTCCCCATATTCTTTATAAAAGACAGGGGTCCAACCATCGGTGCCCGGAGACTTATCCCCAGGTAGACTTTGGATCGCCGCCACCACCTCCTCCACTGTGAACGGCATATCCAAATACATCCTATGTGCCTCTTCGAACCATACTAACGCAATGCTCTCAAAATACTCCTTCATATTTGCCTCCCTAAGTCCCACCGGAGGCGCGTATAGCTGCAAGAAGAATTTAGTAAATACCTGCATCACGCCTCCCATTCCAGTCACCCTGCCTCCCTCGGCACCTAACACCTCAGTGACGTAGTTGCTGGCCCAGGGGCTGCGCAATAATCCCGCTAGTGTCCTCCCGGCTCTCTCGCCCTCGCCATACCTGCGAGCCCGCGCATGTCTCCCAAGGAAGCAAACCTCTCGAAGAGAGGCCTCCTCATACAGTGACACCTCGCGCCTAATTTCGGCAAGCACCTCGTTTGACCATGTCGCCTCTAAGCGCTGTTCCAGGTCCTCAAGCCTCCTTTCGATATCAGCCATCTCCCGTCTTAAAGCTTTCACTATCCCATGCTGCTTTGCTAGACACACCCCACGGATAACTACTTTAAATGCTTCCCATACCGTGCCAGGGGAGTCCACAGACCCTCGGTTCTCCTCAAAAAATAACCGAATAGCCTCCCGTACCTCCGCACGGAAGGTATCGTCCCGGAGAGCCCCGCTGGGCAGCCGCCACATCACCATCGGTTGTAGCTCGCTAGGTATCGCCAGGTCTAACAACACCGGTGAGTGGTCTGACAGCGTACGGGGGAGATGGTCTATTGCTCTAGTCCAGGCCTCCACATCTCTAGTGCCCAGCCACCGATCAATACGGGACCAGCTACTATGAAAGTAATTCAGGCAGGTACCCTCCCGCACTCCTGTATGTCTCTGCCTCCACAGATCTACCAGCGCGCCGCTATCCATTACTGCTGTCAATGACCTTGCTGCAGAAACATGTTGCATCCTGGCCGCACTCTCCCGGTCCAGCCACGCATCTAGAACAACATTAAAATCACCGCCCCAGATCACAGCCCCAGCTCCCAGCGACTCTACTTGGCGCCATACCTCCAGGAAAAACTCCGGGTCATCCACATTTGGCCCATATACTGCCACTAGCCGGCAAGCCCTGTCTAACAACACTCCACTCAGTATTACATATCTACCATTGGGGTCAGCAATAATTTCGCGCGTGCGCCACTGCAGTCCCTTACGGATAATGATTGCAACCCCACGAGCCTAGCTAGAGTATGCCGAATGGTGAGCCTCCCCAACCCAGCCAGCCTTCAGCCTACCAACTGTCGATGCCAGCAGATGCGTTTCTTGGACCATACAAATGTCAATGCCATGACGCTTAACATAAGCCATCACCAGCCGGGCTTTCCGATTATCATTAAGTCCCCGCACATTCCATGTCAAGCATCTCACAGCAGAAGAAACATCATCCCCCATCCAGAACCACAGTCATGCAACTCCTCACATGGACACAGCCCTCCACCTGCCAAAAACGTAACAAAAAAGGAACCAGGAACATTTCCCAATTCGCCCCCTCCTCCCACCCAGGCCCCCCAATTGGACCTTCATAGTGTCCCATCCAACCATCCCTAAAGCCCAAACTGCAGGCGTGTAACAGAAAAAAAACGGAATCATCCGTGGGGCAGAAGCCTGCCATACAACTCTCCACCCAGATGGTCTAGGGGAGAGGGGCCACGGGCAAGCAGCAGCTACACATCAAGGGCAGATCCATGCCCCCGCAGCCTCAGAGGTAACGGAGTCCCGAACCTAGCACTTAATCATTGTCACTGAGAGAGGCGTCTTCGGGGCTCCCCCCCCCCCGGCGTCCCCGTCCCCCGCTGCTTAGATAATCGTCTTACGAACTTATTCGCCTGCTTTGGATCCGAGAAATACAGCACTTTGCCTTCATGTCGCACCCTCAATTTAGCTGGGTATAACAGAGCATATCCGATTCCAGCCTGGCTGAGCAAACGCTTTATCGGTAGAAAAGCCCGCCTCTGAGCTTGTACACCTGGGGTGTAATCGGGAAAGAAGTTAATTTCAGAGTTTTTATACATTAGAGGACTTTTCTCCCTAGCTAACCTGAGCACAGTATCTCGGTCCCTATAATTCAATAGTCGTGCAATGATTGGGCGTGGGTGAGTGCCAAGCGGGGGCGAGGGCCCAAGGATCGATGTGTCCTCTCAATCACCAACAGCCGAGAGAGCTCGCCAGCGAACAGCTCTTGTAACATGGTCTCGACGAACTCCTCCATGCGTCCCATATCTGTTGCCTCCGGCAGCCCCACGATGCGGATGTTATTACGTCGGGACCGGGCCTCCAGGTCCTCATTCTTGTTTCATATCCCCTCCAGGAGACGTTCCATCTGTGCAATCTGTTCTCTATCGCCACTGCGAGCATCCTCTATCTCAGATGTGCGAGTCTCCAGAGTCTCAAACCTAGCATCGTGGTCATCTACCCGGGCTCTGATGCGGTCAAGCCGCTCCGATACATGATCCAGCTTAGCGTCTATCCCCGCCAAGCTGGTCTTGAGTTCCATAAACATGGATCTCAAAGACATCTCTGGAGACTCCTCCTCGGCGCCTGCATCTCCAGACTGGGAGGCGGAAGGGGCGCCGCGTTTTTCTCCTCCAGAGAAGTAGAGTTTAGCCTGTCGCTTATCTGCCTTGCCCATCTTGCAGTATTACACGTATAGTGCAACTAGCACGGACCAAATGTACCTATCCAAGATAGCAAGTCTCTGTCCCCAAAAAATCACCTGGTCAGTTGCTTCGTTTACCTCACCAGGCTACCAGGCGGCCCCAGGGGGGACCCGGAGATCACCTCCTCTCCCAAGTCAATCCGTTTCCATGTATGGGTTCCATAATCTCCACCAGCAGCAGGGGGCCTCGACACAACACAGGGGGGGCGGAGGGGAGGGGGTCAGCCGGCCACCAGATTACAAAACCAGGATACTTAAGCTCCACGAGCCAGGAGGGACCTCAGGAGCACAGCGCCGTACCAGCCAGGGCCTCCGACCCCCGATCCAATCCCAATCCGCCCCTTACCTGGTTCTGTGCTACTAGCACAGTGCAGGGTTCCAGAAGCGATCCGCAGGGCACCAGAAAAGTTCGTGTGCAGGCAGCCGGGGCGATATCAGAGACCACCAGGCGGATCCCTCAGCAGGCCCCGAATTCAGGCCCTCTCCTCCTCCAGTCACAGCGCTCTCAGTAAGCGCTTATTATCAACCGGGCCCGCTCTCTCCTGCCGGGGGCCCGGGGATCTGAAAGCTCGGAGGGAAACTCCAGCCGGGGGTCAGGAGCGGCTCACGAGGTCGGGGCCCCCAGCCGCCACACGCACCAGGATCCAATCAGCAAGAAAAAGGGGGAGGGGGGGAGCCGCGGTCCGACACGACCGCCGATCAGGCTCCCCCAAAGTCCCTCGCGCTCCCGTCCTCTCTCCCCTCGACCAGGGGGGGGCCGCCGCAGCCTCCCCTCTCTCCGCGCACACCGCGGGAGCCGGCGCGCGCAGTAGACTGCCGGCGCCAGGCCCCTCGGCACTCCTCCGCCCCCGGGTGCCAGCAGCAGCCAAACCCGGCTCAAACAGCGTCGTCGGAGTCCCCGGGGGGAAGCCCCAGGGGCCCGCTCCTTCACCGCCGCCCGTAGGATAGATTATGTCGGATAAATTGCCCGGCCCCAGCAGAGCCTCACAGAGTGACGGCCATCTTGCCCGGTGGCCAAGCCACGCCCCCCCTAAAAGGGGGACCTTAAGTGCAATGGTGATAAATAGTCAAGAAGGGCAAGGTCTAGGACTAGGGCACACTTGGAGTTGCTGAAGCAGATGACCCTGGTAAAACAGTTGGAAACTTTAATGAGATAGGGGTGTTAAACAATTTGCAAAATTGAAGATATTTCTTCCCAGTAAGAAGTTAGCAGTGTACATGAGAAAAACATGTGTTCTGAGTCACCACATATCAGAGTCCATAAGTTTTAGTTTAAATAGTCTACCCTGGGTCCAGTGGAGAAAATGTGATGCAAAAATGTTTGTATTAATAATGGGACAAGTTTGCCCTGAAGTAAATGGTAGCAGATTCTAGACCAAGATTCCTCTGGGGTGGTGATTTTCCCTTTGCTGAGAAGTAGGTGGAGCATTTACCTTGCAAAACGGGGTTGGAATGGTTAGACACACTACCAAGTAATTTGCAGATCTAAGGTGCCACGTGACCTGTTTGGATACGTTTGAAAGAGGAGAAAAATTTGTTTTCCAGCAGCGGTGGTAGTTTGGAAATCTTAGCTTTGATTTTCAAGAAGTCATAGATATCTAAGTTGGGGAGTGCATACTTCTCTTGGAGCACAGAAAAATGTAAGGGTTCAGCTCCTGCATATAGATCTGCCACAAGTGAGATACCTTTGCTAGCCCAGTTCGGAAAATAGATGAAAGAACTGGTGTTTGAAGCTTCTTATTGTTCCATAATGAGATGAAGTAGGATGTATTAATACTGGAGGATAGAGCTTTGTCCACTAATAATTGCGTCTTTAAAAATGATTTTTGGGTGAGCAATGGGGCGGAGAGACATAGTCAAGTTCACAACTAGTGGGAATGAGTTGCTAAAAAATCGTTTGATATTAAGCCAAGCAGGCATCATGATTGGATCCAATTTCAGCCTTCATATGCCCTGTGTCGCTAGGACCGCCATCTGGTAGTTGAACTAGTCTGGTACATTGCAGCCACCTTCTTTCAAGGGAAACTTGAGCTTTTTAAAAAGTATTCTGTTTTTCTTCATACATGAGAGGAAATCAGAGGCACTTTAATCTAATGTTGTATCTAAGTATCTGAAGGACTTAGATTGCCTTTGGAAATATGAGTTTCCCAACAGTAGAAGGGTGACAGTGAACACTGCGAGGTAGGACTTCAATGTTATCCTTGTTCAGGGAATAGCCAGAAAAGCTAGAGAATGTATTAATAATGGTTACCATATAGCAAGTTCAGAGGCTTCCGTGAAGATTAGAATGTCATCCACATAGGCAGCTGTTCTGAAGACCATTTGACCTAATTTTAGGCCACTGATTTTGTTAGATTTGAATATTCACAATTCACAATAACAAAGTCTATGGCCAGAAGAAATAATGAAGAAAGCGGACAGTTCTGGCGAGTGCCTTACTGTAATACCACAGGCGCCCACATATCTCCATAAATTAAGATTCTCACGGAAGGATCAGAGTACAAGGACATGACCATTTTAAAATATAAAATGCCAAGGTTATACCTATATAAGGCAGCATTCAGATATGGTCAAGATATCTTGTCAAAGGCTTTTTCTGCATCTAGGACTACCTCTGCTGCAGAGGTTGTGCGAGAGAAGTTATTTCAATTATATGGCAGAACATGCAAAAACTTAGCTAGCCTGCCCTTGATATCTCCAGTCTGAGTTACATGGACTAACTTGGTGATCAAGTGAGCAAGGCGAGTAGTTAGTATTTTAGCATAGATCTTAGTCTCCATACTGATTAAGGAAATCGGTCTGAAATTCTTGGGTTCAGACTGATCTTTTACATCTATTGGTAGGACCTCCCGCAATGGTGGCCTCCACTGCAGTACTCAATACTACCCCAGATGAGGCAAAGTGGTTCTGAACAGATCCCAAGGGGTCTATGATCATTGAGGCAAATGTTTTATAGAAATGAATAGGTAAATTTTCCGGGCCCGGGGATCAGCCATATGGATTAAGTTTAACCGCATTACGAATCTCGCTTCTCTTTATTGGCTTGTTTAGATTCAGACTATCTGAAAGCACAAATGGCCTTTATTGGCAGAGTCTTGAAGAATTTTAGGCAAACATCTGTAGGGGTGGAAATAAAGGGGGCTTATACCTCAGCATAGAATTTCGGGAAAACTGTGTGAATACCACACATTTCTTTTTAATATGCCCTAATGATCTTTAAGGCTCAAAATAAGGAGCAATTTCTTTCAAATTTCAAATAGGCTGCAATTGATTTACCAGCTTAATTTGTATAAAATACCAAATTTCTGGGCATGGACCGATAGATGGCCGTGTTTACTGATTATCTTGTTGTATTCATATGTAAGCCATTTAAGTGCTGTTAAGGCTGATAGGTTTTCACAGCATCTAAATCTTGCAGTTTTTTAATCAGCTGTCAGCTTGTCTAAGGAGGATATGATTTCTTTATTTTTCTTAGTTATGTGACTTATCACATGACCTCTGAAGACAACACTTCAGGGTGTCCCATAGAGTGGCATGTGAGAAGACAAATGAACTGTTGTCTTGTAAAAACAAAGCTATCTCTTTATGAAGTTATTGCACGTCTGATTCGTTCTCAGGATGAAAATTAGTTACTTACCTGTAACTGTGGTTCTACAGTATTGGTATCTTTCATAGATTCACATGCTTGAATCATCCCTGTCGTCGAGGTGGGAGCCATACGGTAACTTCAAATACACATAGCAGTAAGTGTAACAGAGTTGGCCCTAATGGCCCAAGTAGGCACTGGTATAGCCTATTCATGTCCTTTTATAAAAAAAAAACCAAGCTTGAGCTACAGCCAATCAGGCATCAACACCCTCTAGAACACTCCCAACAGAGGCGGTTTCCCTCAGATTTTCTACCGCACATTGTGTGAAGGGAGTCTCCCTGAGCTCTGCTCAGTTTATTCTTCTGACAGGATTATTTTCTCTCACAGAACCCAGCTTTGCAGTGGACGATATGTCCCAACAGACTAAGAAAGGACTTTTCAGAGGCTGTGGCAGTTGTGGGAAGAAAAGACTTCATATTGATGATCCCCACAAGAAATGCATCTACTGCCTGCAGCCAGATCACTTGGTGAGAGACTGTAAGATCTGTCGCACCTTCAGTGACAAAACCCTCAAAGACCGTGAGGGTAGGCTTTTGTTGTGGCTCCAAAAGCAGAAGGCCATGGAAAATCCTTCTTTGGATGAGAGTGAAGCCTCATCTCACACTTCTCACTCTTTAAAAAGACCTGTAGAGAAGGGAAAACTACCTACACAGCCTACAAGAAAGATGGCTAAAAAGACAAAATATTACTCTGCAGAAAAACATAAGCGGCAGGAGAGTGCTGCCTCGGGATCAAAGACCCACTTAAGACTATCAAAAAGGCGCAACCATCGACGACGACACCATCTTCAGGAGATTTCATGGCACAGCAGGACTCGGCAAGATTCCTCCCTCTTTCGTTTATAACCATGGGAGAGAAACCATCTCCAATCCTCCCGAGGCATACCTCCCCATGCAAGGTGTTGCCGTACCCTCCTGAGCATCTCTCGGATGATGACGATGACATTTATTCGCAGGAGGAGGGAATCTTTGGTGCAGCTAGTGGTCCATTGCAACTACATGTAAAATGCCAGGACCTGGATGAGGAGGATAAAGGGCAGGACCAGCCCACCTATTAGTCGACGGCACTCCAACCGGATCCGTCATACCCCGCATTTGAGACGGAGGCTTCCTTTCCAATGTCTAGATCTTTAGTGTCAGACCTCTAGGGTATGTTGAAAGATTATTATCGAAGGTTTCCGTCATCACTGCAAACTGAAAACAGCACCCAGAATGATACAGGCATTAGATGCAATTAGTGTTAATTTAGCCAACAGAATGGACCAAACTGTGGGTCATCGCTATTAGGAGCGCAGATGTTAATGGCAAATAAGTCTCTGTTGCTACATTGAAACAGAGTGAACAGCCATCTGCCATTGTCATCCTGCTTCGAGGCAATAACGATTAGTCCAGAGTTTTTTTTTTAGATTAATGTCAGCACACTTTTTTTTTTTTTAAAGAGATTGCCAGGGAGCAGGATAAATCATTCACCCATCTGTTATGCATAGATGTTGCCTCTTTATAGTGAACACTGGTTTCCCGGAGAAACACAAAGCCACCCCTAGGAGAGTGGCATTAGTCAGACACTTTTTTGTGCATCACAAGGTGGTTAAGCCCTTGGGTGCTGAGAGAAATTACTTTCAATGTGAATATATGAGGATCAGGCTTAACAGTGAGGAACTGTTTGGTGTAGGGTACAGAAGAGGACTACCTAATAGGCGGAACCTTGGGAGTAATAGTCTGTACCACATGGTATGGAAAAAAGTAGGAAGGAAAACATAGAAGGATAACAAAGGGAGGGGATTAACACTGAATAACCAAAACCAATTATTTCCCCCTTCAGGCACAGAGGTAACCCTCAATGAGGCGACGTGCAGTGAGCCAAGCAGTGAGAATCTTGTGCAAGGGAGGGTGAGCCCCTTACACCTAGAAGTGAAGTTATTAGGAGTTGAAAAACAGTTGGTCATATATAGGTAGAGCGAGATAGCAGGATTGTAGGATATTACTGTTACATTGACCAAATAGAGAGGTGAACATGGCAACCTTTAGAGACTATTATTTCACCAGCGGCAGTATTGGAAATGGGCTGGTATGAGGGAGATAGCAGGTTGATCACAATGTAAACAACCGCATTAGGGACCAACCTTTAGGCGAACTACAACACTTAGGTATGAGTTTGACAGATATGTCAACCCAGCAATGGAGTAGCCAACACCATAAAGATTAACTGTTTGTTAAACATAGGCATGCAGATGTAAAAGTGAACAAAACCCTGACCTCCATTGTGAGGAAAGTGCCATTAAGGTAGAGATCACTTGCGGTATTACAACTGCCTTCAACCATTGTGACATAGCCATCACAGACTGGATAGCATGAATGGGTAGCAGCCAACGAGGGGCAAAAGTCTAGCATATGGCACCCGACAACACCTGGACCACTGTGTGCTCCCAAGCCACCGCCACCTGTCGGTAAATTAAGTGGTGGTCCCCCAGGACATCCACACCCAGCATGAGGCAGTGTGGAAGATCTGCATCAGCCCCCCACTCCCTCAAAACGTTCCTCTCCACATTTGGGCCATCTATGTACTATTGTGCTGTGTATTGCAAGCAAAATAGTATAATTGTAGGTCTGGCAATCCCAGTCCCCCTACATCTCAGTGTCTAATTTTAGGCTATCCAATTTAACTCTGCTGTGCTTACCACCCCCCACAAGGGACACCAGGAGACTATTTAGCTTGGTAAATGTGGCTTTTGGAACATTGTACATAGCATTCTGGTAAACATATAGAAACAGGGCAAGAGAACCCTTTTTCTCTTTGCAACACTCCCCATTAGCTTCAGGGGTAGACGAACCCAGAAGCGGATGGTCTCCTCCAGGCCCTCAAACACTGGTGGCCAGTGGTGAGCCGTTAGTATTTTGTGTCTGCCTTTGTGTCTGTTTTTTCCTTTTTCTGCCTCTTTACTGTTTTTTCTCAGTTTTTCGCCTTTTTTCTCTGCTTTTGCCCTATCACACTCTCTCTGTGCTCCCCCTTCGTTATTCCTACCGCTGCGTCCCCTGCAGCCCCGCCCCCTCGCACACCCATTCGTGCTCTGCTTCTGCCTCCCAGCTGCTCCTCCCTCCCACCTCCACTTCTTAATGGCGCCCGCTGCGTGGTCAGGAGAGAGACCCTTGACCTGTTTTTGTGGTCAGGAGAAGCTCCCCACGCCGCGCAGCTCCACCTGACTGCACCCATGTCCTTTTCCCCGTCCTCGTTGCTGCTGCAAGTTCGAGGCCCTCCTCCACCTGCAGGCTCCCGCCTACGCCTCATCCCTGGTGGCTAGTGGTGAGCTGTAAGTATTTTGTGTCTGCCTTTGTGTCTGTTTTTTCCTTTTTCTGCCTTTTTACATTTTTTTCCTCTGTTTTTCACCTTTTTCTCTGCTATTGCCCTTTCACGCTTTCTCTGTGCTCCCCCTTCATTATTCCTGCCGCTGCGTCCCCTGCAGCCCAACCCCCCTTGTGTGCCCATACGCGGTCCACTCCCACCTCCCAGCTGCTCCTCCCTCCCACCTCCCCTTCTTAATGGCGGCAGCGTGCCAAAAGCAAGCCTGTCTGCACCCGTCCGCACCTGGACCACGCCCAGCGCCAGACCCCCTGACCACCACGTTGCCCGATGCTACTATAACGCCAACACTCTCCACGCCCTCAACGCCGGCCGATCAGCCACCTGCTTCCAGGCCTCACCAAAGCTCATCCACGGACCCTTCTCCTGCCTGAGCTGCAGCTTCACCAACCCCCCAGCTGCTGCCCCGTCTGCCAGAGCCAGATGCAACCACCTCAGATGCATCCTTCTCAACACCCGCTCAGTCTCCAAGCAGGCCATCAAACTCTGGGACCTTCTCGACTCATCCTCCCCGGACATCGCCTTCCTGACGGAGACCTGGATGAACCCATCCTCAGCATCCGACATGGCCATAGCCATCCCGGACGGCTAGAAGATCACCAACAGAGACCGCACCAACAGACCGGGAGGAGGGATCGCCATCGTCCACAGGAACACCATCAGAATCTCGACCTACACCGAAGACACCCTCAGCACCGCCGAACACATGCACTTCCAAATCCACATCGATCCCAAGACCACCCTCAGAGGAACCCTCATCTACAGACCCCCGGACCTCGACCACAGTTCAGTGACTCCATCGTCGACGTCGTCAGCACTCAAGCCCTTGCTTCTATAGACTACGTCCTCCTCGGAGAACTGAACTTCCACCTCAAGAACACCAAAGACAGCAACTCCACCGCCCTGCTCGACAACCTTGCCAACGTTGGACTCAAACAGCTCGTCACATCACCCACCCACTCTGCCAGACACACACTCGACCCCATCTTTTCCTCCAGCAGCCACGTCACCTTCAGCCACACCACCGAACTCCACTGGACCTACCACTGCTGCATCCTCTTCACCTTCGAGAAACCCACCACGCACCACCACCCGCAACGGATCCCTCACCGCAGCTGGAACAAAGTCACCAACGACCAGCTGATCTCCGCCCTCGTCCGAGCCCCACCAGCGGACCCTACTGACACCGACAGAGCTGCCCGCAACCACAGGCAATGGATTGACTGCGCCAATGCTCTCGTCCCGATAAATAAACCCTCCTACAACCGCACTGTCAGAAAAGCCACCTGGTTCACCGCCGACCTCAAGACCTCAAAACAGACTTGCCGAAAACTTGAGAAGAAATGGTGCCAAGAACAGACACTGGCCCCCCACACGGCCCTCAAAAACGCCATCCGCAGGCACCACCAGCTCATCCGGACCGCCAAGAGATCCTCCTTCAAGAAACGCATCAACAACAATGCGTACAAAGGCAAAGAGCTCTTCAACATCATGAAGGAACTCTCCAACCCCAGCTCCAGCACCAACGACATCCCACCTTCGCAAGACCTCTGCGACTCCCATGCCACCTTCTTTCACCGCAAGATCGCAGACATCCATGACAGCTTCAACACCAAGACCCCACCAGAAGTCGCCAACACCTCAGACTCACCGCCCCCTACTCACACCATCCTCCTGCTCTCCTGGACCCACGTCAGTGACAATGACACCACCAAAGTCATGAACACCATCCACTCCGGCTCACCATCCGACCCCTGCCCGCACCATATCTTCAACAAAGAGAGCTCCATCATCGCCCCCCAACTCCGGATGATCATCAACAGCTCCTTCGAGACCGCCACCTTCCCGGAAAGCTGGAAGCATGCTGAGATCAATGCCTTACTCAAGAAACCCAAGGCAGACCCAAAGGACCTCAAAAACTACCGGCCCATCTCCCTGCTCCCGTTCCCGGCGAAGGTCATCGAGAAGATCGTCAACAGGCAACTGACCCACCTCCTTGAGGAAAACAACACTCTGGACCCGTCCTAATCAGTTTTTTGCAGCAACCACAACACCGAGACCGCCCTCATTGCCGCCACCGATGACATCAGGACACTGCTGAACAAAGGCAAGACCGCGGCCCTCATCCTCCTGGACCTCTCGGCCGCCTTTGACACCGTCTGCCACCACATTCTACACATACGCCTCCACGACGCAGGGATCTGCAACAAAGCCCTGGGCTGGATCACCTGGAGAGTCCGCCTCCCTCCCTTCCGATCTGAAGCCACCAAGACCATCTGCGACCTACCCCAAGGATCTTCCCTCAGCCCGACCCTCTTCAACGTCTACATGGCACTGCTCGCCAACATCGCCCGATCTCACAACCTCAACACCGTCTCTTAGGCCGATGACACCCAGCTGATCCTCTCCCTCACCAAGGACCCTGGCCACCGCCAAAACCGATCTCCACAAAGGAATGAAGGCCGTCGCCAACTGGATGGAGAACAGTCGCCTAAAACTGAACTCTGACAAGACAGAGGTCCTCATCCTCGGTCCCACACCCTCAGTCTGGGACGACTCCTGGTGGCTGACCACACTGGGAGCCGCACCGACACCCAGCAACCATGCACGCAACCTGGGTTTCATCCTAGACTCATCGCCCTCCATGACCCAACAAGGCAACCCCGTGTCATCCTCCCGCTTCAACACCCTCTGCATGCTCCGCCAGATCTACAGGTGGATCCCCATCGGAAACAGAAGGGCGGTCACCCAGGCCATCGTCAGCAGCAGACTGGACTATGGCAATGCTCTCTACGCGGGAACCGCAGCCAATCTCCAGAAAAGACTGCAACGCCTACAGAATGCCTCCACACGCCTCATCCTCGACATCCCCCGACGCAGCCACATCACAGCCCACCTGAGAGACCTACACTGGCTCCCAGTCAACAAGAGGATCACCTTCAAGTTCCTCACCCACACCCACAAAACACTCCACAACACTAGACCAGCATACCTCAATGAACGACTTACCTTCTACACCCCGAACTGACAGCTCCACTCCGCCGACCTCGCCCTAGCCACCGTTCCGCGCATTCACAGGACAACAACCAACGGCAGATCATTCTCCTACCTCGCCACCAAGACCTGGAACAACCTCCCCATCCACTTACGGCAGACCAAGGACCTGCTGACCTTCAGGAGACACCTCAAGACCTGGCTGTTCGAGCAGTAGCAGCTCCCTGCCCCCCAAGCGCCTTGAGACCCTCGTGGGTGAGTAGCACTCTCTACAAAAGTACTGATTGATTGATCGAAGGACTCTGCCCCTATTGGGCCGATATTGGGCCACCGATATGTTCGCTACCTGAATCCCCAGATAACAAAAGTGGTCCTCCTCTCACTAAAGTTCATTGACTGAAAGCTCAGCAGGTTCTACCCTCGCCAGTGAGGCTATGGGGAACAGCACTGTTTTTCGCTTGTTGACTATGAGAGACAGCACCAAATTCAGACATTATTCTCAGTAACGCCACAACTGACTGTTCATGGTGGGTGACGTAAATTAGAGCATCTTTGGCATGAAGCAAGACAACGTGGGTGATGCTTCCAACCATAACACCGTATTCGGACATGTTACGGTGCCTCTCTTCCCATTCGCACTGCACCTGGCAGGGTCTGACAGGAGCGCCTCCCGAACTAAAGGCTGAGCAGTCACCTCTGCAACAGACCCCCACTCTGCAGTCCGCTGGTTGGTGCCTTCGGGGTCTTCTTAACTCCGACACTGAGCGTGCAATGCCAGAGAAGTTCATCTGTTCAGCATGGGCCGTACGGAGCGCAGGCCACAGATATCATCAGGCAACCGCCTCACCCTGATCACCACTCCGAGGTGCGATGGCTGCCCCCAGCACATCTTCATGTTCCCAATAAAGCCCACCGTAATCACAGCAAGGATGGCAGCCCTAGGATGGCGGTGGTGGTGTCTGCATGCAGATTCTGAAGGATTTTTAGAGGATGGGACGGGAGCTCTGTAGGCTACGTCCTGGCTGCCATCTTCCCAGGCTACACCCTCGCTTTAAATGGAATTTTTATCCTCTCTAATGCAGGCATGTCCCTAGCCACACTGTAATTTACAACAAAAAAACATAAAGCATACATTAATTCAAAAACTAAACAAATCAATCAAACCACCACATTTGGCATGTACTCACCATTTGAAATTAATTGCACAGACTGGTAAACAGCAGCCAAACATATCCACCACTTTCATGGGGAGATCAAGCCCACTTGATGATTTATGCAGGCAGACACCTAAATCTGCTGATCCTGCAATTAGGGAAAAAAAGAAGAAAACTCTATTTCATACATTTGCAACTGGCTTCTGGCATGAAGTAGTTAACGTAAAAGTATTAATTATGAGTCTTTGGGGCAATACAGAGTAAATTGTCAAAGTGGGAGGTACTAAGAACATGGAACCGATTAATTAACAGATACATAGGATTGTGAACTATGTATGAAATATCTCCTATTGCTTGGAAAGTTGTACACCCCCTATAAGGAAATGCTCCTTTTTGGTGGATGACCCCCAAAGCTTTGGACAGATGATGCTAGTTTTTCAACTCTGTGAGTGCACTGAGGCCTGCTAACCATACCTCAGTGCCAGCATTCTCACCGTTTACAAAATGTACATTGAATTACTAACCCCTAATTGGCATACGTTATCTTATTTATTAGTCCCTAATATGGGGTACCTGGCCCTGTAAGTTAAAGTGTTCAATCAGGGCTGCAGCACTAATTGTGCCACCCTAAGTGTGACTTTGTACAAAATGGCTTGGAAGAGTATTTTTTAAACCGCTAGCTCGACTTTGCCATTTAACGCAATGGCAAATCCCACACTTCTCCAAATGATATAAATAAGTATCCTCTAAGGCCTATTGATATACTTCCTAACAGTAAATGCCCCAAACTGTCATTTTTACTATGGAAAGGCTATTAGCCCCATTGGTAGGGTTAGAGTTGCAGGCTGATATCTCAGCCCTGATGACTTCTGAAAGGGACTACTAAAATGGGTAGTTTCAGGTATCAAATTAATTGTGGCATAAACACGACTTGATGCGCAGGTCGAATTTAAAGTCACTTTTAGAAAGTTTACACACTATTGCCCAGTTTTTCCAGTGGCCACTGACAGATGCTGGTCACCAGAAAATCTTATGCCCTTCTGGGGAGGAGTGTAAACGACTCCCAAGTACGGGAACAATAGAGGCTTGCCACAGAGGGAGGTGATACTTCCCCTTCGCAGGAAGCCACACAAGGCTTTGGCCCAAAAGGTGAGCTTCAAAGGAGGAGCCTCCTTTGATGGTAAATGGCAACCACAGTCAACAGGGGCTGCTTCTTTGTTCAGGTAGATGGGCCGGCAGCGGGAACAGAAAGGGGAAACCAGTTGCCAAACAGATTTTCTTTCATGGATGGGTAGCCTACAGGTAGCCACACTTCTTGAGTGGGCCACCAAGCTCCTCAAAGAGAGAGAAGGGTTCATGCATCTTGTAAGTGGGCAGAATGGTGCACTCTGGGATAGCTAAGTTGCCACAAATAGTCGAAAGTCATCAAAAGGCAGGAGGGAACCTGGTAGTCCACTGACTAGTGCCTGCATCATACCCCACGGACACTTTCTGGGCATAGACATGACACCACTGGTATCCTGAACCTAATATCACATCTGTGCTGGAGAAAGGACCAAAGAAGGACTGCCCTGCTGACCCCTCAACCCGACAAGAGACGCTGGACCAACCACTGGACTGCACCAGTTACTCTTTAGGCTAGCAAATAGAGGAGTGTGCCTGTGGTGCCTGGTTCATGGAAAAATCACTCCAGAGTCCCTGACAGAAAATGTGAACTTAAAGAATACGTCAGCTAACTCCCTGTTCCAGCACCCGGGCTATAAAACCTGAAGTGGTCCATTCTGGCCAGTTGGTAGCTACTTCCATTGAATCGTCGCAAACATCCAATCCAAGAAGTCCACTCCTTAGTGCTCAAACGTTGCACCATAGGGAACACTAGCTCTAATCAAAGGAAACCACTGGACCTGCTGTGAGCAGAGACTAGTAGCCAAGTTGTAACTGGGCTTCTGCTGGATCAAACAGGACTTTGAGGGTCATAGACTTCTGTGTCCGAACTCACCCCACTTCAACCATGGTCCGAGGAATAACCCTAGGAAGTTACCCATCGACCACACAACATCCAGAGCATCTTTCAGCATCAAGACCACTCCTCTGAAGTCTATGATGGTCCTTGTATTAAGAGGGAAACTGGACTTGAAACTGCTTTGGTGACCAGGTAACTGTCCAGACACTCCTTATTTGCCCTCTTGACCATCTCAATATGGGAACTGGTCATCCAGACCAGGCTAGAGTAGTCAAACACAACTCTTTAAAACTTTTCAAAAGTTTTCAAACTGAATGGTTACCAATGCTTATTTGCGCTTTGGGCTAAACAACTGAGATTTATGTTTTACTTAAAAATCTTTATCTTCATAATTCTCCTATGGATTTTGCTTATCTTGGTGTCTAATAATTCATAAAATTATAATCTATTTTTATAAACTGGTGTAGGATTTCTTTTGTGTTGTGAGACTTTCTTATTCTGTTGTTTGGTGTGTCTAAATGCTTTACAATGGTTCCTTTGTTTAAGCCTTGCTGGTTGAAGCCATGGCTACCCAGGGTTGAGCTAAAGGTTTTAAAAAAGAGCCTGACCAGATCCAAGATGGTTTCATGAGTGCATTACATGGTGAGGTTTCACAACCACACCATATGATACATCTCAATCCCCCATGCACTTTATGCTTTTCAGGTATGTAGCTTTCTCTCCTAGTGAGCCTGATGTCAGCAAGCCCACTGGAGGTGACCTGCAATTCAGTTTTTAGTTCCTCCAGCAGACCACAATGGAATGGAGTGTTGGATTGTGGTATATGCAAAGCCTACAACAGCCCACAGGAGAGGATGGCTACAGCTGACCACACGCTTTGAAAAGAACAGCTGGTGGCAGCTAAGTTTGTACTGCACACGCATATGCCTTTTACCATACTCCCCTCGGGGAAAGTCTATTGACCACACAGTGGGACATACACAAAGCCCACAAAACAAAGTCCCTTCATTTTTGTACTCCGTTTGTGTGGGCCTTGGTTTATGTTACATAACTGGTGTTGATGTATTGTGTTGATACTATCCTCTGTGAGGTTACCCTTCAGGTTGACTTTGTTCTGAGAGTTCGGACAACCTGCATGTTGCTTCCCCTAACACAGTCGTTCATCCAGTCCACGGTGAGGAATCAACAGCCACATACTGCCAGTCCTGGAGAAGTGAGTGAAACAAATCACTAACCGGAAATGAAATGTTTGGCTACCTGACAAGCCTAGTACCCAGTGCTCTATATTGTCTTGCATCTGTTCAGGATATCCAGACTGATCCAATGTATACATCTGTAGCAATGTTTAGCCTTCCCTCTTGTTTTTGCTTGGTAACCGTTCAGAACGTCTACAATGTGCCTCTGCAATACACATCCTTCTGACCAGCTAGGGCTTTCCTTCTCTCAGGAGACGAAATGGCCAGGAATACCTGGTTAACTGGAAATATGGATTTTGAACTGGGCACACCGTCACTGGCCCTGGCTTCCCCTACAGTTAACAACTTTACCACACCTACTGACTCTTAAGGGGCATTATCTTGTATCAGTATTTCCTTCTGAAGAAGCTCTGTACAAACAGCTGTGAAAGGTTTCTGACCACACCAGGAGTTAAAAGTTAATGTTCTCACTAAGGCTGTAATCAGTTACAGGGCACTGTAGACATCAAGCTTCATTGTCCTCTCTGGAAGATGAGCCTCATGTTGCAGCACAAGACCATCAGGTCTGCCAAGAAGTCAGTAGAACTATCCTAATTTTGAGATCAAACAAACTAAGGCCAGGATGGAGGGTGGCTCAGGGAAGTTCAATCGGCCAGAAAATGCCAAGACCTGCAATCCACCGGGCATGCGACAAATTAATGAAAATGTTGTCAACTTTGGACTGAGAAAATACTGGGACCATCTAAGGTCTGCTCCCATTGGTGAGCTTGGAATACCCTTGATCCCCATAACCTTGTAGGATCCTCTACCACCCTCTTGTGAGTCCAACTGGAACACAGTGGTATGCCCCTTTCACACCTTGGGTGTGTTCTGCATTCGGCCTCTCTGATTCTAGAAGAGTCAGAACCATCATTATACCACATGTATGTCTGGAGAAAGATTGGTTTATAGTTCAGCTAGATCCAAACCTTAAACTGATTATCTTGTTCAATTTCAGGCGACAGTCTGCTGGGTCAGTGGGCATACCAAGGTAGATATAACCTCTGCTGGAACACTTACACCATTGTCGCCATTTATGAGATACATGCCCCTACATTTTGGTGCACCAAGGAGCCCATGATGGGTTCCACTCCAACCTTCGAGATTAGAGAATCCTAAACATTGCTTCTAAAGTAACTGGGACAGTGACACATAACTGTCTCTTCTGTACAGCACCAGTGCACTTGAAGGTTGTGTACAATTGCTGCAAAACAGGCTCATACCCATTGGGTTATGCACAGAGAGGTGCAGGGTTAACAACAAACAGGCTCAGACATAAGGTGCACTGAAGCAACCCAGTGACTGAACTGTTATTAATAGTTCTGACACAATCCTCAGAATTACCAAATAGCAGAATGCTAAACAGTAGAAGGCCCTCACTCATCACAAAAAGTGTTTAATGTAATAATATTATTGGTACAATTTCTAACACTTGCAAATAAGGTTTTCTATTTTCTCTACATTTTTCAGGGGTTACAGACTGAGTCCAGAACTTATGTGCATTTTCAGAGTGCTTAATTTTAACTACCCTTCTCTAACTAAATGTAAATAAAGAACTATAGACCTTACAGTAATAGCTTTCCTGGGCACTGATTTCATTGCATGTGATTAATGTGGCTTTTTGTATTGGAGTCATAAACCCTCTACCTGCAGGAGTAAGCTTTGACTGCTCAAAGATAGATGGCAATTCATATGCCCTATTCCTCTGGCTGTTATTGTCGAGGGGCACCACATACATTTAAACACCTCAAAACTTTTGGGTCATATTTCTGCCCAAGAAAGAGGTGTAAATAAAAAAAAAGTAGTTGTTCTTGTCTCTACGAATGTATGTTTATGCGTAGTCATGGCCAGTTTGTATTTCCAGAGTGCTGTACTGTTCCTCCATAGTGGTACAGGTATCCTCTGCCAATTCTATGTCAGGACCGGAGGCTCCTATTATGCTATCTCTCTTTACTGAATTAAAACAGCAGCCAATCAAATAACTCCAAACAAAAAAACTACACATCCCATGATGCTATTAGTCAAGTGTCACATGCACCAATCACTGCACATGACCTTAGTCCAAATAAAGGCCGACCCCCAACGTCATATCCTCTTTCTTTGCTGCTTCGCAGCAGATAAGTGTATTTTCCTTTCCTCTACATATATTTGCTTGTTTTGTATGTTTAATGTGCATAGTTTCATGTAGACGCTTAGCAACGCGATTCCGCTCGCTAGTCTTGCCAATTTCAGGTTATTTTGCCAATATCAATGCCCTTATTTATTTAATTAAGTGGAGCGGGAGTCTATAAGCGCGTCCAGTCCCATTTCTATTTTTGGCACGACAGGTTTCGTGCGCACGTGATTTCACGAGCCGATCATTCCTTGTCCTGTGTTTTAGGAGATTGGCTTGTGATTTCAAGCGCGGTATGCTCCAGAAACTGGTTGCCTTTCTATATTTTTATATTTGTACTCCCTGACGCCCAGCTTTTTGACTGTTGGGTTGTAAAATTAAAATAGGCATTGCCTAGAGTGTACTTGCAGGTTGCTCCCTCCACATCTTATTGAGCCTCACAAATTTGGTGCATGCAAGGGTTTTTTACATCCCCCCTTATTAAATTATTTTTTCTGCCTAGGTTCTTAAAATGGCTCAATGGAATGAGCAAGATGCAGGATATTATCCTGACGATTCTAACAACCAGTTAGAGGTTAATCTGGTTAAAGCATTGGACTCAAGGGTTAAGTAGTCCGTTAATTATGCCCTAGCAAGAGCGTTAAGACCCTTCTCGGGTCAGCTTTTTGAGTATGCTCAGTCACAGGGATGGTTGTCAAATCAACCCTCATCTTTACCCGAAGGGGAAAAACCTAAGGCAAAGAATAAATCTACGAACAAATCCAAGAATCTTGAAAGTTCTGATGCCCCTGCTGGGGATTTTCATGCCGATATTTTCGAGAAACTCCCCAAGAAAAGAGTGGCGGAGCATAATTATAGTACTAAAGATACTTCTCCTTCCTCTTCGGATAAGAGCTCTTCAAACAGTGACTCTGATAATTCTAACACTCCTGGCCCTAGTAAAAAGTCAAGAAAACAACCCCCTACTTCTAAGTTTTTGGACTTCGACCCTTCTGAAATTGTTCACCCTAGATCTTCGAATTGGCTTCCGTCAGATGACGTAGTTCAATATCTTCATGCTAATCTGAGACGGGGGTTTGATAAAGAGGTGCGCTCTCGGTTGAGAGCAAAATGCCCAATACCAGACTTAGATAATAAAATTTCGGATACTCCATAAATTGATCCTACAATGGTGACCTTCATGAAAAAGTTTGGAAAGGATCCTAAAAAAGGTCTAGACAGATCCTGGCGTTTGTGTCAGGACAAGCTTTTAGATTTAACAGGCCCTCTCGAAAAAAAATTGGAAATGGCCATTTTGGCTAAAGAGTCAGGTACCCCGGTAGACACTGAAGTTCTAATGGAATGGGCTCAAAGAGCTGTTTGTCAGCTGGGTAACACCAATTGCGCTATTTCGACAGAACGGAGGAAATCTGTGCTTATGAGAATTGGCCCTAAATTAGTGGATTTAGCTTCTTCCGAACCTGGTCCAGCAGCAGAAGGTTTGCTTTTTGGTTCCTCATTCATCAAAGAATTGGCAACATTCTGTTCCACCTTCTCTTCTTTGGATAAGGCGCAGATGTCCCTTAAAAAAGTCTTTAAAAAAGGCCTTTTTGTCAGGGCCGGTCGTTTTGGTGGATGAATGCCCGGCCGTGGATCCTTTTCCAGTCCCCAAAACTACTATCCTAGAGGACGCGGTAATTGGTACAGAGAACAATCCGGCTCTACATTCTATCCCACCCGTCCCAGAGGGGGTAGACCCAGATTACGCAGAGGACATCGCAGGGGCCAGCAAGGAGCAATCCAAGAAGCTGCCTATACAGGTAAACATTATTTCCCATTCACAAGTTATTCTTGGAGGAAGAGTAGGTCTGTTTTTGGAAAACTGGAAAAAGATCTCAGGGGATCCCTGGATCCTTCAGACGTTCTCAGGTTTTCATCTGGAGTTTATCAGTACTGCAATCCAACTTTCTCCACCAGCTCAAATGTATTTTTCCCTCACATATCAGAGTTTTATAGATGAAGAAGTTTAGGCGTTATTAAACAAAGATGAAAATTCTACTGCAAGTCCCTCAGGGTTTTGCAATCCCATTTTTGTGGTAGGCAAGAAAGGTGGGGGGTCATCGAATGGTCTTGAATCTAAAAGATTTCAACTCTTGGATTGTTTACAGACATTTCAAGATGGAAGGGATATACATGTTGAGCGATATTCTATTAGAAGGAGACTGGATGGTCTGCCTAGACCTAAAGGATGCTTACTTATCGATACTGGTATTTCCCCCTCACAGGAGATTCCTTCAGTTTCTTTGGAAGGGCCATTGCCTAGAATTCAAAGCCCTGCCGTTCGGCCTGTCCTCAGCACCATGGTGTTTCACAAAACTGCTGAGACCAGTGGTAGAGTGCTTGAAAACCAAAGGTGTAAGTTTGATCATTTATTTGGACGGCATCTTACTGATGGCGCAGGATCCATGTTCTCTTCAGATTAACTTAAATTGGACAATCAGTCTGTTACGGGATTTAGGTTTTCTGAACAATGTGCAGAAGTCGTTCTTGAATCCGACTCAAGTGATGGAGTTCTTGGGTTTCAAGATAGACTCAGTCCTGTCTCAGTTGATTCTTCCCTCGTTAAAGATTCGCAATATCAAGAGGGAATTGAGATCAGCCTTAACCAGCCCAACCATCTCCTTGAGGAACATTGCCAGAATAGTGGGTCTATTGGCCTCATCTATTCAAGCGATCTTTCCAGGCCGCCTGCACTACCGTGCTCTATAGAGGTTGAAAATCAGACACCTACGTCAGGGTCTGAGCTATTCGGAATTGATTCCGCTAACCTCAGAAGTCAAGGAGGAGATTCATTGGTGGCTTCAGCACATTGAAGCCTGGAATGGCAGAGCCATCTTTGGATCGCACCCGGAAGTAGTGATAGAATCTGACGCCAGTCAGTGGGGATGGGAAACTTGCTGCGGTTCCATTGTGACCGGAGGTCGTTGGTCTCAGATGGAACAAAGCCTGTATATCAATTGCCTGGAACACCTAGCAGGGCCTTTGCTATAAGGACCCTTTCTCACCTAAAGTCAGAATGTTGCATTATTTTGAGAATGGACAACATTTTATCAGTCCAGTATTTCAACAAGCTAGGGGGAACGAAGTCCAGGATTCTAGCAGAGATTGCCAAGGAGTTCTGGCAATATTGCTTGAACCAGCGACTAGTTGTGATGGCAGAATACCTTCCGGGAGTCCAGAACACTATTGCAGACTGGAACTCCAGGTACTTGACAGATCCCAGTGACTGGAAATTGGATCCATTCGTCTTTCAACAGATAGTCAAGGAGTGGGGTCCTTGCGAGGTGGATCTTTTTGCGTCTCGGCTCAATGCCCAGATTCCGAAATTCTTCAGTTGGCGTCTAGACCCTCCTCGACCTTCCTGAAACCTGGTTCCCCTTTCAGGGATATGCCTTCCCTCCTTTTCTGTTGATTCACAGGGTACTGTCGCAAGTTCGGAGACTGAAGTCAGACCTGATTCTGGAAACACCATTTTGGAGGTCACAACCCTGGTTCGCAATTGCTCTTCAATTAGCTTGTGCTCTCCCGCTAATCATTCCTCCTCATCTGAATCTTTTATTGAATCCGGTGGGCCTTCAACATCCACTGATTTTAACAGGGAAATTGACACTGATGGCATGGAAAGTTTCGGGTCAAGATGGAAAACCCCAGGTCTTTCGTAACAAGCTACTAACTTCATCAAACAGGCTTGGACCCCTGGCACCCACAAAAGATATTCTTCAGCATGGCGCAGATGGAATAGTTGGTGCAACGGAAGGGGTAGTAATCCATTGGAGGCAGGTATTGAAGTGATTGTTAATTTTCTTGCTGAATTGGCCTCCTCAAGTCTGGCTTTTAGATTCATTAATAATTTCAGATCAGCCATCTCTGCTGGTCATGGACATATTGATGGCAAACCGGTGGGTGAGCATCCTCTAATTTGTAAATTATTGAGCGGTATTCGTCTTACCAATCCTCCTCAGCCTAAATATTCAGTCTTATGGGATGTGAACATTGTGTTAAAGTTTTTAGTTTCCTGGCCCAGTAAAAGATACCTTACTCGTAAACAGATCTCGGCCAAGTTAACTATGTTATTATGTTTAATTTCTTGTAAAGGGTTTCAGAGAGGTTACTCTCCTAAAAGTGTTACTTTTACCATTAACAGAAGTACAAAGACTAATTGCAGGTCAGTAACATATCCTATGTATCCAGATAACCCAAAACTATGGGGGTTATTCCAACTTTGGAGGAGTGTTAATCCGTCCCAAAAGTGACGGTAAAGTGACGGATATACCACCAGCCGTATTACGAGTTCCATAGGATATAATGGACTCGTAATACGGCTGGTGGTAAATCCGTCACTTTTCTGTCACTTTTGGGACGGATTAACACCTCCTCCAAAGTTGGAATAACCCCCTATGTGTTGTACAATGTTTAAAAGATTATGAGGTGGTTACAGAGGAATTTAGGCAGTCTGCTAATGGACAATTATTAATTTATTTGCAGAAACCTTTTAAGCCATTTTCCTCAGCCACGTTATCAAGATGGATAAAATGGTTAATGAATGAGGCAGGCACAGATACTAGTCTTTTTGGAGCTCATTCTGCTGGAGGAGCTATGGCCTCGAAATCTTATGCTTTGGGTTCTAGACTGGAAGATATTATGAAGGCAGCAGACTGGTCTTCTGAGGTTATGTTTAAGAATTTTTACCATAAGCCTGTGGTAGATGTTGCATCTGTTGTAATTAGTCAGCTTTGAACTAGCATAATCGGAGCCTCAGGTCCTGACATAGAATACAAATTTTTCTAGCTTACGCGTCAAGAATTTTCAATTCTATTAAGGACACGGAGGCCAGGATTATCCCTCCCTTAAATGTATTATGATGTTATACAGGTATATAACTGCATATTACTTTCACATTTTGTATTATTATTGTATTATTATTGCCTGCCCTGGGTTATTGAATAAGTTTGATATCATTTTATTGACTATGTCAGCAATATGAGGTATTACCTTTCATCATTATTCTTTTAGGTTCTGATCAGAAGAATCCCTGATTGCCTGGTTCGGTGGATATCGGGGAAGATGTTCTTCGTCTTCAATCTTTAGAAGGTTATCGACTTCCAGTTTCGGATGAAGTCCGGTCATGTTGGGATCGTCCAGGAGAAGTCTTGTTCCTACTTTTGGGAAGGTTGTTTTGTGTCAGAAGTTTCAAGGTTATGTGTTTGGTCAAAGAAAGAGGATATGACGTTGGGGGCCAGCCTTTATATGGACTAAGATCATGTGCAGTGATTGGTGTATGTGACACTTGACTAATAGCATCATGGTATGTGTAGTTTTTTGTTTGGAGTTATTTGATTGGCTGCTGTTTTAATTCAGTAAAGAAAGAGATAGCATAATCCTCGCCTCTGTGTCCTTAATAGAATTGAAAATTCTTGACGCGTAAGCTAGAATTTTTTTTTTATTGTCTTCTATCCCTTGTTATCCCCCCTCTCCCTGTCCCCAATAACAGTACATTTGACCATTGTTTTTTGTTTATATTCCTTATGGTGCTTTTGTGAGGACCCGTATTCTGCTAATTAAACTAGTCGGGCTGCGTTATTCCAGATTTTTATAGCAACCTTCTTGCCTATGCACCGCTACCTGAGTAAGCCGGGTCTGAGTCATTTCAAGTTTCTGCAGTATCCGCATGGCCACGGCCGCCTTTCTCCACTGTGGGGACTCGTACTCTCCAAGTCCCCCATAGCATTATATTTGACTATTGGTTTTTGTTTACATTAATTATGTTGATTTTATGAAGTCCCAAATCCCACAGGCATCCGTATTCTGCGAACTAAGCCAGCCGGAGCTGCGTTATTCCGGTTCCTTCAGCAACCTCATCGCCACGCCCCTGCATGCTTTTCTGGGAACCTATCCACTGCTACTTGAGCAAGCCGGGCTGCGTTACTTCAAGCTTCCATAGGACTTGCATGACCACGCCCTCTTTTTACCACTCTGCGCACCCTTAGTTTCATAGCACCCGCGTTCATGTCCTCGTCCCGCTCCTCTAATCAATGCAGTCACCGTGCATTCTGCACTTGACATGTGTAGCAGCTGCAAGGCTGGATTCTTGAAGTCCACCCCATTTACCAGAAAGTTACTGGCGTGGAACAACCACAGACACCTTGCTGACTTGTTAAGCAGCAGCGAGGCTGGATTCTTACAGTCCGCCCCACTCACGTGAAGTTTCCTATGACAGCACAGGCCTCGAGTATTTCATTGTTGATGACTGTTGTATACCGATTGTGGGTGCACAGATTCCTTAAATGACAGGAGTCTCCATCCACCTCCTTGGTGGTAAGCTTTATTTTGATCACTTATCTACACCCATATTTGAGGGCATTTTTACTCAGTGCCACATGTATGTTTTTCACCACCTCCCCTTATCACTGTTAAATGTATTTTCTTTGCTTCTCCTTTAGTTTCTACCCAGCCCCCCATATGAGTAATCCTTCCCTCATTAAGCACTTTCATGGTGTGCACTTTATATGTCTTTCCATGATTTCATCAGGCACGTTAACAACCAATACAAATTACATCTATGGTTGTTGCCACTCCCAACACTAGGTAGTCCCTCCCTATGCTTGTACCCACAGGTGTCACTCATCATACGGTCCTGATGAGAGCCCGTATCACAGAGCGGATCGAAACAGTTGACATTTTCAAACGGATAAATTATCCAACCCCTTTGACCGCTAACAGGGTTTGTTTGTGATTGTTATATGAACAATTGGGTTGTTTGTTACATTTTAGAAACATGTTTGTTTGTTTTGTAGTGTTTGTACAACTGTATAGTTTTTCGTGTTTTTTGGTTCCTTCTTCACATGGGACACTAAGCATGTTATGAGTTTACATTGTAAAATATAGTATATTATAGTTTCTTTTCTATTGTCTGACTACTTTTGGTTACTTTCCATATTTACATCCTTTACTAGTTTTATTGTGCGATTGAGCTGATTGTTGCATTCATTATACATGATTCTCGTAAGTACCACTGTTTCGCTGATATTGTTCAAGAAAGAGGTAGGGCATGCCTTGTTTTTTGAGGATCATCTTAACTCCCCTTTGTTTTTTCTCCATAGGGATCCATGATTTTTAAATAACTGGATACTGAGTTTATTGTGATTGTTTTCTTTGCATTTGTATCTGTCTTCCAAACCTACTACCACCTGGTGGATTACGCACCTGCTGCTGCCTATTCAACATTGGTGTGTCAAGTGTATAAAGGCAGTAAGTTGGTTATTCAACCAGAGTTAACACTATTATGAGGGAATGAAACACCAAGGATAAACAACAATACCCACCATGGATCCTGGCATTTCGCCTATGTCTAACTTAGAACCTTTAAAAATGCCTTGTAGCATTACCCCAGGTGTTGCGTGATGGGCTGACGTTGTCAGAGAAGGAAGGTTCTCTCAAATACAGCTACAGTAAAAAAAATTGGGTATAAGCTCAGAGTAAAGGTGGTGAGGCATTCCCAGACAGAGAGAGGCTTCTGCTTCCAGCTTTTACCTACTATATAGTATACCTCCTTCAGTGAGTGCCCAAATCAAGGAATTTAGGGTTAGCATCCAGACAGAAGCTACAATTTAAACAGACATAATGACACCGAATACCGGTGCTAAATAAATGTTTGTTTTCTCATTACTCTATTAATTCTAAACACTACAGACCTTCACCTTTGTCCTTGTTCTCTAATCACATTGATGTACCCTGCGTGTCAGAAGATGATCTGGGATGAGTTATATAGATAGAGATAGGGGCTACTGTGCATCAAGTAGGTCTGAGGGTTGGATAAGGGTGGGAGGAGGCCGTGAGGTGAAGCTTTTAAAGTCTGGTGTGAGGCATGTCAAATGGGTTACATAAGAGTGAGTGCAGTCTGTAGATGAACAGAGGGTGGGGGGGACTGGAGTCATTTGAGTGTCCTATGCGTCTGATAGGGTTATAGCATCATTGCTGGGATTGAGGCGTCATACTGGATTATTTAGGTCTGAGGTTTGCCAATGGTGAGTGCCCAGAATAGGAGGACAGAACAGTATTCCATCCTGTGACTTAAAAAGGTACAGAATGACTACTGAGGAAGGTGGTGTGAGAATAGCATGTGCAGGGTATACAGGAACTGGGATGTATGCTTCATAAATGTCAATGGAGTGTAGAGGATGAGGAAGAAGATGTGAGCACAGTGTAAGTGCTATAGTTCATGGGGGCTGGGACAGTATTGAGTCCTTTGCGTCATTACTGGGCAAAACAGATGAGGAGTGCTGGGCACAGGAAGTGGTCAAAAGTTATTGCACCTGAAAAGTTAGATGGGCTACAGGGAAATTGTTAAGTGGCTGCAGACACTCCTACGATTCAGGAAAGGTAAATGGAGGATTATTCTGAGTTAGATTGTAAAAAAAAATGCAAACATTACTCCAGTATTGGAACTTTCATAGATTCACATGCTTGAATCATTCCCTGTTGTAAAGATGGGAGTCCCTCGTACCTTAAAAATAGCAATGCTATGATAGGCATAGACCATAAAGGCCCTAAGCCTTTCAGTTTAATTACATATCATAGTCATTATTTGAAAAAGGACTAAACTTACGACTTAACCAATCAGGTTGCGCCACCCTGTGGAACATTCCTATGAGAAGTTTCTGTCACTCAGATTTTCTACTGCACATCAGGTTAGGGAGTCTCCATTGAGCTCTGCCCAGTTCTACATGTTCCAGAGGATTTCCAGAATTCTTCTCCACAGAATTTCAAACCTATATTTTGACCACCTTCGGAATATCTGTGTCTCTGCTCAAATCGTGCTCTGATCATGTCAGAGACAGCAAAGAAAGGACTCTTCAGGTCCTGCAGTTCATGTGGTAAAAACAGGCTGTACTCTAATGACTCATCAGGGCTGCACATACAGCCTTTACCCTTCACACAAGGCCAAAGACTGCGAGGTATGCTTCACTTTTTCAACAAAAACCTTAAAGGGCCTTGAAGGAAGACATACTAGGTTTTCAGAGGCTTACATCCAGGAAAGAACATCTTTCAGAGGATGACAGCAGCAAGAAATCATCATCTTCCTCAAGAAGGTATCACAAGAGAGAAAAAGAGGTTTCACTTTCTCATTCTTCACAAGAACCACTAAACAAATCTGCCAAAAAAACTCTCAGGGGACTCACATAGCGCAGCCCATCCAAGTCTCCTCAAGAAGGTGAGGTCTCCTTTAAATATAAGGAGAGAAAAGGTACAGCTTTCTCGTCAAATACACCGCAGAAAACATTATCTGAGTCTCCTCCACCTCCAGCTAAGGTAACCCACACTTTCAAGACACTATCTTCTGCACCGCCGAGAGAGATTGTCGATGAGTTTCTCACCGTCGATGAAAAAAATCGCAGTTGGCACCGTCGACGACCAACAAAACCACTGCTTCCGCTACCAGCACTGTCTCCACATTGATGATGGCTTGCTTTTTCTCCACAACGACATCCTCGTTGATGAGCAAAACACCAATTTCATTGACGCTCTGTGGAAGGCTTGGCGGTACAAAGGACTCGGGCCCGTATTTAGGGGGTAAAATAAAAGGTTTTTATTTGTTGTAGTGAAGACTAAGTGGAAAAAACTGTTCGTATAACGTAACCACACAAATGTCTTTTAGGAATAGCTCCATGTAGGGTCTTCTTGTCTTTAATGTCTCTGTTTTATTTTTATTCCTTCTCCTCTAGGTCCTTGCTGATTATTGGGTCGCGTATCTTCCTCTCGTGGGACCGGAAAAACAAGAAGACAGGAACAAAACAAAAGGTAAGTGGCGTTGTGGGGTTTTGGGTCAGATTTAGTAAGGGAATGTGCAGGGGGGGAGGAATAAGAGGGTGGTGTGTTAGGGTGCACAGGAATAGGAATATACCGTATTGTGAGGGAGTGATGGGGAGTTCTCTGAGGTATTGGTGTCGCGCTGCTTTTAGTGCTCAGCCCACCATCTCGCCCTCTGTGATTCTGTCCCCTGCGACCCCCCTTGTTCCAACCCCCACCCCTTCCTCCTTTCTATTAACCCCCCCCGTCCTTAATATTATACACAGAGTGCCGCCATCCCCGTAATAAGGACCGTACCTTGTGGAGCCACGACCCTCCTGGGTCGTGGCGGAGATTGCTTCCTTCTGTATCCTGGTTTCTTGGTTCGTTGTTGTTCTGGCGTGCCACCCTCTCCTCGGATCCGGATTCCGCGTCTTCCTCTCGCGGGGCTCTCTCTTCGTTCGTCGTACGATTCTCCTCTCCAGGGAACTCCTCCCCCCCCTTGAAGTCCATCGTCTGTTTTAATGCTGACACGCAGAAATCCGGTGTCGACGGCTCGGGTGGCGTCCGTGCGTCCCCATGGAAACGCACAAGGGTTCCGGACGAGGCGCGCGAAAGGCGCCAGTCTGTAGAGTCGGAAGACGTGGTCAATGAGACCCATCTACACGCTCAAAACTGTATCAACTTCGTCTAGGTCAACACCACTGTCGATGGTGACAACCCTTGATTCATTGACGAAGACACCCATCGACAAAGACTTTGCCATCAAGACATCAACTTCTATGATGTCAACACTGAAAATACTGACACCTCGTCAATGAGACAAAAATCACAAGGCAAATCCACATGACTCCTGCATTACCTCCCCAAGTAAGGTATCAGCATTACTGCCTACCAACTTACTAGCTGAAGAGGACTCGGATGATGAAGGACCCTTTGGCGTGGCTCACAGTCCTTCTGAGTTATATGTTAAATGCCAGCAAAATGATGATGAGCAGGAGTTCTATGAGCAGGACTATTATGATCATCCACAGAAATTCCACCAGCAGTACGAAGAAAAAAAGCTTTGCCTTCCTTCTTCTTTAGTGTATGTCCTGCAGTTCATGCTTTCTATTGCAGGTACTTTCCACCAGCTGCGTCACAATCTTCTTTACCATTCCTGCCTCCATCGAACCAGCCTTCACCTTCACAGCCTGTACTGTTGCCTCCATCTATGACACACACTCCACAGACGATTCCCTTAGAGGACCATATAACTTCAGAGGAAAGAAGGGGAACTCCTTCATAATCAGTATGAACAGGACGAATATATGATTTCAGTGCCATCGTCTCCCACCCCGCATCCTGTGGATTCTCCCCCCGAAAGATATTGGAGGCTTCCATAATCTTCTTGAAAGGGCAGCAAAAAGATTTGAACTTACAATACGCACAAAAGAAACAGACTGTTTTTTATTCAATTTTAAGGAGCCTTTCCGTAAGAGTGTCAGAGCTATGCCCATAATTGACTATATCTGAGAAAAGGGTATAATGGTCATGTAGACCCCCAGTTCCGGTAGCAGTGGTGTTATCATGCCTTGATGAAAAAATACAAGGCTCCTGAAGATGTTCCTGCATGTCTTACTGGGCACCCTAAGCCAGATTCAGTAGTCACAGAGGCAGCCCAACGTAGATCCAAGAACCTGTTGACACCTCTTTCAGTGCCTCCAGACAAAGAAGGTAGGTGCCTCAACAATATCGGGAAACATTTTTCCTCCATGTCAGCACTGACAGTATGAGCCACAAACTTGTTAGCAGTTCTTGGAAGATACAACCGCCAGGTGTAGTTGGACATTGCTCCGTACCTAAACAAACTATCTGACGAAATAAAAACGGAATCTAAAAAAGTATTACAGGAAGGTGAACCCACGTCATCTGAAATTATAGACTGCACCATGGACATTGCCAGTGCCAGTTTAAGACAACTAGCAGTGCAGCAGTGCTCCGGCATAAAGGCTGGCTCAAGGCTACCTCTTTTTGACTAGAGTTCAGGCTAAGATAGTAGACCTTCCTTATGGTGGAGAATCCCTCTTCAGCAAGCATGTGGATGAGGCCCTCCAAGCAGTAAAAACTGATACTGTGCCAAGTCTTTGGGGATCCTACAATATATAAGACCACCTTTTGGTGGCATCCTGGGAAGAGCTCAACTTTCCTATAGCAGAGGCTACCAGCAATATCGCTAACCAACTTACGCATCAGCCTCACAACAGTATCAAAGCCCATACCAACAATGACAACCACTGAAAGTGGCCTCTAACAGACCACTTCCAAAAGGAAAGCTAGGGTGACAAAGTAAGGATACTGGGCACTGTCCATGACCTATGGCAGGCTCCGGCTACTCCACTCATTTCCCCTTCCAGGCTAGGGGGAAGAATAATCAACCACCTTCAACACTGGCAAGAGATAACAACCGACCAATGAGACTTAGACCATGTCCAATTCGGCCATACACTGGAATTCATCCAGACACCACCTACAAACCTGCCTCAAGCCACCATTCAAACACACCTGTGACTCTTCAAGTTGGAGATCAAAACCATGCTCAGAAAAGATACTACAGAGATAGTTCTGATTGCTCAGAAAGGAAGACGTTTCTACTCTTGTTCCTTCTTGGTTCGCAAGAAGTCAAGTAATGGTGACTGATTCTGGATCCACGAAGCCTAAGCAACTAATTAAGAAAACAGTCATTCCACATGGTAATTCTCTAGGAGGTATTGCAGCTCCTGAACAAAGGAGACTTTATGTCAACCCTGTATCTCTAAAATGCATTTTTCCATATCACTATCCACCCAAAATACAGAAAACTTAAGATTCACAGTAGCCGACAGCCACTATCAATTCGGGGTACTCCCCTTTGGCCTGAAATCTGCTCCTCACATCTTTACAAAGTGCCTCGCACCTGTAGCAGCTTTTCTAAAACAACACAAACATCAAGCATTCTCTTACTTCGACAACTGGCTGGTCAAGGCCTCCTCCATTGAGACTGCAGAAGAATCAACCACAGAGTGCCTAAACCTCTTCAGAGAACTAGGCCTCACTATGAATCCAGACAAGTTAGTTCTTCATCCATCACAAAACAACATTCCTGGAGCCTCGCTGGATACAAAGCACACCAAGGTGTACCCCATACCGGAAACGAAAATTAAATTGATACACCTAGCAACATTGGTGCAAATAAAAAGGTATCTTCTGTTCGCCTTTACAAGCCTTTCCTAAGAATGATTTCATTGTGCATTCCTCTAGTTGCATTTTTCCGTCTACAGATGTGTCCACTTCAAGAAGAGTTGGTCAGGAAATGGCTTCAAGCAACAGGATCTTTCCATGACCTAATTCAGGTCATACCGGATATGGTCAACATCCTATTCTGGTAGACACAGCAAGAACATCTTTCAGTCGGTCTCTCTTTTCTTCTTCAAACCTCTCTTAGTCTCACAACAGATGCTTCCCTAGATGGATGTTGAGCCTTTCTACAAGATCACCAAGTCAGAGGCGAAAGGGTAATCTTCTCAGCTTTACCTGCACATCAGTCTACTAGAACTCAAAGCTTTGCATCTGGCTGTACAAGCGTTCCTACCCAGAATACGCAATTTGGAGGGCTCATCCTCAAAGACAACACAACCACGATGCACGATATATCAATAAGCAGGGTGGCACAGGATCTCAACTGTTATCTGTTAGAAATGAGATCCCTAGTTGGCAGTCAGATTGCACCCTGTCCAAGAAGGGACCCTCACTCTAGTCAGGATAAGAGAGATACCCAGCTCAGATAACCCCTGCTCACCCCCTTGGTAGCTTGGCAGGAGCAGTCAGGCTTATCTCAGAAGCAATGTGTAAAGCATTTGCACATAACACACAGTAATATAGTGAAAACACTACAAAGTTTTAGAAAATAGCCAATATTTATCTATGTAAAACAAGACCAAATACAATATAAATCCAGCATACAGTATGAAATATATGAATTCTGTAAGATTTACCCAAAAATACAGTTCCTTGAGATCGACAGCAGGCAGCGGCTCGGTGACTGCATCCAGCAGCATCGGTGAGACCACGCCTGCAGTGTGAAGCGAGGCAGTGCGTGTCACTGGTTCACAGTGCAGGCTGTGGCGGTGTCAGTGCTGGAGCGCTGTCTTTGGTAGGCCCAAGCAAGCAGTGCAGGACGGGATGGTGCTTTGTGTACCTCACAAGCGGTTTCCACCAGCGACGGTGCAAGGAGCGACACCGGTGTCAGCAGGAGTGGCTTTGTCGGGGATGCCCAGGCTGCGGTGTGAGCAAGGCAATGCCGGAGTGCAGGGCCCACAGGTCGCGGTCAAGCAGCGTCTCAGTGAAGTCGTCTGATGACGGCGTCAGTGAGACCAGGGTTGCGGTGCCAAGCGGGGATGTGCGGTTCCGTGCGGTGTCAGCAGGTAACGGTGCAGGCAAGCATGGTCGTTGGCAGCGTCGCAGTGGCTTCTCCTCTTGAACAGCACAAAACACACAGTTCCCAGTGCTGCAGGTCAAGGAAACTGAAGTCTTTGATGTCCCTGAGACTTCCAACAGGAAGCAAAGCTCTACTCCAAGCCCTTGGAGAACTTTCTCAAGCAGGATACACAGCAAAGTTCACCCTTTGTTCTCTTTTAAGGTAGAAACAGCAACTGCAGGCAAATCCAGCAAAGCAACACAGCAAAGAGGCAGTTCTCCTCCTCCAGCTCTTCGTCTTGGCAGAGGTTCCTCTTGATTCCAGAAAGATTCTAACAGTCTGGTGTTTGGGGTCCAATACCTATACCCCTTTCTGCCTTTGAAGATGGCAAACTTCAAAGCAAATTCTCAAGTGTTTGTAAGATCCTTCCTTGTCCAGGCCAGGCCCCAGACACACAACAGGGGGTTGGAGACTACATTGTGTGTGTGCATGAACAGTCCTTTCAGGTGTGAGTGACCACTCCTCCCTACACTCTAGCCTAGATGGCTCTTCAGGATATACAGGCTACACCCCAGCTCCCTTTGTCTCAGTGTCTAGAGGGGAGGTGTAAACAGCCGAACTGTCAAACTGACCCAGACAGGGAATCCAGGAACAGGCAGAGTCACAGAATGACTTCAGCAAGAAAATGCCTAAAATGGCATTTTCAAACTCATAATCCAAAAACCAACTTCACTAAAAGATGTATTTTGAAACTGTGAGTTCAAAGACCCTAAACTTCATATTTCCATCTGCCTTCAAAGGGAATCTGCGCTTTAAAGTTATTTAAAGGCAGCCCTCTTGTTATCCTCTGAGGGAGATAGGCCTTGCAACAGTGAAAACCGAATCTGTCAGTATTTCACTGTTAGAACATGTACAAACACCAGCACATGTCCTACCTTTTAAATACACTGTGTCCTTACCATGGGGCTACCTAGGGCCTACCTTAGCGGTGCCTTACATGTACCAAAAGGGAAGGTTTGGGCCTGGCAAGTGGGTATACTTGCCAAGTTGAATAGGCAGTTCAAAACTACACACACGGACACTGCAGTGGCAGATCTGAGCCATGTTTACAGGGCTACTAAGGTGGGTGGCACAGCCAGTGTTGCAGGCCCACTAGTAGCATTTGATAGTTTGGATGCACTTCACTATCCATCAGGCTAATCCAGGTTTTGTAATAGGATTACCTTTGTTAGGTTGTTGAAATGCCACAAAGAGTTGCTTGGTTTTCCTGAAATCTTTTGTTCTGTCTATATAGTACATGAGAGCTCTTAACATCAAGGGTGTGAAGAGCTCTTTCAGTTACTGAACCTGGCTGTGGAAAGAAGACTGGTAATTCCACTGACTGATTGATATGTAAAGGTGAAACCACCTTTGGTAGGAATTTTGGGTTTGGCCTAAGAACTATTTTGTTTTTGTGAATTTGAAAGAAAGGTTCTTCCAGAGTGAATGATTGAATTTCACTAACTCCTCTTAAAGAAGTGATTGCCACTAAGAAGGTGACCTTCCAAGATAAAAATTTAAGAGGACAAGAGTGCATGGGTTCAAATAGTGGTCCCATAAGTCTTGTGAGAACAATGTCAAGATTCCACACAAACGCTAGTAGAGCTCTAGGTGGAATAACCCTTTTAAGACCTTCAATAAATGCTTTTATAACAGGAATCCTAAACAGGGAAGTATGTTGTCTGTTTTGGAGGTAAGCAGCTGTTGCTGTTAAATAGATCCTAATAGAGGGCTATGCAAGGTATGCTTTTTGTAAGTGTAGCAAATAGCAAACAATATCCTGTACTGAAGCTTTAAGTGCGTCATTGTTTTTGGGTTTACAGTAATAGACAAAAGCTTTCATTTAGCTGCATAACAGTGACTAGTTGTGGGTATGCATGCTTTCCGCAGAATATCCATACAGTTTGATGGAAGTTGTAAGTAGCCAAGTTCTATGACTTCAGGAGCCAAATCCCTAGGTTGAGTATGCTGGGATTTGGATGTGTGCTTTGAACTCTCTTTTGAGTCAACAGGTCTGGCCTGTTTGGTAGTTTGTGATGTTGTACTACAGACAGATCCAATAGTGTTGTGAACCAATGTTGACATGCCCATGTGGGAGCTATGAGTATCATGGTGAGCGAGGTTTGTTTTATCTTTCTGATCATAAATGGAATTAATGGGGGAGGTGGAAAAGCGTAAGCAAATATACCTGACCAATTGATCCATAGAGCATTGCCCTTGGATTGAGAGTGTGGGTACCTGGATGCGAAGTTTTGGCATTTTGCGTTTTCTTTTGTGGCAAAAAGATCTATGTCTGGGGTTCCCCACATTTGGAAGTATTGTTTAATCACCTGGGGTGAATCTCCTATTTGTGTGCTTGTTGCCTCGTCCTACTTAAGAGGTCTGCCAATTGGTTGTGTATCCCTGGAATATACCCTAACAGTAATTGTGAATTGCCCATTTCCAAATTGTCTGTGCTAAAAAGGACAATCGGGATGAGTGTCCCCCCCCCCCCCTGTTTTTGCAGATAATACATTGTGGTCATATTGTCTGTCCTTATTAAGACTATCTACTGTGTGATTTGTGTTTGAAAGGCTTTGAGCGCTAGGAATACTGCTAGTAATTCCAAGTGGTTCATATAATACGTTTGTTGAATTGAGTCCCATTCCCCCTGTATAGTGAGGTTGTTGAGATGGGCTCCTAATCCTATCATTGATGCATCTGTTGTGATTGTGGTCTGAGGCACAGGGTCCTGAAAGAGCTGCCTCTTTGATAGGTTGGTGCAGTTCTACCATTGCAGAGAGCTGTGAGTCTGGCGGTCCAACAACACTAGATCCTGAATGTGACCCTGTGCCTGAGACCATTGTTGAGAAAGACACTGCTGCAGTAATCACATGTGTAGTCTTGCATTGGGTACTATTCCTTTGAATGAAGCCTTCATTCCCAACAGTTTCATCACCAACTTTACTGTGTAAGTGTGATTGCTTTTTAGTTGAGTTATGAGATTGTGAAATGCTTGAATTCTGACTAGGTTTGGGTATGCTAATCCTGATTGTGTGTTGAGAATTGCTCCTAGATACGGTTGTATCTGTGCTGGCTGCAGGTGAGATTTTTGATAATTGATTGTGAATCCTAGATTGTGTAGAATGTCTATGGTTTATTGCGTATTTTGTTGACAGATTTGAATTGTACTGGCTTTTATGAGCCAGTCGTCCAAATATGGGAAGACATGTATGTGTCGTCTTCTGAGGAATGCCTCAACTACTGCTACACATTTGGTGAATACCCTTGGTGCTGTTGTTAGCCCAAATGGTAGCACTTTGAATTGGTAGTGCTTTCCTGCTATAATAAACCTTAGATATTTTCGATCTGCTGAATGTATGGGAATGTGGAAATATGCATCTTTGAGATCTAATGCTGTCATGTAAAGTGACCATATGAAAGTGTTCTGAAAGGATGTATTGATTGAGTGGTCTGAGATCTAAGATTGGTCAGAGAGTACCATCTTTCTTTGGTATGAGGAAGTATAGTGAATATACTCTGTCTCCTTGTTGGGATATAGGTACTATTCTCTATGGCACCTTTGAGTTGTAATGATTGTGCCTCCTGTTTTAATAACCTGAGATGTTCAGGAGTAAGTTTGTGTGAACGAGGGAGAATGTTCGGTAGAGTAGAAATGAGTTATACACAATAGCCATGTTGGATAACTGATAGAACCGATTGATATGTAGTACTGTTGTGCCATTATGGGTAAAAATTTACCAGTCCTCCTCCCACAGGAGGTGTATGCTCTGTGGGGATGTGTAAGAAGTCACTTTTTTGTTGTGGTGGAGGAACCTCTTGGAGCAGCTGCCCTTGTTTTTGTTGGTATGTGGATGGTTATTTGGTTGATGATTTGAAACCACCCCTAAACTGTGGCGTACGAAAAGTTCCCAGACTGGGTGTAGTGTATAACACACCCATAGCTTTAGCTGTTTCAGAGTCCTTTTTGAGCTTGTCTATTGTAGTATCAACTTCTGGCCCCAAAAAATGTTGTTTATCAAAGGGCATATTTAATACTGCTTGTTGCATCTCTGGCTTAAAACGTGAAGCCCTTAGCCATGCATTTTTCCGAATGATGATGCTCGTGTTGACTCCCCTTGCTGCTGTATCAGCTGCATCTATAGCAGATCTGATTTGGTTATTAGAAATAGCCTGCCCTTCAGCTACTATTTGTTGTGCCCTTTTTTTGTGGCTTGGATGGAAGATATTGCAACAAGTCCTCCATTTGATCCCAATGAGCTCTGTCGTACCTTGTTAGGAGTGCTTGAGAGTTTGCAATCCTCCAATGATTAGCAGCTTGAGTGCCACTCTTTTACCTGCTGCATCACACTTACGACTTTCTTTGTCTGGAGGAGGAGCATCTCCTGCAGACTGGCTATTGGCTTTCTTTCTTGCTGCACTAACCACTGTCGAGTCAGGTGGTAGTTCTGCTCTAATTTATATATATATAAGTATATATATATATTTTGTTTCTAAAGCGACCCTAGGTGTAATGACTCTTGATTTTACTGGTTCTTTACAAATATCTTCGGCATGTTTAAGCAAGCCTGGCAGCATAGGGAGACCTGATACTCTATATGAGTAGAGTTAAGGTGTTAAATAAAAAATCATCTTCAATGGGATCTGTATGTAATTGAACATTAGGATACGCAGCTGCCCTAGCTATAACCTGATTGTTAGCAGTGGTATCTTCAGTGGGAGATGACCTTGCTGGGTATAAATTGGAATCATTGGGAAGAATGGGATCTGTGTCATATATATCCCATTGATATACCTCATCTTGAGGATCGGATAAATCATCCCTATGTGGTGAAATAAGGGATTCTTGTGAAGAAAACTGTGTAGGTGAAGAAGGTGGAGAAGCAGGAAGGGAAGGAGAATGTGGTGGTGAAGGCTGCTGTGGTGCCTTTTGTTTCTCCTTTTGTTTAAAGATTTTAGTAGGTGGAGGCCCAGCGTGTAAAGATTCTTGAAAAGTTAATTTTCTTTTTATTATTGGAGGAGGAGAGGCTATGATCCTTCCTGTGACCTTATGTATATGGATCTTTTGCTGTTTAGCGTCCATAACCTCCAATAAGGGCTGTATCTCTGATGGCTCCTCAGTAGCTGGAACATATCTACCACCAACAGGTTTCAGCTTTGAAAGCTTGGATACCAAATGCTTGAGTCGAGCTGAAAATGTTGGCTCCGAAAGCGCTGATACTTTTTTCAGCTCCTAGGTGGAAGAGAAAGATTTTCGGCTTGGTACCGAAACAGATATGGCATGCTGTTTGCTGTGTGCGAATGCAGTTTGGCCCTTTGTTTTGGTGCCAAACCCGAAGGTTGGTCATCCAAATGTATTTTTCGGGACCGAACATGGTTTGAAGGCAGTGGAGGATCAAAGACCAATGCAGAAGTCTTTTTAATTGTCTTTGGGTGGTGGGACGAGGCTGGTATACTCATGTACTGCGCCAGTGGGATGGATTGGCTGTCAACATCAGAGTCTGCAATGGAAACGGTTGCACGCTGTGCAACTTCTTCTTGCGCGTGTTCGTCCCCAAACATATCAGATGTGTGCTCTGACGGCTTGGGCGCCATTTCCATTCGATACGCTCTTTGATCCCTAAGAGTCTTTTTGGCTCAAAAAGACCGGCAAGCGTCACAGTTTTCTTCTCTGTGATCTGGAGAGAGGCAGAGATAGCACACCAAATGTTGATTGTGTAAGGAAATTTAGCATGACACCAAGGGCAAAAACGAAAGAGAGTCCGCTCCATCAGCCTACCATCGTTTGACTGCAGCGTGTCGAAGTAGACCCAAAAAGGGTGAGGTCGCCCCTAAGGGCGTGTAATCAACCCAGACGACTATAATCGGATCGACTATAAGGGTGGAAAACACAATTTAAACTATACCAATGTTTATAGAAAGTTAGAGAAAAAATTCAGCTAATATCGAACCAGGATATACCGGAGCGAGAAGAAACACGTCCAAACCCGACGGCGGAAAGAAACTATCTAACAGAGGACTTAATGCCCATACACAGTATCACCGAGAAGAGGAGTCACTGGATCCCGTGACTCGGGAAAAACTTATTAGAAGAAAAACAACTTGTAACACTCCGAGCCAAAGCATGGCGGACAAATGCAAAGCATGTGTATCTACACCTGCTATCGAACATATATTTTATATATATATATATATATGTATATATATATATATATATATACATATATATATACATATATATATATATACATATATATATATATATACATATATATATATATATACATACACACACACACCATATACTGTGTATTCTTCAAGAGTTGACAAATTTACTGGAAAGTGTGCTTTTTCACTGCTGTTTAGTCTGATTCAAGCATGTGAATCTATGAAAGTTCCAATACAGGAGTATGAAAATAAGGTACTTACCTGAAACTGTAGTTTCTTCAGTATTGGAATCTTCATGGATTCACATGAGAACCATCCTCTTCCCCGGGGAAGCTCACCCTCCATCTCTGGAGCTTCTCACAGGAGTGTTCTACAGGGTGGCACTGCCTGCTCAGTTAAGCCTTAAGTTTAGTCCTTTTTTAAGTGATGACTTTGATGTGTTACTAAACTGAAAGGCCTAGGGCCTTTATGGTCTACGCCTATCATTACATTGCTTTTTTAAGGTACCAGGGACTCCTATCTCAAAGAAGGGAAATGATTTAAGCATGTGAATCTATGAAAGATAGCTTTTTGCTATCCCTTATTGCCCAGAGACAGAATACCAGCATAGCCAGGTGAACAAAATGTGCAGAACCACAAGAAAAAACTGTATTCTTGCAATAATCTTAATTCCTCCCACATCCTTCAGCTTAACAAAATAGATATATCTAACTCCCAACTGGTAACCTTAACATTTAATCTACCCTACCTTAAACTCTGACCATAATGCTATCCACAATGCCGATCCCATCTCTAAAATGGTGAAATCACTCAAAATGAAAAAAAATGCAATTGACATACTTCATGGATTTTCGTCAACAACATTCATAATAATAAACACTTCAAACCATTTTATTTCCAACATAATGGCCCTCATTACAACATTGGCGGTAAATCCCGCTTACCGCCGTGCAGAAGACCGCCAACACACGGCCGCGAAATTCCGCCACAGCTATTACGACCCACAGCTCAGAATCCGCCAAAATCTAGACACCCACACAAGTCCGCCACACCAAAGGTCAGTGATAAACTGGTGATAACAAAACCGACACCGTCACGCCAACAGGAATACACCCACACTATCACGACCCACGAATCCACGCAGCTCTGTCCAACTGGATCTAGATGACCAGCCCAGCCCATCTGGGACCTCGGGACAGTCGGTTCCCCTCACACAGTCACAGGCCACCACAGAGCCTCCCCCCTCAGGAAACACCAGCACAGCACCCATCCAGCGGGCCCATACCTCTATCCCCAGGACACGTCAATCGGCAGTGTGTCCACCACTACAGGGAACCCAGGCTAACCCACCACCGCAAGAACAGCAGGGACCTGGTGGCAGTGGTAGTGGGCACACGGTTCAGGGGACAGAGGCCCAGGAAAACCGGGGAACTGGGAAGGTGCTGTGCGACAGGGGGAGGACAGGCCCAGGGAACCCACTCTCCACGAGGCCCTCTCCAACATCATGGGAGCCTACCATCATTCCCAGGAGACGATGGCAACGGTACTGGCCAAGTTTCAAGAGACCCAGCGGCTGCAGGAGGAACAGTATTTGGGGTTCAGGGAGGAACTCAAATCCATCAATACCACCCTGGGCACCATTGTAGGGGTGCTGAAGGACCTCGTGAACACCATGAGGGACACTGTGGCACAACAAGGGGCCCCTGACACTAGCCTGGACGGTGAAATGCCCACCACCTCTGCCGGCGCTAGTGGACAGGAGGCACCGCCACAGGACAAAAACACCAGCATCCCACGCCCTGCAGATGGAGAACCACCCCGCAAGCGGTCCCAGGACAAAGACAGAGAACAAGGCCAAGGCCCCCGCCAAGAAATGAGACCACCCTGAATGTCATCCTTCTGTCCCACTTTGTCACCCTGTCCATCCTTAAACTGCCCTAGCTCCACTTCCTATGCCCCTTTGGACAATGCACATGTGAGACTAATAACTGGACTCTGCCATGGACATTCCTCCACCATCACCTCTGACCATTTTACAATCGCCTCCAATATTTAGCACTTAAATAAACACCCTTAAATCAAAAAACAACCTGGAGTCAGTCTGTGCTTTCACAATTGTATATTTGCAATAACTGAGGGAAATAGCAATGTCCATTGTATTGTCAACATACCTATGTCACACAGCTCTAGTCCATGAGGTGACATAGCAGAGGTCACACAGTGGGACCCACATCTGTGAAATCAAAAGGGAAAGTGGCAAATCAGCGTCCATACACTGGGTGAAAGTGACAGACAGATGAGAGGTCGAACAATTTTATCAGATGTAGGAGGCAGTGATGTCTTCTTACCTGTGTCTCACTGGAAGTATTGATGATCACGGTGTTTCTGTTGCCTATGTCCTCTTCTTCTGCCTCCTCTTCTTCACTGTCCAAAGGCTCCACAGCTGCCACAACACCTCCTTCAGGACCATCCTCCTGCAGAAAAGGCACCTGTCATCGCAAAGCCAAGTTGTGCAACATACAGCATGCCACGATGATCAGGCACACCTTCTTTGGTGAGTAGTATAGGGAATCTCCTCTCATATGGAGGCACCTGAACCTGGCCTTCAGGAGGCCGAAGGTCCTCTCTATAACCCTCCTAGTTCGACCATGTGCCTCATTGTAGCGTTCCTCTGCCCTTGTCCTGGGATTCCTCACTGGGGTCAGTAGCCATGACAGGTTGGGGTAGCCAGAGTCACCTGCAAATGTCGAGGGACAACTGTTAGACACACACTAACCCTTAGGGACAACCCCAGACCTAGACAACTATTCACACTGTATAGGGTCCATTTCCTCACCTAATAGCCACACACAGTGCCTCTGGAGTTGCCCCATCACATAAGGGATGCTGCTATTCCTCAGAATGTAAGCGTCATGCACTGAGCCAGGAAACTTGGCGTTCACATGGGAGATGTACTGGTCGGCCAAACACACCATCTGCACATTCATTGAATGGTAACTCTTCCGGTTTCTGTACACCTGTTCACTCCTGCGGGGGGGACCAAGGCCACATGTGTCCAATCAATGGCACCTATGATGTTCGGGATATGTCCCAGGGCATAGAAGTCACCTTTCACTGTAGGCAAATCCTCCACCTGAGGGAAAACGATGTAGCTGTGCATGTGTTTCAGCAGGGCAGACAACACTCTGGACAACACGTTAGAGAACATTGGCTGGGACATGCCTGATGCAATTGCCACTGTTGTTGAAAGGACCCACTTGCCAGGAAATGGAGTACTGACAGGACCTGCACTAGAGGGGGGATTCCTGTAGGATGGCGGATAGCTGACATTAGGTCTGGCTCCAACTGGGCACACAGTTCATGGATTGTGGCACAATCAAGTCTGTATATGACTATTACATGTCGCTCTTCCATTGTCGACAGGTCCACCAGCGGTCTGTACACCGGAGGATGCCGCCATCTCCTCACCTGCGGATGTGCTCTACGGATGAGAACAGCGATCAGAGGGTCAACCAACACTGAGGTACGAAATAAACAACTTTATTCCACACATTTGTCAATCCACTATGTGCCTGTCTTAGTGTGTGTGCAAGGCCTAGATATGTGTGACGCATTTAAAATTAATGCCATGTGGCCCCCTGAAATGGCGGCTGCCTGACCTTTAATGTGGGACAAGAGGATATGAGGTAACTGTGCTGGCGTTGTACACCGTCGCGGTAGGCGGTCGAAGACCACGGCGCAATCATGCATTGGTTAACATTGGACCCAATGGGTCCCAGGAGCCAATGACGATGTACGCCGGTGGTGACGGTACGCACCGCCACGGATGTGACCGCAATTTTCTGTCTGGTCACTCACTTGATACCTGATCTTCGACAGCAGAGGACCTACACTGCAAGTGCTGCTGTGACCTCAGTCTGGAAGCGACAATGGCTCAAGTGTCTGGGGAAAGGGCCCCTGCCTTCACAGTGGAGGAGTTGGAGAAACTAGTGGATGGGGTCCTCCCCCAGTACATGCTACTCTACAGTCCTCCAGACAAACAGGTGAGTAAACTGTGAGCATGCTGTATGGGCAATGCCTGTATGGAGTGGTGTGGATGGGAAATGGGGGGGGGGGGGGGTGAATGAGGCGTGCATGAAACGACAGTGGGTGGATGTGCGTCAGGGCAAGGGTGGGAACGTGGGCCAATGACTGACGGTCCGGACGGTTATTGTTTTTCCTTTTCCCCTGTACTATTCCTGTAGGTCAGCACCCACCAGAAGAAGGATATTTGGCGTGCCATCGCCAAGGATGTCCGGGCCCTGGGGGTCCACCACAGATGGAGCACCCACTACCAGAAAAGATGGGAGGACATTTCCCCGCTGGAGCAAGAAGACGGCGGAGGCCCAGCTGGGGATGGCCTCCCAACGTGGAAGGGGTGCCCGTCGCACCATGACCCCCCTGATGTTCCGGATCCTGGCGGTGTGGTATCCGGAGTTGGATGGGCACTTGAGGGCATCACAGCAGCCACAAGGGGGTGAGTACATTCACATCCATCTGATTCAGCACGCATTGGAGGTGTCTGGGTGTGGGAGGTGGGCTGTGGGTTCCCCTAGGCTAGGGAGAGCCTTGTAGGCAAGGACCCTTTGTGAGGCAGGCTCAGTGGCACCCCATTCCCACCAGTGGTAAGAGCCATCTACACCTAGTCAGGCTCCTGTGACTTGCATGTGTGCAGCAATCGGGCATAAGCCTTGTACCCCATGTCCCTGTGATCAATTAGGGAACTCAAAGTGCATGGTGTAGTGCAGAGGGCTGCTGTGTCTGTAGTGTCCGCCAACGGTAGCGGTATTGCATGCACTGAACATGTCTTTCTACTTTCTTTCCCCCACTCTTTGTGGTCTCCCTGTTCTTGTGTGCATTAGCATCATCAGGCGGAGGAGCTGTGCCACCGGAGCAGGAGGGAGCTGCATCCCACATGGCCCTGGAGGGCGAGACTACGGACTCAGAATTCACCAGTGGGACGTAGGGTGAGGGGAGCTCCATGGCGGGGACAGGAGCTAAGACCAGCGACACCGACTCCTCCTCTGATGGGAGCTCCCTTGCGGTGGCGGGCCCCTCTGTGCCCACCGCATTTACAGGTACAGCCGCCATCCCCCCTACCAGCACCGCCCTCCCAGCAGCCCCTCAGCGTGTGCCCCGTGGCCGCTCACCCAGGAGGGTGGGCATCTCCTTCGCCCCAGGCACCTCAGCCCCTGCCCCAGTCAGCACCTGCTGCCCTCAGAGAGGAGGCCATTTACCTCCTCAGATCCCTCACTGTTGGGCAGTCTACCATTCTGAATGCCATCCAGGGTGTAGAGAGGCAGTTGCAACAGACAAATGCATACCTGCAGGGCATTCATTCTGGTCAGGCAGCCCAACAGCGAGCTTTTCAGACTCTGGCCTCAGCACTGATGGCAGCCATTGTCCCTGTTTCCAGCCTCTCCCCTCCAACTTCCTCCACCCAGACCTAATCCCCAGTACCTCAGCCTATCCCAAGCACACCATCAGACCAGCATGCACACACCTCAACACACAAGGGTAGCTCTGGCAAACATAAGCACCACACATCCCACAGGCACTCACACAAGCATCATACCCATGCACACATACCAACATCCACTGCCTCCACTGTGCCCCCGTCCTCCACGTCTCCCTCCTCCCTCCCTGTCACGTCTCCACTCACACCTGCATGCACTACATCTTCAGCCATTACGTCCATCACCAGCACGCCCATCAGCACATACCGCTCACGTGCATTCACCACCCCCACTACCATTCACACATCCTGTGTCCTCTCCCAGTGTGTCTGTGAGCCCTCCTCCCAAACTACACAAACGCAGTCACACACCCACCCAACAGCCATCCACCTCACGACAGCCTCCAGCCCATGCACCTTCACCCAAAGTCAGCAAACGAACACCTCCTACAACCACTACCTCCTCCTCCACTCCCAAACCCCATCCATCTACCCGTCCCAGTGTGTCTAAAAAACTTTTCCTGTCAAACCTTGACCTCTTCCCTTCACCCCCCCACCCCTTCCGTCCCCTAGGGCCGGCCTTTCCAGGTCCCAACCCAGCACCTCAGCCACCACATCACCGGGAACAGTGGTGCCAGCAGTAACCAGCTTCTGGAGTGCGCCAAGCAGCAGAGCAGCCAGTGTCCCAAGGAGCGAGGCCAAGGTCATTCCCACACCTCCAAAACAAAAGAAGTTGCCCACATCCCGGAGGGAGAAGGCCAAAACACCTGCCACCAAGGGCTCAGGCAAGACAACAGTTGGGAGTGGCAAGACAGCTGCACCACCATCCAAGGTGGGGAAGGGCCAGAGAAAGAGGGGGAAGTCGTCGCCAACCTGTACAGCGGACAAGACCGCCACCGTCACCGTCACATGCACCACTGCAGCACCCGAGGTACTGTGCCCTTCACCTGCACCGCAGACACTGTGCCCTTTCAGCAGCAGCAAGCTCAGTGAGGCTGAGGCCGCCACCAGCACGACCACTCAGGACACCGCTGCCAGCAGCACGCTCAGTGAGCCACCCACCAGCACCGCCGCTCAGGACACCGCCACCAGCAGGAAGCTCAGTGAGCCCCCCACCAGCACAGCGCTCAGGACACCGCCACCAGCAGCAAGCTCAGTGAGCCCCCCACCAGCACCGCCGCTCAGGACACCGCCACCACCAGCAAGTTCAGTGAGCCCCCCACCAGCACCGCCGCTCAGGATACCGCCGCCAGAAATACGCTCAGTGAGCCCCCCACCAGCACCGCCGCTCAGGACACTGCCACCAGCAGCAAACTCAGTGAGCTCCCCACCAGCACTGCCGCTCAGGACACCGCCACCAGCAGCAAGCTCAGTGAGCCCCCCACCAGCACCGCCGCTCAGGACACCGCCACCAAGCTCAGTGAGCCTCCCACCAGCACCGGCGCTCAGGACACCGCCACCGCCAGCAAGCTCAGTGAGCCCCCCACCAGCACCGGCGCTCAGGACACCGCTGCTAGAAGCACGCTCAGTGAGCCACCCACCAGCACCGCTGCTCAGGACACCACCACCAGCAGCAAGCTCAGTGAGCCCCCACCAGCACCGCCGCTCAGGACACTGCCACCAGCAGCAAGCTCAGTGAGCCCCCCACCAGCACCGCCGCTCAGGACACCGCCGCCAGCAGCGCGCTCAGTGAGCCACCCACCAGCACCGCTGCCCAATGAGCGCAGCAAGCACCGCCGCTACTGAGCCCGCCGCCAGCACCGCCAGCGGCCACGCCACATCCTGGGCCAGTGGCACCACCGCAGACATGGCTGCCACCCCCAGTGGTCATTCGTACGAGGCTGGTGGTCAGTTCCAGGGGCCTGGACAGCTTCCATGTTGCCCCACCGTCAGTGGAGTGTCAGATCCCCTACCTGAGTCCTTGGCAGGAGGAAGCACTCTGGGCACAAAGCCCCCTCCAGAACCAATGGAGATTCACATCCACTACCTCAGTCCTTGGCAGGATGAAGCACTCTGGGCACAAAGCCCCCTCCAGAACCAGTGGAGAAAGGCATCCTCTACCTCAGTCCTTGGCAGGATGAAGCACTCTGGGCACAAAGCCCCCTCCAGAACCAGTGGAGTATCACATCCACTACCTCAGTCCTTGGAAGGATGACGCATACTGGGCACAAAGCCCCCTCCAGAACCAGTGGAGACTGTTATCCACTTGAAAGACTGTGGCTTTGCTCTCCCCAGGATAAAGCAGTGGGCAAACCACCCACTGGAGAGACTTGAGAGACTGTGGCTTTGCACTCCCCAGGATACATCAATGGCATGGAGCCCCCTCGTGGAGCTGGTGTCGTGCATTCATCCCGCTGAGGTGCCCCCCCATCCCTTCCCCCTGAGGTGCCTGTTTTATTTCGATCTGATGCCCCTGCAATGTTCTCTCCGTTTGGATTGGGTATTGAGTGTGGGCCTTTCCCATGCATTTTGGGCCTAGTGGTCCACGGACTATGTAGGTGCAGTACATGGACTTGAAGTCTTGGTGTACATATTTGTTAATAGAGTATATATATTTTTGAGTAATGGATTTTTCATTATTACAATCGTTCAACTCATTTCCTTTTGTCCTTGCGTTCTTCCAGAGGGGGTTGTGGGGTGGGGGAAATGTAACGTTTAAGCATGTACTGGTGTGTGTGTTGTGGGTGAGGGTGGGGGTGTTGCGTGTTTTGTGTGTGTGTCACTCTCTTTTCCCTCCCCCCACCCCTGTGTCGTAGGTGCAGTACTCACCGTGGTCGTTGCCGCCATTGGTTGTGCTACTGGTAGAGGAGCAGGAAGACTATCGCAGGGATAATTTGGAGTTTAGGCTCCATGGCGTCCTGGTTACTCTTGGGGTGTGCAGAGATGAGAGTTTTCCCTTCCAAGTCCTGTTTCCGCCGTGTTTTTGTTCGCATTGAATCCGCCCCGAAAAAGGTGGCGGATTGGCCTCTCATAATGGTGTGGGCGGTACATTGTCTTCCGCCTGTCTGTTGGCGGTGACCGCCATGCTGTTTGTTTGTACCGCCGTGGCGGTCGGAGTGTTAAAGTGGCTGTCTATTTTGGCGGTTTCCGTCGCGGTCATAATTGCATTTTTTTTACCGCCGGCTTGTTGGCAGTCTTACCGCCGCTTTAACACCGACCGCCAGGGTTGTAATGAGGGCCAATGTTTTTTTTCCATAACGGTTTCCTTCATTTTACGTAATGCAGATGCTGGGGCTTGGAGGGGCAGATGAAAGGCAATGGGTGCATGTAGAAAAGGGGCACAGGATGTTTGTATGGGACTAAATAGATGTGAGGTGGGGAACATTAGGGAGACTCTTTCTGGATTCACATGCTCTGCATTGATTATGAAGCAATTTTCTCTTGCCCTGAGGGAGGTTGGGAAGAAAACAAATTTGTATTTGCAAACAGGTGTTTAAGTACTCCTTTTCCCACCTGTGCACCCTTGCTTGCTTGGATGTCAACACAGTAATGTTTGGTGAAGGTGTGTACTGAGGACCATATGACAGCCATACAGATTTGTTGCTTTAGGCATTAGCTATAAAGGCCAGTGTTGCCTCCTCCTTTCTTGTGAAGTGTACTCTATATCTTTCCTCTAGCGTTACACTTGCTATTGTATGGCATCTTTGTATTGTCTGGACAATATGTCTTACCATGGTTGCATTAGTTACCTGTGTCCCCTTAGCTGCTGGGGTGAATGAGATGAAGAACTGTTTGGTCTTCCTTGTTCATTTCCGATATGTAGCAGATGTAGGGTACACTCTGCAATCTGCTTGCGACTTTAGTTGCTGGAAGAACCCCCAGAGGTGTACTGCTTGGTTGATATTAAAGTCCAATACCACCTTTGGCAGGAAGTTAGGATTTGTTCTAATTACCACCCCATCTTTGTGTATCTGGCTGTATGGTTCCTGCATTGTTCGTGTTTGCAGGTTGCTAACCCTGCGTAGTGATAAGACTACCAAGGTGGCCATTTTTAAGGCAAGGAATTGTAATCCTGCACTATGCATGGGTTCAAAGGGTTGTTTCATCAGCTGTGTAAGTACCATAATGAGGTTCTTTGTGGGTGTGGGTAGTGCTCTGTGCAGCGCTAGCCTTTTTGCTCCTTCCAGGAACCTTTGGACCACCAGTCTATGGAGAAAAAAAACCCATCCTTTTTACACCACTTATGCATGGTATAATGGCTGCCAGGTCTACCTTCAGTGTGAAGCAGGGGAACCCTTCATCCTGTAGGTGCGTGAGGGATTTTAGGACAGGGTGTCCTCTATCTCAACCTGACAGTCACTATGTTTTGCATACAATTTTCTAAACCTGCTCAATTATTTTGAATAACACCCGGCTGTTGTTGGACTTCTTGCCTAGGAGTACATCCACAGTTATTTTAAGAAGTTGGAGATGTTCAAATGTTATGTCCTCAGGAGCCACGCTGCCAAATTGAGTGTTTTTGGTTCTGGATGGAACACTTTGTCCACTTGCATAGTTAGAATGTCCTGCTGTGTTGACATCACATTTACCTGTGCCAGACCCACTATGTTGGAGAACTATGCTTGTCTGGCCCATTGTGATGCGACAAGGAAAAGGGTCATGGACGCATGCAAATCTCCTTGACCATTCTGTAATCGGGCATACCCCAGCGACTGGTGGTTTGAGCATCTGGATTCGAAGTCTTACCATTTTCTGTTTTCTTCTGTTGCAAACAAATTCAAGAAGATCCAGTGTAGTATCTGGGTGTTTAGTTCATATTTGTGGGACTCACTGTTTTGCCGGCTTAGTCTGTCTGCAGCTGTGATATCTACTCCTGGTCAGTGACTGCTATTAAAGTTTTGTTCCTTTGTAACACCCCCATGTCAATATCTCCAGTGCCAGCCTGGAAAGCATGTGTGACCTTGACCCCATATGTTTGCCGAGGTGTAACACTGCTATAGTTTTTCCATATCTATTCCTCAGTTGTGATTGGAAGGCCTTGAGGGCTGGGAACATTGTCTTGAGGTCCTGGATATTTATGTGTTTCAACTCACCAACCAGACTCTACAGGCCCCTGAACTTCAGTCTGTTCATGTGCACTACCCCATGTCATGTGGGACACGTGTTGCCATGGTAACAGTGGGAGTTGGTTGTCTGAAAGGTTGGCCTATTGTGACATTGTTGCTGTTCCACCACTTTATTTCCTTGTATACTCTTTCTGTTACAACCACTAGATATTCGCAACTCCATGTTGCCTCTGACCAGTGTCTCTGATAGCCATTCCTAGATCAGTCTCAGGTTGATCCAGGTGTTTGTTGTGAGTAGTATGCATGACGTCATCATGTCCATGAGCTTGCCTACTGTCTTCAGTGTCACAGTTTGCCCCTTAAGGAAGAGGACCCCTACTCCCTACAGGGAAAGCTTCCTCCTGCTCTGAGACCAGTCTGGCCCTAGGCTTTTTCCCCTTTTCTGGTACAGTGCACAGGTTTTACAGGTTGATGGAGAAGCCGAATTTGTAGCACTTCATTTGTGTTGTCTTTGCACAGCTGGTATGATTCTGCCTTTTTGAGCCAGTCATCCAGGAAGGAGTAGATATGAATCTCCTTTCTTCTTAAGTGCACTGCCACATCGTCAAGGCATTTTGTGAACTCCCTAAGTGCAGGCTTTATCCTGAAGTGTAAAATTGTGAACTGGTAGTGAACCTAGTCTATCATAAACCTCAAGAACGGGTGTCTTCTTTCATTGGCACACGCTGGTATGGGCCCTTGAGGTCTATTGTTGTCATGTAGTCCCTTTTTTCAAAGTGGAATTATCTTTTGCATCATTGTCATCTGAAATCTTAATATTTTAATGTACCCGTCTCAGATCCAGGATAGCCTTTAGGACATGTCCGGTTTTGTCACTAGAAAGTAGGCTGAATTCACTCCTTCTGGCCTTTCAGATTGTGGCACCTTTTCTATAGCTCTTTTCCACAGAAGGCCAGTGACTTCATTTTTTGAATGTATGATATCCTTGCTGCTTAGAGGTCTCACCCGTGGATGGATGATGGTTTTCTGTGTTCTATCCAGTATCTATGTCGGATTACGTTGAGTATTGATTTGTTGGAGGGGCTGTTATGCCATTCGCTGAGAAATTCTCAGATTCTGCCTCCTACTGGTGTTGAGTGCAGGGACAGGCATTCTGTGGAGTCACTTACTGGTGTAGCCAGCGTCTCCCTTCTGCTTGCCCTCCCTCGAAAGGGCTGTCTTTGCTGCCAAGAGTAATGCCGCTGTGTTGGTGTGCTTGGTCGCAGTAAGGTGATGGATGAATGAGAGGTTGATGGTTATGAGCCTCCTTCTGCACTCATTCTCCTTCACTGAGTGTTTGCTCCTCTGAATTGCAGTGTGCCAGTGGGCTTAGCTGCTTTGTTGTCCTTCACTCTCCAAAGGGACTTGCTAACTGCCAGTCCCAAAAAAAAGGGGAGTCCACAGTGAAGGCATGTTCACCTCAACCTCCTGCACCTACTGGTGGAACCTGTATACCCTCTGTCAGGTCTTTCTCCTGGGGATGGTCCTTGTGCAGAGTTGGCTCCTGGCTGTGTCTGCGGTGACTAAAGCTGACTTCAGACAGACTTTTAGGAGGAATTGCTGATCATCTTTCCCTCCTGGACAAGCGCTTTCTCTCTCCTTGCACAGTGAGGTGCTACAGGAAACTCTTGCTCTCCATCTCCTCCACTGCTGGTAAGGGTTCTGGGTCAGGAGGTCATTTTAGTTGGTAATCCTCCATGGGACTGCTTCCGACTGCTCCAAATCTGTGCCCACTATACCCACCAGCTTGATCTCTCTGATGGGCCCGCTGATTCTGATTTGCACGCTGTGGAGATGATGATGGAATCGGTAGCCATAGGTCCTCTGATGTAGACTTGGTCCTGTGTAAAATGTGTGTGGAGTACCAGCCTTCAATGAGGCTGATTCCTTTAAGTCTTCCCTTCCCTGCTCCACCACCACTGGGAGCTTTGGAAGAAATTAGCTCCTTCCTGTTATAGCAATAATATTTCAAGCAAGGAGTAATACTCCCTTGCTTCTCTTTAAGCTTGAAGCTGTCTTTGTATGTCTACCATCAGTTTCACCACAGCACTGTACACAGATATGTCATGTGGTGGTGAGGGCCTCAAGGGGTATGTGTCCACCGGCTCCTCTGATGAGTCGTCATCGACATCTTGCCAGTCCTCAGAAGTGCTGGCCTTGAACATCTCCTCCTGGTAGGGGCCGTCTTTAAACAACTCTTCAAATTCAAACGCTTCCTCCTCCATCAGGTCCAGTGCTAGCAGGAGTAAGAAGTGCAATTTGTCAGCTTCTATCTTGACTGGTGTTTCCTTCAAGGGCAGGAGCAGGATCTTGTATCACTTTAAGGAGTCATCAATCTCCTTCTTTCTTTAAAATCTCAATTTCAGTCTTGAGGTCTCTCTACCTTTCATGCCTGTTTTTTTCCAGAGACAAAGTTTCCCCCTCGTAGGTCGACTTCTCTAGTGCTTTCAACCTTCTTTTAGGGCTGAGGCCAGTTCCGAAGGCTTGCCACCTGGAGTATCCCTGTGTTTGGATCTGAGTGGCTCTTTGGGCTTCTGTTTGCCTTCTGCTGTCTTCAAGCTTGAAAGAGACTTCTTGGGTTCGAAGTCCGACCCCTTCAGCTGTGGCCCTGAATTCCCCTGTGCCATATGCATTCAACCTTTGGCATCCTCAGCAATGTTTTTATCAGAAGCTTTTCCTTTTGGTATTGATTTTCTCTGTACCAGAATCTTGCTGCTGTGCCTTTTTGGTGCAGTTATCACTGTAGGTCTCCTCGCCCCTGGAAGTCAGTTTCTGCTCCTATGCCATGAAGTAGTGCGCTCATCTTTTTTTTTCTTTGGTTAAAAGGCATGTGGTCTTTGGGTAGATACAAGCTGCAGACTTGACGGCTTTCTGTGCAGACATGTGGTGCCACTTAGGGCAGAACGTGAATGACGTACGTTCCATGCTTTACTAGCATACTTCAGCCACAGAGTTGAGGACCTTGTGATGTCCTACGGTTGAAAACTGCAAGATCTTCGGTGCTAAACCAGTTATCGTCTTCAGTGTCTGATGCGGTTACGTTGGTTCCCTACAATACTTCCTTGATTTCTGATAAGAAGGCTCCTTCCTTCTCCTGTCTGTCTGCGAGCTACCTCTACTGCATCCAGACCCATTGGCAGGAAGAAGAATCTGAAGATGGCAACTAAGCAATGAAGCTTCCTGGGAGTACCTCGGATGTCATGGAGGGGGGACATAACACCAAAATGGTTGACAAAGAATGCACTAAAAAGGGAAGAAAAGGAATCAGACTATTCTTGACCTAGCCATTAGATGGCGGAATAATCCAGAAAAATTCATGCTGTAAAACGTCCATTTGCTATTCACCACAATTTATGTGATTCATCCTGATCTGGCTTTCTCCCTCTTTAGTCGCTGCTCCAGCTTCAGTTACGTAGCCTTTTCCCTCAGTTTTTTGTTTAAATCTGTATTTCCTGCAGCTAACATAATTTAGAATTTATCAGTTAATGCTTGTGGTTTTGTTTGTAGCAAAATCTTTCTTTTCCTACAGGTGGTACTGCTGAACATATTGCAGTGACAGTCTGGTGGGCTCGGTGAGGTCCACTGGCTGCTAGGAGAAGTTACAGTGCTGCAGTGTTTTCTTTAAGGCCTTTGATAACTTTTCAAGTACCTTTTTAGCTGAAAAAGGACATGAGTGTTTCATGACTCTCTGGGAATTGCTGCCAGAAAATAACGCTAGGACACTGTGGGGGGATAATAACCTTTCTACCCTCTGAGATCTGGCACTTTTCTCTTTGGAAATGTTTGAGGGGGTTAAGACCCATAGCTGCCAAGGTTTCAGATCACTTATGTGTGACATTTTCATAGTTTCAGTGTACTTGTGAGTGATATGCGATGACTAATGTGTGACACTTGGAGTGACACTTTCTCGCGAGCAAAATCAAGCAATGAAGACCGGGGAAACATTTAAATATCAGATATGACACCCATTTGAGCAACCAGAAACTCTAAGAAGATCTTAAAACTGCTGCAAAGCACCAGAAATGGAAGGGCAGTGGTGGCACTACTGTTATGAGAGAGGCATGCAATACTGCAGGCGGCACAATAATTATGCGAATAGCAGGGAGTTCAGTCCAGCCAGAAACTTCAAGTCACTGATAACTGGCACCTGTCGCAGGTGCCCGCTCCGATTTTAAATTGTGTCTCCGTCTGGCAGTGGGCAAATTAAATCATGGGCCAAATTGTTACAGTGAGTTTCCATGACGCCATGTCACGTGCGTACCGAATGGAGCCAGCCAGCGCAGCTGAGCCAGGTCCTGCAGCAAAGTCCCTGAGAGCAACGCGGACAACGCACTGCTTTGTTCAGTTGTAGCGCTCCGGCTCAACAGCTTCAGGAGGCGCTAAAAAAAGCATGACTTTTTCATTGTAGTGCGATGATGCGGACCACCACACTGTACTGTATTAGTCTAACCCTTGATGCGTTGTTCTTGGCAGGGTTGAAGACCATGTAGTAAGATGCCCCAAACTGTGGTCTGTATCGTTCTATGAAATCTAAAAAGGTCCCAATTTAGAGGTCTGCAAACTGGTAACTCTTCTTATTGTTGGGGTTCAAGAGCACGGGCAGAGTAAAAAAAGAAACTGATTTTGGCACACAGCAGAGGTGCTTATGTGAGGCTCATTCGTCACTTCCGGGCAAAATGAAGTCAACGCGGGCCACATGGCAATCTGGTGCCTTGTGATATTCTAAAGGTGAGGACTTTCTTTTAAGAAGTATCCATCATAAGTATCTAATTACGTAGGCATAGCTGTGATAAAATGTCATACACCAGACCATGACATGTAAAACAAACACACTGAAACATGGAAAGGTGCACATACACATTCTGAAAACATGTCAACTATGCCTTGTTGGATAGGTCTGCCTCTGGAAGTACTTTATATTAATACAATAGTCTTTGAATGTGAAATTTTGAACCTGCACGGGTGGGGATTGTTACCCATGGGGCTTACGTAGAGGCTGGGTATTGTTTCTTTTGATGTAGATCAACATTTTTCAGCTGGTCTGTTTTAGTCTTCATCTTGGTAATTTTGTTATGCCCAAGTGAACCAAAGAGTGAATCCTGCAAAAAGGAAAGTAGTGTCCATTTTGTTGTGCATCAGGCATTAACCAGAGCAACAAAGCCAAGAAGAAAGTCTAATGCCAAAGCAACACCCATGAGCAGTAACAAATGTCACATTTTTTGCTGTGCTGAGAAACTGATCATAGACTAACATATCTTTACTTTAGGCTTCAATTGTTTCATTATTCCTTTACAATGGAGATAGTTAAACAGTGAACCCAATAACCAAACTCCCACGAAAAGAAACAACCCTAACCCACCAACTCACATGATGCGGGTGCCTATAAATCACCAGAGAAAAGCTTGTTTATTATAAAATACAAGTCCCTCTGAGCCTTCAGTCATGGGTAGTCAGCAATGATGAATCACAAATACTTATCCGTGCTCAACAGACTGCTTGTCCTCGGACTTAGTGAGCAAGTGAGGCACCCGAAGTTCCAATTCAGATATTTCAATACTGGGTCCTACAAAGTTCTCTCCTGGCCTACAGCTCTGTAGGCCAATTTATCATGTTGTATCAAGATCCAGAGTCTTTGAATCCAAAGTACAAGAGTTGGTAGGTGTGGTTTGCCCTAAAAGGCTAAACTAACCTGATTGGCTACCAGCAACAGGTGGGGGATGGTTTTCCCAGTCGTGGAGTACAGCAGATCATATTCCTGTGAAGGACGTCCCAAGAGGACAATTTCTGTACATTTATTAAATGCTGACACAGTAGCTTGATGTATCCCCTTCAGAACATCCAGCTAGTACTGTGTTAGCTCTTTGGGCAACACCACGAGGTGTGCATGAGGCTAATAGATTCCCTGCATCCCTGCCAACATACCAGACTACATGAGAGATTCTGTCTGTGTAGTCTGGCAAGTGTGTAATGCCAGCATTAGAGAAGCTTAGACTGCCTCTCTTCCTTTGAAGTGTTTCATAAAAGTATTTGCTCATGTTATTTTGTTATGCTAACAGTACTTAATACAGCACATGTTCAGCAACGGTTTCTTGATGCTATAAAGTCTAAAGGTAACAAAAGGAAGTCAGTAGGAATAACTGGTTAGCAACATTAAGCCTGTCTAAAGGGCCAAGTTTGGGGATTGTCCCTGAAAATTGCAAGCTCCATTTCTAATTGCAAATAGTCTCGAAGAGACTTCCACAACGTGGAAACCTATGTATTTCAGTGTCTGGAAATTCTTAGCAGGGTGATGCTGAAGGATTTTAAAGTGCGTTGAGGCATGTATTTCATGATTCTTTTTTCCTAAAAAGAGAGGATCCAGTACTTGAATTGTTTTAAAGGTAGTACAGCAAATGATAAAATGTATCCGCTGCTTAACTGGCAACCTGTAGAGATGTTTTAGTAGGGGTGTTGCGTGAGGATTTCCTTGGTAAACTATCAATGAGGCGAGCCACCTCATTTTGTAAAACATGAAATCTATGGACCACATTATTAGAGAGGTCTAAGTACACAGGATTTGCATAGTCCAGATGTGACACATTGGTGGCCATGGTTACTATTATCAAGGCTTTGGTAGGGAAAATAGAGGAAATTGCCCTAATTGTTTTCAGCAACTGTATACACCTGGATGCAACTGCTCCAATCGGAAATGAAGGGGTCAATACACTATCTATCAATACCACTAGGCTCTTAGCCAATTTCTTAGGCAGATGCGGATCACCCATCTCAGAGGGCCAAAAGCGGCAATTCCAGAGTTCAATTTTGTTGCTTAAAATCACAAACTCCATTTTAGCTGCAATTAGGTTGAACAGATTATTTCCCATCCAACCCCAGATGAATCTCATGGTATTTTGAAATTCCTGTTGCGTAGGATAGGTGTCCTTTAAGTAAAGGAGAAAGGGAGAATAATCCAAGTCATACAATCTGCAGCCCCAAGATGCCAATTCTCTTATTAGGGGTATGGCATACAAATCGAACAGGCAGAATGATGACGAAAATACCGGAGATGTGGAGGTTACTGCAAATGGTGCAAGTAGGGCTGCCCAAGTATAGTCTTAAAGAAAGAAGTCAGCCGAGTCAAGGAAGTACCCTTGAATTTTGCTGCCTCTAACTAGTCTACAAGAATATTATGGTCAACAGAGTCAAAGACTGTCAATAGGCACAATAACACCATAGCAGAGGTCTGTCCAGTATCCCCATCGAGCCTTTGGTCATCTATTGCAACCATTATCACAGTTGCTGTGCTACAGCCCGATTGCAATGGGTGAAGATACTCAGAATTTTGTCGAGGATCACAAAATTCTTGAGACATATGTGCCTCCAGAATTTTTGCTGAACATGGCAGTAAGGATATGGGGAGATAATGTTTCAAGACCATGGGTCAGCCTTCTGTTTTTTTAAAGTCGGATACAATGCATTTTAAGGACAGAACCTTATTTAATGGACTTATTGAACAAGCTACTTACCTTCAGTACAATTTATCTGGTAGAGACATATTCTAGTTGCAGATTCCTTACCTGAGAATTTCCCCAGGCGCCAGACTGGATCCAGAGATTTTTTCCTCAAGCAATACCTTTACGCAGTCAGGTGGAGTCAGTCAACTCCGCGTCTGTATTGGCGTTGTGGTCACCGTGATGACGTCGGGGTCGAATATAGGCACCGCCTCGGCACGGTGACGTCAGTTTCTTTTCAGGATTTTCCACGCCAAAGAGCGGAGCCATAAAGAACACTGAAATGGTGTGCCAGAGCTAAGCCCCTTAAAGGGGAATCCCTGTCCCTAGAAGTCAGTTTGCAAGCGGGGAAGATGGGTGGGTCAGTAAGGAATCTGCAACTAGAATATGCCTCTACCAGATAAATCGTTACCAAAGGTAAGTAACTAGTTCATCTGATAGCGACTTCTAGTTACGTTACAGCTTCCTTACCTTAGAATAGACCATAAGCAATGTCATCCTCGGAGGTGGGCTGCAAACCAAAATCATACTAAAAAGTCCTACAGGACCAAACGACCAAAGTAGCCGTCTCTGCGGACCTGACTGGCCAGGCAATAATGTTTAGTAAACGTGTGCAGTGATGCCCACATTGCTGCCTGGCAGATGTCCAGGACAGGAACTCTGTGTGCTAGCGCTGTTGTAGCAGCAGTTGCTCTAGTTGAAAGAGCATGCAAGCCCTCAGGAGGTTACTTCTTCGCCAAAGCTTAGCACATTTTGATGCAGAGAAGCACCCATTGTGAGATGGTACTCTTCTGCACCGCCTTCCCCTTCTTCGCACCCACATACCCAACAAAGAGTTGATCATCCACCCAGAAATCTTTAAGGCGATTAAGCTAGAACGCCAACGCTCTTTTTGGATGCAGACGGTGGAGTCTCTCTTCCGCATGACAAGGATGTGGGGGTGCGTAAAAAGTAGGCAAAGTGATGGATTGGCCAACATGAAAAGGTGTGACAACCTTGGGAAGAAAGAAGGCCCTTAGGCATAGCACTACCTTGTTAGGATGTACAGACAAGAAGGGAGGCTTGGAAGAAAGAGCCTGAAGCTCACTCACTCTGCGGACAGAAGTGATAGCCACCAGAAAGACAGTCTTGAGGGTAAGGAGCCCCAAGGGACAATTGTGTAACGGCTAAAAGAAAGCACACATCAAATAAGTGAGGACAAGATTGAGATCCCACTGAGGCATGATAAATGGAGGGGGAGGATACAAATGGGTTAGACCTTTAAGAAATCTACCTACAATAGGGGATTTGAAAAGAGAAGGTTGACCTGGCAATGTAAGAAAGCTGATAAGTAGCCTATAAGAGTGCCCAAAGCAGAACCTTGTCGGGCTAGTGAAAGAATGAAAAAGAGAACCTCAGAAAGAGGGGCAGAGAGAGGATCAACGGACTTGTCCGTGCACCATGCCACAAATTTGTGCCAACGACAGGCGTATACCGTTTTGGTGGAGGGACCCCTGGCTGGCAAGATAACATTGCAGACTTCGGTCAGACAGTAAAAAAAAAAAAAACATCAACCGCTGCCGCTCAATCTCCACGCTAGCAGCAGGGGACGGGTGAAGAACCATCCCCTGCTGCTGCAAAAGAAGATCCTCTCGAGGAGGGTGTCTGATTGGAGGATCCGTGGCCATGCTCAGTAGCTCTGAGTAGCAAACTTTTTGTGCCCAGTCCGGAGCCCCAAGAATGACTTGGGCCCGGTCGTTCTTGATCTTCTGGAGAATGCTGAGCAGAAGTGGTATTGGCAGAAAGGCGTACAGGAGGCCTGAGCTCCACTCGAGATGAAAGGCGCCGCAGAGCAAGAACCGCCTTGGAAACTCCAGTGCGCAACACAGCAGACACTGCGCGTTCTCTGTGAAGGTAAACAGATCTAACTAAGGCTCTCCCCACTGTTGAAAGAGACCTTGCACCACCTCCAGATGGAGACGCCATTCGTGATCAACTATGCATCGACGGCTGAGTTTGTCTGCTTAGGCGTCTGAGAGATCGCCAGGTGTTGAACTCCCAGGTAAATGCCCTAATGTTCCAGCCATGTCCAAAGGCTAAGAGCCTCTTGACAAAGGGTCCACGACCCCACTCCGCCCTGTTTGTTGCAGTACCACATGGCAGTGGTGTTGTCGGTGAACACTTGAACCACTTTCTCTTTGAAAGAGGGAAGGAATGCTTTCAATGCAAGCCGAATCACCCAGAGCTCCAAAAGACTGATGTGGAGCTCAGACTCCACCGGAGACCAGAGGCCTCTGATCTCTGCCTCTCCCATGTGGCCGCCCCATCCTTGAAGTGATGCATCAGTCACGACTGAGATCTGGTTGGGGAAGGGTGAGGGATCTGCCGTTGACCCAATCCTGATTCAAAGGCCACCACTGCAGATCTTTCGCAGTCCCCTCCGAGATCTGGACCATGTCGGCAAGATTCCACTGATGCTGCGCCCACTGAAACTTCAGGTCCCACTGCACAGCCCTCATATGCCATCTGGAATATGGTACTAATAGAATGCTGGAGGCCATGAGGCCCAGCAGCCTCAGAGTCATTCTCACTGAAACCCGGGATAGAGGATGAAACATCGGAATCAAAGTCTGAATATACCAGACTCGCTGATCGGGAGGATAGGCCCGAAACTGCGCTGTGTCCAGAACGGCTCCGATGAAAGGGAGCGTCTGAGAGGGAGTCAGGTCTGACTTCAGCATGTTTATAGTGAACCCCAATGAATACAGGAGGTTCGCAGTAGTCTGAAGGTAGGAGACGACTTTCTGGGGCATGTCTGCCTTCAACACCCAGTCGTCACGGTAGGGAAAGACTGACATTCCTGACCTGCGCAGATGAGCTACGACCATCGCCATCACTTTCGTGAACACCCGAGGGGCGCTGGTAAGGCCAAAGGGGAGCACAGGAAACTGAAAGTGCTCATGACCTACCACGAATCGTAGGTACTGTCTGTGGGCAGGCAAGACGGGGATATGAAAATAAGCATCTTGCAAGTCCAATGCCACCATCCAGTCTCCTGGGTCTAAGGCAGAAAGGACCTGAGCCAAGGTGAGCATTTTGAACTTCTGAGGTCGAGGATAGGACACAGGCCCTTTTCCTTCTTGGGTACCAGAAAGTAGCGAGAATAGCACCCACAGCCTACTTCTGGCATAGGAACTTTCTCTATGGCCCCCTTGGCCAAAAGAGCCATAACTTCCTCTCAGAGAAGTGCCAAATGATCCTCCCTTAGAGGGCCAAATGATGGAGGCATGACTGGAGGGGAAGTCTCGAAGGGAAGGAGTAGCCCCTTTCTTTGACCGATCTGCAAAACCCACCTGTCCATTGTGATGAATTCCCAGTGGGGAGGTGATGGCTTATCCTGCCACCAACTGGTCTGAGGTGTGGGGATGGACTAGGAAGGTTTGGAGGCTGCAGCCGGGGTGGGGGTGGACTGGGCAGACCACTGGTTCCCTGTCCCATGAGCCTGTGGGATTCCGCGTCCCCGGCCACGCAGTGGCTGAACAGCATGCGTTGCACAGTGGCTAGGAAGGGAACAGGACAGGGAGTCCCTTCCAGGTCCACAAAAGGGGCAAAAGGAGGACTTTTGGGGGTGAGGGGCAGTGGAAAGTCCAAGGGACCGAGCCGCAGCCCGGGAGTCCTTGAATCTCTCCAGTGAAGTCCACCTTATCTCCGAAGAGGTGAGCGCCATCAAAGGGCATGTCCATAAGGGTGTGTTGGACATCCCCCCAAAAAACAGAAGTTTTTAACCAGGCGTGGCATTGTAACGTCACTGTCAACGCAACCGATCTGCCCAGAGAGTCGGTTGTCTCCAGCCCACATTTTATGGTGAAGTTGGCCGCATCTCTCCCGTCAGCAACAGCCTGTGAGATGATCGCACGGGCCTCCTCCAGGATCTGTGGCAAAACGTGCGCAACCGTGTCCCCCAAGGGGTGAGTATAATGGCCCAAAAGGCATGTAGTGTTCACCAACCACAACACCCGACTGGAGGAAGAAAATATCTTCTTCCCAAGATTATCTAGCCTTTTTGATTCCCTATCCGTGGGAGCGAAAGGGAATGCACCAGATGACGAAGATTCCTGAATGACCAAGCTCTCAGAAATGGGGTGTTGGGTCTGGAATTTAAGGTCCTTCGGGGCGGGCCGATGGCGGTGAGCGATTGTCCTATTTACAGGAGCCCCTGTGCCGGATCTGGACCAGGTACCCAGTAGGACAACTGTGAGGGCTTTGTTAAATGGAAACAGAGGTTCCGAAGCAGAGGATCCGGGCTGAAGCACCTCCGCCAGGAGATTAGTCATGACCGCAATAGTAGGCAGCTCAAGGCCGAGGACCTCAGCCGCTCTGACCGTCATGGAATAAGAAGCTCTTTCCGCCATAGCCACGAAAGGAGGAGAGAGCATGCTAGTGTCTGGGGAGGTATCAACAAGACTGCTGGCTTCGCCCAATTCCTGAGCCCAGTCCATGTTCTGCTTATCTTGCTGGTATTCATAAGGGTCCAGCGACCCCTCCAATCCGTCCTCATATTCATACCCAACGTAACAATGGTCGGAATCCAACCTGGGGGTGGCTAGGCCCAGTCGGAATCCGCGTCGACGGACGCCGTTCCAGCTCCGGGTCATTAGGGATTAGGATCGGGTCGAAGTGGATTGTGGGCCCAACTGACCTCAGGAGCCTCTACGACTTTGCCGGGGAAGGTCTCAATGGTACGACCAGTGCCAACCCGGATGAGGGACCCTCGGTGGCCGGAGCTGCCAGCACGGAACCCGAAGGGCCCCCTTCCGAACCACCAGGCCCCGAAGACGCCACAGAGGGGTCAGACTATCCAAATATGATGCGCATGGCCTCATAAAATTCTTTCAGTTGGGCAGGGGTCGCGCCAGCTCACGGAAATGCTGGGAGGTGCAGAGAGGACGAGCAGATGAGCAGAAACAGGCTCCGCGGACGGAGGCCTAGAGCATTGACGCTCTTCCCGCTTTGCAACATCAGAGCCATGGGGTGAAGTCGAAGAATGCCTAGCCTTCTTCAACTTCTTCTTACCTGAATGTCCTGATGATTTGGAGGACGACGAGTGGTGATGACTCCGCGGCTGGTGTCGAGACCTTCCCCTCGAGCGAGACCAGGAATGATGCGTAGTCGAGAGCCGGGCTAACATGAGCTTTAGGGACCGCTCCCTCAAAGCCTTCGAGTGCATGGCCCGGCACTCGGAGCATGACTTTGGGTTGTGGTCGCGCTCCAGACACCAGAAACAGACCCGATGCGGATCCGTCACCCACATCATTCGGTGACGATCCTGCAAGGCTTGAGCCCGGTCTTTGGGGACATCAAAAAGTGACCAGCGTCGCTCTTCTCCAGATCAGCGTGTGGCGCAGAAAGAAAAGAACTGACGTCACCGAAGCAGCACCTATATTCAACCCCGACGTCATCACGGCAACCACGACGCCAAAGACAGATGCAGAGTTGAACAACGCCACATGATGGCTCGCAAGGGTACTGGTCAAAGAAAAGATCTCCAGATCCAGTCTGACGCCTGGGGAAATTCTAAGGTAAGGAATCTGCAACTAAAAGTCTCTATCAGATCAATACATTTAAAAATGGAGATTCTATAGCCATTGCTGTGTTTCTCATAATCATAACAAATGATGGACAAGGGTCGATTAGTGAGCCTGATTTGGCCTTTTAAACAGTTCTTGAAGACTGGTCTTCTCCACAACACTGAAAACGAAAAGCTGGTGTGGATTTTTATCATCAGTCAGTCCATGTATGTAGATCAATGGTGTTTTTTTGTAGTACCTGCTGACTACTGACTATCTGATTTATAAAAAAAAAGTATTCACTGTAGCACAATCTTGGGATGGTTCTACAGATTGAATTATCTTCTTCTGAAACAGTGATTCTATCATTGTTTTTTAAATACCTTCCTGCTTATTTGATACCTCAATTTTTTATAGAAATAATAGTAATTTGATTGTAAGTAGTACACTTTTATATTCGGCCACCCTGGTTTCGAAATGTAAACTTATTTTCTTATTTGTAGTTGTTACACCAATGGTGCTCAAGATGCCATAAGTGAAGTTTAGCAACTTTTTCCACTGGAGTGAACAGGAGAACTGGTTTAGAACATTTTGTGACCCTGCATCTTTGTATGTGAGTGTGTAGGTTAAGCTTCTTCTAGCTCAGCTGAAAATTCAGGTTCAGCATTGTGAACCTTATGACAGCTCGCACTCTGTTGCCTTTTGAGGTATTGCATACGGTATCTAAGCTGACCCCCTGCCACTTTTGGGTGATCTTATGTAAATGTCGTCCCACTGCTTATGGTCGGGCTTCAAGCCTAGCTCTCGTTCCCATTGTTTATGATGTGGTAATTTAGTAGGCTGTTGGGGGGAGTTTAGAACAGAGTATATATTTGAGATTAAGGGACTGATTTATATGATGGCAGTAGGTTACCTCTGTTGTTACAGTGACAGGATATATACGACCAAAATAATGGTCCACCTGCCAAATTTAAAAGCAGGTGGACCTTAGGTTTAATAACGGAAGAAGCTACTCCATCTCTGCTGTGATTTAACCCCTCTGATGGCCCTGCAGAGTAACGGCTGCCAGAGGCGGACCTCTTACTCCACCCATTTAATTTAGATGGGCACAATTAGAAGTTAGTTTTCCTGCCTTTCACTGCCAGAAAAATCCTGGGTAAGGGGCAGTGAAACCTGCTAAATGCCCCCTTTGTAACAGAAAAGGGCTCCAATGGTGAGAGGAACATTTCCTTTTTGAAAGAAAAAGAAAACAATTTGGTGCTGGGCTCCGCCGTGTTGTTGGAGCTCTGCACCAGACTGTAAACAGCATTGACAGGAACTGCTGTGATGGCGGTTCCTGCCAAAGCTTTGGAAATTACCTCCAGCTTGGCAGTCATTTCTAAATTTGGCAGGCAGAGTAATCTTGGCTTGGTGGACATTAAGTTTCCTTCACCAAGCCAACTGAGACTACACCATCCGGCGAAGTATAAATCGGGCCCTAAGGAACTTTGCAAATAGCATAAGGTCAGTGGTTGCTCCTGCTCTCATCCGAGGTGGAAGACTAAGGTAAAAAAAAAAAAAATATGAAACTGTTCGGTTTCAGGGAGATCTAGGTCCTCAGGTGATCTTACTTGTTCCCCAAAAAATCTATCTCATAGCCTGAAGCATCCTCCCTTGCTTTAGCCAGAGAAAAGTCTGGAATCCAGGCCAAAGTAAAATCTTTATTATCCATACTTTATAACTACTTCAATGCCCCTCTATGACCTAATGTAGTGGCACAGCAGACTAGGGAACACAACTAAAAAACAAAAAGGTGTGACAGAGATACCACTTATATGTTCCTCTAATTAATTAATCCTAATAATTGTTTTGCCAATCCAGGAAGTGAAATAAGTGAATGATAGAAATGTATACTGAACTACTGATACAATAACAAGTCAAACGGAGGGTTGCATGTCAAATTCAATGTCATTTTCAGGAGCCCGGTATCTTAATGGATGTCCCAACTTTTTATCATGTCAATTTTAGATTCTGATATGATTTAACTAAAAGACACACAGAAAAACGTTCTTTTAGATCAGTCGTTGCTTTAAAATTATTTTTAAATTAATTGTTTTACTTTGAAAAAAATCAATAGGGATCCAGCAGAAATGCAGAGACTTTATCGATTTATGATAGTAATTGAATATCCTGCGAGGGGGGGGAACTAAATACTTATTTAAAAAGGGAAAAAAGAAAAGGTCTTTCCTTCTCTCTAGTCAGTAGTGAAGAGTTGTCCTATGTTACAGAAGATGCAGCACTCCTTTGCTGGTACGGACAAATTCTTATTCATATGAAAGTGCAACGTGAACTTAGGAAACTATTTTCATCACTTTGTGTCTTAAAATAACTAGGAATTTGTTTTCACTAAAAAGGCCTTCTATTCACTGAATCACTTCTACATCAGAGCCGTCAACAAAACTGACTTCAATGTGTAGTGTTCAATGTCATACTTGTGTATGGTCTGAAATAGCAATCATTAGTGTTGCACGAACTTGGTTCACTTCCATTTTTGGATATTGATAGAAAGATTAACTCTAAATGAGGATTATTGGCCTCCACTTTCAGCCACATATGGTTAGGTATATCAGGGATGTGGAATTCCTATCGCCCGACACATCTTGTTTGGGGTCAAGGGCAACAAGTTTTTATGTTTACTTTGTCCTTGGGACAAGTAGGCCCAACCCCCTGCAGCACAAACCCTTTGGCTGCCTGATTACAGAGAGTGGAACTCTCTGCAGTTGAGGTAATGTGTTTCCAAAAGACAATGCTGTTCGAACTTGTATTTATGGTTCATTATTTGAAAGCCTTCATTATTAGGGTGAGTGCTGTAAATAAATGTTTTAAGGTCACACTTCACTACTGACGTTGGTTCCAGTAACCCAAAAAAAAACGTGTATATACATGTTTGAAAAGTTTAGGCTATGAGGCTAAGTATAATGCTCCCAGAATGCTCTCTGATTATATGCAAATGAAGTGTCATTTAGTAAAATGTGTTGATGCATGCTAGTATTTCCCAAAAATATTTCTAATGGAAAATCAGTGTAACCATTTTCAACACGATTATGGGAAGCATGAAAATAAACAAACACTGACAAAGCCAACTGATCTGACATATTTTTATAAGTTTTTTAGTTTCATCAATGCGTGTCTTGTTTTGACGAAAGAGAGAGAAATAGAAGTTTAATAAAAACAAAATGTCTTTGTTAACACCAGACCTAATTAGGGACCAAGACCCACATGTAGGTAGCTTTTTGCATGTCGCAAACAGCGACTTTCGCTGTTTGCGACATGCAAAAAGCACACTGCGATGCACAAACCCAGTTTTGCGATTCGGTAACCTGGTTACCGAATCGCAAAACGGGTTTGCGACTCGCAATTAGTAAGGGGTGTTCCCTTCCTAATTGCGACTCACAGTGCAATGTAGGATTGTTTTGTGACCGCGGGCGCAAACCAATCGCAGTTTGCACCCATTTCAAATGGGTGCTAACACTTTCGCAAAAGGGAAGGGATCCCCATGGGACCCCTTCCCCATTGTGAATGTCACTGTAAACATTTTTTCAGAGCAGGCAGTGGTCCTGTGGACCACTGCCTGCTCTGAAAAAATGAAACAAAAATGTTAAATTTTTCATTTTTGTTATGCATCTCGTTTTCCTTTAAGGAAAACGGGCTGCATTACAAAAAAAAAACTGCTTTATTGAAAAGCAATCACAGACATGGTGGTCTGCTGTCTCCAGCAGGCCACCATCCCTGTGAGGGCCGCCATTCGTGAGGGGGTCGCAAATTGCGACACACCTCATGATTATTCATGAGGTGGGCATTTGCAAAGCCCTTGCGAATCACAGATGGTGTCAGGGACACCATCCTACATTCGGATTTGCGACTCGCAATTTGTAGGTCGCAAATCTGAACCTACCTACATGTGGCCCCAAATTCTTAAAGAAAGTCACAAAAGTGCACCCATGGTATATGTCGTACCCTATAAAATATTTGTGAACTGTATTTTAGCATGGGTAAATACGATGTGTAGATTTGCTCATGTAAAAATCTATTGAGCATTTGCAAGTTCATTTTCCCTCCAGCCACTTTCTTCCCAACCCTGGAAGAAGTTCTAATTCTGCCATTGTCAGGAGTAAATGTCCAACCTTTCTTATTATGGGAAAATATTAGAGAGAAGCTGGTAAAAATCTTTAAAACATGCAGGTTAGTAGGTTTGCAGACTCAAAGGCATTCCAGCCCTAGAACTATTGCTTACTGCTTCCTCCAGCCCCAGTATGCAGATCTGCAGAAAGGTGGCAAAATAAGGAAATTGCTACAGTAGGGATTGAAACTGCAAGTATTCACGCCCTACTATGGTAGTAGCCCTGGCATAATCAGAGAGGCTATTATCAGAGCACTTACATAATGAGATTGCTGCCATAATTTGTCGCCACACTACATGGCACCAAAGGGACAAGTAGATCTTTTTACAGGACAAGTAGATTTGAGAAGCAACCTGTCCACTGGACAAGTAGATATTTTAATAAATTCCACACCCCTGTATATGCACCACCCAAAAAAACTGTTTTGACTCCTCGCAGAATTCTGGTGTGTGTCGAAAGCTTATCATCCTGAAGCTTTTGCAGCACTTATTTCCATCGTACAGTTTTCCAGGATCCTATGTTTCATATTTTATGTCAAATAATGAAATAAAGCAATAGTCATGTCACCTTAAAACGGGGATACGTGTTTATGAAAGAATAAAGTAAGTAATAGGTGTGATGCGACATCAAATTCTAATATTTTATTTAAACTTTCCAGCAGAGTGATTCTTACCTAAAAGGAGGGGGTAGTCTTCCGCTTCCAACCAAGGTGTACAAATCTGAACGTGTTTGAATTGCATCTGCTGTATTAAATTGACATAATGATCCTTCAATGGTCCTTTTCCTAGTTGGAAAGAAATATATTTTTAGGGTCAAATATCACTAAAGAGGACCTTTCTACAGAAAAGCAGCAGAGATAGTTAATACAAAGAACTCACATTTTACTATCACTACTTAACATGCATTTTGACAACCCAATGTAAAACATTTTATTGTTCAGTTTTCATAACATTATATTAAATGTACCATGTCTTTATTAATCAAGTTATACAAGGCATAAGGATGCCATTTATTAGTCAAAGTTATGTTATATTGTGATTTTACTTTGCTAGGGTTTTTAAAACGTACAATCACCACCAGATCAATACGCAGATGCTAACTAAGCCAAGAGTCAAGCCAGAACAAAATCTCTGTCAGAGTTGCTGGAAGCAGAATAAAACCTCGACAGATTTGGGGGAAGAGAGAATAACCTCAAATGGTGCAGAGCATCATCGAAGGAGAATTAGAAAGATACATTCACAAATAATGTAGTTACGCCAAATCTTACTATCACAAATATAGGTCCCACCAGGGATATGTATCAGGAGGTTCTTGGCCAGCACACTGACATATATTGATGTACCATGATATTCTAATTTGGATGGTGGTATGTCTACAACAGTGATCACCGATTTTAATACAGCGGTCCTGATATTTCTAATTTACAGCAGAAAACCAATCTGGAGGACACTAAAACACACAATTCTTGAAGGAACAGCTTCTTAAACAGTGATACCGTTAAAGCCTCTGGAGGCAATAGTTATATAATTGAAACACACAAAGAAATGGCTAAAAAAGGAAAAAACACTAAAATAGCTCTCACAATATCCCTAAAGCAAATAGGACTTAAATCTTTATATATATATATAATAATCTCTCTATATATATATATATATATGCATTTTAGGGGTCCTTTTACAAATTGAATATATTTCTAACCTTGTGTTTAGTCACAAAAATTCCTAAGGAATATTGCCTGTGCATACCACCGATTTTCATGTCTACGCATAATGCCCTATGCTTACCACTTTGAATGGTCCACAATGGGGATAATCTGTATTAGTAAATTTAGGAAGAAAGTACATTTGAATAAGAAATTGGGTTACTGGTTGACAGGGGTGAAACCTTAATCAAGCTGCAACCACAGTGCTGGTCAGGGTGAAGACACATGCAAAACACAAATTAACCTCTGCTCCACCCTCTGCTGGCTTGGCACAGAGCAGTCAGGCTCAAGTTAGAGGAAATGCATAAAGTATTTATGCAGTACTTCAAACAGTAATAAAGTGAAAATATCTCACAAGAAAAATCCAACACGAATTTAGTAAAATAGGGTTAATTCTAATAGATAAATCAAGACCAAACAACAACAATCCAATCAGTATAATCAGAGAGATGCAATTTTAAAGATTTCAGTGAGTCTGGCACCAAAAAGCACAAAGCATCAACTGTGGTTATATGGTGACGCCACAACAAGACAAAGTCACAAGTTCAGTCTGACCATGATGGAGCACAGTTTGGCTACAGGGATCCACTTAGGTCCGCTGAACACAGTACTTTAATCCCGGTTGAGAAGAGATGCTGAGTCTTGCATCGAGGATGTCCTGCACAGCAGAGTCTATGTGAGGTCCAGGCGAGGAGAAGCATCACACAGAGATGTGCCTGAGTGCTGAGTTGAGGGAGACGATGTCCTTGCGTGGAGATGCATCACGCAGGGGGCAGTTCCGAAGGGCTACTGTAAGCGATGCATCATTCATGTATTGAGAGAAGGCTGCGCCACAGAGGTGATCCTTCGGTTCCACAGGCAATGCGTCGGGCAGCATAATTGATGCACCGGTTCTGCAGGAGATGCACCGTACCTCAGAGAAGATGCATTGGTTCTGCTGAATCCACAGATGACCTGGCAAGAGCATCTTCAGGCCCACTTCCAAGGGTCCAGGGCTGAGGTGGAACTACTTGGGAGGGCAGGACTCACAGATGGCAGAGTCCAGGTGCTGGATTTAAGGTTGTTGGAAGCCTGCTATGTCACTGAGGCTTCTGATGAGGAGGCCTGTCAACTAGCTGTTGGAGCCAGTCAGGAGACCTTGATGTAAAGTTGCAGGTTATGTCCTGTACACCCATGCATGAGGGCAGCAGGGCAGCACAGCAAGGCAGCAGTACTTCCAGGCAGCAGCCCATCAGATCGGCAGTCCTTTCAACAACACAGCATTCATTCTTTCTGGTAGAGTACACAGGTCCAGAGGTGTACTGGAGAATTGGGGCTAAGGGTCCATTATTAATACCGGATGCCCACTTTGAAGTAGAGGACGCTTCTAGAGGTTTCCATTACCCTGTCCTTGCCCCAGCTTATCCGTGGTCACAAAAGACTAGTGACAAACAGTTTGTGAGGGTGCTCAGGCAGAGCCTTTGTGATGTGCAGTTGTGGTAGGTGACAGTTCCTCCCCCCGTTAACTCAGAGTGGTCCAACATGCCTATCTTCCCTTTGTCTGACTGTTTGGGAGAAATACACAATGGCCAACTGCAAGCTTCACCTAGTCGTGTGACCCTGGATCAGGCTACAGGCACCAAATGGTCAGGACAAGAAAATGCAGACTTTCCAAAAGTGGCACTTTCAGAATTGTGATTAAAAATCTAACTTTACCATTAAAGAGGGCTTTTGATTACAAATCCAAACTCTGTCTACCAACTTCCACGTGAAAATGATCACGTATTAAATGTAATAAGATAACCCAATGTTATCCTATTGGAGAGGTAGGCATGACAGTAGTGATAAACAAATGTAGGAGTTTTCCCCTACCAGGACATGTAAAACTTAAACATACATGTCCAACTTTTTAAATGCACTGCACCCTGCGCTTTGGTTTGTGTAGGGCCTACCCTAGGGTGACTTATATGTATTAAAAAGGAAGGTGGTTTGGGATTGGCAAGTGAATTATCTTGCTAGTTGCTAATGGCAGTTTACAACTGCACACACAAGTAAATTAAATAGGCCAATTGGGTGCAAGGCAATTCTAACATGTTTAGAGAGAGAGCACAAGCACTTTGTGCAATTTACCACTGCTTGGTAGAGTCCTAAAAACCAACAAAAACTAGCTTTGAAAACGGGAAAGTGAAAGCAAAAAGCCTGGGGATGACCCTGCAGGTAGGGTCAAGTCCAACGAATTGCGACATCACTTTTTTCCCTCCTAGATACAGGGTGTCAAAATCATGGATATGTTGGTGTACATTATCTTCCCAACTGTTGTTTTCGCCATCTGTCTTCTGGTAACACCCAGGTTGCCCCTTAAACTCTAAACTTTTCCCTTTATTGAATAGGTCCTGCTTTATTGGTTTACCAGTTCTAACTGAAATTTTATGCGAAGACAAGAGGTATGGATTATGCACTTCTATCTCATTATTAATCTCAGACACAACAGGAACAAATCATAGCTAAACTACATTACGCCTAAGTCCTGGAAATTAGTTCAACTACAAAAACAAAACAACCAGATAAACTGCTCCATGTCCCACAAAACAATTGAGGAAATCACCCCCACTGTTTTTCTTCACTGGTCAGCAGTGAGATGAGTATAAACTTTATATCTCAACTCACAGTGTAAGCCTGTCCTTCCTCTCACTCTGGGAAGGGTGTGGGCTGCACAGTACACTTGAATCCCACAAAGATGCCCTTGTGCTATCTCAGGTGGGGCTGGGCGCTGTTCCACAAACTCAGAATTACTGGCACCTAGTGTTGTCCCTCAATCGGCTGATAGGAGGAACAACATGCATAAAAGCGGTCTACAGTATTTCTTTCCTTTCACCACTAAAAAGCATGCAAGCACATGACAGTGATTTAGGACAGTACAGTCATTCCTCCCACCTCTGGTGTTTTTTGATGCAGGACATGCCCGACTTGGCAGGAGCTTGTTATTTTCACCACCATTATACCGTTTAAGATGCCTGCTCCCACCCCCCCACCTCTGATCACCATGACACTGCTTGGCAGTCTGCTATTCCAATATGTGTATAGACCGAGTGGGCATAATCCTGGGCATTAGATGAAGTTTGTGGTAAATTATACAAGAGTAAAAAGTCAGATTTACTGGCACTGGGCACTATTTCTGCTCTTCACAGGCCATATATACACATGCTGGTGGTTCTTTTGTACCTTATCATTTGGTAATGGCCCATTTGCCCTGATGAATACACTCATTTTGTTACCTGAATTACAGTTAGCTTCCTAATATCCTAGACCAGGGTGCTGGCTGCGGTTCTAATGTGAGAATACCATGAAGAGGTGGAGTAGGAATTCACCCCAGATGGGGCTAGTTTCTATGCACCCATGGGGGCCCTACCAGGCATATTGGTATGCAAATTATTATGCTGGCTTAGCCCCACTCGGAACCACTCACCCAGAGGAAAGAAAAATAACTGAGAGACAATCTATTGGCAAAAAGGAAGCAGGAATATTCTGGTCATCTGGGTGCTTCTAACAGACTAATTGAATTTGTGTTAAGACCACAAGCATCGTGCAACCAAACCCTGTCCAGGTGGGTCAACATGCAGAGCTTGTGGCAACCATATTGCTTCTAAAGAGGTTTCCACCCTTTGGGAATCCTGCAGCAAGGGATAATTCGAAAGACTGAGGCGACATCCTGTATGAGTCGAAACAAGACTCAACTTTCAGCAGGGCCGGCAGTCCACTCTGGACTCTTAGTGTACCATGGGATAGGACTTAGAGCACAATGGGGCTTTGGACAGTTCAAGGCAGACCTCTGCCACCAGACTAGACAGAGGATTTCAATGTTCCTGGCAAAATTAATCAAGCACCCAAAGACAGGGATAGCCTGATTTCCTCAGAGCTTGATTTCCTCAGAGAAATTTTTCACCAGAGCACAACATGCTGCATGCCTCCTGGGCATTTCAAACTCTGCTTTGTCCCTGGTGAGACAATGTTCTCTGTTGATGAAGTTAGACCGCAAGTTGAGGGATCTAGTCCCTTTGAAGGCAAGCCAGGGGGCAGGGACTCCTTATTACAAAGTGTGTGGCCACATTTACCGCTGTGGTCAAGCTGCAGGGCCTCCATCAAAAAAGTGTTTGGACACAAGTTTTCTGCTAGTGATTACAATGTCATGTTTCTAACTAGGACTGAGACAGAGGTCAAGGCGCATTGAGAGGGTCTGAGAGAGAACACACAAGGTGTGGAGGTTTCAGAGGGGAACAAAATGCAGTAGGATATTCAGGTAAAGAGTATGCATTTTCCCATTCTGAAACTGAAAGGCAGTCTGGTTTCTTTTATTTACAAATGTGACAGCTGACCAGAGTCCTACAGGCAATAGCGGGGTTCAACTTAGAACTAGATCCTCCTTTGAAAAGCAAATGGGAGTCATGGATCTCTGAAAGGTCAGGGGGTATCCAATATGAAATTAAAACTGATCATTATTCAGAACGTTCTCTAACAGAGGGGATTCTTGTGCAACAGCCTTTAGGTGAAGAAGAAGGACAAAGGGCATCTCTAAGTAGTCAACCTCTGGGAGTTCAAGATTGAGGGCACCCAGCTACTCAGAGTTTTTTAACTTATGTCTGGATAATCAGGTTCCCCTCACCACTGATTCCTCTGATCTTCCTGGAAGTTCAGGTTTGCAGCCTTTGATTTAGCTTGTCTTTAGCTCTGTGCTCACCAAATTGTTTAGTACAGTGGTAGAGCTTGAGATCGAGAAGGATGAGGCTTCTGGTAATATTCTGCTCATGGATTAGAGCCTCACTCAGCTGAGGGCACAGCTGTGTATGCAGGTAGATCTCCTGCAGGATCTGCCATTTGTTATCATCAGGGATAAGTCTGAACTGTTGTCCAGTCACATGATGACCTTTTTGGACTTCGTAATAGATTCAAACACAGCCACACAGAAGCTGCTTGTGAGGACGGTCAGTATTATCAGAAAGGAGATGAAGAGGGCTCTGCTCTGTTGCTGCCTTTCTGAAGCTGTTGGGTGGGCTTGTGGACTTGTTCTCTTTCTCAATCTACGCTGTCTTCCTGGGTGCACTGCACTCCAATGCACAATAGAGATTCAAGGCATCACATCTAAAGAAGGGATGCATCTATTCTAAGCTGTATTCCCAGTTAGAGACGGCCTGGATAGAGATGCAGTGGTGGTTGGATCATATGAAAGCCTGGATCAGGATTGCCATTTTTGCTGCTACCCTGGACTAGTAATAGAATTGAATGCCTACCTTTTGGATGATACAGAGTTTTTTCAGCAGAGGAACGTGGTCAGAAGAAGAATAAAAGAGAAAGCCAAAGGGGTTGACAACTTTTAATGGCACCCACTGCAAGTGCTTGCTGGGCCAGACATAAAGCAAACAAGACATCTGCCAGTTGGACCTTTAACAGATCCCCATTATGGGTGCCATACCAGGCCACAAACTTTTCTCAGTGGCCGAAGTAGATATACTTTGTAGAAGGACACCTGGCAGCAATGATAACATCCACAACTTCGCTAAGAGGATCAAATGCAATCAACTGTTGTCTCTTCACATCCAGGCATGGAGGTGTAGTTTGTACATGTTTGAGTGCAGGACCCTGCCCTGTTGCTGCGACAGGAGATCCTCCAGAAGAGGCAGCCTGATCGGAAGACCGATGCTCATCTCCAGAAGTTCCAGATATCACACTGGTCTGGCCCCATCCAGAAGCACTAGGATGGCTTTATTCCCGATTGTCCCTGCTCATCTTCCGAACCCTGAAAAGGAGAGTCACAAGCGAAAAGGTGTACAGGACTGCTGTGCGCACTCTACCTGGAAGGCACCTCAGAGAGACCGTCTTTGTGGAGTCTCCAGTGCACAAAAGGTTTTGCATTGCACTTTTGTCAGTGACTAAGAGATTTAGTCAGGGTGTTCCCCATTTCTGAAAGATGCCCAGTCCCCATGTATCCTCTACTTGTTATCTGCCATGCACCCGCGGCTCAGTCAGTCTGCCCTGGTGTTCAATGATCCCGAAAGGTGGTTCATCATCAGAGAACTGCCTTGATGCTCCACTCAGTTCCAGAGACAAAGAGCCTTTTGACGCACGACAAAGGGCCCCACATTACCCTGCTTGTTGTATTACCACACTGTGGTGGTGTCGTCGTGAGGAACTAAATCAGTCTCCCTTTGATGGACAGTAGGAAAGCTATCAGCACCTGGCAAATGGCCCGCAAATCCAACAGATTGATATGGAGTCCTCTGATCTCCACCTCTCCCAGATGACCTCCCCACGCCAGCAGAGGCAGATCTATCACATGTAGGTAGAGCAGGGAAGGGGTCTGTAGCTAATCCAAAGGCAGTCAACCAGCCACCACCGGAGATCTTTTGCACTTGCTTCTAAAATCTGGATCAAATCCAACTGGTTCCCATGGTGAAGACCCACTGAGACATCAGGTTCCACTGAAGAGCCTGCATATGCTACCTAGAATAGTCAACAAGCAGGATGCAGAAGGCCAAAATGAATCAGAGCCACTCTCAGTGAGGCCCACGATGGAGACTGGAACATCGGAAAAACAGCATTAATGTCTTAGATTAGTCATCATGCAGGCAAGGCCCAAAACTGCACTGTTTCCAAAATGGCTCCATTGAAAGGGAGCCTTTGCGAAGGAGTCAGGTGTGACTTTGGCATGTTGGTTGTGAGCTTTAATGATGTATGAAGGTTTGCCACCATGTGTAGGTGGTCTATGACTGACTGTGGTGAGCCTGTCTCCAATAGTTAGTCATTGAAGTAGGGGAAACCTGCATTGCCAAAACCTCCAAAGGTGTGCTTCAACCCCCACAGTCACTTTTGTGAACACCCAGGGACACTGTTCAGGCTGCAAATTGAAAATGCTTCTGGCCTACCGTGAACTGCACGTAGCATCTTTGACTGCAGGATGGATACAGGAAAAAGGGTGTCCTGGATGAACAAAACCACATCCAGTCGCCTGGATCCAGAGCAGACAGAACTTGGGCAGAGAGCAGCTTCAGCAAGAAAGCACTCAAAAGGCAGAGATCTGCAACAGGACAAAGGAATTCATCCTTCTTCGGCATGAAGAAATAGCAGGAATAACTGCCAGTCACTATTTCCAGGGCTGGAAACACCGCACTGGCTCCTGTGATCAAATGAGCCTGCAATCCCTGAAGCAAGATGAAGAGGTGCTGGCAGGAGATGTGGTGGGTTAAAAAGGAGTAGCCGGTCGAAAAGGAGTGGCAGGATATAGCACAATTGAACAATCTGAAGGACCCATCTGTTGAATGTTATATTTTGCTGCCCTTGAAGAAAATGTCTTATTCTGCCTCCCACATGGTGGTTGTGTGCCACCAAGGGCAAACTAAAGTAGTTTGGAGGCTGTTGCCTTAGGGGCGAGAGGCTGGGGAGTTGGTGGCCTGGACGTTGTCTGCTTGATCCTAGTCTTCGAAAGAAGTGGGGTGCCTGATGCGTGGGCTGGGGTCCTTGGCGTTGCCAGTACGACAAACCTCTGAAGTAGTAGAAAGTGCTGGGAAAGTGCCTAGCGTGAACAGAAAGGCCCAAGGAATGTGGCGTGTCCTAGCTGTCTTTAAAGTGTCTCAGTGCAGAATCAGCCTTCTTGCCAAACACACAAGACCTGTGAAAGGAATATATATGAGTGGCGCCTGAATGCCTCTAAAGAAGCCGTGGATCCTATCCATTCCAGACAGCAAAGCACCACGCTAGCTCCAACTGCTCTGCCCCAGCAGTCAGCGTCCAGTCAGAACAGTTTCACATATTTAGTCACTTCCTGGCCATTCTGGATGATTTGAGTCCGGAAGGCTCGACATTGTTAAGGGACTGCCAGCAAGATCTAGTGATCTATGACCCAGAGGTCAAGGGACTATCGTCCTAATAAACAGCTGCTATGGGCCACGCCCACAGGGCTAGACTAGTCAGTTAAAACATTTGTTTCCCCCAATCACCTCAATTCTCTTCAACTCTCTGTCTGGGTGTGTCGTAGCAAAAGAGTTAAGATTCACAATACTGGTGGAAGCTTGGAACAACAGACTTTCTGGCGTGAGGTGCTGCTATAAAAATACCAGGGTCACCATGCGTTGGGGCGTGGCGCTGGGCTATCTGCCAGTTTATTTGCGGAAAAGAACAAGGCTTAGCCCAGGTGCCCAGCATCGGATATAGAGGTACTTTGAAAGCCTGTCAAAGCAATTCAGTCAGAACATTCATCTTGACTTTGATACAGAGAAGTTATAAGTCCAATACCTCTACTGAGCTGTGTATCACCACAGCAAAGGATGCACTTTCCTTCTTTGATAGCCCATGGAGGAAACCACTCCAGTATGCGTACGAAGTGTCCAACCCCCTGGTCTCCTGTAAACCTTTATAAAAGTTGTCAATCATAGTGTGGGGGTCAAAGAAATCCCATTATCCCCAACATCACCTCTGAAGGGTAGTTGACTCTGGTCAGAGTCAGAACTGAAAAGCTGGTACAGCGATGTTAGGCAGAGTCAAGGTAGAGGAATTGTTGTGAGACAGGGTGCATCGGGGTGGATTTGGGACCATAACTTGGTCAAGACCGAGACGAGCTTGACTCAGAGATGGAGACAACTAGTGGTGTGGAGCCCTTTTTTGGTGTCAGGACCAGCATGGATGTCGAAGGAACCAGTGTGGTTTTTCATACCAGAGTCAAATTCATCACCAAAACCAGTGTGGAACCCAAGATAGAGATTCAGGAGGCATAAACTGTGCCAAGATAGAACGGCTGGCGGTAGCCAGACTGGAGGCCTCCGCTGATCCTTGGGGCCCAAAGGCGTGCCAGAGGAACCCAAAGACCCGATGGCCTCTTTAATGGTCTCAATCTGTTGCAACATTGCCAATGGCCTGAAAAACTCAGGGTGCATCGGGATCAGCTGTGGAATCCATTCCTCTGCATGGGACAAGGTGCAAGACCGAAAGTCACCTTGACATCCTTACGACTTCTCTGGCAAAGAGTGGGGGTACTGGGACGAATCCTGCTTAAGCTTCAACTTCGACTCACTGGAAGATTTGGACGGCAATGATGATCTGTCGCAGGAATGGCCTCAAGAGTGGAAGCATGTCCGCCCCTTGTCTTCGAGTGGGAGTGGCCATGGCAAAACTTCTTAAAGTATTTGGCGATGTACATGTTTGCTTCACATACCCATATTGCCTTCAAATTAATAAGGGCACAGTCTTTGCATGACTTGGACTCATGCCCTGATACCAAATACCAGAGGCTTACCTTGTGTGGGTCTGTCACAGATATTTGCTTGCAACAGTCCCGATAACACTTACACCCTGGGTGGGGCGTGACCAAGGCGTCAAGATGGTGGGCGCACCTTAGGAGTACTCCCAACCACTACGTCATCCACCCCCCATCTGCGTCCTGACAGCAGAATATCCCAGGACATCCTTGTCCCCCGGGACACCGAGAGCGCCACTGGCCTAAATTGGAGCACTACAGGTGCTGACGCAGATTGCGGACCTCTGCTCTTCAGCTCAAAGCATGTACCATGACACAAAATGGCAGCGGGTGTTGGTGTGGTCCAGCAGGCCTGAGACAGCTCAGTGGGCACCGCTGGAGAGCGGAGCGAAGGACTGAAGTGGCTGCGTGGTGCACGGAAGGAACCCCAGAGGTGCGGTGGTAGATCTCCCCTGGTAGCCCTGTCCCTCACTGCCTGGCCTGCCTCTGGAGGTGCGTGTGCGGGGAGGCAGTGCTGATCGGAGTGTGTGGCGCTGAGCAAGGGGATGTGCTCCGAAGTGCTTGGGTGGAATGGTGCTTGGGCCTGGCCGCCGATGGGGCGATGGTCTAGGGTCCGGCTCCTCTGGTGGAAATTCGGAGATTGCGGGAGCAGGACTTGGGCTACAGTGAAACCAACCCAGCATGGAGGACATCATTTCAGACACCGCGTTGAGACGAGGAGCTGTGGCGATCCATAGCGCATCAGAAGAGCCTGGTGAGTGTGGCGGTGAAGCCCCTACTGGGCCCCCTTGATTACAGCCGGGCCTGGCCCTGTGGTGCGGGCCTTCCACAGAGAGGGAAGATTATAAGCGGGGTAGCGGCGCCTGGCAAAGTGCATGGTGCGTCCGGGGGGAGGCTGCAAGCACAATAGTGGGTGGCAGTGCATTACTTGCCCCCGTGCCCCAGATATTGGCCCAGAGGCTGGAGCCCCCCCAGTGGGGACCTTGGGATCGAAGGGAGACCCCCGGATGTGACACGACTGGTTCACCCTGGGCAAAGCGAGGGCTGACCGCAGCAGGTGAGAAGAAGCAAAAGGAGCGATTTGAGGCGAGTCTGGCTAGATGCTTGGATCTGGTGAGACAGACTAGAGGGGATTCCTTGGACCAGGGCACCTTCGCCTGTTCAGAGAAGGATTGACTGGGTCGGCTGCCTGGGGCCCTAGAGAACTACAATTGGTCAGAGAGCGGCACACCCTCTCGGTTTGTGGGCTGGCTGGGGCTCCGGTTGTGACCCGGCTCTGGAGAGGGGGCCCAGAGAATGGGAACTGAAGCATTGTAAAGGAAGGCCCCTGGGATTCTGGTGATGGCCCCCGAGAGGACTGCCCTGAGTGCGCTAGGAATCTCCCAGTTACTGGAATCAGCTCATTCAGATCCCTACACTCGACTGCCCATGCTACCGTGCTTGTGGCAATAAGGTCGAGGCACAGAGGAGAAGCTGGAGCAGTCACGGAGTGATGTGGATGGGAGAGACTGAGACTGTGAATAGTTATATTGCTTGTGGCACTACAAACGGTGGCAAACCTATAATCACCAATTTAGACAGACCTCCGCTGGGAGCACTTAACCGAAACTCCCGGAACTTGGCAAACTGAGGAGCCGCTGGCATTCAATTGATGCTGTCTCTTGGGACACGAGCATCAAAATCACCTTCCGAGCTCAGTTGTTTGTGCTGTCACAAGAGGGTGACAAACGGGTTGAGCGGCTGCAAAACATCTTTGTGGCAACCTCACTATGGGCAAAGATAGAGCAGATCGCTTCTCACGCATGGACCAAGTCACGCATGGAGCAATTCACTACTGGCCTACCAACGGCCTCCAGAGGGGGAAATGAATCCGGTGCGACGAATCACCCATCCAAGGAGCTTGCTATGATCCTTCAGGCAATTCAGTCATCAAGAGAGACTGTTGAAACAAAGATTGGGGAGATCAGTTTTGAGGTTGCTCTGGTGCGGCAAGATCTCCATAATGCCACAACCAGGCTCACTGAAGCCGAACCTAGACTATCCGATGCCGAGGTTTAGGCGAAAAGCCTCAAATCCCAGGTCCCAACCCCTCTGGCACAACATTGGAGCTACACAGTTGCGCCGAAGATGCTGAAAACCGTTCACAGCATAATAATGTACGCATAATTGGCATTCCCAAAAGCTTGGAGACCCAACCCATGAATGCCTATCTAGAGAGCTGGTTTAAAACTTGGATTCCTTCGACCCGCCAATCGTCCTGTTTTGCGATCGAGCACACCAATTGGGCGCTGACTATGCAGCCTCCACCTGGCGCAGCACCCAGACCAGTGATTGCCCAGTTATTCAATTTTCATGGGATGCAGTCTTACAAGAGGCCCTGAACATCTCTGGTGTGGAAATGCTAAAGTCCTTCTTTTCCCAGACTCTACTAAAGAGGTTCAACAACAGCGCAGGTCATATCTTGAAGTTAAACAGAAACTCTGGGCGATGGGACTAACCTATCAACTCCTGTTTTCGGCCCAGCTGAGAGTGGTTGATGAGGACAAGGCATATTTTTTTGAGACACTGGCAAATGCTTGGGAATGAGTTACAGAGGAGACTCTGCTGACTCACCCTAGGCGGAACCCCCACTCCTCCCTCGCCTGGGGCAGACTTGTGTCACACTGAGATGCGGCCCAAGAATCAAAAGAAATGCACCCACTGTTGAAGGCACAGGTTGGCCCTGTGGACAGCACCCCCATCCCCGCCGCCAAGGCCCCATGAGGGATCCTCGTTGGAGGCAGCCGCGAGAGGAATGACCATTGCAGCAGCTCAGGAAATCGCACCAAACACGCCTGTGGAGAAGCTCTCCACCGATACGATTAACTCTAGTAGTGACACCAATCTATTCCGGAGTCCCACACTTTATTATGTTTCTATGTCCAGATTCGAGGCACTGTGGATTGTGTTGTATGAATATCTCTGCTATTGGGGTGATCTATTGTGCTATTGAATCCTAGGTTATGGAGGGGGACAGCCACTGTCCGTTGATTTGATGTTATGATTTTACAGAGGGTTTCTTCTATATGGATGACAGATGCTTTTGGGGGACGTATAGAGAGGGGAGGGAGTTGGGGGGATTGAAGGCATGTTTGAGGGAATGTTAATATCCCAGAGGGTTTGGATATCAGTTCAATACCTCTTTGTTGCATCTTTAGTAAACTCAGGCACATTTTCACATAGGGCAGACACCAGATATTGAAACTTCAGATTACATAGATTTGACACATAACAACGGGAGGTGCTGGGGGGTGGATCCCTCCCCTGAGATTGAACATTAATCTGCAAGATTAAATAGTAGGCCCCCTACAGCTGCTATCATGGAACATTAATGGTCTCCTAGGTAAAGTGAAACGCATGGCTGTGCTCACCTTTGCCCACCGCCATCGACCGGATGTCCTTCTGCTCCAAGAAACCCATCTTTTGAGAGAGCGATGCCCCTTTTTTGGCTTGGCGAGGCTATGACAGGGTCTACCATGCTGGGTTCACTCAGGGTTTGGGGATTCTCCTAAAGAGCACCTTTCCCATGGTGGTTGATCGGGCAGTGAGGGACGGGCAGGGGTGGTTTGTGGCACTGATGGGTACGCTGGAGGGGATTACAATCAGTCTGGTGAGTGCGTGTTCCTCCCTTCCCCGCCGGCCCTAAGCAGGTTTTTAAGGGAAATCTTCAGGGTCACACTGGACGTAACCCATGGGTTGACACTCATAGGAGGCAATGTCAATACGGTCCCAGACCCCGTGAGGGACAGGTTGGGCACCCCCCCCCCCCAGACTCAGATGTGAGTCTGCACGTCAACTTTGACTGGTTGTCATCCTTAGGGCTCTGTGCCGAGTGGAGGGTTTGGCACCCGAGTAGTCAGCAATTTACTCACACATCAGCTGCACATCACATTCAATCTAGAAAAGATCTTATCCTGACGTCTGCCATGGACTGCGGTATCCTCTCTCACATACAAATTCTCCCGAGGGGCATATCTGACCACACCGCTATTCTTCTAAGTCTTGGATCTGCTAGAGTGGTGGTTCGTCCTATGTGGAGGTTCAATGCCTTTCATCTGCAAAACAAGCCTTGCATCCAACTCTTGTAGACCAAACTTCAGGCATACTTTGATGCGAATGATGGCTCAGTTCAAGCTCCGTGAGTCCTCTCTGCCACCGATAAGGCAGTAATAAGGGGTCTTGGCAAAAGTTTTATACGCTCTCAGAAGCAGACACGTATGACACAAATCACACAATTGGAGGCCCAAGCTCTCTGGCTTGAACAGGCCTTAACAATACAACCCTCTTAAACAACCTTTCATCAACTCGCACAGTTACGGGAGGAAATGTGCAACCACTCGATGGGGGCAGCAAAATATCTCTGGTGAGCCTTTACGGACCGAGTCTATGGCTGGGGAGATAAGAATGGGAAACTGCTCTACTGGTTAGTTTCCCCATCAGGAGTTATCCTGAATTGTGCCCGAAGTTGTAGATTTGGAGGGTACCAGGGTGACAACACTCCCCACGTTTACCGGAGAGTTTCCTAGGTACTACCAGTTACTTAATACTGCGTCTCCTGCTGTCAGACCCAAATACTCTGCTCAATTTCTCAAGGAGGTATCCTTCCTCTACCAGAGAGAGATTTCCCGGATGAGCCTATCAGATGTGCCGAAGTAGCAATGGCGATCTCCTCTCTCGCCTCTAGGAAGACTACGGGTCCTGATGGCTTCCCATACGAATACTATATGGCATGTCTAGAGATATTAATGCCTAGATTGCTCGCCTTGTATGGTGAAGTGGACCCCAGGGTGCCTTCCCACTTGGCCTAGACACAGCAACCATAGTAGTTATCCCAAACAACTAGCCTCACTCTCAGGCCTGTGCGGACTGTCGTCACATCTCGCTTATTAATGGAGATGTTAAATTTATGCTACAATTTTGGCTACCCGCTCAAGCGAGTGCTGCCCCTTTTCATTCATCCAGACTAATGTGGGTTTATAGCAAACTGAGGAAAGCGACACTGTATCCCCGGCTTAGGTGGCCTTGGCCCACCGGACCAGACCACATTCGGATCTAGCGCTACTATTTGTAGATTTTGAGAAGGCGTTCAACTCAGTGGATTTGGAACCACCTGCAACTGGTTCTGAGTCGGGCCGGTATGAGTCCTAGGTTTTGTAGGTTAGTCCAAGCATTATATGTCTACTCAACGGCCTGAGTCCAGATTAATGGTATCCTTTCGGACTCATTACCCCATTCGTTGAGGAACCCATCAGGGATGCCCCCTCTATCCCTTCTCCTCTTTGCCCTGGCTATTAAGCCATTGGTGCACCTATCAGGATCGACTGTCTCTTTATGGGATGAAAATGGGACAAAGATCTGGAAGAGGACATAGCACTATATGCAGACGATGACCTTCTTTATCTGGCAGACCCAGACATCTCTCGCCAGCGTAGTCTCCACCTATTGTGATGTCTCGACGAGGCCTCAGGACTCCGAATGAAGCCCTCCAAGTCCATTTAGGTACCCCTGGCACCATTGTGAGACTGTACCCATACGGAGGCTTAGTTTTAAATACTTGGGCATTTGGGTGGCACTCCTCCCCGAGATGACCTGGTCCCTACACCTTCAACCCCTGATTCAGCAAGCGACTGCAGAATATCGTGACCCAACTGACACCCCCTTGGAGAGACGCCTGGCTTTGAGAATCAGCAGCGCTGACAGGCTTTGACAAATAGGATCGCCTGGGCATCTCTCACCTTCAGGCCATGAGGAAGCGAACGCATATGGTTCATTTCAAGACCTGCAAATGACCTACCAACTCTCCCACACCCAATTCTTTAAGTACCTCCAACTCTGCCATGCACTACATACACATATAACAAGCACTGATCCCCTTCTGGAGTACAGTCCACTGGAAGCCAAGCTACTTATGGGGAACCTGGGGAAAGAGGGAATATCCAAAATATATACAATGCTGATCAATAATGCCCAAGGTGATCTGAATCATATCAGACACATAGGGGAGCTATATCTGGGTCAGTTGGAAGATGATGACTGGCGCAATGCTCTAATGGCGCCCAGAGTTATTAATATGTCCTCCCTCCTCTGGATAATACAAACATATTACCTGTATGGGGGCCTAACTATTCCCTGCTAGACTGCATCTGGCTGGGTTCCTTCCCAAACCTGTATGGCCCAGATGCTGGACTACTCCTGCGGACTTCTATCGTATGACATGGACATGCCCTCTCATCTGCCGATACTGGGTAGAGATTTTTGATGAGCTCACCGAGAAACCGTGCTGTTGGGGGTGATGGAGGAAATGGGCGATACAAGAGCTAACTGCTGTTTTGTGGGAACTGCATTGTTAGTGGCCAAGAGAGACAATGTGGCAGGCTGGAAGACCTCCGCACCGCCAACCCTATCGAAATAGAGACGAGGGTTAGACTGGTGTGCACGGCAGGAGAAATTGGTTTATGAGGCATACTAAAATATAGGGGAAGTGATTTAGCCAAATGGCTTGACAGTTTGTTGGGGTAATGCCCCATTGCTGATGTTGTTCTATGAATATATCATCTGTGTCTGGAAGCAAAACTAATGTGCCTGCCTGTAATCCGATAATAATGCGCTGGCTCTGTAAATTTCTGTGCCTTACCTTTTGCGTTTTAAAAATTGATAAACAGTGTTCATCAAAAAGACTTAAAACCTGTAGTTTTAGGAGGGCCCGTGTTCCCTTCCACACTGATTTTTGGACAAAATGTGGAGATAAAACTCATTAACTGATAACAAAAAGTGGGAGCAAACTCCAGATCGCATATAAAGCATGTCAAAAAATTAACTGACACTAGATTTCATAGGTGATGCTTATATCTAGATCTGTTTGTCTATTACTAGACAGAATGAAATCAACACGGCACCACCTACTAGAGAGGCAATGCCATTTTAAATTGTAGATATTCTAAATAGGAGTAATGTGTATTTAGAAACATCCATCAGAAATTTCTTAGTATATTATTCTTTTTTAACCACCTATCACTCAAAATATACTTTAAAAAGGGACAGATTGTAAAAAATGAGAGGAAGCCAAATAAAAGAGTGAAGATGATATATACATTTGTTTTAATACTTGGCCATGTGTAAACACATACTCAAAACTTTGGTCTGCCTGTAATGCTCCTAGGTTTTTCGATAATTTGAAAACCGTTGTACTGTGAAAGCAGTCTACTACCACCATTTTCTCAAAGTGCTCTCGGGGAAAATGAAACTAAAATACTCAACTGAAAGGCCAAGCTTGCTTGGCACATCACAGAATATTTCACGTGCGAAGGGTTTTAAGCCATTTACAGTGCAAGTGCGCCAAAATGCACCATATCTTCCATTTCTTTGAACTCCCCCGCCAATCATCCCCGAGAACGTGCACCTAATCATGTCAGTCCAATAATAGACCTGATGTCACTCATTTGCTACTTTCATGTGACTTTCTGCAAGTTAATATCTCACTCCTCTAGTCTCTGCAGTGCACCAGTTAGGAATCAGTTGATCAGAATTAACAGGGAAATATGCCACCAAAAGGAAACATTTCATATAAAATTGCTGGAGCAATGAAATCCATATTTCATTACATAAATTCGAATTTTAGCACAAATTAGTAACTTAAAAGAAGAAAATATACATATTCAATTTACAATATTTCAGTGCAGATGTCCGCACATTGTTATACTATTTGTAGAAAGTGAGTTGATCTCTGACACTGAAATGTGCTTAGGTGACACTTGCGCAGAGGTGAAAAGCTTGCAATTCTTACGATGTGGTATTTAACAGCAGTTGTAGCATGACTATTGATAACGCGTCCCGCCCTAGGTAAGTTACTTATTCTGGGACTCGTTTTAGGCCAATGAATCTTTTGACCCTGATTGGAGACACCTTAAGACGAGATAACTAATCAACATGTCAATCAACAGATCAATAACCTCATCAATATTCACAATAGTAAATCAATCAAGTTAGATAATGGCATTGATAAGAATCGGAACACACCACAACCTTTCAGCCATGAACAACCACACAGAATTTAGTAAGATTTACGATATTTATTCCCTATTGATTACACTCTACTAGCAAGTTTATTAGTCTCAATACCAGAAAACACATCAGCAATGTCACAATATGGCAACTCGAATAAGATTTCATCAAAGCAAAGATCATAAACATTAGAACAAAGCACGACGTCAACATGGATTAAATTTAGCAGAGTATCATTAGCGCATTATTCAACAAAGCATAGATTCAGTCATTTTGTCCATTTTCATCTGTTTAGTGAACACCTTAACTTACCTCGAATTAGCATTAGCATGTTGGGCTTCATGCAAAACAATTTAGCAACACAAATTTAGAAAAACATCTAACTAGGGTCTCTATCAAAAGAAGCAGTTGGTACCTAGAAAGAAAAGGCAAACAGACAATTACAATTTCATCATTATATAGTTACCCTCCGTAATGGGTCACCATACAGAGTCAGTCTTCGTCCTCAGGACATCAGTTGATTCGCCATCAGCCAGGAAACGCAGCAAAGTTCAGCAAGACAGGGCAATAAGGGACACTTCCCTCATAAGGAGGAAAAGTATGAATCGGGCAAGGCAAAGGTGAGGATGGTTTGAAGAGTCAAACAGCAAAGTCTTTAAGACAAAGTGGCTAGGTAATAGCAAAGAATGGCACGTAATGGCTGATTTCTCCTTGTGACACGGGGTTATATTACTCTTGCTGTACAGTCTCTCAATTTCCAATTGGGTAAGTTTTGGTGCATTATTATCTCCAACCAATAATTGACTTGTCACCTCACTAGGATTTTCACTTTAGAACAGTTCTCACATAGTTTATTGGCTCCTGTAATTGACGTCTCCAACGGGTAGAATGTCAGGTACAAATTTTTATTCTCGCTGTCTCAGTCTGTAGTCCCATTGTCTTTACCAGTTCAGGCGACCTTGTACCCGTTGCAAGTTTACACTGTTGCATTCAGCAAGAATGTCTCCTTGAGCAAGTCGAGTCTCATGAGAAAGAGTTTACTACGGTTACACACATCTTCTAGCTTCTGAAAAAGTACGGCTACATGTCCAGCACATTGCACTTTAGAAAACCGCATTAATATGGGACCAGGCAGCTAGGCCCCGACTCATGCTAACTAAGGCCTAGTAATTAATTTAGCAAAATCTTAACATATAACTCTTAATACTAATACAGAACCACACATTAGTACATCAATAATCCTTTATTAGTCAATTTCATTTATCATCGCATACACTGGTGGCCACTCCCCGTGAGCACATTTCAAACACCTGTTTAGTAAAAGCACAGCAAAACATTTTCTATGCGACATCATTATAAATTAATTTGCAAGCTTTTTCATGTTAATTTTTTATTATAAAGCTACACTCCAACACTATCACTAGAAGAACGCCGATTAAGAGCTTGCGAAGCAGCATTTTATAAATGTGCTTATTTTATAGAAACTATTTTCAGTTTGTCATTCCAAGAACAAAATTGAAACATAAAACATGTCACAATACAATGCATCTCAAACTCACTGTTAGTAAATTAACTTTCCTAAGAGAATCTGGCATGGGTCTTGATTTTCAATAACATTTATCTCAGGAGTACAAACAGATGCTGAAGTCAGTGCAATTAGCAGGGAAGAGCAGTGTGCAACTTTTCTTGAAGGTGTGATGCAAAGTGAAAGGCAATATAAAACTTTCCTGTTTACCCAGTGGCGGCTCCTCTGTTATGGCGGCGCAGCGTCGCCGCACCCTCCCACCCCCCACCAGCAGCAACCACTGCAAATCTTTACACACGGAAAGGATAATAAAAACAGTTTTCCTTTTGAAAGGGGCAGGGCATTTGGGTGACGAGCAGAGGGGAGTGCACTGCCCACTCCCCTCAGAGCGCATGTGTGTTTGGCCAGCCGTCTCGGGCCGGCTAAACACACATGTGCACAGGGCTCTCTCCAGCCCAGGAACACAGTTGCTGGGCTGGAGAGAGCCTGCACAGGCTTCCAGTCTGCCTGGGAGCACCCTAGCCAATCCTGACGATGCTTTGAGCAGCATCAGGATTTGCAGCAGGGCAGGCTGGGAGCAGAGGAGCAGAAGTGCGGGAGAGGAGGTAAGTTTAAAAAATTTTTTTTATTGTTATTCCCCCTCCATTTACTCCCAAACATGCAACGCCCCCATTAATCCTCGTGAGCCGCGACTGTATTTACCCCCTCTCAAAACCACTTTAGCAAAGAACAGAGAAGTGTAGATTTTGAATATAATTCCTCATTGACAATGGCCTCTCTGAGGAGAAATGTGGAAACATTTCCCACACTCCAGACCCACAGAATATATAACACTGATGTCGAGACTCACCATAATCTAAGATTAAATATTTTACAGACATACAGTTGGTGTGAACAATCAGGATCGTACTGGGATTGGTACTATTGGATAAAGTTACTTTAATCATGACTTCACATACTGATTGCATATAACTAAGTGATAGAATCAGAAACTACTTAAAAATGTGTCCATCTGTTCGGTATTGCATTATATGTGCTACCCCCGCTTCCAATGCCTTTATGTAAAAGAAGCCTATAAGTTGTTGCTTTTGGAAGAAAGCAGAGTTGTTGACTAAAGGGTGTTGTAAACGAGAGACCAACTACACACTATGAGTATCACATTCAGGTAACTTTGTCCCACTGCTATCTTTGAGCTCGCTCCCATTTTCAAAGTGTGAAAAGATTAACATTGTAAAGACAATAGAGGGGAAATAAAGAAAACGTCAGGCAGCTTATTAGTATGAAGTGACTAGGCAAGATTCATTTGGATCACTCCCTTTCCATCTGTTTAAACATTGCAATGACGCAAAAACTCTGTTCTCAATTTCCATGTTGGAAAAGAGTCTCTGCTACACAATGCTTAACATAGGATATGTGCAAAATATGGACTGGTTAGTTTGAAACTAACTGGGGCACTGCTTCTACAGAACAACTGAATGGGATACAATAAAAGTAGCCTTATAGGGTGTCTTCAGTATATTGAGCCATCAATTAATAATCGTAAGACAAAATAACTAATCATCACCCTCAAACAGATGCTATAAGAAGCCCAGAACTTAGAAGAAGAGTTCTGGATCTAAAAATAGGAATGATAATATGCATAGATCACCTAGATAAATTCACCTATGCGGCTTAGAGGCAGTGGTTGCAAAGAGGAGTGACCAGGTCAGGAAGATGCTTTTCTGGCTATTTGAGAGACTCACTGAAAGGCAACCCATAGTTCACATTATTGTGAAACTAATTTATAACATATATAGCTGGTGATCACCCCAGTCTTTCATGTTTATTTACCATTGTTATATACTAGGAGCAAGGTTCTCAATCCAGATACTAAATGATTGTGTGCAAGAGGCTAAATTGCAGGATTTACTCTGGAACAGAGAGAGAGAATGTATTGTGCCCCAACTACAGAGGAATTGCCATCATCCTTAAAAAGAGAAAAGCGGAGAAAGGCCTGGATTGGATGCACTACAGAGTTCCGCCAGTCATACTGCAAGGTGCTACTGCAGAAACTAATGGTGTGTGAACAGAATTGGTTAACAGGGGCCTTGCTCTCTGACTATATGTGAAGTACTCCTTGTAGTCGTATCAAAACAAAGGAAGAACCTGCTGTATTTTGTCATATCAACCTTTATCAACGATGTTGGTAAATGATACGATCTTAAGTGAAGCAACTGCGAAACAGCAGCTTGCAGTGCTCCTACTCCAGATACATTATGATAAATCAAGTATTATCCCATGCTGTAATACTATACATAAGCTACGGCAGCTGGCCCACATCAAAAATGTCTTCAATATGTCAGAGCAGAAATAGACTGTTGTCTTACTAGATATCGAGAAGGCACTTGATATAGTTGGATGGAACTTTAAGTCCTAGGCGCTTAAGAAACATAACTTTGGATCACAGAATATAATATGGTTAGATCTTCTTTACTTGACCCCGCCAGTTCAGGATAGGTAAAATCTCAGAATCCTGATTTCTTAGAACATAGCACATGTAAACCATAGTACACAACAGTGCTGTTTGCTGTCTCTTCTCCTGGCTAAAATGCTCTTGTGAGAAATCGGATGAATATTTCGGTTGGGGGACTGCTCACTTCAAGGAACATTCACAACACTTGCCAGGATTAACCATTAAAGTCACTAAATTACCCTGAGCTCAATCCCCTGGTAACTACAGCACAGAGCAGACAGGCTTTACTTAGGGCAATATTTAAAGTATTTATGCAGTACCAAAACAGTAATAAAGTCAAAATACCAAACATCAAAAATACCACACTGAATTAGAAAAATAGAGTAACTTAATAAATAAACTGTCAACTGGAGGTATGAGTTTTTAAAGACTTAAGGGAAAATATAGCCAAAAAGCACAAAGTGCAAATAATAGCCTATGGTTGCAGTAGACCAGGACCAAGACGCAATTTCAGGAAAATGATGGGGAGCTGGCCACATACACAAACCAGGTTTATCCCGGTCAGAAAGTTTATCTTCTCACTTAGTCAGTTAAGTCCCAATCAATGACAGAAGTTCATTTCTAAAGCTCACCAGGCCCTCGGGGGAAGCATGTACAGACTCACAGCAGAGGCCAAAAGCAAGTTCCAGTTCCAGTCCAGCTGCCTAGTCAGCTAGGTACTTCAAGGAAAAAGCCTATTGCAGCTCTGTCTTCCTGTAACCACACAGTTGGTCAGCAAACTGACCTTTGGAGTCCAGTTCTTTATTCTGGATACAAGAGGGAGCAGACCCAATCCTTCAGGCTCCTCTCAGGTTACAGACACCCGGGGGGGGAAGCCAGTCCTCTTCTGACCTTCCACAGGTCCAGAAAGTGCTCTCAAGTGGGTGCCTGAAGGCGACACATTTATGTCTGGAACCAACTAGTTGGGTGGGGTGACTCCTGGGCATGCCCCAACCAATGTGGTAACAATTTCTGTGGCGAACCCTACCCACTTTATCAGTCGATTGTTTGCCTTGGGGAGTGTACTCTGGTAATCCTAGTATCTACCACATCTAACACTAAAAATCCAATTTGAGGCAGGCCCTCTACCCACAACAAACCTACAGACAGAAGCCTGTTAGTACAAAAGTAGGGTTCTCAAGAAAAGGGATAGTAGATACAGAATTGTCTTGCTGTCCTGTTTTCTCAGTTTCAGTTGTGCCCGATGTGTTACATGTGGCTCAACAAACCTGTCAATCAGGATTGGACATTGTGCTGTCAGAAAGTATGCCCACAGCCTCCACCATGCAGTCTCTGTGTAGTTCAAAGGAGTCATCTCTGCCATTCACGTTAGCCTATTGTTCGTTATTGGGAGGCATTTTATACCTTTTTCACGCCTATTTCAGGCTGGTCACAGACTGATAGCTGGCAGAGTAATATGCTAATCAGTCTGCTGGAGGTTCAAACTGGGAAAGTGTAACTTTCTAAAAGTTACTTTGCCTTAATATTTATCAAAAATCCAACTTCACATTTGAATTTCATTTTTATAACAAAGAAAAATGGTTGTTTGATTATTTCTCTAGCTGGTCTCATTCTAGAGATACAATATTATCATTTTAATTTGTACTTTGGTTTTCTCCAAAGGATAGCTAGGCCTCACAATGAAAATACATTTTAGGGCTGTGTCACAGTAGGGACATGGCAATATTGTTTTCTACATGTCTCACTTTTAAATACCATGCATACTACCTTGTGACCTACAAGGTTCACATAGGGTGACTTACTAATATTTAAGCGCAAGGTTTTTATCTGTCGAAAGGATTTAATTTACAGGTTGCAGTGCATGTTTATACTGTTTCAACAGTGGGTAGGCCTGAAGCTATGTTTGCGCGGCCACCAGATTGGATGGCACAATGGATGCTGAAGTTCACAAGCAGAAGTTATCTTCCAGGCCCAGTGTACACTTTCTTCTACACCATCTACTAGGAACTTACAGGCAAGTTAAATGTGCTAATCAGGAATAGGCAAATTCAACAATGGATAAATGGGGGCGCAAGCACTATACTACTAATTAGCAAGGGTAAAATGCACAGAGTTGTAAAGCCAGCAAAAATACAGGATACAACAAAAGGGGAAAATCTGGAGTGACCACACAGAAAAGGCAGATTTCAAAAAGAGCGTTCATTATACTGTGTCTCAATATGGGGACAATATTTTTGTATATCTAAGAGACCCTTCAGTTTGTCCCATACCTACAGTTTTGGGACAATATGGATAACTATCCGGTATCTCTACTAATGACCCAAGTCTCCAAATTTCCCATTGGGTTTAAGGGCCTATTCTGGTTAGGAAAGATTCCCCCATGTTAGGTCTGTAATGAAAGACCACTGATTTAAAACACGTGGACATTAGATTTTCACATCAGGACACATACTTTAGACTAAACATGGACCAGATGTTGGATAGGATACATCGGTCTGTGTCTTTCAGGTCTAGATTACCACTTTCCATTATGGATATGATGGCAGGGGCTGCTTTACTTAATTTCCAAAAGTATTTCCCTTGAACTAGACACAATACTCATTCCTGATAATGTCTGATACCAGCGGGGGTTAGATCCCCAGACTAAAATTCCCATATGAGAAGGGAGAACTTGGGATTCATGTCATGGAATGTTGTTTTGTCCATCCCAGATACAACTTTTACAAAAAAGACAATGTGATCCCTAGGAGGAAATGCAGACTACTATACTGTTGTCACAGCAAAATTAACTTAAAATATAGGTTTCTCTCCCTGATGACAAGGTGGCACTGGGCCTCATATTTGGTGGCTCATATGTCATAGAAAGCGTCCTTGTTGTCTATGTCAGTAGTAACAAGTACTCTTTGCTTATAAGGTACACCATTGTGGGGACTCCACGAGTTCTGCAATTTATATCCAAAAGCCAGGGCAGCTGGATGGATTAAAGCCGGATGTAAAAGGATTTAACTGAAGGGAGATCTATACGAAGGAGAATCTCTGTGAAATTTGACGATGCAAAGACACAGATGGGAGCTGGGGTGGGCCATGATTTATTGTACACCAAGCTATCCAGGGTAAAGCATGCCACAAGGAAGGGGTTCTTGGGTAGCCAACGTGAATCCAGAGTCCTCCTAAAGCTATTGTCATTGACAGATTAATAACTCTTTGTCGACTTTATGTAGGGCACTTTTGTGGGAGTCACCCGAGACAAGGGTTACCTGCGAAGCATGCCTCACAGACAAGAAATGTAATGAGACATTGTTCTAGTTCAGGGGGTCATTGTCCAATCCTGATTCCATCTGATACACATTAAATATATCAATAGATCAAGCTACTCACCTGCAGTCCTGCAGAAAATATTTCCTAGTCTCTCAGGAAGGTGGCCACGGTGTCATATGACAGAGGATGACCTATCTCAAATAGCCTGGACATGTAGAATCCCTCAAGCCTCTTGGAAGCAAGTCGTTGTTCTACTGCAGGAAGGGCAACATGATTACTATGAATATGATACAATAAATATTTGGCATTCTTCCTTGTCAGAAAAAGAAGCAACAGCAGTACCGAATGGTAGAGTGGGGTCTCCTGCTGGCAAAACAATTAAATACAGTGGATGGGATGTATCATAAGGGCCTCATTTTTACCACAGGCTGAAAGATTTGAACAAATCATTGCAAGCTGAGGAAAAGTGCATGATTCGTGTCTGAACAGACCCCAGACCTGGGAGATGATTTAAACCGGTTGAGAGAGGTGTGTGTAGTTTTTGTGTGCCAGCTGGAAAAGTCATTTGTGATTAATGAGACAATCTTCTGGCTCCAAGGACAGTTTCCTAATAAGCTGCAATCAGTTTTTCATGATAGTATTTATCTTGATCCACATGAAGATGTTAAACATGAGGTTCTTCTGCTAGCTGCAATTGAGTGTCTGTTCTGTAAAGGCTGCCACTATGATTATATTATATAAAACAATAAGAATAGATTTCCTTGATCCGCGTCTAACATAGTTAGCTTGTGACTACAGAGAGCATGGTAAATGGGCAAGGTCATAGTTTCCCGCTGACTCCCCCCACGTAGATCGGTACGGACACTGCTGCAGACCTTTCAGAAACCTCAACTGGGTTATTTGTATACCTAGGGGACTTCAACATAATTCTGAAAGGTAAAGGAATAACACCGAGTATAAAACCAATTATCAAACTACTTAGCAGGAGATGAGCATAAAAGCACTAAAATGTATAAAAGAAAAAAACTAGCACTTTTGACAGAATACTGCATTGCATTAGCTGCTGGTCTGCTAAAATGTACCATAATCCCCCAAATACGAGTGCTCTGCCCAACTAGAAAACTTGTTTTTGGTAATGCTCAAGGCACACCTTACCGATCAAGAACTCCGCTTGGGAACAGCATTGCTTACAGAGTGTTTTTTTTTGTGTTTTTTTTTTAAGAAGTCCCATAAACCACAGTTGGGATGCCCTTTCTATTTTAAGCATCAAACCTTGCCTTATAGTCACTAGCTTATGAATCAAAGATGCATTCTGATCGTGCCCCTTTACTTTCCAGGGATTTAGTAAATTGTCTGATGATTTGTGCAGTCTTGCATATTGAGTAGTCCTGTAATCCTTGTTGAAGTTCAGGATCAATGCAAAATTGATGAGAGAATGATCTGCTTAAAACAAAATAGGGGCAGAGGGCTTGTGATGAAAGAATAACTAAGGAGACCATTTAATTAATTTGAAGCTGAAATCCTTTGCGCTACTACTGGATTCAGTAGGGTTATACAACAGGCGTCACAAATGCACCTTAGTGATTAAAAGAAATCTCTTTTTTTTTTTAACAAACTATTGAGTTTTAGAACATGAAAGAAGACACATGACATATATTGAGTCCTTTGCCATAATGTAAATTTTTAGACATTCAAGTATAAATACATCATAATATTTGTGGCAGGCGATTTGGTTGCTACGTCTCATAATAGGTATTCACATAGATACAGTAGATATACTAAAGCTGTGTACCCCAATATCACTGAGATAATGCAACTCAACCAAATTACACATACCCCCCCAACCCCATCTAGTCTTCTGCCATGTGTGATTCTGAGAAATAGTATTGTTGGGAGGGGGTGGGGCAAGGTCCCTAAGGTGAGGTCAACATGGAGCACATGCCATTTCAAAGACCATAGCAACACCACAAAATAAAATGATTGACGAAGTGCTGAAACTTTTCAAACACCCCCCCCCCAGTCACAGATCTGAGTTTAATCCATGATTATTTTGCTCGCTAAGTCACCCCAATTTAAACCCTGCCATATGCAAATCAGTCTTGACCCTGCTCCCCATGGGAACAGTTCAGCCCTAACTGCCAAGCCAGGTCCTCCCTGCACCAGAAACAAGCATCCTGGGACAGGTTTCGGGGTATCACCACTCAACAGCCAGACTAGCTTGACTCCAGTGCAGCAGCAAGAAAGGGACCCACATCAGAGCATACCCTAGCCACTTAGGCCGCACATAGCAACACCACAAAACACCCAATATGGTTGAATATACCTAGAGATGTTGGTGTGGGTTAAAAGGAGAGAGTTAGACAATCAGTGAGCATAAATGAAGTCCTGGTGCGGCATGAGTTGTCCTTCCACAAACATCTCTCCCATCTTGTGAACCTTGGCAGATTCCCAGGGCTCCAGCCTAAGGGACGTGAGTAAACCCACCGGTGTTGGCAATCCTCATAGTAGTATGTTAAAGGCACAGTTTGAGGGGGCAGTTGTGAACTTAATAGCATGTTTCCAATATCTAAGTGCACTGTCCAGTAGTAATAGTATATTAGAGGGGGGCATGTTGCACCGAGTAATAACAATGTTTGTAGTTTACCCAGTCGCAGCATTCTCAGAGTGAAGCCTATCTCAGTTAAATGAAAGCCCGCTAACCAATAAGACAGCCATTGTAACTGCTCTGCATAACAGTAGGAACAGAAACCTGGGGCTCCCAGGCCTCCCTCATCGGGTGGTAGCTGCAGTTTGGGTATACTCTTCCCATGTCCCATATCAAATCTATGAATAAAGTGCTAAGCAGTCTGAAATAGGCTGAGGGAACTACTATGGGTAAATTAACAAAATAAATATATAATAGTTGGGGTAGCATGATCATTCTGAAAAGTGCCAATTGTCCCGCCACTGAGAGGTGTAAAGTGATCCAAAAAATCGTATTGGTGAATGGAGTGAAGTGATGGTGTTATGTAGGTTACTGTCAAGAAATCTTCTCTTACAAGGAGTAAAAATGAACATTTAAAGTGAAACTTCACCATAGTAGCTTTCACATTCAATAATATTTCAATAGGGATCATAGCCCTTTCTCCTGAATTTTAAATAGAATGGGCAGTAGCCATAGCCTGTGAGTACAAAATGTTGTATCTGTAACCCAAATTCTGCTATCAACCAAGAAGTTACCACCAATTCTACCACACACAGATTTATCACCTCAGAAAATGGCATATCCAACACATAGGTTTAGAGAATTCATGTGGAGAAATCAGAGGATCATCTCTGGAGAGGACTTCTAAAGCAATGTGATGAATCAATATCACAAACAATATTGACTTTGATTATATGTGCATGTATGTGGATGCTGTCACCCACAATTCTCAAAAATACATGAATGAACTCAGTCACCTACAAATGCTTCGAAGTCTTTTTTCCAGGTTAGTAATTGCATAAGTCTACAGTGCCTTTCCAAGAAAAAGATAACTTTCCTAGACTCCAAAGTGAACTCAAGCAACCAAAGAGTGTCAGTTCTATTCAGCCTCAGATGAAGGAAATGGTAAATGTTTGCGCAACAAGTCTCTGCAAGTTTGCAAGAGTAAAGAGGCCAACGCTCTCCAGCTAGACATGTGGAAGTAACTACCACCTACTACCTACTCTAATTTACTAGTTTAAGGCCAATGGAGATAAGCTTATGAATGCAAAGTTTATGGAATAAGCCACAGACCAAAGTATTTACATGCCAGAATGAATGGAGCAGTTGAATTGTTTTCAGATTACAATTGTACAGAGGTGTGCAGATCTAAGAAGAGCAGGTCATAACTTTGCTTAAGAAAGAAGATAAATGGTGATGGAAAAGGATTGTGCGAGATGCCTCAGAGCAGGCTCTTGTGTAGGACCAGTTTTCCAGTACCATGCGACAAACCCCATGGTTAATGCAGCAGGAACCTCCGGAAGTCCCAATAGCTGAACCTCTAGACAGTTAACCATGTATGGCTAGTGTTAAAAATAAGGCAAATGAAAAAGCAAGCATCTAAATCTCCACTTCTCACAGTTGAGACTTCATTACTTAAGATAGGTCATCTGATACTCACTGTGCTGTGCATCATCAGATAGAGCTTAACTAGTCTGAGTCCCTTCTAAGCCCCCCCATGCAATTTTAGGGCATGCCTCAACAACATAATATTAAGCAGAATCCTTGTGCTCGAGGAAGACATTCTGCTTCTTTCTGTCACTCTCCGAGGGTCAGCCTTACAGGCAATATGTCTCCTCTACAGGTGCTCAAAAGAGCCCATTTCAATCCATTTCCTTCATGGGTAGCATCTTTAAGAGCTTACGCCTGTTAAACTGGTTGGAAAGGATGACACCTTCAATTATCACACCAATATACAGACAGAATAAAAGGAAAAAAATTGTTTGAAAAGACCTCAACATTTTAAACAAATGTAAAACATTTAGCAAATAAATTTAACTACCTGTTATGGCACACACAAGTGAAGGGAGTTTTGACCCATCTCTTATGAACTGTTCATAATCTACAAGCAAAACAAATAAAAAATTGCATTTAATTTCATTTATTTGAAGTGCATTTGTTTTTAAAGGCAGACGTGAGTTTCTTTTTTATAAGTATAATCCAACAACATATAAATCACCAAAAAGCTTGAAGGAAGCTGTATTTCTTCGGACTGCAAATAGACAATAAAGTAATTGCCATCATATCAAACAATAATTAATGTTCCTAGAACATAATGCAGAGACTTTAAGTGTGTATTTGTTCACTTCCTTGCACTGAAGACTAGTCCAAATGCAGCGTCTCAAACAATTAGGGATGCCAAAAAATCATTAAGAGCTCCATGTACAAAAAAATGAAATGTTGTGATATGATGTGTCGTCAGGACTTCTTGGGCCCACAGTAATTCTCCATTTTAGCTCTGTTTTATATTTGATATTTTACAGGTTTTAGCTGACATTGCTTTCAGCAATTATATTTTATACACTTTATGCTTTCACAATATTATTCCAAGAATACATTGTACAATGCTGCTTGTTTTTAATGAGACTTTCTCAACATGTAATCTGTGGACTCTGTTCAAGGCTTGGAGCACAATACAAGATATTCTAGTGTTTACATTGCCCGTTCGGACACAGCTTCTAACATCTAGAGTATAACATCTAGGGTACAACTGTAATTCTCTCAGATTGTAGACAGCACTAGGTAAGAAGATATAGATTTAAGATCACCATGGTTGGACTGTTTTTTTCTCTTCACCAATGCTGCTTACAATGCTTTAGTTCATCTTCCTAATTATCGCAGCTTAGTCCCTCTATGCAAGAAAACTATTGCTTCAAGAAATGTCTGAAAATTACTGAAAACCTTTATTTGCATGTTTCTTGTGTTTACCCTAGGCATGCATGAATAAAACGATGAAAGGAGTAAGATCTGTTTCCACGACTTCCTTGGGAGTCAGAGTGTCATGTTGTAGGTTGCTGTAATCTGTTAACCTGGGAAGGATGTAGGGGGGTTTAGGTGAGGCACTGTGAGCTAATTAGAAATTAGCCCAGCAGTTACTGATGGCGTAGGTGGATTCGGTCTTCTCGTCTCTAAATTCTGCCACCCTAATATACAGTCTTAACTTTTAATGGCAACCGTATAACAGACTAAGGGCCTGATTCTAACTTTGGAGGACGGTGTTAAACCGTCTCAAAAGTGGCGGATATACCACCTACCGTATTACGAGTCCATTATATCCTATGGAACTCGTAATACGGTAGGTGGTATATCCGCCACTTTTGGGACGGTTTAACACCGTCCTCCAAAGTTAGAATCAGGCCCTAAATGAGTTAAACAATTCCAAAATATCCTCCAAACAACAGACAGTTGCAAGTAATGTTCTTCTACAATGGGTCCATGGTACACATATTTTAAAGTAGACAGTTTATTACATTATACCTAATGTGAAATACAAAAGACCTCATACATCGGACTGCCTTCAAACACTGTTACTGTCAAATATTATTTATAAAATCATTTTCTCTTACTGCTCTAAAGGCTGGTAGGTTTTCAAAGGCTCTTCCCCCCCCTTTTCACCAAGTCAGTTTATGAATAAAATCTTTGAACTTAAGTTTGGACCAAATGCCGAAATTATGTAATGATTTAACTCCTGTATCCAAATACTCGTCATGGTAAATTCTGCATGGTTAGACACAAAACCTAGTACAAAATCTATATTAACACAAACAATTTTTATTAACAAACACTGACAAGTATCTGAGGTGCATATAACAACTGAAGGTCAAAAACAACAAGTGATGGACGGAATGCTGAACATTGTCAAACATTCACCCCCAGTACAGTGATCTGGGCCTAAATCCATCGTTTTTTTGCTGCCCATGCCATTCCAGTTTGGACCCAGCCATATGCAAATCAGTCTTGACCCTGTTCCCCATGGGAACAGTCCAGCCCGAACTGCTAGGCCAGGTCTTCCCTGGACTGGAAACAAGCATCCTGGGACCGGTTTCGGGGTTTCACCCCTCATCAGCCAGGCTAGCTTGAATCCAGTGGCATGGGAAGCACGGGACCCACGTCTGGGCATACAACAAGTGATGGACGGAATGCTGAACATTGTCAAACATTCACCCCCAGTACAGTGATCTGGGCCTAAATCCATCGTTTTTTTGCTGCCCATGCCATTCCAGTTTGGACCCAGCCATATGCAAATCAGTCTTGACCCTGTTCCCCATGGGAACAGTCCAGCCCGAACTGCTAGGCCAGGTCTTCCCTGGACTGGAAACAAGCATCCTGGGACCGGTTTCGGGGTTTCACCCCTCATCAGCCAGGCTAGCTTGAATCCAGTGGCATGGGAAGCACGGGACCCACGTCTGGGCATACCCTTCCCACTTAGGGCGACAAAGCAAAAACAACAAGTGATGGACGGAATGCTGAACATTGTCAAACATTCACCCCCAGTACAGTGATCTGGGCCTAAATCCATCGTTTTTTTGCTGCCCATGCCATTCCAGTTTGGACCCAACCATATGCAAATCAGTCTTGACCCTGTTCCCCATGGGAACAGTCCAGCCCGAACTGCTAGGCCAGGTCTTCCCTGGACTGGAAACAAGCATCCTGGGACCGGTTTCGGGGTTTCACCCCTCATCAGCCAGGCTAGCTTGAATCCAGTGGCATGGGAAGCACGGGACCCACGTCTGGGCATACCCTTCCCACTTAGGGCGACAAAGCAAAAACAACAAGTGATGGACGGAATGCTGAACATTGTCAAACATTCACCCCCAGTACAGTGATCTGGGCCTAAATCCATCGTTTTTTTGCTGCCCATGCCATTCCAGTTTGGACCCAGCCATATGCAAATCAGTCTTGACCCTGTTCCCCATGGGAACAGTCCAGCCCAAACTGCTAGGCCAGGTCTTCCCTGGACTGGAAACAAGCATCCTGGGACCGGTTTTGGGGTTTCACCCCTCATCAGCCAGGCTAGCTTGAATCCAGTGGCATGGGAAGCACGGGACCCACGTCTGGGCATACCCTTCCCACTTAGGGCGACAAAGCAAAAACAACAAGTGATGGACGGAATGCTGAACATTGTCAAACATTCACCCCCAGTACAGTGATCTGGGCCTAAATCCATCGTTTTTTTGCTGCCCATGCCATTCCAGTTTGGACCCAGCCATATGCAAATCAGTCTTGACCCTGTTCCCCATGGGAACAGTCCAGCCCGAACTGCTAGGCCAGGTCTTCCCTGGACTGGAAACAAGCATCCTGGGACCGGTTTTGGGGTTTCACCCCTCATCAGCCAGGCTAGCTTGAATCCAGTGGCATGGGAAGCACGGGACCCACGTCTGGGCATACCCTTCCCACTTAGGGCGACAAAGCAAAAACAACAAGTGATGGACGGAATGCTGAACATTGTCAAACATTCACCCCCAGTACAGTGATCTGGGCCTAAATCCATCGTTTTTTTGCTGCCCATGCCATTCCAGTTTGGACCCAGCCATATGCAAATCAGTCTTGACCCTGTTCCCCATGGGAACAGTCCAGCCCGAACTGCTAGGCCAGGTCTTCCCTGGACTGGAAACAAGCATCCTGGGACCGGTTTCGGGGTTTCACCCCTCATCAGCCAGGCTAGCTTGAATCCAGTGGCATGGGAAGCACGGGACCCACGTCTGGGCATACCCTTCCCACTTAGGGCGACAAAGCAAAAACAACAAGTGATGGACGGAATGCTGAACATTGTCAAACATTCACCCCCAGCACAGTGATCTGGGCCTAAATCCAACGCGCGTGCCCTAAAACACAACCACACAGTGTACCCACTGAGAAGTCCAAAACAGTCTTCAACATCACAAACAATACTTGGCACATGTCTAATGATAGCTCAACAGTTCTCTACCCTCTGCTGAGGTTCAGCATCATACCCATAGCTTCTCAGGTGACAACTGTGGCAATTACATTTAAACTTAACTGTATCCTTTTCAAAAACAGAAGAATAATCTATTGGTTATGTGCTAAAGATGCTCGGAAACATGGCTATTAAGGTACCTTTCACGAATCTCTCACTTACTTTATACCCGGAGCCCCTTGTACCCAGAATGAAAGAGCCCCATCCCAAAAAAGATCTTGCTATTCGGGGATGGGACTTATCTTTCAAAAACTAGCTGAACTAGGTCCTCGTCTGAGGCATCAATGGCTGCCAGATGACAGGATAACGGGCACCAGCTTTGCTCTGGTGGGTCTTATCTATACTCTGGCCATTTCACACCTTTCCCACCCGTTTCCTTGCTCGGATCTGCTCCTGTCGCTTTATAAGGAGTGGGTGGGGAAAGAGTACAAAGTGTGGGAGTGAACTTGATTGTTTCTCAAAGGTGTATTAAAAGGGCACCTGGGGCAAGTACCCTAAAGTGCTTTATTTTTTTGCCAAGTCTTTTTGCTGGCTGATGGCTCGCAGCCCCCTCTTCCTGTGGTGCATTTTTTCTTTTGTTCCTTTTACCATTGTTAAATCTGTGGAGTTCTTTCGGGGGGGGGGGGGTTGTTCATGTTCGAGCTGCCCAGTGACCTTTCTCTGTCATTTTAGTGGACTTTCAGCTGCTTCTTTTTCAGTGGCTCCACTTACTTCAGGGATGTGGAATTCCTATTGCCCGACGCCCGGGGCATCTTGTTTGGGGTCAAGGGCAACAAGTTTTTATGTTCACTTTGTCCTTGGGACAAGTAGGCCCAACCCTCTGCAGCACAAACCCTTTGGTTGCCTGTTTACAGAGAGTAGAACTCTCTGCAGTTGAGGTAATGTGTTTCCAAAAGATAATGCTGTTCGAACTTGTATTTATGGTTCATTATTTGAAAACCTTCATTATTAGGGTGAGTGCTGTAAATAAATATTTTAAGGTCACACTTCACTACGGACGTTGGTTCCAATACAAAAAAAAAAAACGTTTATAAACATGTTTGAAACGTTTAGGCTATGAGGCTAAGTATAATGCTCCCAGAATGCTCTCTGATTAGATGCAAATGAAGTGTCATGTAGTAAAATGTTTTGATGCATGCTAGTATTTCCCAAAAATATTTCTAATGGAAAATCAGTGTAACCATTTTCAACACGATTATGGGAAGCATGAAAATAAACAAACACTGACAAAGCCAACTGATCTGACATATTTTTATAAGTCTTTTAGTTTCATCAATGCGTGTCTTGTTTTGACATGGCTTTTGTAACACTTTATTGTTGTGGGAGCTACCAGGCCCTCAACATTGTAACAAACACTGGCAAAAAAAAAAAAAAACGTTTTTGAACTCTAAAAGCACACGTTGCCACCAGTGGCATAACAAAGGCCCCGCAGCCGCCCTCCAGGGGGCCCCTTCAGCACAGCACCTGCCCTGAGTGAGTCTGGAGAGGGGGCTCCTCCATGGTCTTTGCAAAGGGGCACCCTCCAGTTTCGTTACGTCACTGATTGCCACTGTTGTTCCTGACACTGAACAAAACTACTTTGTGTGCCAATATGCTCCTTGTGGAAGAGAAGAATGCGATCACTCACAGTAAAGCCAGCCAAAAGAGAGAGAAATAGAAGTTTAATAAAAACAAAATGTCTTTGTTAACACCAGACCTAATTAGGGACCAAGACCCACATGTAGGTAGCTTTTTGCATGTCGCAAACAGCGACTTTCGCTGTTTGCGGCGTGCAAAAAGCACATTGCGATGCACAAACCCAGTTTTGCGATTCGGTAACCTGGTTACCGAATGGCAAAACGGGTTTGCGACTCGCAATTAGGAAGGGGTGTTCCCTTCCTAATTGCGACTTGTAGTGCAATGTAGGATTGTTTTGCGAATGCGGGCGCAAACCAATCGCAGTTTGCACTCATTTCAAATGGGTGCTAACACTTTCACAAAAGGGACCCCTTCCCCATTATGAATGTCACTGTAAACATTTTTTCAGAGCAGGCAGTGGTCCTGCGGACCACTGCCTGCTCTGAAAAAATGAAACGAAAACGTTTCATTTTTCGTTTTTGTAATGCATCTCGTTTTCCTTTAAGGAAAACGGGCTGCATTACAAAAAAAAAAAAAACAGCTTTATTGAAAAGCAGTCACAGACATGGTGGTCTGCTGTCTCCAGCAGGCCACCATCCCTGTGAGGCCGCCATTCGCAAGGGGGTCGCAAATTGCGACCCACCTCATGATTATTCATGAGGTGTGCATTTGCGAAGCCCTTGCGAATCACAGATGGTGTCAGGGACACCATCCTACATTCGGATTTGCGACTCGCAATTTGCGGGTCGCAAATCTGAACCTACCTACATGTGGCCCCAAATTCTTAAAGAAAGTCACAAAAGTGCACCCATGGTATATGTCGTACCCCTATAAAATATTTGTGAACTGTATTTTAGCATGGGTAAATACGCATGTGTAGATTTTCTCATGTGAAAATCTATTGAGCGTTTGCAAGTTCATTTTCCCTCCAGCCACTTTCTTCCCAACCCTGGAAGAAGTTCTAATTCTGCCATTGTCAGGAGTAAATGTCCAACCTTTCTTATTATGGGAAAATATTAGAGAGAAGCTGGTGAAAATCATTAAAACGTGCAGGTTAGTAGGTTTGCAGACTCAAAGGCATTCCAGCCCTGGAACTATTGCTTACTGCTTCCTCCAGCCACAGTATGCAGATCTGCAGAAAGGTGGAAACATAGGGAAATTGCTACAGTAGGGATTGAAACTGCAAGTATTCAAGCCCTACTATGGTAGTAGCCCTGGCATAATCAGAGAGGCTATTATCAGAGCTCTTACATAATGGGATTGCTGCCATAATTTGGCGCCACACTACATGGCACTAAAGGGACAAGTAGATCTTTTTACAGGACAAGTACATTTGAGAAGCAGCCTGTCCCGTGGACAAGTAGATATTTTAATAAATTCCACACCCCTGTACTTAATTGTCTGTAGGATGTCTAACCTCAAATCTTTGCACTCTGTTCAGTGTCAGATTTACAGGGAGCAGATGAGGCCTGGTCCAGCTGAGGTTTAAGGGTGAGATAAAGGGTATTTGGTAGGAACCTGGTTGTTTTTATAGCTCAATGGTGCACTGGCGACACCGTTTTCCAGTAGATTCACTGGTGCTGTGGTTTTCTAAGGCTATTCTTGTGGTGAGTGCTGTGTTATACTCGTGTTCAGCATCTGGCATGGAGCCCTAATTCATATTTCACTGAAGCAGAGCATCGCTTGTGGTACCATCAGAGAGGTGAGAACACAATGGAAGTTGAGGTGCTGACTGAACAAACTGAGCTGTTTAACAAAAACGCAATTGCTCTAGATGTGACTCGGTGCCTTGTCTGACGGTACTGTTGGTTCAAGGAAACACGTGGGTGCTGTAACACTGATATGGGATGGTAAAATGTGTGTGGGGGATTATTTGCACCAATATCTGTTCTGTTCATTAGGTCAGAGCCATATAACACCCACGAGTCAGAGTATTCAGACATACCTTTGAAGTTTTTGTTACCGAGGCCTGCACCTAGAGATTTCAATGTAGCCCTTGTCTTGCGCTGGATGTGGAGACAGGTGTTTCATCACCAGACTTGGGAATGTCCAGGCGTTTGTGCCGGATCTCATGGTCTGGGCATGTTTTCTTGGTTCCAAACAATCATCCATTTCCCAAATGCACCAACAGACTTGAATGCTGCCTTTGCTTCCTACTCAACGTTCAGCTCATTTTTACTGTTGGGTTGGCTGGTCTTCAGGAGGAAAGGATAACGGCCGCTTTCTAATGTCTTGCACTTGTGTGCCCTGTGGTGATTGTGCTGTGGACGATAACTGAAGGCAATGTAATGTCAGATGGTTATTCTTTGGTCTATGGTGGTTAAGTGAATCCAACTGGGATACATCACGTGGATAAGGAAGGGTTCTTATGAGTGGGTGACTGAGAAGACGGTGTAACCTTTTTTGCGATCTGGACCCATGTGTCTGTTGTGGCTTTGGAGGTGGCTTTAGTGTCTGGCACAGGGGGCAGAGGGTCTATATGTCAGAAAACACTACAATTGTACTCTTCTACCCCTACCCCAAACACCAAAGTCTCCACACAGGATATGTGACAAAAATGGGATAGAGAATAAAACAGAGGCTTCAGATACCACTTTTTTGCCTCGTCATTGTGCTGAACAATGACATCTGCAGGTTGAAGTGGATATAAAAAGAGATTTTCAACAATCTGTCGTGAATGTTCACCACCTAACTCTCACAGAGACATACCTTGAAATTATCTCTAGAACCAACTCTGTTCTTGAAATGAAGCAGATCTACCTGTAAAACTGACATGTTGCAAGATAAAAGTAGCCAAAGTGATGCATCTTAAGCTTCCTCTCTATTGATAAGATAACTACATTCAGCTTCAAATGTACGTGCCTTCTCATATGGATAGGCTTAGTTTCGGTTTTGTCAGTAGTGTAATTGGAGAATAATTGACATTGATTCACTCTGTTATTCTAATCTTAAACATACTTGTATAATTTCCTAAATCCCTCTTACATCTTAAATGTCATCACATACACACCAATGATTCTTAATGACAGAATCCTTCATGTTACTTACAAAAATAAAAATAAAAATCAAGTTAGAAAAACAATGCCATCGTCCCATTGAACCACTAAATACGTAAGTTCAAGTAACAGTTTAAAGGTTGTTTCCATTTGACTTGAAGATTCCAGAATGCTTCTCCGAAAACAAGAATGTCTATCAGGAACTCTTAAAGTGGAATATAGTTAATTCAAAACTCGAAGCACAAATCCACAAACCAAAGGTCCTGGCTGCAGCAATAAGAAAGCTAAATTGCCCACTTAAGGGCGTAATGACACGAGGAAAGGTATGCTCATTATGCAAGGTGGCCACTGCCATCTCCAAACCCTGTGAGAGGTCGGATGAATCTCATAACTAGTTTGTTGTTAGGTGGTGTCACTTAAAGGAAACAACAAGTGTGAAGCCTTCCACCAAGCTGCGCCAACACTCGTACATCGCTAGCCTCTTTGTGCAGGTCAACTCAGTATAACACCCTTGCACCTGCCTCGCACCTAACAGTCCTGCCTCCGGACACGGTCACCTAGGAGATGGCTTTTATCTTGGCCTAGGTTTGGGGGTTGGATGTGGGCTCTCGACAAAGCAGGTGTAGTGCTGGCCCATAAAATATTAAAGTAGTTGAGGGATCGTAGATCTAGGATAGGACTAAGGCCTCCATCATTCTTTGGCACCAGAAAGTAGCAGGAATAGTAACCACGGCCCACTTTTGGAGTCTGCATCCTCTCTAAGGCTCCCTTGGCCAAGGGAGCTATAACTTCCTGGTTGAGAAGAGAAAGATGATCCTCAGCCAGCCTTTCGTAAGATGGTGGCAAGGGGGGGAGGGTTGGTCACAAAGGGGAGCGAGTAGCCTCTTCAGACTATCTGCAAAATACACTTGTCCAATGTTATGGCCTGCCAGTGGGGCAGGTAATGGCGAATCCTGTTGCCAACTGGATGTTCAAGTATATGGGCAGATTAGAAGGGTTTGGGGGCTGCAGCTGCTGGGGAGATGGTGGATTGACTCAATCACTGATTGCCCGATCCACTAGGTCAGTGGGTACCGCTCTCTCTACCATGCATGGGCTGTAGAGCATGCGCAGCGTGGTGGCTGGGAGGGTATTGGGGCAGTTGGAAGCCCCTTCCATAGTCTTGAAAGGTGCAGTGTGGTTGGAGTACCACGGAAAAGGCCCAAGGACCTGGCCGTAGCCCAAATGTCCTTAAAGCGCTCTAGCACCAAATCCTCCTTGTGTCCAAAAAGACTGGAGCAATCAAAGGGTATATTCATCAAGGATAATTGACTATCACCCAAAAAGCCAGTGGCCTCAACCAGGCATGATGCCTCAAGGCCACCATTGACTAAACCGCTCTACCCAGTAAATTGGTCGTGTCAAGTCCACAACAGATGGAACTACACTGCATTTCTCACATTGAGAACAGCCTGAGAGAGCATGGACTGGGTCTCCTCCAGAACTGTTGGTAGCACCAGCGCAACCGTGTCCAACACAGCTTGGGAATAGTAGGCCAAACGGTATGCGGTTTTCCAGAACGCATTGTCAGGATGGTGGAGGAAAACATTATCTTCGCCAAAGTGTCCAGCTTCTTGGATTCCCTGTCTGGGGATGAGGTAGTTCTTTGTCTAGGCAACAACAAAGGCTTCCTGAAAGCTTTCTGCGACAGACACTCTTTGGGAAACAATAGCTAGGATGTTATGTTCAGAAAAGTAGGAAAACAAATCTTCCTCGAAGGCCCCTCAGCCGCAAACCATAAAAACTGTGCACTCCCCTTGACAATGCAGTTTAATGTCATGGGTGATTGTTTACTGGTCACAAGCTGTTAGTCTGTTAAATATGTTATGGAGACAGAAATGTGCTGCTCAAAACACAATAACCAGGTCTGCAGGAACCTCCACTGTGGTCATTAAGTTGAAATAGTGCATTGCGTGGTATTGTGTGTCAGGACATGGATTACCTTTCCCTTGATCAAAGTGAGACAGGGCGAAAGGCCAGCCTGCTGGCATTTAGCTCCAGAATATTTAAATTACATGGATGAGTTATTCTCCTGAATAGACCAGAAGCACATAATTTTAGCAGAGGCAGTTAGAGACCAGGAACCAATCTAACTGTGAACCGTATTACAGGTTTGAGTGGGACCACAATGCCTATCAGAGGACTGGACACCAGAACAGGGCCCATGGCATCAGCAGAATAAGAGGCTTCAGGTTAGGAGTGGGGACTGATCGTGGTCTGTAATATACTTCTCTCATTACATATAACATGTATGCATGTCCAAAATCACTGCAATGAAGCAGATTGCTTTTTTAGACATGGGGACATCTTGAAATTTACAGATATATCCAGCCAGCGAAGGTAAAAACAGTTCTTCTGCAGAAAGCTTTCGCAATAGGGAAAATTGTGCATTTTGTACCTTGAGAGGTGTGCTGCCAACACAACAGGAATCATTGTAAACACCACAGGGGTAGATGTCACGCAAAGAATAGAATCGGAAACTGTTGGTGCCAGCTATGAGAACTAAGCATAGGAAACTCTTGGGATTTGGACAGTGGGGCCTAGAAATACATGATTTAGAGGCTGATGCAAATTAACCAGTTGCACTTTGTAAGAGTGTAAAGTATTGTTTATGGAAAATAACTAATGACACGAGTGCAAACGGTGCCACTCCCCCACAACACTTACACCCATCCAGCTACACGCAGTACATCAACCGAACAGGCCAAACACAAGAAATTATAAATAATACATAAACTAATTGTTTTAAAACAGTAATGACGCACACCCAATCTACACTAGCTCGATAAAAGAAAAAACGTGTTTAGTAAATAATAACCAGACCACTACTGGTCTGTTAATACAAATATAAGTGGCTCATCACTGTGAGCAGAACATGATACAGGATGTTTTGTGTATTACATTAAATTTTAAAAAACATAATAAAAAGCTATTTAAAAAAGGGGGGGGGACCAACTTTGTTTTTTTAATTTAAAAAAATCTGTTCCACCGGTGGAGATCTAAAATGGGCTGTAAACTGCCACCATTCTTAGAGACCAGAACACAGCATAAGCAATACCCTTTCCTTCGCTGCACATTTTGTATGTCGCCTTGAGGAATAACTTTCTCTCCTTTAAAACGGAGATAATGTGGACTAGTGAGGATGATCTGGGAGAAGGCTCTAGGATCAGAAGATTGCATTGCAAATCACTTGCAGGATCCACTGTTCAGAGATGACCTGCTGCCACTCCATCAGTAAGTCTGCTTACTTACCTACTTACTCTACACTGACCATCTGGTGAGTATAGCTGGCTAATTCAAGAGGTTTCAAAGGCGGGAGCTAGAAAGGGGTGGTAGATTGTTGCCAGGGTTTTACCATGCAAGGCTTTCCTGCCACTTGAACTGCGGACATACTACTGTTACTGTGAAAGCTGTCATCTAGGCACTGATGGAAAGGTTTTCCGGATAGTTTTAGGCACCTTCACTACAGTAAACAACCATTAGCAAAGCTAATAGTGTTCCCCTATGCGAGATGGATTAGCTTTGGCAGTTTCTTTTAGTTTTGTTTTAGACATGTTGCACAACAGTGCAGGCTGCTGTGCAACATCGCTGAAGTAAAGAAAATAAAACGCTATGACCTGCCCAGGTTGAACCCATCAAAGTACTTTTTATCTTTACTTTAAGCCATTTTGCACAGTAGTGTTGGTTGCTATGCATTATGGCTCAAAGAAAAAGGGAAAAAAAGCACTATGACACAATCAACATTGACATCACAACACTTTATTTTATTTAAATCATGTTGCACAGCAGTATTTGCTGCTGTGCAATATATACAAAAAACACATGGGGCCAGGCAACATGGGGGAAGTGCAGGGGAGAAGAGTGAGAGTAGCAAGAACGGACAGATGGAGGAGGGCGAGGGAAAGCAACATGAGGGATGTCCAAGGGAGGAAGGAGGAAGCAGCAACAACGAACAGTATAACATATAGACTGTAAACACATGCACTGATTTGGGGAAAAATAGTACCTGCAGGAGAGTGCATCCAGTGGAAGGCCATATACAGGAAGCTGTACATGGTCCACGTTCAATGGCAGGGACAACCACTGAAGTCTTGTGAGGAAAGAGGAGGAACTGATCACTAATGAGCAAGGAAACATAGGGGACTTGGAAGTCAACCAATGGTAAGTAATGGGAGGGCTCTAAGCCTGTTTTAAGCTTTTTTTGTTACTGGCAACAAAACTCACCTAGCACACGCAGTCGCAGGTAAAACCTGCAAAGAGCAATACCTAGGGCTCATCAACAGCGAAATAAGTCATAAAAATATAAAACATATGCCCATAGTATTAAAGAGATGTATGTAGCTATTCACACACCTAGAACTGTTCCAATACAAAAACAATAATGAGAAAAACAGGAGCAAAGGTTGAATTAGTAGAGAAAATGAAGAATGTAATGAAAGCCAAGTACATATATAAACCAATCTGGAACATAATACATTCTGTTCTAAGGGCCCTCAATGAAGTGGAAAACAAATAGAAAGCATCTTAAAAAGATTACACCTGTGCTAGTACAAATGTGAACCTTTCCAAATTACACAGACTACACAGGTCCTGGAAGAGTTTTTCACCAGCAATTGCACTCTTTAACCAGTGAAATAAGGGAAATTGCTGCAAGGGGTCGGTACAAAGCCTATTTTAATTGTTTGGTCTACATTTCAGTGCAATATTTCACCACTGTAGGCTAAGTATTCTGGTCCATTTATTTTAGCCCTTTATGTTTGGCGCAGGCATTAAACTTTTTTTGTTTTTATTTTTTTTATTTTGATGAGCAAGCCAAGAACCTGTAATTCTCCATAGTTCAATTAAATTACTTCACCTAACCCATGTGTTCTGTAATACATAAACACTGAAAAGTCATCATCAACTCCTTCCTAACAACTAGTGAATTCCTGCATGGCTTGAAAACATCCTTCATTAAACCAATACTCAACAAACAGGAACTTGACCACTGGTCAATGAATGGACTACCCCAGAAAACTACAGCTCAACACCATAAAGTCCCTTCCTGGGTAAACCTTTAACAAAAGTGGCTTTCCCTCAGGTTTCCTTCTTCATCTAACAACAAAGACTGGTACCTGAGAGACAAGGGTTTCAGACCAAGAAGAAGTATGAAATCAACACTAACCTCTATCTCAGAGCCATCAAGAACTCTACCACTTGACCTCAGGATATGACACTGTTGACCACCAACTATTACCCCTGGTATCTAGGGTACAGTTGAATGGGAGGACTTAAAAGTGGATGTCAAAGGGTTTGAAACTGAAAAAATAAATTTTGTGGGGAAACAACCGGAATGAGAGACGGCCGACCTAGAAAAAAGAAATGGCTGACTTGAGGAATAAATGGATACCTGATTAGGGCCTGATTCAGATCTTGGCGGTAACAGTTCTACCGTCAGTTTTTCGTCAGAAAACCCGTCAGCTGGCTTGGCAGTCTGCCCACCAGATTGAAATGTTGGTGATCCCATAAGCGACAGACTGCCTGAGTCCCACAATTGCACCAGGAAGCTCCACCCGCGTCAGAGACACTGGAAATCGTGACTGGTGGTGGAACTCCAGCCACCCTTACTGCCGACCAGGTTTCGTTGTGCCTTACCGCCAAGACAACTGTGGTGGTCCGACCTCCATAACCGAGTTGGCTGGTTGGAGGGGAAATGAGGTGTTGGTGGAATGGCAATGGATAATAGTGTGTATTTAGTGTATTGTGCAGGTAGATGTAGGAGGCTGGCCTGGCTTATAGTGGGTACCTTGTGGTACTTACACCCTGTGCCAGGTCCAGTTATCCCTTATTAGTAGAATAGAGGTGTTTCTAGCAGCTTAGGCTGATAGAAGGTAGCTATGGCAAAGCAGCTTAGGCTGAACTAGGAGACATGCAAAGCGCCTACTATACCACTTATATCATATAGCACAATATCATAAGAAAACACAATACTCAGAGTTACTAAAAATAAAGGTACTTTTATTTAGTGACAATATGCCAAAAGTATCTCAGAGAATAGCCTCACTTAGGAGGTAAGTAATATACACAAGTTATATGTACACAAACCCAAAACAGGTAAGTAACAGTAAGAAAAGTAGTGCAAACAATGTAGAATCACAATAGGATGCAATAGGTAGACATAGGCCTAGGGGGCAACACAAACCATGGACCCCAGGCCTACGGGAGATTGTAGAGGGTAGCTGGGACTGTGAGAAAACAGTAAGGGTGTCCAAAATACCCCACCCCAAGACCCTGAAAAGTAGGAGTAAAGTTACCCTACTACCCCAGAAAGACACAATAGTCGTGATAGGGGATTCTGCAAGAACTACAAGCACCAGCAAAACACTGAAGACGGATTCCTGGACCTGAGGACCTGTAAAGGAAGGGGACACAGTCTAAGACTCATGAAAGTGTCCGGGGGGGGCAGGTGCCCACTAAACCCCGGATGAAGGTGCAAAAAGGCTGCCTCCGGGTGGAAGAAGCCAAAGATACTGCAACAACGAAAAGGGCTAGGAACTTCTCCTTTGGACGGAAGATGTCCCACAGCGTGCTGGATGTTGCAGAAGTTTCCAGGCAGAAATACCACAAACAAGCCCTTCTAGCTGCAAGGGTTGTGGTTGAGGATTGTGGGTGCTGCTGGGGACCAGGAAGGACCAGGATGTCGCCCCTTGGAGGAGGAGACATGGGGGTGCTCAGCAACTCAAAGAGCCCCCGCAGAAGCAGGCCGCACCCGCAGAAGTACCGGAACGGGCACTTAGAAGATCTGTGAACTCAGAGTCACAAAAGGAGGGTCCCACGACGTCGGAGTCAAACTCAGCGAGTTGAGCTCTGCAGGACGGAGTGCTGGGGACCCACGCTAGGCTGTGCACAAAGGAATCCTTGGAGAAGTGCACAGAAGCCGGAGCAGCTGCAAATCACGCAGTACACAGTTTTGCTGTCTGGCGTGGGGAGGCAAGGACTTACCTCCACCAAATTTGGACAGAAGGGCCACTGGACTGTGGGAGACACTTGGACCCAGCTCCTGTGTTCCATGGACCATGCTCGTCAGGATGAGAGGGGACCCAGAGGACTGGTGATGCAGAAGTTTGGTGCCATCGACCCACAGGAGATTTCTTCTTGGCTTCCAGTGCAGGGTGAAGGCAGGCAGCCCTCAGAGCATGCACCACCAGGAAACAGTCGAGAAAGCCGGCAGGATGAGGCGCTACAATGTTGCTGGTAGTCGTCTTGCTACTTTGTTGCAGTTTTGCAGGCGTCCTGGAGCAGTCAGCAGTCGATCCTTGGCAGAAGTCGAAGAGGGAAGTGCAGAGGAACTCTGGTGAGCTCTTGCATTCGTTATCTGAGGAATAGCCCAGAGGAGAGACCCTAAATAGCCAGAAAAGGAGGTTTGGCTACTGAGAAAGGAGGGTTGGCTACTGAAAGAGGTAATCACCTATCAGGAGGGGTCTCTGACATCACCTGCTGGCACTGGCCACTCAGAGCAGTCCATTGTGCCCCAACACCTCTGAATCCAAGATGGCAGAGGTCTGGGACGCACTGGAGGAGCTCTGGGCACCTCCCCTGGGAGGTACTGGTCAGGGGAGTGGTCATCCCCTTTCCTTTGTCCAGTTTCGTGCCAGAGCAGGGCTGGGGGATCCCTGAACCGGTGTAGACTAGTTTATGCAGAGATGGGCACCATCTGTGCCCATCAAAGCATTTCCAGAGGCTGGGGGAGACTACTCCTCCCCAGCCCTTCACACCTATTTCCAAAGGGAGAGGGTGTAACACCCTCTCTCACAGGAAATCCTTTGTTCTGCCTTCCTGGGACTGGGCTGCCGAGACCCTAGGAGGGCAGAAACCTGTCTGAGGGGTTGGCAGCAGCAGCAGCTGCCGTGGAAACCCCGGAAAGGGAGTTTGGCAGTACCCAGGTTCTGTGCTAGAGACCCGGGGGGATCATGGAATTCCATGATCTTAGACATGTTACATGGCCATGTTCGGAGTTATCACTGTGACGCTACACATAGGTAGTGACCTATGTGTAGTGCACACGTGTAATGGTGTCCCCGCACTCACAAAGTTTGGGGAATTTGCCCTGAACGATGTGGGGGCACCTTGGCTAGTGCCAGGGTGCCCACACACTAAGTAACTTGGCATCTAACCTTCACCAAGTGAAGGTTAGACATATAGGTGACTTATAAGTTACTTATGTGCAGTGAAAAAAATGGCTGTGAAATAACGTGGACGTTATTTCACTCAGGCTGCTGTGGCAGTTCTGTGTAAGAATTGTCAGAGCTCCCTATGGGTGGCAAAAGAAATGCTGCAGCCCATAGGGATCTCCTGGAACCCCAATTCCCTGGGTACCTAGGTACCATATACAAGGGAATTATATGGGTGTTCCAGTGTGCCAATGAGAATTGGTAAAATTAGTCACTAGCCTGCAGTGACAATTTTAAAAGCAGAGAGCATAAACACTGAGGTTCTGGTTAGCAGAGCCTCAGTGATACAGTTAGGCACCACACAGGGAACAGATACAGGCCACAAACTTATGAGCACTGGGGTCCTGGCTAGCAGGATCCCAGTGACACATATCAAACATACTGACAACATAGGGTTTTCACTATGAGCACTGGTCCCTGGCTAGCAGGATCCCAGTGAGACAGTGAAAACACTCTGACATATACTCACCAAGAGGCCAAAAGTGGGGGTAACAAGGCTAGAAAGAGGCTACCTTCCTACAGTAGACACATATGACCAAGGTACAGTGTATGTGTGACACTTACCTCTATTCCATAGCCACTGCCATTGTACAATGTCCATTGGGTCCCGCGACGGCCTCCCTCCGTCAGAAATCCACCGCTAGTACACTGCATGTAGAACTGTAGCATCTAAATATGGTAGGCGGAAACCCGCCAGCCTGACAGTTAGGAAGAGCACTCCATTGTGGCAGTTGGCGGCTCAGCTGAAATACATCTAAATACATCGGTTGGAACACCATCAACTTGGCAGATCTTGGGTCCGCCGCAGCGGCGGATCAGCAGTAATACCATCAAGATCTACATCAGGCCCTAGGTCTTTCAAGATATTTGTAATAACCTAGAGAAAAAGCAAAAGCCTCTAAATCGGTCTACATTATCCTTGCATTTTAGTAAAGCGTTTACAGCAGAGAGACACAGCAGTTGGTCCTTATCCGAGTTTCCTTCCAGACCTAGAATTCTTTATAAAGTGAGCTCGGTCTGTCTGCATATTTCTGTAGCCAAACTGGAGAAGTGCACAGATGCCTCCTCCTCACCCCATTGGACATAAAGGTATATAACGTAACAATGCAGGGAAGGTGTTAAACATAGGGATAGGTTGCTGAGGAGAGAAACTGCAGGATAAAAGTCCAAACGCTGACCTGATGTGAAAAACCCTGACGTTATCATGGACTAGAACCTCTGACCTATCCAGGTCACTTTAATAGGTATGCAGAGAAACCATACATGGCTTGGAATCCTTAAGGCTCAATAAAGACATAAAAGTTAGAAGGCTGACATCATTAAGACACTTTATAGACTAATCGTTATGGATGTGACAGGTTTGTGTGACTTCTAATACTCCCTGCATAAAAGAGCATTGCTCCTATATAGGAGTTGAATTACCTGCCAGTCTCCTTTACTTTGAAAGGGTATAGTTCCTTTTAGCGTAAGTGGATCCACCAGGTGTGATCCCATTACTATTGAAGGAAAATGATCCATGCTCTCAATAAGGGTGTTGGAAGGGGAAACATCCTGAACAACTAGGTCTAAACCACTACTTGCCTGAACCACTACTGCTAAACAACTAAAAAGTCTCTACAACTAAGTACTGAACAACTACTGTCTGAACAACTACTGTGTCTGAATAACAATTGCCTGAACAACTAATTTTAAGGTAAGGTTTTCCTTTTGGTTTTTATGGTTTATTAGTTGTTTAGAATATATATATATATATTAGTTGTTCAGGCAATTGTTATTCAGACACAGTAGTTGTTCAGACAGTAGTTGTTCAGTACTTAGTTGTAGAGACTTTTTAGTTGTTTAGCAGTAGTGGTTTAGACTATAGTTGTTTAGGACCTAGTTGTTCTGTCACATATTCGTTGGAAGGGATGGAAACGACTCGTACTCTCTAAAAAGGTGTCAGAACAGTTGCTTCCAGAAGATTGGCCCACGATTAAAACAGACACCAAAGCAATTAAGTAAAATAACCAATGGAGGGAGTTGGCTAGAGTGCTAATGTGCCCCTGGACAAGCTACCCCCATCATCAGGGAACTGAACGTTTCAAACTGTTTTAGGTGCTATTGTGCCTTATACTGTACTTGTCATTGTAAGCAGGCTGTGAATATATAGCTTGTGGTAGACTTTCCTCCACTTAAACAAGTATCTTCTTATCTGTTGAGTCTTTTACATTGTGAAAAACAACAAAAACAATTTTAATAAAGAAACAACTTTCTAAACTCATGACCGCCAGAACCTGAAAATGTTTAATTGTTGTACAACTTTAGCGAAAAAAATAAACCACTCAAACTTAACTCCAAAAAAACTTGAATACTCTCAAATGTACCAGAAGAAGAAACATAAGACTCAGGAAAACAAGTTGTTACCTGGCCACAACTAGTTTGCCACTCACTTCAGTTGCAGTCTTGAAAGTTTTGGAGTAATTGGTCAAGCGGGGGCAGAGAAAAAGGGGGGGGTGCCAAAGCGCTTTTTCCCCCCATGCAATTTCCCCTAGAGATTTTGAACACGACTACAGCCTGAACCACTGGATGGAATTACACCAAATTTGGTTGAAAGGTAGCTCTTGGTCCAGAAAAAGCCCTTTTTATGGGCGAGCGCAAAGCGCTCCATCCCATGCTGTAATCTCTCTTTGGGCTTCTAACCACGCCCATGTCACGTCAGTCTGTTTCATTGGTTTGTGGGCTTGCCTTTTAAAATCCACTTGCTTTCATCTGTGACAGGCATGCATATGTCATGCCTTTTCCGGTGTTTAGCCCACCTACACAGCACCGGTAAACTACTGAAACCATTCGAGGCTCGATGTTTTCAGCATGGTTTCCAGACTACTTTATCTTTTTATTTTCTATGCAGTGCGATCGCGCAGGGGTTTACATAGCACAATTGCACTCAGTTTTTCCGTTTTCAATTTCAGCGTGATCGCACTGCATTTTACATAGCGTGATTGAGCTGTGGTTTTTTTCTTGTAATTTGTGTGGCAAGAAAAGTCCGGTTAGGAGTTTATAACGCTAATAGCTCTATCTCGAGCAAATGCGAGACCCGTTGCATTGCAAATGCTTGTATTTCCTACACAGCGCGATCTCGCTGGGTTTTACAAAGCGCTATCGTGCTCACTTTAAAAAAATATATTTTGGGGGAAAATTTCACCCGTCCCATCCACACCCCCACCCGCCCTCCCTCTCCTTGAGATTTCGGCAGCCTCTGCAGCGCATATGCATTACCACACGTCCTCTAGTTAGTTTTGCAGCCCTGATCGCGAGTGCGCAGAGCATCAGCTTTCGGTTTCCTGAACTCAATAGTCTGGCTTTCGTAATAGTGGTCTTTCTATAGGCTCTTCGAGGCAGTTTGACTTGATACTCTGCAGTTCAGCGTGATGTGTGGAGAGGAGATTAGAGTCACTGTTGTGAGTGTTACAGTCTGTGTCGGCCATGTGATCACCTGCATGCCCTAGGTAGTGGCAGGACCGTGCTGTGGCATGCCACATATATGCCTACTCTGGAAACTCGGAAATCCAAACTCGCTTTAACTCTTCCACCATGGACCCATGCAAGTCCAACAAACGAGTAAGATGGGCAGTTGATATTTTTTCTGAACTCTTCAGACCCACTTCTGATGATTTTTTGCTCACATGGTTCAGCAATAACAGTATTTCTGAAATATATTTTTTTAACAGTATAGTAAACAAGATCGAAACACTGAGCGTTTATACTCTTGTAAGCATGTTTTGAGTAAAGGAGTTTTATTGTGTGTTTGCAAGCATTTTCTTAACAGCTAACCAAAGATGTTGGGCAGGCAATAATGTTTTTTTTCCCTCCTCGCACATTCTGAGATACCAAAAGTCAGTTGCACTGAAAGTGTCTACCCATTTGTAGCAGTTTTGGTGCCCGAGGCCACATAATGTGGGTGTCAAGGATTGATTGAGGTGTTCGCTCTGACTCGAGTGAAGTTCTAAAATATTTATCATTATTGTTCACATAATATTTCTGGCAGCTATTTTTGGACTAGTACTGGCCAAGTCCCAAAAAAAAAAGGTAAAATAAAAAGTATAAAGAAAAAAGAAAAGGGAGCAGGATAGGAATACCTTGACCCCCCATCCCTCATTCAGGGGGCCAACCAGGGCAAAAAGGCACTTTTCTTTTTTCACACAAAACTGAGGTGAATCTGGCAAAAAATTAAAAGAATTAAAAAGAAAAAAAACAGCGAGGGTTCCGTGCCAGTCTCAGCCCCCAGGTGTACCAGGTCCCAGGCACATGCAGCCGTCTTCCCTAAAGGTACTTTGTTTTCTGGGGACCGACACCTCCTTGAGACTTTTAGATACTAAAATAAAAGGATGGTGCCTACGCAGCCCCCTCTATAGGCCTTTATATCCCCAGGGACCACTACCTCCCAGGAGCAAGGCATACATATTAGAGGGGGGCAGCGCAGACACCACCTCTTTACAGGGCATTTGCCCCAGGGACCGCCCCCTCCGTAGAAGATGTCAAAGGGGAAGGGGTGCCATGCGGCCCCCCTCCGAGGTCTTTTACGGCCCAGGGGACCACCACCTACCCAGGGCTGGCCCTCTGCAAACAAAAGAAGGGGAGCAAACAACCCTCTCTGGGAGCTACTAATGGCTTTGGGGACCACAACCTCCCAGGGCCAGCTCCCTATCTCCTGAAGTGCCCACCCTCGAGAGATAGTAGTTTGCTTTCGGTTGGTGGGAACTTTGACAGCTCCCATCAAGTTAGAGCAAAATTTAAGTCGATACCAGCAGGTGAGAACAGTAAAACTGCTCCCGCTCGCTGGGAGCAGACTTTTCATCTGTTTTCTTGGCTACTATCAAGCAGGCAGGAAAAAAGATGAAGCAATTTCTCCCGCACACAGGGAGAAGCATTTTTTGCTGCTCCCTGCGTCCAGTAGCAATGCCGGCTCCCACAGGAGGCAGAGAGCTGGCAGGGACCGCAGGGGCCTTGAGGCGTCCCCTGTGGTCCTTATGTGAAGTAACATTGGGGAATTTGCATGATTGCTCTTTCGAGCACAATATATCTTACACAGGGACTGTAACAAGGGGCCTCTTTCCTGTAACCAACAGCTGACACCAGAGATCGATGTTAAAAACTACAAGTATGTAAAATGAACTAGAAGCCCCGCCTGTGTGGCCCGGCAACAGATACCTTAGTGGCATGCAATGTCTTCCCACTTTTTTACAGGATGATGGACAGCTTTCTAAAGAGCTCCTGGAACACATCCTGCCGATTTTGGAGACGCATGCATGATGCAGAGGAATATGAGCACAACTCCACCAATCAAAGAAGCACTTACTATACTCTTAAGAGGAATTACACTTGTTTGGTAGAGTTATGTCCTCCTTCCTACAGAAGGATTCCTGTAATTGCAGTTTTATGTATGAAGACACTCGAGGAACAATCACATTGATAAAATTAGAGACACACACAGTCACTGGAAACATTAACTCAGGGACCTTTATGCAGCTGTAGTGTGGATTATGCTCTATACATTTGCCCAACATGGTAGCACTTACTAATTAGCCAGTAGAAAGTACTCCAGTTGGGTAGACATTTTGTGCCCAACTGTGCCCTCTTCTTGGATAAATAAGCAGGTCAGGATGCATTCTGGCACAGATGCTCATTTCACATAAATTCAACGTCAACACCGCCCTAAGGTGCCTAGGGGGCCAAAGAGCCTGGCCACAAGCTAAAACCAGCGGCTAATCCATGGCGTGCACAGCGTGGGATTGGATGCTTATTGGGGGTTGGCCAAAGGGCCTGGCTGCAGGGCCAGACCCTCCTGCTCATCCCTGCAGCGCACAGCCAAAAGTTCTCCACGGTGCAGGGTTAAATGCCTACGGACAGTTGGCTGCAGGTCCTGGCCATAGCCCAGGGCCTTCAGAAAAGCCACGGCCACACAAGCACACAAGGCCAAATGCCATGCGTGGGGCCAGGCCCTACAGCCAAGCCCCCACCGCGCACGACCAAAGGCTGAGTGTGGTGCCATGGCCTGCGGCCAAGCCCTTGCCAAAGGTCATCCGTGGCACCGGGTTATATGCCTACGGAGGGCTAGCTGCAGGCCCTGGCCGTAAGATGTTTAGTTAGAGTTATTTCAAGTAACTATAACTCGTGCCCTAAGGCAAGTATAACTTGCGTCATTGCCATGCACAGCTAATTACCCCATATATTACATCACTGATGACATCTTCCGTTGCATCATTGATATAACTGCACCATTTGCAATAAAATTATTGATGAATAAACTGTGCATGGCAGGGGCACAAGTTATAGTTACCTTAGGGCACAAGTTATAGTTATTTGAAATAACAAACTATAACAGCTGAAATTCTATGGTTTTGTGCGTGTAAATTCAGGACCTCACTATTAAGTCCCAGTAACCTTTGTTTTTTTCAGTGATATATATTCACTGAAAAAAAAAAAACGTTTACAGGGGCGTTATAGTTAGGATGACATTTTAGCCACAAAAAACCATAGAAATTAAGCAGTTATAGTTACACTTATACTTATGTTATGAAACTATAACTCATAGCCTCAAGTTACTTTCTGGCACAAGTTATAGTTCCTTCAGATAAGTATAACTAGAAGTATAAGTAAAGATGCTAAATTTCTAGTTTTCTAGTTTGGTATGGTTCTGCGGCCAACTTTAGATAACTCTTGTGATTATGTTCCTGCTAGATAAAGATACTGGACTTTTGTCTAGTGGCAGTTTTAACGCCATAAAGTAGCGCAGAAGGTTTATTTGCCAGCTGAGAAGTTGAGTGGATTAGTAAATTCAGCCATTACCTGTGCTTTAAAACAAATAAAATGTATGTGCGAGGGGGCTATGGAGAGACAAAGGGCACTTTTGCTGGGTGGTAGTGAGGGAATACAAGGAGTTCATGGGATGGGAGAGCCAAATATGATTGCTGCCCTGGGCGCTGCTAGCGCTAATGGCTGTGATGATGGGTATGTGGCATGGTAAAGTAATAGTGTGTCTTTTTTGTTTTTTCTAGTGCCTTTAGAGAACCTGCTAATTGAAGGAAGAAGCGAAGGTAAGGTGACTGACATTTATTGTTGCACACATCACACACACATCACACACACATCACACACACTCACACACACCCACCAGCAATTTTGCTGACAACAGATCTGCCTTCTACATAGGCTAGTGTTTTAGAGTGACAGTGTAGCCTGTAGCAGGTCCAGAAATCCCAGAGTACTGCGTTGCGTTCCAACAAACTGTTTGCAGTTAAGTTCTCGGATAGGCGTGATGTATATGTGTTAACTATAATTCATGATGAGAGCACTTCCCCCATCACGGTTTGGGGGTCAGATGGCCGAAGATGACAAGTCCACGTGTATATTTGATTACAATAAGTACATGGGTGGAGTGGACAAGAACGACCAGGTTATTTAACCATACAATGCGTGTTGTATAACTCGCACTTGGTACAAGAAAATGTTTACCCACCCAATCCAGATGGCAACATACAATGCGTATGTTGTTTATTGTCAGGCAACCACAGGAAGACTCATGTCTTTCCTTGACTTCCATTTGTCTGTAATTAAAAGCCTCACTGCTGCTACAGAAGCAGCAGCCTCCACTTCATGTGTTCTGGAGGAGAATGTGACAAGGCTGCAGGAGCAACACTTTTCTGATCTAATTCCTAAAACACCCAAAGAGGATCGTCCATGTCGTCGTTGTGAAGTATGGTTGAAGCATGGAAAGGGGGGGGGGGGGGGGGGGGGGGAGTCGTTACTACTGTCCCCAGTGCCCATCTCAGCCAGGCCTCCGTTTCCTTACTTGCTTTAAGTTGTATCATACTAAAGCAAAGATCTGGGAAATGGACTGAGGTGCAGCTGCCGCTGGATAAACCTTTATGGTGGCTGTGCATGTATACCAGAAGTCCATGGGCCGCCACTTCATTAAGCAAGCAGCCACATAATTTCATTTCCTGATTTATGGCCTGCTCGACACCTTTATCCGCCAGCAGAACATGGTAGGTGTTCTGTTCGATTAACGTGCATTATAGTCCCCCACTGCACATACTAGTGGACAGAACATATGTCACTTTGTTAGTATAGGTTCAGTTGGCAATTATACAGGATTAGTCAGGACTCTAATGAGGACAGAGACATGAACGGGCAAGAAAAGCTTATGGTACATGTGCTTTCACAGGGATACTGCACAGGTAAAAGGCAGATAGTAAAGGTAGTACAGATGCACATCATCTACACCTATGGATTCAAACCCATTGGCACCACGCTAGCACTGAAGGACACCAACACGTATGGGTCAGTGTTTGACCTGCTTGCCTTGTCCATACTCTGTCAGAACCTATACAGCAAACTGAACATATGTAAAGTGCATTACAGTCACAACACTGCATATAATGGTGGCTTGGGGCTAGGCTGCGTTCTCACGGACTACCTGGTGTGTTAAATACTACCCTTCTTCATAGTTTATGACATTCTCTTTAGGGAACTTTGTGAAAACTCCCCAGAATGTCTGCCTTAGTTTCAAAGATAGATATGCTCACTCAGTTCGAGGCATAGGCCTCACAAGGCATACGCGAAACCCCCCTAACTTGCATCCACAAATGGAAGGAGTTGGATTTAGCACAGTGAGTGCGCTAAAGGTGCATGAAAAACATGTCTTCCTGAGCCTCATTTGGCTATCATGGGAGCCATTAGTTAAGGTTCCTTATACATGCCTTACGTAATGTTCAGGCAGAAGGAGGCGGTTACTTGACAGGTGGTAAAATGTAGTCAAATGTATTCTATCATGTGGCGTATGAATGTGATGGGCCCTTGTCTGGCGGTTGTAAATTGATGCAAGTGCAATGATTAGTTACATTGGGCCGTTGGCCGGCGTAAGAAATTGTTGAGTGTTGTGTGTGAACAGCGTGTGAACGGATCATAAGGCGGTAGGTGCTGTGAAGTCGCTTTATGGCTCACCTTCAGAAGGCTTGGTTTCAATATTCAGATACTTTGATAGTATTCATGCTTTGAAACCATAATTTCTGGAGGTGCTAAAACCAACCAGTGTGAGTGGTGGATTAACTAACATACTAGTACCAGGGGAGTCCAACGGTGCAGGACTTGCGTGGCTCTCATCCGCTTCCCTTCACCCTGAATCGCCTTGAAATTACAAACTTTGCTTAAAAAACACATTTTCCTTGCATTTCCATGAGAGAAGGTCCTGAAATCTGCAGGCAACAAAATTCCTACCACCTAACGTTTCCCCAAGTCCCCAGAGTAAAACGTAGCCTAACTTGTGTGGGTGGGCAAGTGACCACGGCAGGGAAGAGCCCAAAATGTATTGTGGAGACATCATCAATTACCTATTACAAAAGAGCCTGTTTTTTTTTTGTTTTGTTTTTTAAGAAGGTCATCTGTATACTTTTTGTCCTAGCCTTGGAGGCCATATAGGGAAACCTACCAAACCCAGACATTTCTGAAAACTAGACACCCGGGGCAGTCTACGGAGTTGTGGCATGTGTGGATTACACAAAGTCTTCTTACCCAGAATACCCTGCAAATGTGAAACGTTGATTAAAAACACTATTTTTCCTTGATTTTCTGTCACTTAAACTACAGGAATGTGCAGAGATCGACAAAATTAATACCACCCGGTGTTTCCCCACTTATCCTGATAAAAACACAACCCCACTTGTGTGCCTGTACCCGTGCCAGGAATGGATCACTCCTGTGTCAACAGTAGCCCTCATGCAAGAACTAACATTGACCCTTGTGTGATCCATTCCTGTCACGGGCACTAGACGCAGGCACACTAGTGGGGTAGCGTTTTTATCAGGACACATTGGGGAACATCAAGTGGAAAGAGGTTTGTGAATTCATGCATATTCCTGTAGTTTACTTCACAGAAGTAAAAGGAAAAATACTGCTTTTATTCAACGTTTCAGCTTTGCAGGGTTTTCTGGGTAAAAGAAAAACTTTGGGGAATCTACACAAAACAGCTGCGTGTTCTCCCCTGAATGTTGTTTTTTTATTTTTTTATTAAAGAAATGTCTGGGTTTAGTAGGTTTCCCTAAATGGGTCCAGATCCCAGGACTAATTGGTACACTCACCTCAGTTATCTATCGCCACAGTACCTTTTGAGCCATTCCCTGTTGCAGGCACTTGGTCTAACTCACAAGTGAGGTACAATTTTATCGGGAGACTTAGGGGAATGCTGGGTGGAAGGAAGTTTGTGGTTTCCCTTAGATTCCAGAACTTTGCATCGCTTACTTGTGAGGAAAATTAGTTTTTTAGACAAATGTTGAGGTTTGCAAAGGATTCTGGGTGACAGAACCTGGTGAGAGCCCCACAAGTCACCCCATTCTGGATTTTCCTAGGTGTCTAGTTTTCAAACATGCATAGTTTTCCTAGGTTTTTCTAGGTGCCGGCTGAGCTAGAGGCCAAAATCTACAGCTAGGCACTTTGAAAAGAACACATCCATTTTTATTGGGGAAAATGTGATGTGTCCATGTTGTGTTTTGGGGCCTTTCCTGGCACAGGCACTAGGCCTACCCACACTAGTGAGGTACCATTTTAATCGGGAGACTTTGGGGAATGCTGGGTGGAAGGAAGTTTGTGGCTTCCCTCAGATTCTAGAACTTTGCGTCGCTGAAATGTGAGGAAAATGTATTTTTTAGACAAAGTTGAAGGTTTGCGAAGGATTCTGGGCGACAGAACCTGGTGAGAGCCCCACAAGTCACCCCATTCCTGATTTCCCTAGTTGTCTAGTTTTCTATAATGTATAGGTTTGCTTGGTTTCCCTATGTGCAGGCTAAGCTAGAGGCCAAAACCCAAAGCTAGGCACTTTACATTTTTCCTCTGAAAACTGACTCGTTTTTGGTAATGTGTCCATGTTGCGTTTTTGTGTCATTCCTGTCGCAGGTACTAGGCCTACCCACACAAGTAAGGTACAATTTTGATCGGAATACTTGAGGGAACACAGAATAACAGAACAAGTGTTATTACCCCTTGTCTTTCTCTACATTTTTTCCTTCTAAATGTAAGACAGTGTGTAAAAAATAAGTCTTTTTGAGAAATTGCCTGTAATTCACATGCTAGTATGGGCACCCCAGAGTTCAGAGATGTGCAAATAATCACTGCTTCTCAACACCTTATCCTGTGCCCATTTTGGAAATACAAAGGTTTCCTTGATATCTATTTTTCACTCTTTATGTTTCACCAAATACATTGCTGTACACCCGGTATAGAATGAAAAGCCATTGCATGGTGCAGCTCATTTATTGGCTCTGGGTACCTAGGGTTTTTGATGAACCTATAAGCCCTATATAGCCGCGCAACCAGAAGAGTCAAGCAGACTTAACAGTATATTACTTTTGAAAATATGACATTGCATGAAAAAATTACAGAGTAAAACGTGGAGGAAAATATCTGTTTTTTTCACCTCAATTTCATTTTTTTTTTAATTTCAGCTGTTATTTTCTGCAGGAAAACCTTGTAGGACTTATACAAATGACCCCTTACTGAATTCAGAATTCTGTCTACTTTTCAGAAATGTTTAGCTGTCCTGGATCCAGCATTGGTTTCACACCCATTTCTGTCACTAACTGGAAGGAGGCTAAAAGCACAAAAAATAGTAAAAATGGGGTATGTCCCAGTAAAATGCCAAAATTGTGTTGAAAAATTCGGTTTTCTGATTCAAGCCTGCCTGTTCCTGAAATCTGGGAAGATGGTGATTGTAGCACCCAAACCCTTTGTTGATGCCATTTTCAGGGGAAAAAACACATGCTTTCTTCTGCAGCCCTTTCTTCCCATTTTTCTGAACAAAAACAAAATGTTAGCTCTATTTTGGCTAATTTCTTGGTCTGCTCCAGGGGAGCCCACAAACTCTGGGTACCTTTACAATCCTTAGAATGTTGGAAAAAAAGGACGCAAATTTGGGGTGGATAGCTTATGTGGACAAAAAGTTATGCAGGCCTAAGAGTGAACTACCCCAAATAGCCAAAAAAGGGCTCAGCACTTTGGGGGGCCAGGGGTAGCAGGAAGGCCCAGCAGCTAAGGGGTTAAGTTAAGGTACTATTTGTGTCCATATGTTAATGCTGATCGAACTTGTATTTATGGTTCATCAATGCAAATCATTTATTATTAAGGTGAGCATTCTAAGAGAAATGTTGTAAGCCTCGGACTGCACTACTGACAGTGGTTCCAGTATAAAAATGTGCACACGTTTGCAAAATTTAATATGCGGCTACCTATAATGCTCCCATAATGCCCTTTAATTAGATGCAAATATATGCAGAATTTTGTGAACAAGATTAATGATTCTTGGCTTTCTTAATAAATTGTTCACAAAAAATGCAACTAGAAAGAAAATGTTTTGCTAAGCTACCGTGAAATATTAGGTATCATTTCTTTGAAGCATCATTTAGTAAAATGTATTGATGCATACTAATATTTCGAAAATATATTCAGAAGGGAAAATAAGGGTAACAAGTTTCAACAGGATTATGGAACACATGAAAATAAACAAGCATTGGCAAAGCCAAAAGGTCTAACATCGGTGGTCAGCCTTTTGGCTTGGTCAGTGTGTATCTTGTTGCGACATGGTTTCTGTATAACTTTACAGCTGTGGGAGCTGTCAGACCCTCATCATTTTAACAAACATCGACAAAAATACAAATAGATTATTGTTCTCAGAAAACACACATTGGCACAACGTTCCAAGCACTAATAATACTATTCTGTGTGCGGATATGCTCCTTGTGAAACAGCAGAATGCCATTACTCAGTGAAGCCAGCTTATAGGTAGAGAAAGAGACAGCAAAAGGTATTGGTTAATGCCAGACCTAATTAGGGGCCCAATTCTTAAAGAAAGTCACAAACTGCACCCAGGGTATATGTCCTTGCATTAGTGCAGATTTACAGCTTTCATGAATTCACAAGAATTTACTTAAGTAGGCCAGGAAATCATACTCCTAGAAAATATTTGTGAACTGCATTTTAGCACAAGCACAAGCAAATATGCATGTGTAGATTTGCTCATGTGCAAATCTGTTGAGCTTTTTTTTACAAGTTAATTTTCTCTCCCACCATTTTTCCCCAACCCTGGAAGAAATTTTATTTCTGCCCTTGTCAGGAGTAAATTTCCAACCTTTCTCAGTATGGGAAAACATTACATAACAGTTGGCGAAAACCCCCCCAAAAAATGCAAGTAGGTATATTTGCACAGACACAAAAGGGAATTCCTAACCTCAACTATTAGGTACGACTACTTCCAGGCCAAGTGTGTAGATGAGCATAAAGGTGGCAAAATAAGGGACCTGCTAGTATTCAAACCCTACTATATTAAGAGCCCTGGCATAATCAATTGCTGCATAATGTATTGCCGCACTAAATGGTACCAAAGGCACAAGTGAATTTTTTTAACAGGGCAAGTAGAGTTATGAAGCAACCTGTCCCATGAACGAGTAGATATTGTATAAAGTTCCACACCCTGGAGTGGGAGGCAAGTGCCCCCCTACCTTCCTAGGCAGTTTTTGGCCCTGGGGACCCCATTCCTCAGGGCCATACCACGTATGTAAGGGTACCCTGGCCCCAAGCAGGCCATCCTTCAAATAGTAATGGGGTCTGCAGGGGAGCCTCTAGGTCCCCGCGCTTCCACCATTGTCTCCAGTCTCCTGCAGGAGTCGGCATTGCTCTAGCAAGCAGGGAGCTGCTTTAAATACCAGTTCCTTGCTTGCAGGAACAGTGTTTTAATCTCTTTCCCAGCACCCATGATGAAAACTCCACTTTCAGCAAGGGGGAGCTGATGCTTGCCGAAAGCAGAGTTAAGTTTGCTTTTGCTTGGTAGGGCGGTGAACTCCCATCAAGCAAAACCAAACAGCTACCTTCTGAGGGTGGGCACCACATGAAGTAAACTAATGAACAGATTTACACCAAATAAAAAAAATAAGACTCCTGATCAGACCAAAGGCTAACTTTCTGTCAAATTTAGTGTAGTTCCATCCAGAGGTTCTGGCTGCAGGCATGTCTAAAGAGTCTATGTTTTTCTCGGCCCACGCTTGATGGATCACCCCAAAACTTTCCATGCACATCAAGATTCTAAGGAGCATTTTTTTTTTTTCATGAAGATTTGTTAAATGGTGCCAAAGACCTAGGCAAGTCAAAAAATGATTATTCAATGGAAACTAGGTCCTAACTATAACTACCTACTGCTGACAATTATTATATATATATATATACACACACACACACACACAACCCACATACGCACACACACACACATATATTCGAAAGACCCACGTCAACCGATCAAAAGGGTGGTAAAATGGCAATTTTCCACAAGTAGTAGAAACATAAAACTCAAGAAAACAAGTCAACACAAGTCAGTAAATGAAAAGCAAACAAATGACAGACAAAGCCAAGCAATGGTCAGCAATGAGCAGGCTGTAAACCAAGAGTTAGTTCACGGTAGGCCGACAATAGTTTTTTCCAGTAGGCGAGATCTATAAAAGGAATATTTATATCAAACAGTGCCCCCCATTTGCTAATATAGGCTTTCATGCCATCCTGCCTATGTTTCAACTAAACAATGTAAACTACGACTCTTGCACCATACGTCTTAACTGCCATAAGAGCATATTAGGTAGGGAACAGGAATTTGGTGCATGCTCACTGGTAAACTGCACATGCAAATCAACCTAATACAGCTTAAAGGTTAGATATTTGTTGTAAAAATGTAGAACTGAGCTATACGAGGAAAGAAAGTGGGGAAAAAACAGATACGCAGATCAACAAAAATAAGGACATTATGTAAGACATAAGGTAAATACATATTGAGCAGATACAGACTATTTATTTTGGATAACATTAACATTTAAAAAAAAAAAAATTACCTTCCAAGGCTTTTAGAAGAACAGAAAAATCTTCATCCTCTGGAGAAAAAAATAAATTTAGTATACTGATAATATTTATGTGAAAAACAAAAAAGACAACATAGTAAAATTTTGAAGTGTTTTATAGAACGTTACATATTTTTTTTTCAAACTGTGGCACTCCATATATCCAACCTAAATTAAGAAAGTTTAAGGTCTATTGGCATTAGCAAACTTCCTGTTTCTTCCCCTTTCCTTTCAGCCACAAATTGTTCACCTACCCATGAAAACACTTATTTTTACATGCAGAGTTATTCTGAAAGAAACAGCCAGTGCTTTGAGCACTGTACATGAATGGGTAGACATCAAAGATATAGGTGATTAGATTAACAAGGCAGTGAGTGTTTAAACTAAACAAGCACATTAATACGCCCCCTTTCTCCTGTATGAGATTAAATTCCAATAAACATGATGTTGGTCACCCTAGTTTCAATCATATTGAGTTTTACTAAAGAATGAATAAACAAAATAAAAACATATACATATAAACAGTCCATTAACTGGTGTAATAATTTGAAGACCTACAGACAGCACATACATTTTTACAGGAAAAAATCAAAACTGTACACTAATGGCCTGATTATGGGATTTAGATTTCACAGAAAGGATATCCGTCACCATTGTGACGGGGTAACTCATCCGCCAATATCTAAATCAGGCCCTAAATCATTTTCTGATGAAGACCCATAGGTGGCACTGGGTTGGCAATTTCCTGATCGATTTAGCACCTATGATGTGTACCTCGACCCTCTTCTATGAAAGTTCACGTTCTTATTATATATTCTGAATGGGGGCAGACTTTCTTATATCTGCTCCTCTTCTATCATATAATAGCAGTCAATGCTTCCGTTGCCTACATTGGTCATACCTTCGACCTTATTGATATTGGAGGAGAGACAGACATTTTCCATGTGTGAGCTATCTTGAGATGTGTAGCCAATAACAGGTGGATTAATAGTTTACCTGATAGAGTGGTAAGAGTGTAAATAACAGTCTCTGCCATTATTACAAAACAATAACCTGATAGGTTTATTTTTCTGTTCTAAACTTGTGATATATTTAATGGAGGTCAGCGCCTCTCTGCAAAAAGAAAAGCCAATAGCCCTGCAGGCCCACTAAATATGTGTACCCCATTCTCCACAGCCCCTCCAACACTCTTCTGAAGACCAGCATAGGCCATCATACACACATTGTAGGGGATGGGGGAGGGAAATCAGGTACCATCTCATAAGTATTTTATGTGCCTTTTCTTTGTGAAGAGAGCATACTAAGGAGGTAGGTGCCCTTTACCATACATTGAGTCGAAAGTTCTTGGTTATTTCCATCCCCACCTCAGTTTTCCATGAAGACCTACAAATGTTTGGGACAATTGTGGCCATTTTCTAAAAACCTGTAGTTTGTTTATTTTTCTGTTAGAGCAGTGGGCATTCAATAGGTGCTCCATGAGACTTAAGTCCCATTTTTTTAGGTGCAATAACTGTGAGACCCGAAAGGCATTTTCTCAACAAAGGTGTCTGGGCAAGTGCCAAGAATCAACTGTTCTTAATGTACCCTTATCATCATGTACGTATCTTAATGTAATCTCAGAATTGGATAGCCATCCTTCAAAGCCCAGTCTTGAAGACCCCAGAATAAAGCCCGAATATATAAGCCCAGGATCATGGTGAAGGGAATGTGGTCACTCCTCCTTTCTGGACCACAGGGTTCCAATGCAATAATGTGGTCACAGAAGAGTTCAAGAGCCTCTCATCGCATTTAAATCAAGCACAAAGCAATTGGATAGGATTTGAGTAGTGTTCTCTTTCAATGTGAACCCACTTTTTTTTTTTTTTTTACTTTGTATAGTTGTCAAGCCTAGTAGTGTTTTGAGGTGTGCCGCCTATATATATATCTGTGTGTGGAAAAGCCAAGGTGTACCACTTAGATATATCTTTCTATATGTGAAAAAGCCAAGCCACCATCAGATATGAATTTCAAAAATGTGGATTTAGACATCAGTGTAGCCTTATTTACTATGTGAATGAAAGGAGCTTAGACTCAGTGTTTTAATAACTTTGGTTAACGTAGTGTTAATATGTGGGCTACATGTAACAGCCGGTGGCGGAAGTTCATTTTCATACATTGGGTGCACCCAAAAGATATCTTTAACTTTCCACAAGTGGAGAAGTCCTCTAACAGGGCATCCAACAATGTGGGTCTGTTGCAGCCATTCAGCTGCATATTTAGACTGATCTTGATCCATAAATAGTTAAAAATGCCAGCAGTTATTGCAAAAAAAGAAAAAATTTATTTAAACTATGTGTGGAAATGGCGGGGCATAACAGAACCCTCAGGGCCCTGGATTTTTAGTAGACATGTTTGAAGCTTAACACCTAAGCAAAATCCTGGAGGTAAATGCTCCAAGATTGTCAATAAACAAAATACATCATCATCAAAAAGTATTCATCTGGGCCAACTGTCACTCTTTAGATATTAAGATTGAAAAGTATTTTCTGTAAAAGAGGTTCCATTTAGAGAGCAAATGTTGGGACACAAACATGGTGACAGATGTGCACTCCTGCTCTAAAGGCTCTAGCTGCTTGGTTATCTATGTTCCTGGTGCTGTTTTTGGCCATCGACTAACAGGGATCATGCATGTGCACCATGAACTAGGCCTGTCTCATAGTAACACAGTCCTACTAGACCAGGAGGGGCACACCAAAAGGTATCCTCCTGATGGTAGTGGGCTACTGCCCATGCCAGGAGTTAGGTGACACATGCAGCGGCATCCCCATATTTGTATTCATTAAGAATCAGTAGTTTAACTGCGTTTTCACCTGGGTCATTGGAGTGGTGCCTAAAGGCCCGCTCATACGTTTGGCTGCTGTGTAGTTAACTCACACTTGGCCTACATGAGGTTTGTGTGTAGAGCCAGGCTGTGGGTGATGCCTGTATGTGCATGTTGGGATGTGTGTGTGTGTCTGCATGATACAAAACATGGAGCCCTGTGGATTCCACATTGGAAGTCTGGTGCTGGAAAGGCTTTTGGCAGAGAGAACTGCAACACCCCAGACAGGAAATATGGATTCCTGAGGGTTGGGATGGGAGACACACACTGAAGGAAGGGGAGTGGAGCATCCTCTGTGCATATCAAAGGTCTCTGTTTACAGGAAGAGTTACTGGTCAGTGGGACGTGGGCTCATTTTAAAGTGAGATGGTGAGACTGTTACAGGTGGAACTGTACAACCCAGGAATCCTGAAAGATGGGAAGGCTTAGAACTTTAAACCTTTTTGAGGTAATCTTTAGTAGAGGTTGACAACCAGGTGTGATCCCTGGTTGCTCCCTGGCCTGTGTTGTGGGTTAAAATAAGAGCAGCGGCTGTGGCAGGCTGTCCCTATTAGAAAGGGCAGGACTAGGGAGAGGGCACTTCAAAGAAGATGAAACCTCCAATAAGAATATAAATGGACCATGCACTAAATTACATCAGTGTAAGCTTTGGACTACAAAGTTGGGAGCCAGAGTCCGACAAGTTGTTCAACAGTACTGTTCAACCAGATGCGAAGATCACCAAGACTTCGAGTGGCTGTAACCAAGGCTAGGGACCAAGGTCTGCTGGGTGCAGGGCTTTCACCCAGGAAGTTAAGACCACTAGTTCCGAACCTGGAGCACAAGCCTTCTATCTGCTTTCCAAGAACGGCAGACCCTGTGAGGAGGAGTAGAGCACCTGGATACACCATGGCCCAGTGGGGATCCTGCCGGATGGATCCCAGTGAGTTTAGTTGAAATGCTCGGTTCAGCGAGGATCAATGCAAGAGTGAGGGGAGTCAGCTCAATCTTGAGCAATCGTGCGACCCTCGTGCCATAACGGGGCCACGGTGAAACTAGGCCATCCTCCTTTTGCCAGTGAAGTTGGTGACCCCATGTGGCAGGAGGGGGCCGCAGTGGAACTAGGGCCATCATCCTTTTGCAAGCAAAGTCGACTCCACCCCCACCTGGGCCCCCTGCGTGTGCAAGGAGTGTGGGCCACCATCAAAGTAGGACTGTCACCCTTGTGCAAGTGAAATCAGTGAGACCCATGATCTAGAAGGGGGCCACCTTGAAGGCAGGGTCATGCCCTGGATCACTGTACCAAGGATGCTGGGAAGAACACTTACCAATTGCCAAAGAAGCTGCAGAGAAGACAATCAACATGGCCATTCTGCATACTGAGAAGGCCGGACAAATCATCAGTGAAAGACCATAAAAGTTTGTGAACCCTCAGCATCGAGAAACTAGATCCCGGAAAGACACAAGCCAGTCCTACTGCACCTGCATAATGCCGTCGGGCCAGGTAAACCTGTTCGAGGCGTCTGGAATGCTAGACACTTGCATGTTCTTAGTGAGTAGTGCTGAAAAGTTCACTCATAACGGCAAACTTTGTGGCGTGGGGGTAGTGTGGGCCACATCTGAAAGTCATCTCTATTATCGAACGGGGAATAACCAGAAGCACTTGAAGGGACAGAATGTCTCAGGGATACTGCCCAGGGCAACACTCATGTGTCAACCTTAAGAGACTATGCATAATATTGAGTGTGTTGCCTCTGTGCATGTGTGCTTATATTATAATAGTTATTTTTCACATAAGCAGGTATTTGACCAAACAATCAGATCATTGTAGTCACTATTTGTGCTTTGAGTCTTGCGCCTATGTGTGCCACGCCCCTATCTCCCCCTCGAAGAGGCTTGGACCGCTAGACCTGCACTATCACTGAGAGTCAAGTGCTGAAAGGGTGGTACTTTGCACAGTTACTCAGGATCCATGTTAGTTCGGACCCATGGGCGGCAGAAATAAAAGGCAACACCCCCCACAGTTGGAGCTAGTAATCCCCTGCTTGCCCTTTTGCCCTCTGAAAGGAGTTTTGACAGCAAAGAAAACGGGGGACAGAGCACATCCCTATCTTCTGCCGCTGGAGAGAGAAATCTTAAATGTCCTAACATCATTAACTTTTACCACGGCCAAAGGTCTCACAAGGTTTGCAAATATGTATGACTGGATGACAGGACCCAGCTTTTGTTTCAGTTTAATAAAGCACTAACATGTTATACTAGACTCTAAATGCTTCTACTCACATAAAACATGCAGAAAGCAAAAACAATAAGGGAAGTTAGAAAATAGAAAATATCAGAGTAAACTAAGCGTATACTGTGTATCAAAGGGCATAAACAGGAGTAAAAGTGGAGCGCACTGGTCATTGGATACATATGTATGTATTATCAAGATCTATATGAAGATATAACAGAAAACTACCATCAGCACGAAATAGCAAACCATTTTCTCACCACATGTGGCACATAAGGACCCTCCCTTGATTTCAGACTATATGCGCTTTGTCAGACAGACTGATGTAATTTCTGCATCTTAGCTACCCAATAATAACATAGAGAGTTTTTAAACTTAAAATCTTGATTTTCCTCACTGCTCCTTCCTAGGTACGGTGGGTTGCGAATACTGCTTCTCTTAACCCACTGCGCAGGACACAAGCACTCATCATTGCAGGTTCTACTTTTGAGGTCCCATTATAGACAGGGCAAAAAAAGTGGTGTCCATTGTTTCCATTGCTCCAGAAGAAGCAACATTCTGGAACCATCTTTCATTACCAACGTGGAGGAGAGAGAAGGAGGTGCCCCATTTTATTTGATATGCTGCAAGTGAGGTGGTCATCTAAATTGGCTCTTCCTCCGTAACTTCTAGATAGGAATCTTGAGATAGAATCCACTCAACGTTAGTGTCTTTTTCATTTGTCCCATTAGAGAAAGAAAGGAGATTATAAATTAAGAGAGGACCATATTTCTTCAATTCCTTAATCTCAGGATGGACACTGATAACAATGGTCTTTGACCGTTTTATGGCATCATTTATGTTAGAAAAATCATAGATAGAATCATACTTATGGCCTCTAGGAAGGTGCACACCAACTCATCCACCAACATTAGACCATAATTCGTAGGAGTGCCTATATTTTTGAAAACTAGCTTGTGATGCTTTGATGACAGATATCTGTGACTGCATAGTTAGTGTTGTTTTACTCACACATAAGAGATTTCCTTTAGACTGGGTGGCTGCTCAGCTGAGACTTATTGAAGAGCAGTAACAATTCTAATCCAGGAATCAAATGCATGGCCCAGTATGCTGCATATGCAAAAGGAATTACATGGGAAAATGGCTGCTGTGTAATTGGATGAATAACAGACTAGCATGTGGCTACGTGAGGAACACCGCTATCAGGAAAGTTAGAAAGACATGCATTGGCTATCCCTGTAGTACTGAAAAATAAAACAAAGATGCAATACAAATGTGCAGTCCTCCAAGAGATACAGTAGAGCAGCTGGGCTAATTAAATTCTATTAGAAGGAGTTATTTTTCTAAGAACTGATTTTCTCTCAACTGTGGAGTTCTATATATTACCTGGCAGAGTGATTAAAGTGATATTGTTCATAAACCATTTGAAGAAAAGAACTGACACTTTCTCACCCATATGACTGGTCGACCAACAATTGCGATCCCATTGAACAACTGACTGATCAAGAGGCCCAGGGATGTCATGGGTGATCTTTCCAGTGTCACATCCTCATTTCTTCTACCTGCATCTAAGCAAAGCATTAGCTATAATACCAGGTATAAGGCTTCAGAAATTATGTCATCCCAAGCAGGACACATTTAGTCTATCTGTAGGCAGCAAATGACCCTTGGAACTAGGACCTTAATGCTCTGGAGTATGAACCTCTTGCTAGCCCCTGCTAATGGCCAGACTCAGACCTAGGACAAACATTGCATTGGCAGATGAAGACTTTGGGGTAAGCTTATAAGACACTGCATATCACACGATGTTCTCCTCAAAGATCATGCCTCTCTATTACTCCAGTTCAATAACTCACTTGAAATGACAACATGGTGGAAAATATAAACTAGATGACATACTTGCAGAGGAAAAACCCTTAAGACTAAGTGACATCATCTGTTTAGTGAGCGAGACCCTTCCTTAGATGAAACGGCAATGTAGAATGTCATCTCATACCTGTCCAGCTGGTGCTGCTGATCAGAAGTGCGGGCCGCCTAACGCAGTGCTTTACACAGCCAGTCTTGGTGTCCAGCTCCGTGAATGCAGACTTCTGTATCAGAGGCGCCTCTTGGTTTATTCTGAACAAAATATGAGAAAACAAAACAATATGGCAATCATGTGGAATTCAAACACTTTTTAAATCGGTCACACAAAATAAACTCTTAACCCCTTGCATGCTGATGAAAGAATGGTTCAGTCATCAGCCACGGTGGGTAGCCAACTTTCACCCCCTCCACAGGGGATGGCAGCGGAAGCACTTCCGCTGCCACCCGCAATCCCCTCGTCAGTGATCTGATGACATTGGTGCGCCGACATCATCACATGTAGCTGGGATGCGCTGGAAGCCATTTGCTTGCAGCGCATCCAGAGAGAGGACGCAAAGGTAAGTATTTTCTCCTTGCGCCTGCAAAGGTAAGGACTTTTTCCCCTTGCACCTGTAAAACAGTGGATCCCTGCTTCACGATACCGGGTGATGCCGTGATCATGGAGCAGGAATCCACACAACTGGGCCACCAAGGATCTCTTTCGATATCTTAGAAAAGGGTTGCTCCCCAGGGGTCATAACTTGTCCATGTGTGGCTGATTCGGCCACTTTTAGGCCTGTCAGCCCCCCTGGAGGGGGAGGCTGAAACCCACTAGAAGCCAGAGATTTTTCAAATTGTTATTGATTGCAGAGAGCGACCCCTTGGCTAGGGTCGCTCCCAGTGGGGGGCATTTTATTATGTATTCCGCCCCTCTCAAAGGGCATATCGGGAGAGGCGGGGAGGGACGGACAACAGAAGGCCACTAGGCCACCAGGGAGTTTCCTTATTGTTAGGGAGCAACCCATTAGGAAAGGGTCACCTCCCCTTTGGCCCATTACATACGTGTTTTGGCCCCCTGGGGGCTGATTCGGCCACTTTTATGCCTGGGGCCCTTGGGGACATTTAATTATGTATTACGCCCCTTCCAGAGAGCAGAACGGCTGGTTTTGGGCAGGGGCGGCACTAGACACCAGTGAATTCATTTCAATATAGATAGGGGAGCAGCCCCTTTGGCAAGGGTTGCTCCCTTTGTTTGGGGCACGTAATTTGACTGTTTCTACACCCTTTGGGGGCAGATTGGCCATTTGTTAATGGGCAGAAAACCACCAGACCAGGAAACATTTATGTGCAAGTGCGTGTGTGAGAACTGGAGTTTGGCTGATGGTCTGCCTGTGTGAGCTAGCACTGGCTGGCAGTGTAAAGGGACTGGCACTCAGCATGGACTGACATGTGGCTGATGATGTGTGTGGCTGGCATTTGAATGGTGGTGGGCAGACTTCATATTGTTTTATATTGTTATCTGTTTTATTTCTTGTCATCATTTGTGATCGTAAAGTTTTATTTCTCCTTTTTTCTAGTGTAAAGCTTTTGTTTTCCTTTGCTATGACTCCTGATTGGGTTTCAGCGCTGGATGATCTGCAGCTGCATGTGTTTGGTAAGAAAAAGCTTTCTGTACTCTTTACTCCAAATGAGTATCACTGCATGACCACATTTTTTGTAATGCTGTAATAATAGCAGCATATTTAGCTTCTGTATGAGTGTGTGTGAAATTGTCTTTGTGTTTTTGTTCAATGTGTATTGTGTTGCCCTTTGCGTAATTTTCTTATGTTTTTCTTTTCTAGTGGGATATTGTTGGTGCTTGTTGTGTCCGTGCAGAGTAGATCCTGGTGAGTCTAGCAAGTGAGTGGTATTGTTTTTTAGCACACAGGTCTTTGTGATACAGCCACACTTTGTTTATTATTTATTTTACACAGTGTTGGCTGTTTTTTTACATATTTGTCAAGTTACTTTTATTAGTAAGGATTATGGATAGTCGCAAGATGACCGCTGAGGATGTTGTTGGTGTGCTTTTTGAATCTTCCTCTGGTCAAGATTATGGGACTGACTCTGCATCTGAGGCAGAGGAGGAAGTGCAAGATTCTGGCAGTGAATATTGTGTCCGAGAGGAATCATCTGATGAAGCCACTATCAGTGCGGAGGACGTGCCTCTTTTATAGGAGGACACTGATGTGCCGATAATGCAGCCAGATGCATCTGTATTGCAGCCTGGGGCTGAAAGGATTCCCATTGGAAGAGCTGAAGCTTGGGTTGCCCCAAACATGGTGCAGCCTTTACTGGTGTAGAAAGGGGGTAGAGTGAATACTGAAAACTTTTTGCCTATACATTTCTTTTCAGTTGTTTATGGACAATGTATTTTTGGATGAGTTTGTTGAGCAGACTAATTTGTATGCTGAACAGTATTTGAGGGACAACAGTAAACTTCGGTTTAACTTTTTTGATGGGCTTGATAAGGAAGCCGTTGCTGTCTTCATAATGGGCTACTAGTCCCTTGATGGCAATGGCTATCTTTCCTGCAACCATGAGTCGTAATCTGTTTTTGCTTCTGCTTCAGATGCTGCATTTTGTTGATAATGCTTTAGTGTTGCCACAAAATCACCCTGAATGGCAGATAAAATTACATAACAATAACTCAGATCGCATAACTTTACAATAATATAAATGGTGCATTCTGTGGTACTGACACTTGATTACAGCAAAAGTACCAAGACAAGGTCTTATCTCACTAACTGGTTCTTAGAAATTGGGTTTCTGTTTGGCAGGGGTATGCACCCTGTTCATGCAGGAACCACAATCCTAGTCACGGTAAGTCAGAAACACACCATAAATTTACATGTGCTCACCCTCTTGTGGCTTGGCCTAGAGAAGGAAGGCTAAACTTAAGAGGCACTGTGTAAAGTATTTGTGCAACACTTGAAACAGTTAAATGGTGAAAATGCCACACAAAAAAAAAAAAAACACCAGATTAGTGAAATAGAGCTTAATTTCATAAATACAAAAGACCAAAATGACAAAAATCCAATAAGTAGAACTTGGAGTATGATTTTCTAAAGAATAAACACTAGAATAGCACTTAGAAGCAATAAGCGCTTCTTGGGATATCTGGTTGCACTGGATCAGGACTAAGTCAAGAGTTCAGGTTGACTGCGCTGGAGCATGTGCTGCCAACAGGGACCCAGTGAGGGTTGCTGAACAACATTAACTTAATCCTAGTTGCGTCACTTTAGATGCATGCAGCAGAGGGGGCAATGCGCTGGTTCTAATTCAGCAGCCGAAGAGATGCAGCGGTTTACCGCACCCAATCGAGGAAATGGGTAAATTTTCCTCACTCATCAGCAGCTATGAAGAAATACCAGGTTGCCATGGTTCCAAAGGCGATGCACCAGAGTCGATCGCCGAAGGAGAAGCAATGCATCGATTTACTCCACGCAGCAGCAATGATGCGGTGGCTCCAAGATGCAGCAGTTCCAAAGGGGATGCGCCGGTTCTGGCCTTGCAGCAGCAATGCATCAGTTTATCCCAGCAGTAGAGGTGATGCACCAGTTCCAATCCATGCAAAAGGGGTGAAGCACCAGTTCTGTCCCTCGCAACAACGACAATGTGTTGGTTCTGGTTGGAGCAGCACTTGATACCCACTTCCAAAGGCCCAAGATTGGATTGACACCACTTGGCAGGACAAGACTCTCCGACTTGCAGGGTCCAGGTGCTCTAAGTGATGAGTTGGAATTATTTTGTGTCCTTCAGGCTTCAGAAGAACAGAAGGTAAGCCAGCATGCCTTTGGAGCCACTCTGGTTCTGGGTTGGAGAGATTCAGGTTCAGTCCTTCTCACTACCGGGAAAGGACAGCAGCAGGTCAGCAGAGCAGGAGTCCAGCAGAGTGACAGTCCTTTCAGCAGCACAGCAGTCCTCCTTCTTGGCAGAGTATCCACAGTGTCCACAGGTCCAGAGATGTACTGAGTTTATGATGTCTAAGGTCCAGTTCTTATATCCAGTGGTGCCTTTGAAGTGGGGGAGATTTCAAAGAGAGACCTTTGAAGTGCACAGAGTCCCTGCCCTTCCTCGCCCTGGCTCCATACTCACTACAGGGGGTATGTAGCCCTTTGTGTGGGACCAGGACACAGCCCATCAGGTGTAAGTGTCTGTTCCTCCCCCCCATCCTGCATAGGATGGCCCAGCAGCCTGTGGATGGCCCATCAGTCTTGCATAAGCTCCTTTTGTGTGTGGCTGTCTGGAGGGAATGCATAAAGACCCAGCTATTAATCACCCAGAGGTGTATTTAGAGACAGACAGAAGTCAACAGATGGTTAAAGGAGAAAATGGCAACTTTCTAAAAGTGGCATTTTCAAAACTACAACTTACGATCCGACTTCACCATTAGTTGTGATTTTTTAATTGTGATTCCAGAGACACCAAACTTGGGGGGGTCTCATCTCATCCCAATTGGAAATGATGCTTATAAAATGTAATAAGGTAATGTCAATGTTATCCTATGGGAGAGATAGCCTTGCAGTAGTGAAAAATTAATTTAAGAGGTTTACTCTACTTAGACATGTAGAACCTAAAAGGTACATAGCCTACTTTATAAGTACACTGTACCGTGCCCTTGGGCTGTCCAGGGCTTACCTTAAGGGTGACATATGTATTAAAAAGGAAGGTTTGGTTCTGGCAAGAGGGTTTACTTGCAAGGTCGACATGCAGTTTAAAATTGCACCCATATGCTCTTTAATGGCAGACCTAAGTCATGTTTGAAGGATGACTGAAGTGGGTGACACAGTCAGTGCTGCAGGCCCACCATAGCATTTAATTTACAGGCCATGGACACAGGTAGTGCACTTTACTAAGGACATTTAAGCAAATTAAATATGCCAATTGTGGATAAGCCAATGTTACCATGTTTTAAGCACATGCACTTTAGCACTGGTCAGCAAAACGGGAGGTCTGATGGCAAAAAAAGTCAAGGGAAAACCCGCCAAGGTAGCCCGGCCCACCACCAATCCTAATGCGTTTTGAGGAAAAACAAATCCTACTATGCCCTAGCAGTAGACTTCTTCTAGTAAGAGGTGAAGGCACCTCAAGAGAATCTTAATTATTCAATATGTCCTATGATCAACGTGGAACGACTTTCATAAAAAATAGAAATATCAAGCAGTGAAAGACAACCCTCTTACTGACAATCTGATAGTAAAGAACAGATTCAAGTTACCTCTGTCCTGGAGTAATACATACCCTGCTTTAAAAGTGGCATAGTTTTCCGACAGTTTCATGTACAGTCGATGTTGATCCTTGAGTGAGGTCTCCTTGAAGAGGGCATTGGGCTTGTCATACAATGTGATTGCTCTGTAATTGGGAAAATGGTCATATATGTTAAAAGAAAGTGCATTTTATGTAAGTGACCTGTGAAGTAAAAAAAACCTCAAAGGAACAGAAGGCACAAACTTAAATGTTTTACATTCAACATAGGGAATTTCCATCTCCTAATTCCAAGACAGAATTTCTATCATGCATTAGATCCATCTAAATGTACTTTTTGTTTCCTGATCTAATCCTGACCACATCTATAATTTCTAGTTTGAATTTAGTTCTTTTCACTACATAAGCTAAAACCTATTCCCAAAAAGATCTCCCACACAACCACCAATCTCTAAGCCATATTTCCCACCACCACCTTCACACTGTCTAGAGTAACTGTTAAGTGAGTTTTTATCTGTTGAGTAATGCATCTTCATACTCATTCATTTCTAGATGATCTCCTATGACATTTTGTCCTCTTCACCATTTCTTGCAAAAGCCTTGATTTCCTCTTTGCTTTCAAAGTTATAGGTACACTGTGTTCTGTTTTGATGAGTTGCCAAAAACATCTCTTACAAACATTAAAGGACAGTGTTCCAATTTCTCATCTTCACACAAGTTTCTTTTCAGTGAACACCCCTTACTCTTGCTCTGGTCTTTGTCCAGCAGCCTCAGATCGCGGACTTCATCTCACACTCCTCCCTCTCAAAATCATTTGTGATCTAGGTAAAGTACAATGAACTCTATATCTAATCAAAAAGCTGATACCATTTTGAAATACAACTTACCCAAAGGGTTAGTGAACTGAATATTTTTCTGTGGACAAAAGAACCAGACAGGGATGCTTCCTGTCACCCTAATTAACATCTTTATTAATTAGTTGAAACCCCATCTGGGGAAATACAATGTGAATAGTGCTGTTATTTAACCCCTTTGCTGCCAGGCCTTTTCCCCCTCCTGTGCCAGGCCTTTTTTTGCCTATTTGGAATAGTTCTCGCTTAGGCATTCATAACGTTTTGTCCACATAAGGTACCCACGCCAAATTTGCGTCCTTTTTTTCCAACATCCGAGGGATTCTAGAGGTACCCAGACTTTGGGGGTTCCCCTGAAGGAGGCCAAGAAATAAGCCAAAATACAGAAATGGCCTAAAATAAATATGCCTTCCAACCCCCCTGGGGAGCGACCCTTGCCTACGGGGTCACTCCCCCTGTGTGACATTGGCGCAAAAAAAAAAAGAGCCCCGGTGCCTAGTTGTTTCTGCCCCCCTTGGGGGCAGATTGACCTAAAATCGTCCGATTTGCCCCCAAGGGGGGCAGAAATGGTCTAAATACAATTTGCCCCCCAGGGGAGCGACCCTTGCCTAATGGGTCGCTCCCCACCTCTAAAAACAAACAATAAAATGATCCCTGGTGCCTAGAGGTTTCTGCCCCCCCTGGGGGCAGATCGGCCTAATAGGGGGGGCAGAAAAGGCCTTCAAAAAAAATGCCCCCCCCCTGGGAGCGACCCTTGCCCAAGGGGTCGCTCCCCTCATGCCAGTTTCACTTTCAAAAGAAATCCCTGGTGTCTAGTGGGCGTTTCAAAAGCCGGATTGCTTTACAATCCGGCTTTTGAAACGCTGAGAGAGACTTCAAAGGGAAGGAAATTCATTTCCTTCCCTTTGAAGCCTCTCTCGGCCTCCTCCACGTGATCGGAAGAGAAATGCTTTGCATTTATCTTCCGAGCGCTGGAAGCTGAGCTTCCAGCGGGAAGGAGGAGGCCTCTGTGACAATCAGCGTGCAATGTGGCTGACATCACGGGGTGGCGGGGGGGTCGGTGGTGGAAGGGATTCACCTTCCATCCACGAGCAGGGGGTGTGGGTGGGGGCCCATGGGGGACGGGTGCAGGACGAGGGATCTCGTCCAAGGCACCCAGGAACCGGTGCCTTGGACGTGATCAGCTCGTCCAAGGCACAGAACAGGTTAAGGATTATCCATTCCATTTTCTTACATGCCAACAAAACAAGTTTAGTTGCCCGGCTGGAAAATGTGCTACATAAACTTATTAAAGCATTTGGTGGCACTGCACTGTCAAAAAGGTAGAGGTCGACACTGCACATTTCAAAGGAATAACTGAGAGCAATGGGTATCAATTGAAGAAACCCTTTGCATATATAATTAAAAGCTACAGCTGGTAGAAGAATTGGACTCTATAGGCTTTCATTTTTGCCGGAAAGTGTTTTTCGCTTAGCAAGGAACAAAGAGAATAGCTATCCTGAGCAATAATGGGCAAGTTACAGATGCCTTCAAAGTCCATTTGGGTTGCAATCCTCCATCAGCACCCTTTAGAATTATAGAGTGTAAAATATTCAACTGGCGCACTATACAGAGATGAGCACTTGGGCCACTTAAATGTTAAACAGCCATTTCGTGCATAATTAAAAAAAAAATCTTTTTTATTAGAAATACAAACAATACAAATGTGTAATGCAGTCTTAGCCATCATGTTGGTCTTAATACAGATAAGCATTGCTAGTGTCCTCCCTCCTGACCTCCCAAGACCCTCCCTCGAGCCCTCTCCCTTCCCATGCTCCCAATCTTCTCCCCTCCCAGTTTTTACAATGTGTTGTATTCCTCAGGTTCCTCCTCTGTCACTACTGTACACAGCCCTCCCCTGTGGGAGTTCCATTTCCCCCAGACCTTGTGCCATTTTTTAGAGCAACCCTTGCCCTCATAAATCACTTTCTCTGCTAACATACACCAATTTAGGTCACGTTTCCAGTCCTCTACTTCGCGTGGGCCCGGGGCCCTCCATGCCTGTGATCTATTAAGCTTTGCCACTATTAAGCCTAGCCTCATCCAAATGTGATCCATGTTGGCTAGGTCCACATCACCCATTATATTTAGAACACACCATTTGGGCTGAGGCTCTATGCTGCTTCCACATACCATGTTTAGATAGGAATCTCTGTATCTTTGACAGTGTCATAGCATATGGTAAAGTGAACCTCACTGGCAACAATTTCTGGAACAAAAAGGCGAGGCTCCCCTGGCCTGCCCATTTTGGCTAGTGTTGTGAAGGCATAACTCCTGTGAAGTACTCTCAGCTGCACTAGTCGGAACCTTGTTCGTATCCCTACCTCCCTAGGAGATGCTAAGGCCTCTTGCCATTCCTCCTCATCCAGCTCACCCACATACTGCTTTCAGGTCATTACATTTATCTGTTAAGTTATTGAGTATCTTACTTTATGTAAGAGATGTTGCCTTTTTGGGTAAATGTTCGAGTAATAATCTATCTTCTAACGGAGATGACTCAGGGTGGTCTTCCCCTCTGGGTAATACTTTGAGTGCATGTCTGAGTTGGAGGTAGCAATACATCTCTGCCGGGGCCAACTGATACTCCACCTAAAGATTCATAAAGGGAAGAATGCCCCCCCTCCACCCACAAGTCCCCAACTTTTGCGAGGTCAATGAGATCCCATTTCTTAAATCCCCGTGTTGCCAGTGTGCCCAGCGCTGTGGTTTCCCACAAGGAGGTGCTCTGTGTAATGACATTGTTCCATCACAGCACCTTCAGTGTCTCCTGCCAGAGGGTTAAAGTAAGAGCTGTCGGAACTGTGAATGTCTGCGCTCCTCGTCGACCATACAGAGAGTTCCTCCTGGCTGCATTGCTTCCTTATCCATGAGGTATGCTGGCTTCGATTCCGGCAGGAAGGCCCACTGATTAATAACCGTGAGTTTAGGCCTCTCGATAATAGTTGCGCACATCTGGGAGGGCTATGCCCTCGTCAAACCAACTTCTTGTGAGCTTGGCTACTGCTATGCGGGCCGGCCCCCAATCCCACAGGAGTGTGCGTATTTCCTGGTCAATGGCTCGAAAGTACAAGGCTGGGACCGTATACGGGGTGTTGTGAAGTATGTAGAGAAATCGGGGCAGGGCCATCATTTTAAACAAAGCTGCCCTTCCCAGAAGTGACATTGGTAGGGATCACCATCCATCGACATCCCCCCTAAACCGTCGCAGTGGGGGCTCTAAGTTCTGGGTATAAAAGCTAGTGGCCATTCCTGTTATAGTGATACCCAGGTACCGGAACACTTCCATGGCAATCCGGACATCAGAGCGAGTCGGTAGACGTGGGGCTTGGCCATACAGTATATAAATTACTGACTTTCCCAGTTAATAGTGTAGCCTGAGTATTGACGTAAGAGCGTAAGTATGTGCATTACCCTGTCCAGGGAGGAATTTGGCTCCGAAATATAGAGCAGGATATCGTCAGCATATAATGATATCCTATCTTCCCATCCCTCAGAACACCGCAAGCCTTTAAACAGCCGTTCACCACATATCCACTCAGCCAACAGCTCCAGTGCCATTACAAAGATCAAGGGGGATAATGGGCACACCTGTCGTGTGCCACGCCGAAAATTAAAGACTGGGGATGTGCATTGGTGAACAACCACCTGTGCCAGGGGCTCGGTATAAAGGAGACACCCCCAGGCTATAAATGTTGGTCCAAACCCAAATTTCCCTAAGACTTCAAAGAGGTAGACCCAAGCTATGGTTTCAAAAGGCCATCCTCATATCAAGCGAAAACACTAGAGCTCCCTCTCTTATTCTGTGCGTCCTACCTATAAACCCAATGCAGGCGTCGCCGGTTCAGGGTAGTACTTCGACCCAGCATAAAGCCAGATTGGTCTGGGTGTATCAAAGAGAGGATCACCTTGAACAACCTTGTGGCCAGTGTTTTAGCTAAAAATTTTACTTCCTCATTCAGAAATAGGCCGATATGAGGCACATTGCTCAGGCGGTTTGCCTTCTTTAGTTATTACCACAATGCTAGTGATTCGCTGATCCCGGGGCAAAAGACCCTTGTCCCTACTTTCACGATACATCGCCAGTAGATGTGGCGCAATGGTAGATGCCGTATATTTATAATTCTGTGGATATCCCATTAGGTCCCGCAGCTTTGCCCGAGGCCAGGTCTCTTATCGCTTGCAATATTTCGTCCTGCGTTAGGTCTTGCTCTAACAGTTCCTTATCTCGGCAGCTGAGAGTCGGCAAATTTATATCCACTAGTAATTACCGGATGTCGTTAGCTGGGACCAGTGTGGTTTTGGAGTACACGGCAGTGTAATATTCAGCAAATATCTTTGCTAACTCTTGCCCCTCATGCACCTGCGCTCCAGTCTGAGTTTCAATCTCAGGGACCCATCTACTGTTCCTCTCTTTTCTCTCCAACCAAGCAAGCAATTTACCCGCCCTATCTCCCACTTTATATAGCCTGCGCTGCATTGCTAAGTGGTGTGTGCAGGCTACTTCCATCATCATGTCTCTATATTCTTTTTGTTTTCTCTCTCCAGTGCCTCTGAAGCGCATTTACATCTTTCTTATGCCCTACTATCATAGAGACCTCTTTCCCCTTTCCGACTGCCTTGTAAGCCTGCAATAGTGTTGGTGAAGAGTCAAGAGAACCCTACATTTTCTCTGCAGTAACTTCGAGCTGCCCTGGTCAAGTGAGAGCAGCTCTGCGGGATTTTAAGATACCATGGACTAATCACTAGCCTTCGTTGACATGGTGGAGCCTGAATGCTGTACAGTGCCCAGATTGGTGAGTGATCTAGTGATCTGATCTTCCTTGTGCTAAATGCTTGATTTCTTTATAGTAACTGATCTGATGGGGGTAAGGTAAGAATGTAATACATTCTTGAGAGGCTTCCATAGGCCCCGAAAGAAACGTGTACTGTCGCTCCCGTGGGTGACAAGTACCCCACACATCAACTAGACCGAAGGCTGGCATAAAGTCTGCCAGTGAGTGGTTAGGTGGGCCACTTGCCGTAGTGGCCCTCTAACTTGTAGCTTACAGTGTGTCTCATTGAAATCTCCCATAAGGAGGTCGCCACCTGGCAGCTTTAAGAGCAGGGTACTAAGTTCTGCATATGCATCCGCGTGTAGGCGCAGTGGAATGTACACTAAGATAATGTTCAGCATGGTTTCACCCTATGTCCCAGTGAGTGTTGCATTTCTACTGTATCTGTCTACGCATGTGCCTTTAATCGTAAAGGGCCAGGACTTGCACAGTAGGAAGCCCACTCCTGGTGAGCCCGAGGTGTATCCTGCATGTTCTACCATTCTATATCCTCCACGGTCTAAGGCTCGACATGTGTTTCCACTTAAATGCATCAGAACAATGTCAGAGGTATGTCGTTTTAGGTCTTGCAACACCACGCCCCTCTTTATCTTATCCCCTAGCCCATTTACATTCCAGGAGAGCAGTTTAGTATCACCAGTTCCCAGTGTCATTGTCCCAAGTAAATGCGAACATGGGCCCAGATATCACTGGGTAGGCTAGGGGCCACGCATTCTGCAGGTCGGGATGTATTAGCCCCAGCATTCTGAGTCTTAGTGCCATTCAACATTTGCTTGTGGTACAAAACACTTCTTCCAACAATTGACTAACTTAAACCAAAATATACCCCACTCCCTGCCTCCGAGTCTAAAACTACCCACCTCCCCAACTCTGCAGAGCACCTGTCGCCCATTCCCAACATGTTAAAGTTTACGTTTGGGGTCGGTGCCGCCTGAAAGGTACATCCCCTAGGCTTCACCCATATCTGCAAAAATTTGCTACAGTACTGTTATTATTATTAATGGAATTGCTGTTATCGTTAGGCCCTGTTATAGGACAATACGATCCTGCGTCACTGTGCTCCTCGACAGTGACGAAATCGAGGTGTCCGGTAGAATGCAAGCACCCCCACCCGCTCTCCATGTTGACCCTGGGTACAAAATTATCCTAGTCGGCTATCATTTGGTCGTATAGTCTGTTGAGTGGTTGGCTGTTAGGCGGGATCGAATTGTTCTTCCTCATTTGGTGCATTGTGGTCCTCCCGGGAGCTGTCCCTAGGCCTCTGACTTATGTCCTCTTCTCGCTGGCTCTGTTGTCGTGATCTAACTCTTCTCTGCGGTTTCCCCGCCGTTCGCCAGCCATCAAGCCATGCCCAAGCATCTATTAGAGTCTCAAAGAACCACGTTTTCCTCTCCGCGACTATTCTCAATTTGGCAGGAAAGATCATTCAGTATTTAATTTCTCACTCTCGTAGCATCTTTTTAACCTCCAGAAAATCCCGCCTCGGTCTTTGCACCTGGAGTGTAAAGTCTGGGGAAAAAAGTAATCCTTGCGTTGCAATTTAGGGCCAGGGGAGCAGCTCTTGCCATTTGCAGGATCAAGTCTCTATTTGAAATTAAAAAGCCTGCCAATAATGGGGCGGAGTGGTCGTCCGGGCACCCGGTCGTGGTGCTCCAGGACGGGGTGGCCGTCCGGGCACCTTGTGAGCCCGCTCCACGGACAGAAATGTGGATAGCCCTTTAGGTTGTAGTTCCTTTAGGATGAGGTCCTTTATAAAGATGTCCACCGCAGGCCCCTCAGACCTCTCAGGGACGCCCAAAATTCGAATATTATTTCTTCTTGGTTTACATTCATAGTCCTTCAATCTGGCCTGCATGGTGGTGGCGAGAACCTGCAGTTCATTAACTTGAGTCTTTAAGCTGGCGTTGTCTTCTCTAAGGGTGGAAATGGATTCCTCGGCTTCCTTCACCTGTGAGCCCATATTACGTAGGTCTGCTCTCAGGACGCCCACCTCCGTTGTAACCGAGTCAATTCATGACTATAGGGATGTACGGACTCCTTTTATGGCCTCCATTACATCAAGAAGTGTGGTGGACTCTTCCTCTGTCACTGTCTGGGACTGTGAAGCCAGTCTCTGGTCTGAGGGTCCTTCTGCGTCTGCTGATCCATTTGGTATAGTATATTTTTTTAGTTTCGTTTATTGCCCTGTCTTTCCTCCACGCCCCCCTGTCATCTTGCCCCTTGGCCAAGTCCTGCTGTGAGGCCAAGATATTGTTTATGGTCTCAGGGCTGCCGTGCAGTAATCGTCACCGCCCGCCCAAAGGGTATAGCTAGCCCCTCAGCGGCCTGTTGGTGTTCTCTCCAGGCATCCCTCCGTTTCAGGGCCAGCGCCCCGTCTTTTGGTGAGTGATGGTTTTGTCATGCGGTTTAGTATGCAGTGTCAAGCCAAGGGAAGGGACCCAACCTCTTGTGCTCCAGTTCGTGCCCCGGTACCTCCAAACCCTCTCTCCTTCCCTTGTTGGGCACTTTCATGTGCCAATCCCTTGGGGCCTCCTTCATCACAATGGCGCCCCTGCCCCAGCACTCGCACACTCCCTCCCCTGAATGCCCGACAGCGGGATCTTCCCTTCGCTCCCCTTCCCGGGTGGGGAATCATTGTGGCTGTCTTCTGCGGGGGCAGTGGGAGGCAGATACCACCCTCTGGGTCCCATTCACAGTCTCGCCTTTTTCCGTGGGCGGAGGGGAGATGACTGCCAATGGGCCGATGCACAGGCCCTGATCTCCACGGTGCAAGGCCGCAATTCCGCAGTTCTTGCCTTACGTTGCGCCAGAGTTAGTCTGACTAACATCGGGGCCTTGATACATTTTTATACCACTGCATAGTTCGTTACAGGTGTTTTTTTCGGATGAAAGAACGGATATTCTATGGATGGAGCGACTTAGAGGCACGGAGCCTCGCTAGTTTGCGGCCATCTTAGATGGCGGTTGGCCACGCCTACTTGTGCATTTATAATTTACTAAAAATCTGTAGACTGCAACAGTCATCTCTTAAAAACGGAGCTGAGAATTCAAAATATAATCTATATGGCTGCACCTAATCCTGCTTTTGTGTGGGCTATTTGCATGACTAAGGTGGCTAAAACATGTCAGGACCGCTAGCTGATTGTTAGATCTCCCAAAATGTACTTACATTTTCATGGTTCTCTCAAGTTTATGATTTCAGTTTGAAAATGGTTTGGTTGTGTCCAGCTTCTTTCTTTAGAAAAGCTGCACAAGAAGGGGGTGTGGCCAAGCTTGAAATTGAGTGAGATGCGTCTATGGAACCCGGATCGCTGCTTCAGCTACTCTACCGCACCGGGCAGGGGAATTTTGGTTTCCAGCAGCAGTCGTGGGTTCCTGAATTTGCCAAGCACCAGAGGAGTACTCCCAACCCCAGCCGGCGGGCACAGACAGACCGCCAAGCCAGATTCTCCATTTCCCGCTACTCTGCTCCATGCTCCCCGGCCCATGAAGCTTGAACACAAGGGGCTCCTCACCTTTGGGGGGCTGCGGGCGCTGACATAGAGGTGTATAAACCCCACAACTACCCATGAACTTCTCTCCCCTGCCCCTTGGTGGAGCAGCAGACACAACCAGGCGGCCCACGGGTGACACTGTATGGAGTAGAGCTCCCATTTTTAGCTCACCTGCACTGTGGGCTGAAGGCACTGCAGCTGCGATGATGTGCTGACACGCCAAGCTGGGGACTTCATGACGGGCCCAGAGCATTGCAAAGTGCCTCGCTAAGCCAACAGCTCTGCCTTCTGCCAGGGGAAGACGTTGAGGATTCCTCCCACACCTCTCTGCCCCTGACATGAGATCGCATTGGGCCCTACTCTTGAACTTGGGCAACCACGTTTTACTAGCAAATTGGCCCCACAATACTTCAACATTTAGAGTGACACACTCAAGGCGGGCGTGCCATCACAAGAACCCTTCAACCTGGTGCACTCATTCCTTTTTTTCCTCTCTTTTTAGGGTTGAGCCTGCAAGTGCATGAGCTAGTGCATGCATCTCACTTGCGAGCCTCTGTTGTATACAGTAAAGGGCTTGGAGCCAGCGAGTCGATTACCATTTGTTGGCTTGGTGGCACTCTTCTTTAAAGCATCATAATTCGTCACTGCAGGCCTGGCATAATTTCCGCTCCTCTGTGTGGAGCAGGGACCTAGCACTGATTGATTCAACTTAATCAGTGCCCATCCAATGCTCCCAGCATGGTACTATTTTGTTCTTTTAACTTCTAGTGCGCTGCAAACCGAAAGCTTGTGACTGTCAAGAACATGCCCAGCAAGACCAACAAAATTGTGAAATTAGTTTTTTTTATAGCTAACTTTCTTTTATTTTGCTAAGCCGTGTTTTCTCACCTTGCACTCGTGTTTTCTTTTGTTTTTGCTCGTGGCCACTGTTCTCAAAAGATGACGATTATCTTGTTTTAAATATTGCAAAGTTACATTGTTTCTTTGTTACATATAGTTTCTGAAATGATGCTTTAACACAATCGTGCAGTACACCGCAGTATACCTCACTCCAATCCACCCCACAGCTGACCACCACAATCCACCCCACCCAATCCACTCCAAACCCACCCCACTCTAATCTGCCCCACTCCAATCTAAAACAATCTACACCATTCCAAAACAATCAGCCCCACTCCAGTCTGCCCATCTCCAATCCAAAACAATCTGCCCCACTCCAATCCAAAAGAATATGTCCCACTACCATCTCCCCACTTCAATCTGCCCCACTCCAATCCAAAACAATCTGCCCCACTGCAACCTGCTGCACTCCAATCCAAAAAATCCACCCCACTCCAATCTAAAACAATCTGTCCCATTCAAATCCGCCCCACTCCAATACAGAACAGTCTGCCCCACTCTAGTCCAAAACAATACGCACCACTCCAATCCACCTCACCCAAATCCAGTCCACCCCATTCCAACCCACTCCAATGCACCGCTCTACCCCAATCCAATCCACCTCACCCCAGTTTATTCCACCCCACCCCACCCAATACAATCCACCCCATTCCAATACAATCCACCCCACCCCACACCAATCCACGCCAACCCATGCCAATCCAATCCACCCGACTCTACATCAATCCAACCCACTCTACCCCAATACAATCCACCCCATCCTAGTTCAGTCCACTGCACTCCAATCCAATCCATCCACTCCAAAACCACCTGAATGCAATCCAACCACCCTGTTCCAATCCACCCCAATTCAATCCATCTCACCAATTTTCAATCCACCTCATCCCATCCCAGTTCAGTCCATCCCACTCCAATCCAATCCAATCAGCCCACCCCACTACAATCCAGTCAATACAATTCACCCCACTTCAACCCACTTCAGTCCATTCATATCTACCCCACTCTACTCCACCCCAGCCCTATCACTCCAATCCAAACTACCCACCCCAATCCAATCTAACCCACTCCAATTCAACCTACCTCCACCCCATTTCCGCCCACCTCACTCCAATCCACCCTACTCTACTCCAATCCAATCTACCCCTCTACCTCAATCAACTCCTACCCGCTCCACCCCTCTCTACGACACTGTCACTGAACTACTGAACTCTATTCCCCGCTACTCAACTCTACGACACTGAACTTCCTCTACTCCAATCTAAGAAACTCAAAGAAATCCACTCTACAACACTCTACTCCCCCACTCCACTCTACGACACTCCACACCACTAACTTTTAGTCATGCTGGACAGAGCCACACTGGTGTTCAACACAGCAAACCACATTGCCAAAGCCAATAGCTCTTGTATAGGCGAGACCTATTAGCTCTGTAAATCCCTGTTTTCCTTTGCTTTGGGGCTTCAACTACATGTGCATGTTACCTGCAGCAAGCAGCTACAGAATGGCAGATTGCCCATGGCCCACTGCAATTGCACTTTGACTCCAGCCAGCCTATTCTAACTGCTGCTCTATTGCCCCCGCGCTGAATTGCCTTAATCCGGTATCACCCGCATGCACTGCCTAATTTCCTCTCCATCCTTGTAACGACCTGCTTCCTTGGTTACCTACCAAATGGGCACCATAGAACGTTTGCAAATTGAACACTGCCCGGTGCTCACAGATTGTTGGGTCTGGCTTCGCCTGTCTGGACACACCATGGGCCCACCCTCTCAAAGATCCTTACGCACTAAAGTCCCCTGCCTACAGAGTTGTGCTTCACTTATGAGAGACTGACACCTCGCAATTCCCTAATGGTCATTGGGACCCTCCACACCCTGCACCCGACTTGATCTCCTTCGATGGAACGTTCAGCCTTTTCTGGCTTGTGTGATGGGGATGGCCTAAGGGAGTAGCCTTCCTTGCTGAAACTGCCGTAACCTCTTGGTCCCTCTACTTGGCCCGCTGGCCTTCATTTCCCTGAGGCCTTTCTACTGCTTTGACGTGCCACTCCATGGGTAACACCGCTAAAGACACACCTGGTGCCCAACCCAGAGACAACCAGGTTACCTCGTTGTGGAAGAAAACATCAGCTCCTACCATGGACTCTTCTGATGCTCTTGTGGGAGCAGTCTCATCCACTGCACTCGCACCACCAATCACGCAAGATTACATGGACAAGTTTCTCCAAGAAATCAGATCTGAAATCGGCCATCTTAAATTGGACCTGAAGAACTGCATTCATGAACTTAAACGTGAGGCTAATGATCTGTGGGGTGAGCGGGGACAATTTGGACCACAACTTTGAAGCCCGCTCTGAAGAACAGGAGGTTTTATGGCACAGGATTGCAACCATGGAGGAGCAGCACATCGAACTGCAACTACAACAGGAGGACCTGGAAAATAGAAGCAGGAGAAACAACATATCCATCAGGGGTTTTCATAGAAGGACAGAGGGCATGGACATTATGGCCTTCACTGCAGGCCTGCTCTAAGCAATCGGGGAGATGACAATGCTTCCCCCTTGGCCTTTGACAGAGCCCATCGGGTGGCCCTTGCACTGGGGCACCCTGTCACCACCTCTAACATTTTCACACAGGAGCACATTTTCAATAAAAAGAAATTATCCTCCAGGCAGCTAGAACAAGGGCAGACCTGATCGTCTGGCCCACATTGAGCAACTCCCCCAAGACATCGCACCTACCACCTTGCGACGGCGCAGGGAATTCAAACCCATTACTGACAATCTAAGAGACCTCAACATTCACTACTAAGGGCGGCACCCCTCTGCCATCATCTTTACCTGGGAAGGCAAGCGCTGGGTTCTCTGTTCATTAAAAGAATCCAAGCAACTACTGAACTGGAAGACAGAGTCCTGCGAAGGCAGTCCTGCCACATCTCAATCACCTCCTTGAGCATCTTTGAAACCTGGCTGGACCACTGTGAAATCTCAGCACTCCAATAAATGTTATAAGGACCTTGCTTCCCAAGAAACTAAAAATGATATTATTCAGAAACTTCCCAATCTGGAGACGGGCTCCTCCCCTACCCCATCAACTTCTGCCTCGGTCTAACATGGACAGCATTAACCGCCCACGCTCTGCTATGGACTACAACTTGCCCCATAACCCATGCCTTACCAGCTGATCCTTTTGAACCATGTATGCGCCATGAGGACCACTCTCCACCGCCACATCCATGGAGCCCATGCCTCTATAACTAAACCTGTTCTTCGACTTTCTGGGACCTAGCCTGCAGCCGCGGGTGTGGCTGGTCCCAACAGCTTTGCTTCCTTGGAATGTTCATGAATCCCCCTCACTGCCCCTGTTCTGGTACCTGCTGGCAGCGGGGATCTGGGACCGTTGAGATCTCCTGATACTTCCATGTTCACCCTTTGATTCAACCCTTAGAAAAGTGACTTCTCCAGAACAGCCTGCACACAGACATTTTGGCAGTTCATGGACTTGAATGGAGTAATAGGGCCCAGTTAGCATTCTAATGTTTATGTTTATCTGTTTTTAATAATTTTTTAACTAGGTTGTCCTGCGTGCTGAGGACACGTGTCATACTGTGTCCTCCCTTTTACTTGATACCCCCAGCCCATGATACTGACATGCTAGGCGCTGGGTTGGCCTTATAGCCTCTGCTCCCCAGCGATATTGGGCTCCCACATCGCCTCTCCCTACACCTTCTTTTCCAGACTGTACCCACCTCCTTGGCTGTCATGCCTCTCTGGTGGTTCTACAGTGTATTCTTAGCCACTTTATGAGGCCTTCACTTAATTCTAATCCCCATTTCTAGTGCTCTACCCGTAAAGTTCTTATCTCCCAACATACAGGGTCTAAACGCGCCCAACAGACAACCTGGTTTGGGACCCCAATATGGATCGGAGCGCTGTATCCTTTCAGGGAATGGGGTGATGCTCCCTGCTCTTAAGCAGGACCTTACAGACTTGGGTCTAGTGGACGCTTGGTGCTAGAGGAACCCAGGGGTACGTGACTACTATTTTTACTCTCATGTCCACACCTCTTACTCACGCATTGACTACCTTTTCCTCACTGCCACCCTGCTGCGCGACTTAGATTCCGCCACCGTTTTGGACATATCCATTTGAGATCACGCGCACCTAGAGATCACACTGACCAGAACATGCCCCCCCCCCAATCCCAGTCTCAATAGCATCTCCCTCAGCAACTCCTTAGAGACCCAGTTGATGTGGCCAACAACCAAAAATATATCTCTGCATATTTTGCCACCAACCCACAGCCTGAGACTTCAGGGCACAGACTTTGGGACGGTTTTAAGGCCACTATACAGGGCACCCTTTCTTCTATCGCCATTGCCTGGACACAAGAAGCCAATATGATCAAGTTGGGCCTCGCAGCTGACATTAAAACCCTGGAGCACTGCTATCACCGCAAGAACAAGGTTGAGTGGTCCTTGCTGGTCTTGAAACAGAAGTACTACAAAGGAGGGGACAAGGTATGAACCCTTCTTGCACATTAACCTCACCAAAAAGTTGCACGTTCCCACATTCCCATATACCTAAGTTTAAACTCTGGGACTAGACATGGGCTACCAAAGAACATAAAAGTGGCAGACATTCCACAAATTCGATCAGATCCTCTACAATGGGGACAACCCTTCCCAGGCAAACAGACTCATATCTCAAGGTCTGCCCTTAAGACCCTCAACACTCAGAATTCCTGGAAGCTCCCTACACCTTGGATGACCTGCAGAGAGCCCTCAGGGAACTACCAGTCGGCAAAACCCCAGGCCCGAAAGATCTACCTATGGCTTTCTACCACAATGTCCTCCTTCATATTCAAGACCATATGCTGTCTTGATTTAACACATTTAACGTAGATACGGGCCTCACTATAACTATGGTGGCAGCAGAAATAGTGCTTATCCCGAAGCCAGGTAAGGATCCCTCCCTGTGGGCATCCTATCTCCCAAAACCTCTTCTGAACACGGGCACCAAGAATTACACAAGCATTCTGGCAAATAGACTAGAGCCATATCTTTCTGGCCAGATAGACCCAAATCAAGTCTGCTTTATCTGTCAGAGGCAGGGAGTGGACAACATCAGCAGAGTCACTCATCTAGCTGAAAAGGCCCACCGCCACAACATCCATGCCTGCATGTTCTCACTGGACGCAGAGAAAACCTTTGAGTGAGTCAGCTGGCCCTTCCTAAAAGCGATTCTTAGTAAAATCGCTTTTGGCCGTGGCATGATCTCCAGGATAATGGAGTACTATGCCTCTCCCATGGCCACAATTTGTATTAATGGGAAAGCTTCACCACCAATTCACCTGGCAAGGGGCACCATGAAGGGCTGCCCCCTTTCGCCTCTACTATACATCCCAGCAGTTAAACCCCTGGGGATTAATATCCGCAGAACATAAGACATCACGGGCATCCCCACTGGAGGACTGAAGCATAAGTTAGCTTTATTGGCAGATGACCTTTTGCTTACGCTTAACCAACCAGCAACCTCACTCCCAGGTCTGAACCATGTTCCAGCGCAATTTGAAAATGTCTCCGGTTTTAAAATTAACTTGGCAAAATCTCAAGCCATTGACAATTCCTTAACTGGCCCTTCCTACCCTGGGGGCCTTCACTCCCTTCCAGTGGGCTCAGTGCTCTATTAAGTATTTAGGTCTTAACTAGCTCTCTGACATCATGGACACAGGCCAACTGCCTGGAGTATCGGTGCTCGGTCCTGGAAAATTTACACAGGTGGAAGTCCTTTCAGGTATCTTGGCTTAGACACCTCTACGCTGTTAAAATGTGTTTACTATTGAGAAATCTCTATTCCAGACACTACCCACTCCTATTTCCCAGGATGCTATTCTTCATCTCAAGAAAGACACATGCACATTTATTGGGGGGTGCAAGATTCTACAACACTATACTGATGCTCCCCAGATCATCGGTGGCTTTGCATTCTCCAATTTCCTCGAATAGTACTGGACGGCACACTTGCACTATATTTCGGAATAGGGCATCCGTGAAAGTGAGAAGCATTGGTTCCACATGGGTCCGGCAGTGGGATGCTATCCAGTCTGGCATCTGGCATGGATTCCTAAACACAGCAGACTGTGCAGCGTCTGTATAGCCACCCCCGCCAAAACAGTCCTAAATGTCTGGCTCAAAACAGCCCTCAAGAGGGGACTGACCACCTTCCCTTCCCCGAGCACCCAGCTCACCCGCAATCCAGATTTCACGCCACCTCTACAGCCTCCATCCTTCTCAGCATGGAGAGCGGAAGACTGCGCACCCACTGAGGGAGAACAGATCAAGTCCTTTGACCAGTGCAAATGGAATTTTTGGGTTCCAGAATCGTCCATACTGCAGTATTATCAACTGAGGGGTTGGGCACTCTTCCCACTAACACTCATGGGGCAACATGGCAGTTCACTACCTTCGAGACTCTAGTTCGCTCATTAAGTGGGGCAAGGGGTTTGATTTCATGCACCTACCAAGTGATCCAGCACTCAAACCCAGGTGCGACCTCACACTTACCAATCTCAATGGTCTTCCGATACCACTGAAGAGATCTCCCAGAAACAATGGGAGCAACTATGGCAGGATATCCCCAAACTATATAAGAGCATACCTAAGCGAGACACTGCTTACAAGCTGATGACCGCCACGCTGCATACCGCCATGGATCTCGGGTGGTTGGGAACCGCCATGAGATCTATGGCGGTAGGCACTATCAGTGCCAGGGAATTCCTTCCCTGGCACTGATAGGGGTCTCCCCCACCCCCACTACCCCCCAAGAATCCTGCCCCCACTCCCCCCACCCCCCTGCCACCCCCCAAAGGTGGCACACCCCCCTCCACATGCACATATACACACCCCTACGCACGCACACCCCCCACCATGCACATACACACACCCGTACACGCACACATACACCCCGACAACACATATCCGCACACATACACACAGACATGCACACCGTCCGACCCGCACACATTTCCCATACACACAACACCCCCCTGCACGCATAAACTCACTCACTCACCCCCTCTACACTCCCACACGCTCCCCCCCCATGCACGCACACAACAACCCCCACCCCCTTCCCTAACGGACGATCAACTTACCTTGTCCGTTGATCGTCCAGGAGGGGACGGGATCCATGGGGGCAGCTCTGCCACCAGAACACCGTCACCAGAACACCGCCACACCGAATCATGGGACGTGATTCAGTGGGTGGTGTTCTGTTGACGTGGCGGTGGAGGTTGAGCAACCTCCACTTTCCCGCCGTCCGCCAGTATGGCTGCTGGCGGCTTTCCGTACATAAAAGGACGGCGGGCTGCCAGCGGTCATAATACGCGGCGCGGAAACCGCCATGGATCTCGGGTGGTTGGGAACCGCCATGAGATCCATGGCAGTAGGCACTATCAGTGCCAGGGAATTCTTCCCTGGCACTGATAGGGGTCTTCCCCACCCCCGCTACCCCCCACGAATCCTGCCCCCACTCCCCCCACACCCCAAAGGTGGCACACCCCCCTCCACACCCTGACCCCGAACATGCACATATACACACCCCTACGCGCGCACACCCCCAACATACACATACACACACCCGTACACGCACACATACACCCCGACAACACATATCCGCACACAGACATGCACACCGTCTGACCCGCACACATTTCCCATACACACAACACCCCCCTGCACGCATACACTCACTCACTCACCCCCTCTACACTCCCACACGCACCCCCCCATGCACGCACACAACACCCCCCATCCCCTTCCCTAACGGACGATCAACTTACCTTGTCCGTTGATCGTCCGGGAGGGGACGGGATCCATGGGGGCAGCTCCGCCACCAGAACACCGTCACCAGAACACCGCCACACCGAATCATGGGACGTGATTCAGTGGGTGGTGTTCTGTTGACGTGGCGGTTGAGCAACCTCCACTTTCCCGCCGTCCGCCAGTATGGCTGCTGGCGGCTTTCCGTACGTAAAAGGACGGCTGCCAGCGGTCATAATACGCGGCGCGGAAGACCGCCAACACTGGCGGTCTTCAGCACGGCGGTACCTCGGCGGTCCTGCGAAAAGTCCACCGAGGTCGTAATGACCCCCTATGTCTCTGAAAGACTGGGTAAGTATATCTACCAATACTGGTGGGACAAGATAGGGGTGTAAGTATCCAGCGGCATGGCACCTTTTTAGGTCTTGCTTGTATGAGCATGTGCTAGCACATGTACTCTCGCTTGCAACATGTTTGCATTCTATAATGGGACTGAAACCCTCCAACTGCTTACCATTCATTTTCAACATTGTCACTCTTCTTTGCTGTTCTAATTGAGCAGTGCTTGCCATGCGTGACTTCCTTTTCTTTTGTTGCCGAATGAACCAAGCATAGATTAGATAACTTAAATTAGTGTCCTTCTGGTGGCCATCCACTGCTTGGGATGTGATTCAAGTACTATTAAAAAAACAAAAAAACTGTGACCCAGCCATCGCTGGCCACGTAAGGGTGCTTTTTTCTAAAAATCTTTCCTCTCTGCCCCCAAGCCAACCCCCTAGTTGCTTTTTACCATTAGTGTCCCTCTGGTGGCCATCCACTGCTTGGGATGTGATTCAAGTACTATCAAAAAAACAAAAAAACTGTGACCCAGCCATCGCTGGCCACGTAAGGGTGCTTTTTTCTAAAAATCTTTCTTCTCTGCCCCCAAGCCAACCCCCTAGTTGCTTTTTACCCCTCCCATCCCTGTTTCTTTTCCACTTATCACCTTGCCTCCAATCTGCTTTTTTTCTTCTTTATTTTGTGTAATGGGCACAGTAATGTTTGTGGGAGTGGCCCTCTGCAGTTGACATTCAGTGACCTATCGGACATCCAATAGGTGTCCAGCAACCAAAAATGCTATGTTGCTTTTTTGAACAGGGGTTTACGCCACCGTAAGGTAAGCATTAAATTGCTGCATGGCAGGGGCTGGCAGACAGGAGAGATGAAAAGTAAAATACTGAAATACATTAAAAAGTTCTGACTTCTCCAGGGCCTCCTTCCGGTTACTTTCCCTCCCACCAACCCGCACGTCCCTGTTTCTTCTTCGCCCCCACCACCTTCCCTCCCGTCCGATTTTTTTTATTTTTATTATTTTATGTAATGGGCACATAACTGTTGTTGCACCACCCTCTCTGGTTTAACATTCAATGACCTATCAGACATTAGATAAAATAGCATTACATCGCTGCAGGTCGATGTCTGACAGACAGGAGAGATGAAACGTAAAATGATGTGGTATATAAAGAATTTCTGAGTAACTAGTTAAGGGTTTTTCGAAGTCCCAAGCAAAATTACATTTTCATTTTTTCCACCACTCCCTCTTCCCTAGGAGAAGGTCTTTTTTTTTTTTAAATACCTTTTGTCCTAAATGTGGCTTTGTCTTGTTGTCATATGTGGTGAATCCACAAGGCAGCTACCTAAGGTGGTTTTAATATAGCCCCCAATCTGTTTACTGGTTTCACTTTAACGTATTGGCAGACAGGTTTTATTAATGTTTTTGACTTATGTGTAAACCCCTATCACGCTTGAATTGGCGGGCCAGAGGCAAATTGAATAGTACCCACATTACCCATTTTAACAAAATAATAGGCAAAATATACACCATCAGCCCTAACCTAGCAAGGAAGAAAAAGCTCAGGGTTTAGCTGCCAAGCTTTCATGCTTTGTGAAAACACTACACTGGCTCGTTAGCTAACATTTGACTGCATTGTGCGATATGCAGTTTCACAATTTAAAAAAAACTCTTAAATTTTCCAGTTCCATGAGCGTATGGCTCATCAGATCCAGATTTATTATTTGCATTCTGGGATTTGTTGTCTTGATTTTAGAATGGAAAAGATGGACTACAAATAGTATAATGCACAGAAGATGGTCGCTAAATATATATTTTTTAAACAGTCCCGTTATCCTCCACCACCCGCACCCCTGTTTTTTCTCCAGTAGAACAATCCAGACTGATAAATGCCAGTATGCACGAGATAGGGGGATTTGAATATGATCCTTTTGCCACTGGGAGAAAAGGCAGAGTGTCAAGAGCAGGAGTTGCAAAGGCATGTTCGGGCCTACCTAGGGCTAATTTAGCCACTGCATTTTGGATACGTTAAAGCCTACAAAAACACAAGGGGCAGACAAAAAGTGAGAGTTACAGTAATGAAGGTTACTAAGAATAGTAGCCTGGGACACAATATGACAAGCCTGAAAGGGAAGAAGTGGGATTATTTTCCTTAACATCATCAGCAGAAGAAAACAAGGAGGAGGGCTTGTTTTTCCAGGGACAGGTTGTCCCTCAAGTAAATCCCTAAATTCTTTCTTTACAGTATTTGCTGGATTTGGAGAGTGTCGGACCAACATGGAGGCCGGAAAGTAGGTTGAAAGACTGGCAGGATTAGGGCACTTTGGTCTTGCGGCGTCAAACTTTAGAGCACTTAGTCGTAAACAAGGGGAAACCGCGGTCATGCAGGAATGGAATATCGCCAGCAGAGCTGATCCTTACCTGGCTAACCAGACCCTACTCGGGCAAAACCGGTCCTGGGTTGGTTGGTAGTTCAGCTGGACTATTCCAACTGGAGCATGGTCAAGATCGATTTGCTGTGTTCATACTGAGGTGGCCTGGCGTAAAAAATAAGGATGGACTGGGATCTGCCTTGAGTAATTACCAGTATCTGAGATTAATTCACACACTTAATCTGTCCTTTTTTTGTATACTTCAGTGTGTCGCCCTAAGCGGGACGAATTTGCAGATAAGGGTCCTGTGCACACTGTGGCCCTCATTACGAGGTTGGCGGTCATCAGACCTCCAGCCTCACTGGAGCGGTCTTACCACCGCAGTCCCAGCAGTAAAGACCGCCACATCACAAGTTATGGGGTTTGGCAGAAGCTAAACCTCCCTAACGCCACCTGGCCAGTTGGTGCATTCACACTGACACGGCCAGCGGTGAGCACCTCCAAACCGGCAGCAGGCCTCAGCCTGCCGGCTGGATTACAAGACTGCAGACCACCAGACTGTCTGTGGCGGTCACCCTGCCACGGAAACCCTGGTGGTAAGGCACCTGGCGATGGGAATCCCCCATTCCTGTTGCTGGCTCACACACCCCCACACACATGCAGACACTCCCCCCACACCCATCCACACATTTACAAACACCTCTTCATGCACGCATTCACATACACACCCCTTGGCATACGCATACATTCACACAGCCCCCCCCCATTCACTCGCATACTGCAGACACCCCCCCTCGCTCGCAAACACACACTCAGACACCCCCATTCACGCGCTCATCAATTCACATTCAATCGCATACACGCATTCACTCCCCTGCATACTCGCACTCATACAGACACTTTCCTCTCCCCCCCCACATGCCACTCTCTCTCCCTGACGATCTACTTACTTTTTCCGGCGAGCTGGTTGTCCGGAAGGGGATGGGTCCTTTCGGTTTCGCATCGATAGCACCACCACACTAGCAAGACTCCACCAAGCTGTTTACAGCTCGTGATATGGCGGGTAGAGTCTTTGTGAAGTGGCGGTGCTGGCGATGCAACCACCTCTTCAGAAAAGGGGCAGAAGTCATCCAATGACTCCTAATATGGCGGTCAGCAGACCACCAGCACTGATGGTCTGCTGGCTGCAGCGGCTTCAGCAGTCTTAGGAAAAGACCGCCAAAGTCGTAATGAGGCCCTGTGTCACTAGAACCAAGCGATACCGGGCTGATAAGCCCTAAATAGCATGAAAAGAGTGCTTGGGTACTTCTGTTCGGGGAGGATCAGGCTTGGGAGTGCAGGCTGGACTGTCCCCATTGGAGCAAGGTCAAGACTGATTATATAATGGTAAACTGGAATGTGGCTCCGAGATATTACCAGTGGCTGAGATTAATTCAAACATTCCATCCATCACATTTATGTAAACTTTAGCCTTTCCTGTCGAAGGTAGTTATTCACTGGGTGTCATCTGCATAACGCATACAGGTGACACTGAAGGACCTCACTAATGTAGCCAAAGGATTCATATAGCTGTCAAACAGGGTTGGGCTTAACGCAGGCCCTGGCCGAATGCCTTGAACCACTATCTTGTAAGCGGACACCAAAAACGAGGGAAGTAGACTGCTTAATGTCTGTACTCTAGATAGAATTTACACCGCTGATATTGGTGTGACGCGGGTCTAGTTAAACGAAGAGTGAGATTGTTGGACCTGGCCCTCTCTGCAGGGTTAAGACCAAACTTTTTTTGCCTTCACTTCTCCAGTTTTCTTATTTCATATTTGTTAGAAAGGCGACTCTGTGCACTTCACCCCTGCTAACCAGAGCTAAAGTGTGTGTGCTCTCTCTGTAACAAATAGTAATACTGGCCTACACCTGACCGGCATATGGTACGGTAATACATGGTACTAAATGTACCCAGGGCCTCTAAATGTAATGCTACTAGTGGTCCTGCAGCACTCATTGTGCCACCCACTGAAGTAGCAATTTAAAACATGTCTGAGGCCTGCCATTATAGGTAGAAGTGCAGCTTTAAACTGCCATTTCCGCCTCCCAAAATACACCTTTTGTCAGCCCTAAACCTTCCTTTTTAATATATGTAGGTCACCCCTAAAGTAGGCCCTAAAGGCTCAAATGGCAGGGTGCACTGTATTAAAAAAGTAGGGCATGTCGTTTTAGTTTTTACATTTCCTGGTAGTGAAAGGCTCCTAAATTTTGTACTACTGTAAGGCCTATCCCACTCATAGACGTACTTTTGGATGCTTTATTACATTTAATGAGTGCTTATTTTTTTAATGTTAATATGTAGAAATTCATGTTTAGGCTCACATTAATTGTAATTTAAAATTTTCTTTAATGGTAAAGTCGGATTTTAAGTCACAATTCTGAAAATGTCCCTTTGAGAAAGTTAGCATTTTCCTAATCATTTGTGCCTGCCACTAGTGTCCTGGGTCACATGACTGTGAATGGCTCCGCTGCTGGGATTTGGGTTTCCACTCATACAGAGAGAGAAAAGGGGGACTGATGAAAAGATGGGCCATCCTGCCAGGACAAATGAGGATGGACCTGCTCCCTGCCCCACTTACACTTCAAAGGGCATGCCTCCAGCAGACATACAAGAAACTTTGACAATCGACGCAAAGGAACTTAACACTAGTCTTCTGTCACCTCAGACTTCTTTGAGCCTTGGCAGAGTAAGGGAGGAACTTTCCATAACCAGACATAGGGGTAGCAAGGGAAATCCCCCCACTTCAAAGGCTGGCATCAGGTATAAATAATGGACCGCCACAGCCACCCTTCAGTGTACTCCTGGATCTATGGACATTAGAGAAGAAGGACTACCTTGTTCCTCTGAGGACATCCTGGCTGCTTAAGAAATGCCTTGACCCCCAGAGGGCTTGCTGCTTCTCTCTGGGAAGGGCAACTGAACCTGCTCTCTTCATCCCAGTTTACCTGTGTGACTCCAATGGTCATTTGGCTGACCTGCTGTCTGAGCTATAGGAATACAACAGGCTTCAGACTCCTCCCTGCAACTGCCCAGCTGACCTGCCTGAGCCCCGCTGGCCTCTGAAGTGAGTTTCTGATCCCCAAAAGGGGGCATCCTCAGGTTCTGGACCCTTGGTTGGCATTAGATAAACTACCCTTGTGAAGACAGTTGAAATTCTGACGTTTTGGGTTATTTACGACCGCAAACTCGGCTGCCCGCGATGACTGCTGATGCAAAGCTCCACTGAACCTGACTCTTTGCACTACAGTGATAGCCGTAATAATTGACAATGTAAGATTTGCACATTACACTACAGCAATGACAGCCCATAGTGACCACCAATGCGAAGCGCCAGCAACCATTCTCTGCAACACCATACTGGACCTTTGTGCTCTAGTGATGACGGATCAAGTTGCATGGCCTGCTTTTCGAGCTACACTGACTATATGCAATGCCCTACATGCTCCTCATGGCCTCCTCCAATGCAAACAGAACCTTTCTCGCCGGACTCTGAGAAAGTAACTTTTAGTGGGACTAACCTGGTCCCAATATCCGAACTGCGCTCCATTGTGATCGCCCGAAACTTGCAATATTCCCCTTTCAGGTAAAACCAGATGACTGCGAGTGGCACTTTGTGCTTTTAGGCACTATATCGACCTAAAACTTTAAAACTGAATATCTCTGTTTCTACTGATTGGATTTTTAGTCTTTGTGGCATCATTTTATTAATTAAAATGTTCTCTATTTTTCTGAATTGGTTTTGGAATTTTCTTGTATGGGTTTTCACTTTATTACTGTTTGTGTGCTGCATCCATACTTTATACTTTGCCTCTAAGTTAACCCTGACTGCTTTGTGCCAAGCTACCAGAGGGTTAAGCACAAGTGAATTCAGTGACTTTGGTGGTACACCCTGATTAAGATTGTGGTTATTGCCTGAATGGGGCTCCCACCTCCCTCAGTCAATAACCCGATTTCTCAAAGAGACGCAGTGTTGAATGCAATGGACATATCAAGGAGTACCAATCCAGCTGGAGCTGCCTTATCAGCTGCCATTCTCAGGTCACCAACAACCAACAGTAGAGTTTCAACTCTAAGGGCTATCTATGCATTGGTAATAGAACCATTGCAAACCTCAGCAGAGGCTGAGAGAGTACCAATTTGTCCATATCCAAAAGTTTGGTGGAGTAAGATCTAATGGGGAGCCAACTTTATGGAGCTAGCAATAGATGTCTGGTGCTCCAATGTCAGACAATCAAAGTGTTTTAGACAGAACAGTCACCAAGAGGGCACAGTGCAGCAATGTCAGAGGCTGAAGAGTCAGAATACAAATTTCTGTCTGGAACAACTCCTCCAGAAAGAGCAGCTTGAAGATCTCTAGAATCTTTTACCACAGATCAACCATTAATCAGGATACATGTCTGGTGTCCTTTGAGTCAGGTTTTACTGCTAAAGAACTTTTTAATTTATGCTTGGAAGGCCAATTATGGCTGATAGAGGTTCTCTCCTGTAGGAATTCGTTTCCTTGATCCAGGGTCTGAAAAAAGCAAAAAGGAACGCTCTCATTGCCGCCCCTTTTTGGTCAAACATGTCTTCAAGAGCTAAAGAAAGTCTAGAATGTGAGAAGATGGTTTCTTCCTAGTGGACATTTTGGTTTCAAAGTACTAATATTGGTCTCCAATCGTAAAACGTTTTCTTTCTCACCAGTAAGAACCTGGAATTAAATCCCACATTTCTGTTTGACCTGTGAACAACATGTAACTTTATTTTTATGGTGAGAGAGCGTAGCTTATATACTAAGAAATTAACATGAAATGCTTAAGAACTAATGCATAATAATGCCGCATAGAAAACGTATTGATGTGTTTTACTAAACGTGTGCTTGAATTGTGCCCACGGGGAGTGGCCGCCAATATATACAATGATTAATGAAAACTGACTAATGATGTAGAATTAATATGTTAATGTATGGTTTTACACTAAATGTTAAGGGTTATATGCTAAAGTTCTGCAAATAAATCATTAGGCCTTAGTTAGCATGAGTCGTGGTCTAGCTGCCCGGTTTCATATTAAATGTGTTTTTCTAACGTGCAGTGTGCTGACTTGCTGAAGGACATAAACTCGTACTTTTCCAAAAGCTAGAAGATGAGTGTAACTGTAGTAGATCCGTTCTCATGAAATTCTACTTGCTCAAGGAAACATTCTTGCTGAATGCAACAGTGTAGACTAGTCGCAGGTACAAGGTCGCCTGAACCGGTACAGACAATGAAACCACTGACTGATGATGCGAAAAGGACCACAATGGTATGAAATCATACCGGACATTCTACCCGCTGGAGACGTCAATCATAAGAACCAATAAACTACGTGAGAACTGTTATGGGGTGACAATTTTGATGAACTCACTGGAAACCCATTGGATGGAGATAGTGGGGTGCCAACCCTATCCAATCAGGAATTAGGGGATTGTACAACAGAAAAGGGATAAAAACCATTGACACGAGGAGCCATTGGTAGTTAGAGAGGGGAGATGCCATTGCAAACTTTGCTATGACCCAGACACTTTGTCACTCTGCCTAGAGACTTTGCTGTTTGGTTCTTCAAACCATCCTTGCCTTACCTTGCCCGTTCATACTTTACCTCCTTATGAGGGAAGTACCCTTTTACCATGCCTTACCGAACTGTGCTCAATTCTTGGCTGATGGCGAATTAACTGATGACCTGAGGACGAAGACTGAATCTGTATGCTGACCAAATACAGAGGGTGAATAATGAAATTGTAATTGTCTTTTTGCTTTTCCTTTCTAGGTACCAACTGCTTCTTTTGACAGAGACCATAGCTAGATGTTTTCCAAATTGGTGTTACCAAATTGTTCTGCATGAAGCCCAACATGCCAATGCTAATTCAAGGTTAGTTAAGGGGTTCATTAAACGGACGCAAATAGACAAATGACTGAATCTATGCTTTGTTGAATAACGTGCTAACGATACTCTGCTAAGGATAACCTATGTTGACGTTGTGCTATGTTCTAATATTCGTGATCCTTGCTTTGATGAAATCTTATCAGAGTTGCCATATTGCGACAATGCTAATGTGTTTCATGGTTTTGAGACTAATAAACTTAGTAATAGAATTGTAATCAATAGGGAATAAACATTACAAAATCGTACTAAACTGGTGTGGTTATTCATGACTGAAAGGTCATGGTGGTTTCTGAGTCTTATTAATGTCCTTGATTAATCTGAATTGTCTTATTATGGTGAATATTGATGATGTGATTGATATATTGATTGACATGTTGATTAGTTATCTCGTCCTAAGGTGTCTTCAACCAGGGTTGAAAGATTCATTGGCCTAAAATGAGTCCCATAGTGAATAAAATAGTCATAAAGGGACGTGTTAACAATGGCATGGTTGGAATTCTGGTCTTCTGCACTGGGAGGCACTGAAGTTTGACTGAGTGATGGCGCTAAAGATGGGAGTTGGATAAATTTAAGAGTACTTCCAAACCTCAACATGTACAGGACCCAAAGGTCAGATATGATTTCAGATCATTTTCTGAAAAAACAGAAATTCCATCACCTATTAGAATTGGGATATACAAAAGAATACCTAGAGGAGGCCATGGGCATGTTGGAGCGCTTTAGTTACTCATTGGGCCTGAAAGTAAATTGGCAGAAATCTATATTATTCTCAACAGCATCAGACCGACCTCTGGAGCGGTTGGAACTATGACAATGGGAGCCTAGATGCCTGTCCTATCTGTGAGTCAAGGTTTATCATGAACATGCTGTCCTTCTAGATGGAAACGTGGGTCTGGATATCAGATCACTTCGGTCGAACATGGAGTTTTGGCAAACGTTACCGCTTTCAGCAGCGGGGCACATAGCTCTTCTAAAGATAGTTGCATCCCCACGTCTGCTGTACATCTTTGGTACACTCCCAATTTGGATCCCTCTTGCAATGTTCTGAGAACTTGATTCCTTGGTAACCACTTTTATATGGGGACCAGGTCACAGGAGAGCGGTGTTATCTGCACTGCAGTGCCAGACGATTAGCAGTCCCTGACTTTAAGGCATATTATCTCACAGCCCAACTCGAAAGGTTGACAATGTCTTGGGGCCATTTGTGCCATGGCTTCCCGATCTAACCGGAGTACTGCTACGGGTTGAGCGCTCTTCAGTTGAGGACAGCCAGGAGTTCCAAGTGATATCTAAGTGCTGGAACCAATACTTTAAAAAAAAAAAAACATGCAGAAAAATCCCTTAATACCCTGATATGCCTATCACTATACTAGCGAACTGCTGCATGGGGGACAATGTGTGTGTGTGTGGGGGGGCTTGAAGAATGGGCAGCTGCAACATTAGTGGGAGACCTATTTAGAATGACAGAACTGCTTCCATTTGAAGAATTCCGCTCAGATTTCAATATTCCGCAGGGCCACTTCTTCCTCCATCGAGCGGTCACAACGGAGTTGCACTGGAACACTGGTACCTCTGAACTACAGATACAAAAGAGCTGCCAATATATGGTTGTGCCTTTATAGGGCGATAAGGGATGATCTGCACCGGCCACCGGAACTGTTACAGGTGAGCTGCGAGGGGGGTTTAGGTATCCCCATAACCAAGAGATTGGGACCCTGTCCTAGACAGAGTCCTTAAGTTATCTAGAAACACCAGATTTAAATTAACTATTACGTCCTTCACAGAGCATATCTCACTTCAGGGTGCATTAGTAGATACCTCCAAGTAGCCGACGCAGTATGCCTGAAATTCAGAGAGGTGGGAGCTGAACTTCTGTATATGCTCTGGTCCTGCCCCTCGCTGCATACTTTCTGTGAGGAGATCACAAGGACGACTGCAGACGTTATAGAAAAGGTGGTCCCTTGCTCACCTAGCCATTGTCTTGGAAGCTGTTTCCCCACACACTTCCAAAACCAAGGTCACAGGTAAATTTCAAGGCGTGAATTACGTACTGTCAAAATGAGAAATTACAAGCAATTGGAAATCTTCTGCCCTCCCCCTCCCTTCTACCTCCTCCCTCTTTCCGAGTACCTACGTGGCATAGGGAATTGGAAAAATGGGCGGGCTGTGAAGGGAGGGTGTTACTGAGGGAGGCGAGAAGGGGGATTGGCACTCTGCATGTGCCCATGCCTGAAAAGCACTCGTGGGCAACCTCAAAGACTCAGAACCAAATCACCAGTAAACTCATTCATGGCCAGCCATGCGCTAGGACCTGAAACCTTACAACAGTGACAGACACTCCACTGTTCTTGTAACCCATCCATTGACGGAGACTGCAATAGACACATTTATGCAATCTTAAGTTAACTTATGTGGGGGATGGGAGGAGGCAGGGTAGTTAATGGTGGTTTCAATGGGTTGATAATTGTACGTTTATGAAGATGACTCATGAACCAATCTAACCAGATGTTATCAGAGAAGATGTCAATGTTTACAATAAGTATGTTATGTAAAACACAATAAAATGTGTTTTAAAAAAAGTTAGACTTACAGTCTTCCACCTCTTTGACTTGGCTAAGGCTTGGTGAGGCAGGTACAATGATAGTCTATACTTTTGTTCTTGCTACGAATAACAGGGTTATCGTAAAGAAGGTGCCTGTTGGGGGGCGGGGGAGGGGGCGGTTGAATGGTTGGTATCTATATGATTGTTGCCTTCCAATGTAGATCTGGCTTCTTGCTCTCGCTCCTCAAAAGGATTTTTGATGCATCAAGTGCAATAATCCTAAGGGCCTTGCTATGTCTATATCAGCCACTATCAGCTGCAATGCCTTATGGACATTTTTGCCAAAGAAAGACTTGCAGTTAAAATGCGTATTAAGAACTAATCTCAGAACTTCAGATAAGGACAAGCTACATGTCAGCCATCTGTCTGAGGCAGTACTTCTGCACTAGCCATCTGTCGAAATCCCACATTGCAACATCTATGGGCAAATCTATAATGGTAGATTCAGCTTTTTTGCCCCATCTTAGAATATCCTTAGTGTCTTCCTTTTCATGTTAAGACAACTTTTCTCTACATGGTGCAACACCACATAACATCTGTCCGAAATAGCGACCTAGGATGGTCAAAGTACTGCACTGATGAAAGGGACAGCTAATGATGTCACACATTTCCATAGTTGTCCATTTGGCTGCCTTCTTTATCTCGTCGGGCTGTACACAGTACTCATATCACCACTGAGTCTTTCTTGGGGAGTTGTGTAGGTTAGATTGGGATATCTTCTGGTGTCTTATATTTCTTAATACAATACACCGCACCTCTGTGGGATTTTGCAGGCTGAGCACAACGCCAGTAGGCTCCGATGGGCTTTACTTATGTTCATGTATTAAGTAAACATTCTTAACCCCTTCGCTGCCAGGCCTTTTCCCCTCCTGTGCCGAGCCTTTTTTTGGCAATTTGGGGCAGTTCGCGCTTAGGCCCTCATTACTTTTTGTTCACATAAGCTACCCACGACAAATTTGCGTAGTTTTTTTTCAACATCCTTGGGATTCTAGAGGTACCCAGACTTTGTGGGTTCCCCTGAAGGAGAGCAAGAAATTAGCCAAAATACAGCGAATTTGTTTTTTTTTCTCACAAAAATGGGAAAAAAAGGTCTGCAGAAGAAGGCTCGATTTTTTCCCCCTGAAAATGGCATCAACAAAGGGTTTGCAGTGGTAAAATCACCATATTCCCAGCTTTCAGTAACAGGCAGACTTGAATTAGAAAACCCAATTTTTCAACACAATTTTTACATTTTACTGGGACATTCCCCATTTTTAAAAAATGTTGTGCTTTCAGCCTCCTTCCAGTTAGTGACAGAAATGGGTGAGAAACCAATGCTGGATCCCCGAAAGATAAACATTTCTGAAATGTAGACAAAATTCTGAATTCAGCAAGAGGTCATTTGTGTAGATCCTACAATTGTTTTCTACAGAAAATAACAGCTGAAATAAAAGAATATTGAAATTGAGATGGAAAAAACAGCCATTTTTCTCAACTTTTTACTCTGTAACTTTTTCCTGCGGTCAGATTTTTGAAAGCAATATACCATTACTTCAGCTGGACTCTTCTGGTTGCAGGGATATATAGGGCTTGTAGGTTCATCAAGAACCCTAGGCACCCAGAGCCAATAAATTCGCTGCTCCTCGCAATGGGTTTTCATTCTATACCTTGTATACAGAAATTCATTTGCTGAAATATAAAAAGTGAAAAATAGGTATCAAGAAAACATTTGTATTTCCAAAATGGCCACAAGATAAGGTGTTGAGAAGCAGTGGTTATTTGCACATCTCTGAATTCCGGGGTGCCCATAATAGCATGTGAATTACAGGGCATTTCTCAAATAGACTTCTTTTTTACACACCGTCTTACATTTAGAAGGAAAAAATGTTGAGAAAGACAAGGGGCAATAACACTTGTTTTACTATTCTGTGTTCCCCCAAGTCTCCCGATAAAAATGGTACCTCACTTGCGTGGGTAGGCCTAGCGCCCGCGACAGGAAATGTCCCAAAACACAACGTGGACACATCACATTTTCACAAAGAAAACGGAGCTGTTTTTTGCAAAGTGCCTAGCTGTGGGTTTTGGCCTCTAGTTTAGCCGGCACCTAGGGAAACCTAGCAAACCTGCGCAGTTTTGAAAACTAAACACCTAGGAGAATCCAAGATGGGGTGACTTGTGGGGCTCTGACCAGGTTCTGTTACCCAGAATTATCTCTGGCTCCTAGAGGTAACAATAGGCCGATCTGCCCCCGCGGGGGCAGAAGTGGCCTAAAATAAATTTGCCCCTCCCCCCCCAGGTCGCTCCCCTTGCGGGAAATTGATGCAAAAAAAAAAAAAAAAATCCCCAGTGCCTAGTGCTTTCTGCCCCCCTTGGGGGCAGATTGGCCTAACAAAAATCAGCCGATCTGCCCCCAAGGGGGCAGAAATGGTCTAGATACAATTTGCCCCACAGGGGAGCAACCCATGCCTAAGGGGTCGCTCCACACCTGTAAAAAACAAAATAAACTATCCCTGGCACCTAGAGGTTTCTGCCCTCCCTGGGGGCAGTTCGGCCTAATAACAATAGGCCGAAATGGCCTAAAATAAATCCCCCCCCCCCCCGGGAGCGACCCTTGCCTAAGGGGTCGCTCCCCTTCCATGAATTTGCTATATAAATATAAACTCCCTGCTGTCTAGTGGTTTCTGCCCCCCTTGGGGGCAGACTGGCCTCATAGAAATAGGCTGATCTTCCCCCAAGGGGGCAGAAATAGCCTAAATATAATTTGCCCCTTAGGGAGCGACCCTTGCCTAAAGGGTCTCTCCCAAACTCTAAAAAAACAAAAAAAGATCCCTGGCGCCTAGTGGTTTCTGCCTCCCTGTGGGCAGATCGGCCTAACAACAATAGGCCGATCTGCCCCCGGGGGGGGGCAGAAAAGGCCTTGAAAAATACTGCCCCCCTGGGGGCGACCCTTGCCCCTCATACCATTTTCCTTTAAAAAAATAAATCCCTGGTGTCAAGTGGGCATTTCAAAAGCCAGATAGTTTTACGATCCGGCTTCTGAAATGCTCTGAATGACTTCAAAGGGAAGGAAATTCCTTTGTTTCCCTTTGAAGACTCTCAGGGACCCCATCACATGATCGGAAGAGAAATGCTTTGCATTTCTCTTCCGATCGCTCTATGGGAAAGTGGCCTCTGATGATGTCAGCGCGCGAATGCGCGCTGATGTCATCAGATGTCACTGGGGGGGTCAGGGGTGGAAGGGGAAGGGCTTCCCTTTCCATCCCTGACTTTTAGCCCACAGAGGGAGCGTTAGCGCTCCCTCTGAGCTCAGTGCCGAGGACCTAATGGTTACGTCCTCTGCACATAAGCACTGTGCCGTTGGACGTAACCATTACGTCCACGGCACAGAAGGGGTTAATATTTGAAGCAATTACCTATTTCTTTTCAAAGTGCAGAAAATTACTTTGCAGAGTATTTACTCTTTTCACATAATGCTTTGGTACATTGTGGTTCTTCCGCTTCCAAATGCAGCACTGCAATAAGAGCCACTTTTAAAACAACACCAGTTTCCCTGCTTTCAATGCCACGTAGCAGTCACATGAAAAGCTGCAGCTGAAATATGTAAGATACAACATCAGTCTTGATAGACTACAACAAACAAGCACTAGAAATGCAAATCGATCTCAATTGTATGTAAAGGAGCAAAACTGATTAGAATTGCCAATGCTTGTTTTCTTCATTTTCGTGTAAGACAACATCAGTGTATTTGTTGCCGATGGAGTCAACGAGGTATGGTTACTATAGCCATCACCAGCTCATCAGAAATGGAAGGAAAGTCCTTGCACAGAATGTGCTTTCTTTATAGATTCTTCAGGAGCAGTATAATATTGCCTGTAAGCCTTTTGGGTTATTGCCCAGGTGTTGATTCATCCCTGGATCCCCTGAGGAGGTTGCAACTCTGTTTTTGCCTTCTGACACCAACTCGGCAACAAACTATCACATTCTATTTAGATCTCAAGCTTGCTACATGCCAGACAGGATTTGAAAAGGACTTTCTTGGCAAAAGCAAATATGCAGTTATTATTAAACAAAAAGTAAAATCAATTTCTTGGACAATATGTCTTCTCAAAATCTGAGGACAAATTTCTTGAAGAAAAATCTATGTGCATGGAAAAGACTGAGGAATCAAAAGGCAGAGCAGAACTCTGCGTACTCTCACGATGAGTGGTAGAAAATCTGACATATAGTGGTTTACGGGAGTTCAGTACTTTCTCAACTCACTGGCTGGAATTTGAGTCTTTTCAAGTGAAGGAAGTGTGTACTAAAGTCACAGTGCCATGGCTAGAACCCGGTTTACAGGTTTTCTTACTACTGCTTGAAGATTACTGTGGCACTCCCACATTGAAATCAACAAAATATACAAGTATGCAAATCTATGAAAGATCCAAAACTGGACAACCCCTTTTATTTGAATGTCACAGCAAAGATAGGCCACCTGAAATAAATCTTTAGAAGCTCACAGAAATATTTAAACTGCAATATTGTAATGTTAGATACAATCGAGAGGCACAGGAGTTAATGACTACTAGTAACTGATTACTTTTATGTTTAATATGGGACATGATCATACAACTGTGAGGTAATCCTTAGATATTCATGTAATATATGAATAAGTTGCTACCCAAGGCTGACTGAAATGTCTACTGCTAAGCGTGGTAAGTTATCATTTTTGGTTGGGCGCCATATTTCTTTTTTTTAGTAGAGGAGTGGCAATCATATGCATGTGCTTTTTTGCAAAGTAAAGAAATACTTTAAACTATTTTAAATGTTTTAATACACAACGAATTTGAATGAAATGTGTATATATGTGAATTTTTAATTATGATGAAAACACCTACCTGACTTCTTCTGAACTAAAACAATTAAGTCTCCACCTGCATAATGACTCAAGCTGCAACATTACCAGCTTTCAACATTGATTTCTCCACTCTTCTCAGCCAAGCTCTTTCCCATTCAAAACATAGTTTTTTTCCAGTTCTGCCAAGATCTACCAATCACATCTCGGGGAAGTAAGCAGAACCCTCTTGAAATATCTTGGTGTCTCTTGGTTTAAACCCTGTCAACCTCTTACACAGGGGTCTCACTCTCTTATATGATCTTCTCTACTCAACAGTACAGCTCCACAGCCATACTTCCAGCCAACTGAGTTCATTTGAAGACAGTAAGCAGTGGTCAAATCCCTTCAAAACATTTACCACAATCAAGTTATGCAGTTGTGTTAAAACCATAGTCATGCCTACTTGCTCAGATTGAAAGCATACAATTTCTACTTTTATATTCACAATAACCATTAGGATTTTCATTGTTTCCAAATCTGTAAAGATCAATTTAAAATCACAATCCAATAGAGGGTATTTCAGACTTACTTGATGTTCCAGTTCTCCTGCAAATCATCTTTCATTGCATTTGTCACACAAAAGTTGAAGTCGGACAACTGACCAAAGATCTTTTCATACCTGCAAAGGTTACAAAATATATGTTTAGGTCATGCCAAAGCTGAAACAAGAACAGACAATTTCTAAGGTGTAAATTACTTTCTGCAAGGTTACAAAAATTATGTTTAGGTCATGTCAGAGTTATAAAAAGAATAGACAATTTCTCAAACGTAAATTATTTTCTGTATATGTATATTATACAATAAGGATAAATGTCATCTTGACTTTACAGTAAGTACTTCACGTACAATCCCAAATTATACTGGCAAAGTTTCTCACTTATCACTGTAAATCCATCTTACAAGTCCACAATGTCCTTTCTGATTAACGTGTCTTGTGCATCTTATGTCAATCTGTGGCCCAGCTGTAAACTGTGGCTCAGCATGTAGGATTCAAGTCTAACTGCTACCACACATAGAGGGTCATTCTGACCCTGGCGGCCGGTGGCCGCCAGGGCCACCGACCACGGGAGCACAGCCAACAGGCTGGCGGTGCTCCAACGAGCATTCTGACCGCGGCGGTTCAGCCGCGGTCAGAAGCGGAAAGTCAGCGGCCTCCCGCCGACTTTCCGCTGCTCGTGTGAATCCTCCATGGCTGCGGAGCGCGCTCCGCAGCCATGAGGATTCCGACCCCCCCTACCGCCATCCTGTTCATGGTGGGAAAGCCGCCATGAACAGGATGGCGGTAGGGGGGGTCGCGGGGCCCCCGTAAGAGGGCCCCGCAAAGTATTTCAGTGTCTGCCTTGCAGACACTGAAATACGCGACGGATGCCACTGCACCCGTCGCACCTTCCCACTCCGCCGGCTCGATTACGAGCCGGCATCCTCGTGGGAAGGTCGTTTTCCCCTGGGCTGGCGGGCGGTTTTTCAGCAACCGCCCGCCAGCCCAGGGGAAAACTTGTAATACCCGCCGCGGTCTTTTGACCGCGGCGCGGTATTTCGGAGGGGGGAATTCTGGCGGGCGGCCTCCGCCGCCCGCCAACATTGGAATGACCCCCATAGTGTCTGTCCCACATTTGATCTAGATTGCTTAACTTTTGCCACAACTTAAAACAAAAACTGTTTTTTTTTTTTTTAAACGAAAAATGTGGCCAGGCAACATGGCCGACAGGACCGAAAGCCCCCAGCTACCGTTCGCCATAATCCTTCCACATCCTGCAAAATACTGCACCAAGCCATAAAACGTAAGCAGCCCTAGCACACAAGTAGCCACAAACAATTTCCTGTGGAACCGCAGCGAGGGCCAGCTGCAGAATGACAATGAAAGATTTGCAGAGAGCGAAGAGTGACGCAATTGAGACCCAACAGCGGCCTACTCCGCGTTGCGAGGTTAGAGCACAGAGACAGTCTGCAGCGAGTGGGGGTCAAGCAACCTGCCCAAGTACCGGTCAGTTACATCCTTGAGCGCCTGAGGATCTGCCTGGTGCCTGGCCCAGTGAAGAGAAACAGCAGCCAGTGAAAATGAGGAGACCTAGGGTGGGGTGGTGGGGGGCGGTGCAATTGGGGCCGAGGGGCATGCTCCTGTAGGCATGGCTGCACCGGGTCTCTCTTCCTCACAGCACCACAGTTGGGGCAGTGCTGGCCAGGGGGCCCAGAGCGAGGCAGAGCAGACCCCCCCTCCAAGAGGGTGGCAGGAGTTGTCACCCAGCCTGGGCCCACAGTCGGAGGAAGGCAGAGACGTCACGGTGCACCGGTGGTGGGTTACGGCACAGCTTACTGTCCCTCATCGACTACAAGGAAAAAGTCTCACACCAATGGACCTCAGTAAGAAATACGCCCCCCACTCCTCACATCCAGGCTTAAGCAAGAGTCTCAGCGCAAAGATGGGGGGGGAGTGTTACCTAGATCGAGACAGCGGCCCAGGGAGGTTAACCTGGGAATTCACCATGGCCCCCGGGCTTATGGGCGTGAATAACAGAAAAGCACAGTTTTGTTTGTGAAGGTGATCTTGGGGCACAACAAATACCTTCCAGATAAGTGCAGGAGCAGAGAATGTGCACTGACTGATACCAGAAAGAGGAGGGCACAGTCGGGCAGCCGCAAACCCTGGAGGACTGGAAGAAGAAATGATAGACCACTACCCTGGAGTCAAGCAAGTGGCATTAGTATGCATTTCCCTGGACAGGGAGAGGCTCTGCAAACCCCTCCCTTCAACCCCATCCAAGCAACTGTGTGGGGGATAGCCGCTCACTTGGGAGCACCCCAATGGGCATAACTGGAGCCTGAATAGACAGCTCGCTATGGACGCAGCAAACCCAAACAGGGATGCATCAAGGAGAAGATGTTCTCTGCCACAGCTGCCAGCGATAGCATCTACACTAGCGCAACGGGGCACTGCGCACAAGAACACTGGAAGTAGTACACGGGGTGTCCCCCGGGTGTGAGAAAGTAGCCTCTTTCTAGCATGGTTACCCCCATTTTTGGCCTGTTTGTCAGTGTGTTTGACTGTCACTGGGATCTTGCTAGCCAGGACCTCAGTGCTTATGCGCTCTCTCTTTTCAAATTTGTCACCTCATACTGGTAACCCAGTATTTCAGCCCAAATTGGCATACTGGGGCCCCCTTATAAATCCCTAGTATATGGTAGTTAGGTACCCAGGGCATTGCGGTCCCAGGGGATCCCTATGGGCTGCAGCATTATTTTTGCCGCCCATAGGGAGCCCATGCAAAGGCTTCTGCAGGACTGCCATTGCAGCCTGCGTGAAATGGTGCATGCACCATTTAACATCCATTTACACTGCACCATGTCACTTTTAGGTCACCTATATGTCAGGCCTTCCAATCCCAAAGGCTGGGTGCAAAGTACCTGTGTGCAAGGCCACCCCTGCACTAGCAGGGCTAACCCCATATCATCCAGGACCATTTTCCCAGACTTCGTGAGTGCGGGGATGACATTTTACGCGTGCACTGGACATAGATCAAAACCCAAGTCCAGCTTCACAATGATAACTCTGAATATGGCCATGTAAGGTGTCCAACAACTGGGAATTGTACCCCAATACTGATTCTAGTATTGGTTGTACAATCCCATGCACTCTTGGGGCTCCACAGTGGACCCCAGTACTGCCATACCAGCCCTCTGAGGTTTTCCAGGCAGCCCCAGCTGCTGCCACCTCACAAACAAGTATCTGCCCTCCTGTTGCTTGTGCAGCTCAAGCCCAGGAAGGCAGAACAAAGCATTTCCTTTGGGAGAGGTGTGTTACACTGTCTCCCTTTGGAAATAGGTGTAACAGGCATGGGAGGAATAACATCCCAGAGCCTCTGGAAATGCTTTGAAGGGGACAGATGGTGCCCTCCCTGCATAATCCAGTCTACACCAGTTCAGGGACCCCCAGACCCTGCCTGGTGTGAAACTGGTCAGAGGAAAGGGTAGTGACCACTCCCCTGTCCATCACCACCCCAGGGGTGGTGCCCAGAGCTCCTCCAGAGTGTCCGTGGGTTTTACCATCTTGGATTCCAAGGTGGTGGGGCACTCTGGAAGCATCTGAGTAGCCAGAGCCCTCCCCTGATAGGTGCTTACCTGTGTAGCTGACCAATCCCCCTTTCAGGGCTATTAAAGGTCTGTCTTCTGGGTGTTTCCTCAGATTCGGATTGCAAGACTCCAACAGGAATCCTCTGCATACGTTACTTCATCTTCTACCGACAGTACTGCATCAGGACCTTCCAGTAACTCTACAAACTGCAACAAAGAAGCAAAGACGACTTCTGCAACACTGTATCTTCAGCTGCTGCCAGCAACTGTAACTGTTTCCAGGTCGTGCATCCTCCGAGGGCTGCCTGTCTTCAGCCTGCACCAGAAGGGCCAAAGGAATCTCCCTTGAAGTGAAGGAGTCACTTCCCTGCTTCAGTAGGCACCCCTCTGCAACAACGACCGGTGGCGTGGGTCCCCTCTCCTGATGAATTACGTGGATCCAGCAACACGAGTGGTGGACTGAAGTTTTCCCGACGGTCCTGAGGTCCAGCTGTCCAACTTTGGTGGAGGTAAGAGCTTGCCTCCCCATGCAATACAGTAGTCCTGTGCACTGTATGATTTGCAGTTGCCACGGCTTGTGTGCAACCTTGCACAAAGTTCTTCGTGCACAGCACAGCTCCGTTTGGCCCATAGCACTCCTTCTTGCGACGCAAAGTTTCCTGAGTGGTTCTCGGGCAGCGTGGGATCCCTTTGTGTCATGCTGCGTGGTCCTGCATTTGCCCCTTCTTTGTCCCCATGCTGTGGGACTCCTGTGAGTGCTGCCTGGTCTTCTGAGGGCTCTCTGAGTTGCTGAGGGCCCCCTCTGTTTCACCCTCCTCAGTAGAGGCCACCAGGTCCCTCGCAGCGCCATTTTCCACTAACCGCGAGCTTTGCATTTTCCAAGGCTTGTTGGCGGAATCCAGTGACACAAACCAGACTGCAATCATCCATCCGGCGTGGGACATCTTCTGCACCAACCAGAAACCCGCATCGGTCTTCTTGGGTGCATAACTGACTGTCTTCTCACCAGTGGTTCTTCTTTTGCAGCTTCATCCGGGTTAGCAGGAGCTCCTGTTCTCCCTGGACTCCAGGGCTTCTTGGACTTGGTCCCCTTCTTCCACAGGTCTTTAGGCCAGGAATCCATTGTTAGTGTCTTGCAGTCTGTTCTGGTTCGTGCATAATCTTCTATCACAACTTCTTCTGTGTTCTAGGAAACTTACTCCTGTTTTTCTGGGCTCTGGGGTGGGTTCTAGTACTTATCTTTGGTGTTTCCTTACACTCCCAGCACCCCTCTACACACTACACTTGCCTAGGTGGGAGACCAACTTTCGTATTGGACTATTTTAGTATATGGTTTGTGTTCCCCCTAGGCCCATTGCAACCTATTGTGATTTTCACTATTTGCACTGTTTTCTAACTGTTTTTACAGCTATTTCTGCATTCTTGTGCATATTACTTACCTCCTAAGGAAGTATAGTCTCTAAGGTATTTTTGGCATTGTGTCACTAAAAATAAAGTACCTTTATTTTTGTAACACTGAGTATTTTCTTTCATGTGTGTGAGTACTGTATGACTACAGTGGTATTGCAAGAGCTTTGCATGTATGCTTAGATAAGCCTCGGCTGCTCAGCTATAGCTACCCCTAGACAGCCTGGCTTCTTGACACTGACTACATTTCAGTAATAAGGGATTACTGGACTTGGTATAAGGTTTAAGTACCTTTGGTACCCACTACAAACCAGGCCAGCCTCCTATGCCGGGCACACGGTGGGGCCTCAGAAACATGATCAAAGCGCTGCTGTTTCCCAATAGGTCACCATATCACAGCTTGATCACACATCACACCGGTGACCGACGTGTCTAAAGCATTGCACCCCATAGTGAAAAGGTAGTCACAGTAGCGACAGCAAAGCAACAGGGAGCAGAAAGGACACCTTCCACTGAAAAGCAGCTAGCAGCTGTCACAGACGTTGGGAAGGCTCAGATCAGTGCTGGAAGCCACAGGCAAAACACCGCTTGCTTGGAGACACAGGTGGCAGAGGAGATCAGCATAGACAGTCACTTGGAGGCGGTTGGTGGGTGTCCCTTTCCCCCGGATTGCAGCATGGGCAGGGACAGGTCAGCTCGTTCAAATCCCACAAACACCATAACTTAATACACCACACCACATCACCCCCGCCCAACGAATAACGAGGCTGACAGGCCCAAACAACGAGGATGACGCACCTGAAGGTGAACCGGAGCCCTCTCAGGCCGAATTACTGCCATCGATTCAGGGTCCAGAACCTCCCTGGAACACAAGATTGAATCAGTGTCCATCAATGTCGTCAATGTCAATCTATTACGGGTGGACCTCTGCAAAGTGGCCGATAAAGTCACAACAGCAGAGGGCAACATAGCAGAAATACAGGGGGAGGTAATCGCCCTTAAATGTTCAATGGCCCAGATGACCACAGTCACGAAGGAAATGGAAAGGCGAGCTGAAGATGCAGAGGGCAGATCCCGGTGCAGTAACATACAAGAACAGGGATTCCTGGAAAGGGCAGAGGGGGGCTCCACTGAGAAATTCCTTGAGTAGTGGGTGTGCAATGAACTCAAACCAATGGGGCTCTCAGACCTTTTTGTAGTAGAAAGGCACACAGAACGCTGGTGCTGCCTCCTTCCCTGGGGGACCCACCTAGTGCCATAAATCGGTAAAATCCTCAACTATCGCGATAGGGACTGCATTCTTCGGGAGGCCCAGGTTCAGTCACTTTCAGCATTTGGAAACAACAAGATCACCATTAAACAGGAGCAGTGCAAGTCATTTGTCGAAGTGAAACAAACACTAGTGCTCTCCAACTCAATTTTATGTTCCTGTACCTGGCGAAATTGAAGGTCATGGTTTAAGGAAGGCCCACCTCTTTGATCCATTAGGAGGGGTGTGGGAGTGGTTGGAGATAAGAGGGGAGGCCATACCTCCACAAGCAGGACCAAGCTAGAAGAATACAGGGGAAACGAGAGTCAGAGAAGGATCACAATGCTGCACAGCATCAAGCAATGACCCAAACACTACCCCACTGGGACAGCGGAAAGTCATAGTGCGGGAAGACGGCACCATGCAGTTGAGAGCAATGGATGCATGGGAGACAGTGCATGATTCGGACACAGCAGAAGCGGCTGAGGGAATGGAGACAGGACATAAGACTTTGTGCCGGATACACTGGTTGGGGGGAGTGTTAATTGCTGAACTGGAGACTGGACTGCCGTAGCCTTCAAATGATAGGATGGTACATCACAGTGTGACTGAGGGTGTATGAGAGGCGGCCAGGAGAGTAGCGTGGGGGGGCATATGTCTATCATATTTACAAGGAGCTAACACTAGGAGAGCGGACATTCTGAAAGTGACTAACATGCATAAACCTAAACAGGCTGAAATGGAGAGTAAGCCACTGACACTGGCCCTCGGGCGCATAGATACAGTCCTATGCTACACGTAGGAGGAAGGCTGGCTGACAGCGGTAAGATTGAGTAAGTTCTCCAGTCTCTGGTACAAGCTTGGGGTGGCCAGGGATGGTCGCAAAGTTGAACTATGCTTGCCATAGGAGGGGAATTGTTATTCTTTTGTTGTGAAAGTTACGTAGTTTCCAGCAGTTAGAGGGGCCTGCCGCATAGTGGGATGAGGAGCAGCAATTGCACTAAAACATGCAGCCGAACTGAAACTCCTAACGTGGAACGTCACAGGGCTAGGAACATAAACCAAACAACACAGGACCTTTACCTTCCTAAAGCTTCCCAATGTCTCCATAGCCTGCCTACAGGAAACACATGTGATGCGGATGCCACGTGCCTTGCCAAAAAGGGGTGTGGAAAAATATACCACTTTTCCTAATCTACCTATGCTAGAGGCACATTAATATAGATTGCACCAGGGGTCCCCCTTCTCCCTCTTGTATATGGAGGCAGACCAGGAGGATGGTTCATCCTTCTGCGGGGGACCCTGGACTGTGGGGACCTGATGATATTGAATACCTACGCCCAAATAATGATAACCCTGCATTCTTCCACACCATCCAAGACTTATTAACACATTCTAGACGCTGCATTGGACAGGACCCCACAAAGGGCAGGTACCAAACCACTCATGACAGCGGCACTGCTTGCACAGTGATGCAAAACATGGGCATTAAAGATCTCTGGCGGCTGAATCATCCAACACAATTGGTTTACACCTCCCACTCAGCTACATATCACATATATACCAGACTAAACAGGATATTAGTAGCATAATTCACACGTGTAAGATACAGAACTGACACATCTGGCACGCTTCCTTTCAGACCATTCCCTAGTAAGCTGCATAGGGCCATGGGGAGAACCAGCACAAGAAACCAGGTCCTGAAGGATGTCTGCAGTCATTCTGGAGGACCCAGTAGGAAGAGAGGCGCTCTTGCATGCGCTGTCAGAAAATATGGCTAATAACTCGGGACCAGGAATAGTAAAGCCACAGAGTAGGAGTCACTCAAAGCCGAACTAAGCGGCACATTCATGAGCTTAACCTTCGGAGTGCGAAGGCAACTACAGCAAGAATTAGGCAAAAAGGAAGCAGTGCTGTTAGCATTGCAGGCAGGGGAACAAACACGCCAACACAAGCCCCGGGGAACAGGCAGTACGAAAACGGATAGCGGATATCTGGGATAGGCTGGATAAATATACACTCAAATATTACAGGCAAAGACTGCATAGGGAAAGGGATAAGTCCTGTCAAATGTCAGCATGCGTACTACGAAGGGAACACCTGCCACTACTAACCACCCACTAGATTTCGAAAGATGGCTCTAAGGTAGGGTAGTTTAACAACACCAGCGTATACACAACAAACACAGACATAACAAACCTAGATACGTTCCATTCCTGGAGGGACTGGGTCTCCCATGATTAGCGCAGCCTACGGCTGAAGAGCTGCAAGCTCTGATTGAGCTAGAGGAACTGTGCTTGGCATTGATCATGCTTTCACAAGCAAATGTGCCGGGCAGTGGTGGCTATCCTCCTGAATTCTACCAGATATATTCGTCGACGGTCACAGAGAGTCTCTTGGGAGGTATTTCCGGAAGCATGCAAGAGCAGGGTGCTACCCCCCACTGTGGGGGAGGGGGAAATATGTGTGTTCCCTAAGCCAGGTGGCAATAAGTCTGAACCCCCTTTGCCTATAGAACGCTCATCATGATCAACGAGGATGTAAAAATACTCTGCAAATTGTTAGCCAACTGTCTGGCACCACAAGTCTCACCTGGTGCACTAGGATAAGTGCAGGTTCACTCATGGTCGCAACACAGGTATCAACTTACGACAACTTACCCACCTCCTAGATCGAGTGGAGATTAGCGACGAGGATTTGGCCCTGGTCTCCATAGACCTAGAAAAAGCCTTCGGCACAGTGCACTGGGGCTACCTCCTTGAAGGCCTTGGGGTCCTGGTAATTGGACCCCACTTTCGGAAGTGGGTATGGCTGTTGTACACAGACCATCGCATGAGTGCGTGTGGGTCGAACCAGATTGCAGGGGCACTGGGACATGGCAGGGTTGGTCACTTTCATCCCTCCTATTTGCAATAGCCACAGAACCTATGGTGATATGGGTGCACCAGGTACTCAGAATTTGGGGTACCCAACCTGGTTCCACCACATAATATCCTTGTACGAAGACGAAGAGTTATTTTAACTTGCCTTCCCAAGAGTGGTTTGGGGAAATGTCCAGGCCCGCCTCATTTGCACTAATTCTCTGGTATTCCCCCAGCGGCCCTGGCCGCCACACCACTGGACAGCCTTTCCCCAGTTCAACCCCACTTCCAGTACTATGCTGAAAACAGGAGCAATTTCAATACCTACGGATGCAGGTGGCCCGCATCTTGAAACAGCAGCTTCCTCTAAACATATAACGGGTCCTAGATCCCTTACAGAGTCAGAAGCCTTCTGGAATACGCTGCCGCGGTCATTGATGGGCAGAATTGCCATAGGCAAAATGGTCATGCAGCCCAGATGTTTGTATACCCTGCAGAACTCATTGTGGGTGGTTCGCCGCAGTAGGGTGGCCCTGTCCACTCTGACCAGATAATATGTAGAAGGAGTGTTGGAGGTGCCGAGATTAGACATATACTATTGTGCAGCGCACTGACATCGTGTGGCGAAATGGTTTAACGATGGCCCTCCAACTCAGACATGCAATGAACCACACGCACATTGGACAGCCTCCTAAATAGTGGATCGGTTCAACACCTGATAACACTACTGTACAGGGCAATGAGAAACGAAGCAACAGGCACCCAAATCGGAGCATGTGCTGTGTAGCAATCAGATCTAGTACACTCACAAATGATGTTCTGTGTCCAGTGTTTCTCTGACTGCTGACGTCTTGTTATTGTCCTCTGAAAACCAAAAATAATGTTTAAAAAATAAATGAATATGTGCCCAGTCTGTTATCAGTGTCATGTAACAAATAATAACTAGTGCTTATCTCCATTTTTCTACTGCTCCAGATACTGCTGTAGTGCAACAAGATAGCGAACAATATATCTGTGTATCTTCCTCAAGGATGGAGGGCAGGGGAGCTCTAGGGATGTATCCCGATGCATTGTGATATAATAATCACCCTTAAAATTACTAATTTTAAGCCAGTGCTGCTCTTTATATAATGCATACAATTCTAATTACACTTCGAAAAGAACAAATAAAGTTTGTAAGTAAGTAACTATCCATTCGTTATCGATTAACTGGGGTCGCCATATCCTCTTGGGTGATGCTTCTGTGAGTAAGATATCCATAAAAAAGCCAGGCCAGCATTTGAACATTTGTACCACGTCCTGCTTGACCTTTGCCCTAGTTCCTACTACAGATTTAGCCCAATGGCAAGATAACTTAATGGTGGTGAGCCAACCCCAATCACTCATCCAAATGAATACAATGTTTACAAAATACAATAGGTGTGTCTCTGAATGACGAAAGAAGCATTATTGAAGGTATATAAAAGTGATGGGAAGTGTGCTTATTGGCCAACTTCATCAGGATATTGGTAAACCGTAAGTAGGGTTCTTTCAGGCAAGATTTCTATGCAGTGGCAAGAGCACAAGGAGAAATCTAGTACAACCTCACCACGTAAAAAAAAAAAGTGTACTCCGATGTAAAGATTCCACCCCAGGGATAGCTACATGCAGATGATCGCAACAAGCACTGATCCCTGCGTGTGGAGCCAACACGGTGTTGCAATCACCTCATCCTAACAGAGGTGGCAAGTAGTAAAGATCCTCCTCGTCTAGTGTCGAGAATACACCTTATGTAACCAGCAAGCATTTTCTTAACCCCTTAGCTGCTGGGCCTTTTCCCCCCCAGTGCTGAGCCCTTTTTTGGCTATTTGGGGTAGTTCGCGCTTAGGGCTTCATAACTTTTTGTCCACATAAGCTAACCACGCCAAATTTGCGTCCTTTTTTTCCAACATCCTAGGGATTCTAATGGTATCCAGAGTTTGTGGTTTACCCTGGAGGAGACCAAGAAAATAGCCAAAATACAGTGAAAATTTAGTTTTTTCCAAAAAAATGGGGAAAAAGGGCCGCTGAAGAAGGCTTGTGGTTTTTTCCCTGAAAATGCCATCAACAAAGGGTTTCTGGTGCTGAAATCACTATCTTCCCACCTTTCAGGAACGTGCAGACTTGAATCAGAAAACCACATTTTCCAACACAAATTTGGCATTTTACTGGGACATACCCCATTTTTACTATTTTTGGTGCTTTCAACCTCCTTCCAGTTAGTGACAGGAATGGGTGTGAAACCAATGCTGGATCCCGGAAAGCTAAACATTTCTGAAAACTAGACAAAATTCTGAATTCAGCAAGGGGTCATTTGTGTAGATCCTACAAGGTTTTCCTACAGAAAATAACAGCTGAAATAAAAAAATATTGAAATTGAGCTGAAAACAACAGCCATTTTTCTTTATATTTTACTCTGTAACTTTTTCCTGCGATGTCAGATTTCTGAAAGCAATATACCGTTTTGTCTGCTGGACTCTTCTGGTTGCGGGGATATAAAGGGCTTATAGGTTCATCAAGAACCCTAGGTACCCAGAGCCAATAAATGAGGTGCACCCTGCAGTTGGTTTTCATTCTATACTGGGTATACAGCAATTCATTTGCTGAAATATGATGAGTGAAAAAGAGGTATCAAGAAAACCTTTGCATTTCCAAAATGGGATCAAGATAAGGTTTTGAGGAGCAGTGGTTATTTGCACATCTTTGAATTCCGAGGTGCCCATACTAGCATGTGAATTGCAGGGCATTTCTCAAATAGAGGTCTTTTTTACAGACTCTCTTATATTTGGAAGGAAAAAATGTAGAGAAAGATAAGGGGCAATAACACTTGTTTTGCTATTCTATGTTCCCCCAAGTCTCCTGATAAAAATGATACCTCACTTGTGTGGGTAGGCCTAGCGCCCGCGACAGGAAATGCCCCAAAACACAACGTGGACACATCACAGAAAACAGAGCTGTTTTTTGCAAAGTGCCTACCTGTAGATTTTGGCCTCTAGCTCAGCCGGGACCTAGGGAAACCTACCAAACCTGTACATTTTTGAAAACTAGAGACCTAGGGGAATCCAAGATGGGGTGACTCGCGGGGCTCGGACCAGGTTCTGTTACCCAGAATCCTTTGCAAACCTCAAAAAGTGGCTAAAAAAACAAGTTTTCCTCACATTTCGGTGACAGAAAGTTCTGGAATCTGAGAGGAGCCACAAATTTCCTTCCACCCAGCGTTCCCCCAAGCCTCCCGATAAAAATGATACCTCACTTGTGTGGTTAGGCCTGGTGCCTGCGACAGGAATAGATCACACAACGGTCAATGTTGGTCCTTACGTGAGGCAGCTGTTGACCCTGGGGTGATCCATTCCTGACACAGACACTAGGTGTAGGCACTCAAGTGGGGTAGTGTTTTTATCAGGACAGGTGAGGAGTCACTGGGTGGTAGGAATATTGTGGATCCCAGCATATTCCTGTAGTTTGTGTGACAGAAATGCGAGAAAAATTTAGTTTTTTTTCAACATTTCAGCTTTGCAGGGTATTCTGGGTAAGAAAACTTTGGGGAAGCCACACAAGTCACACCTCTGTGGACTCCCCCGAATGTCTAGTTTCCAGAAATGTTTGGGTTTAGTGTGTTTCTCTATATGGCCGCCGAATCCAGGACCAAAAACACAGGTGCCTGCCTTACAAAACCAGTTTGTTTTGCCATGGATAATTTTGATGTCTCCACAATATGATTTGGGTGGTGGAATTTGGGGCTGAACTAAATTGGGGAGCTCCCAAGAGAGCACTCTCTCTCTGCTTGCCGCCGCATTCACCTGCTCTCTGGGTTGGCCTAACCCACTATTACCCAGTTGCACAAACAGCTTGCGAAGGGACAGCAGGACTGTCCTCATCACCTCCCTCATAATGTACTGGAAGAGGAGTTATCGAATGGGACTCCTCTGACTGAAAAATCACTCCCAGAGTCTGCGCCATTGTCCTATCCCTCAGATGCTTTCTCAGTATCTGATGTCTCAGTCTCTGATCCTATGTCAGAGCGGTCCTCTATAACCAGAGTGCAGGCAGCAGTCATCCATCAAGATGCCATCTCTGCTATTGGCTAAACTGTTGCTCTAAAACACTAGCCTACGTAGACAGTCACAAAATCGATGGTGTGTGAGATACGTGCAACAGTAGAGGCCACCTTACCTGCGCTTCTTCCCTCAATCAGCACGTACTTTCAAGACACTCAAAAAACACCTTGTCACATACCATTCGTCACAGTCTTTAGCACCTCCTGCGCCCAGTCCAACAATCATTATTGGTGCTCCCACTCCCTCCTCCTCGGATTCCCTCATTACCACCCAGCAAAAGTGCCCTTCATCTCTCCATAGACTTTGCTAATGTACTCAGCTATTTACATAAAATACAGATTTGCTCTTTGCAGTAGGCATATAAACCTTCTGCGCTTCTTTATGGCACTAAAACTGCCACTAGACAAGTCGGACCCTTTTCCCCCCAGGGAAACCACACACATATTGACAAAAGTGATATATATATGACAGCCAATCACCTGAAACTCAACTCAAGCAAAACCGAAATAATCCTCTTTGGCCCACACAAAAACACCTGAGGCCCCTCATGGTGGCCCACCACGCTAGGCCCTGCACCCACCCCCGCCAACCACGCATGCAACCTCAGCATCATCCTAGACTCCTCCCTCTCGATGACCCAACAAATCAACGCTCTCACCTCCTCATGCTTCAACACACTCCGTATACTGAAAAACATTCAAATGGATCCCCACAGAGACCAGAAAAACTGTCACTCACGCACACATCAGCAGCAGGCTTGATTACGGAAACGCCCTCTACGCCGGCACCACTCTAAAACTCAAGCGCAAACTACACGCATCTAGAACTCAGCAGCACGACTCATCCTCGACCTCCGCCGACACGAACACATCTCTCCACACCTCAAATCCCTCCACTGGCTCCCCATTGACAAAAGGATCACCTTCAAGATCCTCATCCTCGCACACAAATCACTCCACAACACAGGCCCTGCCTACCTCAACGAGAGTCACCTTCCACACCCCCACACGAAACGTCCGCTCAGCTGACCTCTCTCTCGCCTCTGTCCCCCGCATCAAACACACCACCACCGGGGGCAGATCCTTCTCCTACCTTGCACCCAAAACCTGGAACGCCCTCACAACCCACCTTCGCAAGACCCAAAACCTACTTCTTTTCAGGAAGGGCCTCAAAACCTGGCTTTTCGAACAGTGAACCTCCCAGCCCCTTTCCCTCCCCCCGCCCCCCCCCCCAAGCGCCTTGAGACCCTCACAGGTGAGTAGCACACTTTATAAATCTCTTTGGTGTATATTGATCTACCTCTATATATATATATATATATCTATGTACATAGATATATCTATAGATATATCCATGTACATAGATATATCTATCTACATAGATATATAAATATAGATCTATATATAGATCTATTTTTTTTAGTTGTTGTATGGTTTCCTTGGGGGCCAAAATGGCCCCCAGGGAAACCCTACAACATCTAAAAAAAAAAATGTCCCCACAGGGGGTCACCCTGCCCACGGGCGACCCCCTGTCATTTTATTTATTTTTTATTTTTATTTTTTTGAAAAAAAAACAATCCCCTGGGGGGGGGGCGCGAACGCGCCCCCCCCCCCCCTCCCTCCAGGGGGCACCTACCTTTTTTTATTTTATTAATTATGCCCCCCCAAAGTGAAATCCCTGGCGTCTAGTGGTGTTTCCTGGCCCCCGATCGCAGCTGTGCTGCGATCGGGGGCCAGGAAACACTTTCAGGAAGGCCTCGTAAGAAAGGGGAGAAACTCCCCTTTCTTACGAGGCCTTCCCGAACGTGGGAAAGGCCGTTTTCCCCATCAAAGCAGGAAGCGGCCGCAAGGCTGCTTCCTGCTTTGATGGGGAAAACACCTTTGCAACGTCAGCGCGCCGCGAGGCGCGCTGACGTCACAAAGGGGCGGGTGGGGGGGCGGGGTGAGACACGGAAGCTTCCGTGTCTCCCGGGGGGGGGGGTTTAAAAAAAAAAAAAAAATCCTCGGGTGCGACGCACCCGAGGATTTATTGATACCCTTCCTGGTGTCGGCCACTGGTCGTGACCCGCACCAGGGAGGGTGTGTGGGCGTCGGCCAGTGGCCGACGCCCGCAACGAAGAGGTTAAATGAAGAGAAGAAACTGGAAATCCATAATTACATAAGAAAGGGTAAGGATGATGCCTGTTGAGTGCACTGTCAGAGTAGTTCATCATTACAATATGTTTGTAATTTTGTTAAAAAAATGCACAAATATTCCAAGAGCTGTGTGTTGAGACGTTTTCAACCAAAACATGAATGTACAAATTAAAATGTAATTTAAACAAAATTATAAGAGAGGCAAATATGAAATGTGCGACCGGTATGCACTGAACATGAAATCAATGAGCGAGAACTAAGACTCAATTGATATGAATGTTTTCATTTTTATTTTTAATAAGCACAAATGCAAGACAAATCAAGCTTCAAGGCACACTTAAAACTTTAAACATCTCAAAGTATGTATTAAATAAATGCAGGTCATTACCAATTTAAGCTCTGTTTAACAAAGATGTACATCACCCTATAAAATGCCGTAAGAGGTCTTTCAGCTTAAATTTGAAAGAGTAAGTAGAAACTGGAATGTATCAGACGTGGCAGCAGAGCATTCCGCAATTTAACTCCACAATTTAATCAGCTTACCCCAAATGTAACACATTTCCATACTGAGTCGATCAAAGTTAGATCACTAGTGAAACAAAATCTCTGAACAGATCTTGAATTTAGTGCAATCCTTCAAATACTCAAGACCAAACAAATAAACTGTCTTCCAACTTAAGGTCAATTCTTTGAGCGGAGTTGAATCCTTTACTGGGAGACAGTCTGACAAATAACCATATTTCCTAAGCCCTAACACAATTTGAATAACAATGCTGCACTGCTTATAGCCTACTCAAGTTATATTAGGCCACATTTAGATATAGTGCAGAGCAGTATAATAGTCTGGAAAGAACTACAACTTGTATCATCAGAATGAGATGTGAAGGCCTTAGTAATGGTGACACCTTTAAAAGATCGTACAAATAATAGTAAGAAGGCTTAGTCACAGCCATAATCTAAGCATCAGCAGATAGGGACTGATGGAGTATTATGTGTGTTTCTTTCTACTTGAAATGGCTGTATGCAGATTACCCGGCGCAGTCAGCCAAAACCGTACAGCTGGACTAAAGCCTCCAAAGTAAAATCTCACTTTTGCTTCACTGCGCCACTGATAATCTATGGTTGTCTAATGTCTAATTTCTTTCAAGAAAGCTTAACCTCACCAGTTGGAAATCTTGTGATAAATATCCCACAGGCTTTGACTGTCATCCATATACATCTTACAACAGAAGCCACAGGAGTAAATGAGAAAAGTAAAAGGAATCATATAGATGTTAAACAGTAAACCCCGTGGTCCTCCAGGAAAGAGCCCCTTTGCAGTCTATGTAAACAGCCTAAACTGAATACTCGTAATCCAATCCATCAAAAGGGAAAGGTATAGATCTTGTCAAAGGCCAAAGCCCTACCACCCAACTCAGTCTTCATTCTTCCTCCTCTGAAATTTTCATAATGCTATTTCCTGTCAAATTTATAGCCACATGTTTATAACGAGATGCATACTGTAACTTTGCCATTAATATACCAGTGTTTTGGAAATTTGCATTTAACCAGTCAAACGCATGGGGTAAAACTTTACTTGCTCCATTAAATCCTTATGTAGAACCCCTAGAGGCCCTGCACTCAGGCTGAATAAAGGTCTTTGAAATGCTAGCTCCGACAGCTTCTGTTAGAATACAATTTCATTTTGTAATTAGTTAGCAATTGCATAAGAAGCCTCTTTTTGGCAACTTTCCAGAACGAGCATTGGCAAAGTCATTAGACCTTATGTTTTGCTGTCAGTGCAGTACTACTAGTCTACTCATGCTCTTTGACAATGATGTGTAGCGTTGGCAAAAAAAAGTGACAACGTAATATCTAGCTGATTTTTCAGGTTGTTTAATTTCAAACTAGCCATTTAAAGAAAGGGTTTTTCAGATAAGAACAAGTACTACGTTTTTTCATGGAAAGAGATGAAGAGCAAACTTCTGACGTAGGTCCGTAGTTCTTTCCTTTAAATGCATGTGGCCTGGATTGAAACTATGGGATTTATAGGCCTGGGCACACCATTAAATACTTGGGACTAAGGATGCATGTTGTTACAGGCGTGAGTCTCACATAGACAGGAACGGGCGCAGTAGTGGTCGAAAAGGAATACCATAAAAACACCTCCTTCCTATATTTGTAGATTTCCAAGCAAAACAATTACTGCAAAGTATTCTGAAAGATATTTGTGTGTTAAGTTTTTAATGCAGGGAAGAAAGGAACAAGTGACAATCCTATAACTGATCTGTTCCACTCAATCTCAAGCACAAACATAACTAATGCTGTACACCCATTCTTTTGTTCTTAGTTGACCGCAACCCCTCATAGTAACACACACTTAGTTCTCACCATATAAACAGCAGCGGATCTGTCAGAAGAAACTGATTTCATTGTTTTTCTCTGAAAAGAGCAATTAAAGCAATGAGGCGCATGTGGTAATATTCCAACATATTAAGCACTTCTTTTGTCCACGCCACTATAGACTGACATCAAATGCACTTTCCTTACTCGTGCATCAGCCTCAATTCTATATACAACTCAACCATACCCACCAAATACAATAATTCACTGCCTGTTTGCATTCAGGTGAGACCTTGAAACAAATGCAGAACCTTTTTTTCCACACGCATTACTTGGCCTTTTCATTCGGCCTCTGCAGACTTCATGGATACAGCAGTTCTATCACTTCGTACATAAGGCCAGATGAACGACCGTTTTTAGCAGGTACAAACCCTATTTTGCGAGTCAGTAACCTATTACTGACTCACAAAATAGGGTTTGCTAGTCGCTATTAGGAACCGGCCTGCCAAGGGCATCCCGTCCCAATAGCGAGTCACAGGGGGATGTACGATTGTTTTGTGACCGAAACGCAGACCACTGCCTACCCTTAAGAAATTAAACAGAAACGTTTCATGTTTCTTTTTGAAACACATCCCGTTTTCCTTTAAGGAAAACTGGCTGCATTTAAAGAAAAAGCTGCTTTCTGTAAAAGCAAACAGACATAGTGGTCTGATAGCCACCATCCCTATGTTATTGCCCATTCCCAATGGGTCGCAAATTACAACCTGCCTCACGAATATTGATGAGGCAGGTCAGCTGAGACCCCACTGAGAATCGCTAAATGTCTCTGTAACACATTCGTACATTTCCTTTTGCGACTCGCAATTTGTGAGATGCAAACATTTGCAATGTGCGAGTTGCAAAAGGAAATCCTGAGTTATAGAACCTTTCAAATCTATTAATTTAAAAAAAAAAAAAAAAAAGTCATCTCTCGTCAGCTCTCTGCAGCTCAGACTTTTCAAACTGGGGATTTTTTTATTTTATTTTATTTTTTCATTTTTGTATACCGTCAAATTGTTGTTTTTTGAGAAATATGCAAAAAGCCTCAAAACATCATGGAGTATGACAGAAGAGAAAAGAGTGGTGGGTAATGCAAGTAAAGATGTAGGGGCACCAGTGGACATGGAGGAGGAAGGGGCAAAGATGGGTTCTTAAGCACTTTTTACAGAAAAATAACTAAACGTACAGTTACTTGATCGTGTACTAAGTGAAGTCACACTTACCATTTTGCAATTCGCACAATAGGGTGATGCTCCCCATGAGTCAGACCCATAATTGTGTAGCCATAATTGTGCCAGTCAATGATCAGTTGGCTCCTTCTTATACGGCAGACAAGCCAAGAGATGGCGATGCTGGGAAGGCCTGGAGGATTCTGTCTTGACAAAATAGACAGACACAAATATTTATGAACTGATACTCCCAAAACATGACTGAATTGTTTAAGAAAAACAACGCATTTTTACAAGACAATACATTTACTAAACTAATTTATTAATGATACCAATCGACAAAAAAGGCCTTTCTAAAAGGTCCTAAAAGACCACACATCTAAAGACAATCAAGCCAAGTGTGGCGACTGACCTTTGAGGTGATGCCCAGAATGTATTCAAAGTCGAGCATATCTAGTCTTATTTCTGTGTATCAAATATTGTAGAATCACCATGCAAATACTGTAGAATCGCCATGTCAAATTGGGCAATGTCGAGCACTGCCCAATGATCGAGTACAATGCTAACCCCCTCTTGCTGATTATATAAAAGCACACCATTTATGCTGTTAAATGAATGGGCATTGTATGAGTAGGGAGGCACTTGAAAAAAATTTACGTTATGTTTAAGGTGACTCCGTTATATCTTAACTAGAGGTTCTCCCCTGTTATCAGCTTGTAGAAACTGACGGTATAGCTGTTTGCCAGAACTTTGCAGACACGGCTATAAGCATTAATCTATGCAGACATGTTTCCATATCCTGTGTAGATTTGCATTGTAAACAGCTCTCCTTCTGAAAAAGAAGTCAATCTGTGAATTGTTTTCACCGAATATTTAAGGGATTAGTGGGTGACTGTAGTTACTGGGAGAGAAAACTACGACTAAAGCCCCGATTTGGAAGGAATGGTAACTTTACAGCAGCCAAAACAAAAAAGAAAATACTTTGAGGATATTTTTTCTACATCAGGACCGTCGCTAGCTTCACCTCCAGAAACATCAGAGAGGCCACCAAGGAACATGGCCTCTGAAGGCCCAGCCTATTTAGCTTGTGCCCTCTGACATCCTGGTCACTGACTTTTTTCCGTGTCTGCCTCTATTATGACTGACTGATTGCAAAAATGCCCTTGCTGCAATGGAACGAAAGGCCCCAGCTGAAAAGGGCCGCGGCCCACACATATCAGCCTAGAAAATACCCCTAACTAGCAGGAAAGTTTAAATATGGCTGGCCTCCACAGTCCAAGCCGTTTGGCAGCCAGCCTACCCAGTCGTAAATGAGGTGGCAAGTACAGATGGTTATACTCAACATGGCTGAGAAAGAGATGGAGCAGCAGCAAAGGGCCTCTTAGGTCTAAGCAAATAGGATCCGGAGAACATTTTCACTAGCTAAGAATTGCTTCAGGACAAAGCCTTCAAGGCTGCAATGTCTGTTGAAGGAATGTGTGGATAACCAACACAGCCACTCTATATATTTTCATACAGGTCTGTCAACAAATTGCCACAAAGCCAGTTTGTTTTTGGTAGACACTGCTTAGGTACTAGATAGAGGGTCCAGTCCATGGAATTTATAGCTTCTGGAATTGCAAAATATAACTCATCTGACAACAGTGACCTTCACCATAACTCAGCTGTAACATCGCAGCCTCCCAAGGTCACAAAAATTTATCTGCATGACCTATAGCCCCAATCCTACCCAAGTAAAAATGTATGATTCAGACCCATAGTCTCAGTTCTACCCAAGTAAAAACATATAATGCTTTTGACATCAAGGCAGTTTTAGATTTCCTTGGCTGGAAGAGGCAAGTGAGCATAGAAAAAACTTGTCAGGAAAGGTCTCCTTCTGGTGAATCACACTTAGCATATTGTGGACAAAGATGGTATGAGTCTTAAGAACAACTTCGAAAAATAGTGTGTGGTCAAAGGTCCATGTGGATGAAACTCACTAATAGACCTTATCAAAGGCATAGCAACTAGGAAGGTTCCTGAGAGAGGAGCTTTAATTTACAGGAGACCTTGAGCTTGTAGTGCCTTGTGGGTAAATCTGGCCAGGTGCAGAGTCAGATCCAAGTAGGATACATAGGGTCCATGGTTGCATAGAACAGGTTTACGACTTAGCTAGCATCTACAAAGTATTCTGCGCGCCTTCACTGTAGGCCTCAACTACTGTGAGGAAGCCCTTTTTGGTGTCCACCTGGAAGTCTCAAGGGGCAAAATATATAAATAAAGAGAAATCACATTGTCCTCTGAGCAACCAAATTGACTGATATTCCTTGGCAAATCCAATAACATAATAAGATTTCTAATGTTTTGTGCCTAGGTAGGTTTCAGACTGGCAGCTGCCAGGATGCCCAAAACTCTCTGAATAGACTGAACAAACCCTACCTCCTAAAGTCCATACTCTGGGGTACGCATATCCGATCCCTGTAAAAACAAATATGGCATCTGCCTATAAAACTTGTAATCTTCGCTGCATCACACCACAAGTCTATGCAATGTGATTGTGCTCTGTTTCTGATTAAATATCATTGTTTATAAATCAACACACCTAAAAGAACAGCACAACATATACCACATATGTGGTTAGAGTAATATGCAATGTATTACCATTGTTGAGTAGGAGGCATTATGACCCAATCTAGGAAACTGCTTGTGAATCATAACCTCTCCCTACACAAAACAATTGTAATAAATAACATTACACTCAGCACATCTGCAAATATGTGCTATAGAAATATTGCAATATTTGTGGAGAAGTGTGGCAAAATGGTTAGAGCGGCAGACCCTGATGCAGAGATCTGGACTGGGACCAGGGTTCAATTCCTGCCTCAGCGGGTCTTGGGCTCATTTCCCTTGGACCAGATAATTCTCGCCTAATCTAATTAACGGGTCCCACTCTGTAACTTTGAGCAATAGCTTGCTTAATCTCCACAACGGCCCCAACAGCGCTTGGATGCCTGGCTTCACCCTGGGGGTTGCCCAGGAGTGGGCGCCTCACAGGGAAAAGCCAGTAGGGGTTCCACGGCAGCATGCGTACAGAGCCTTGAGACCCTAACGGGTAAGTAGTGCGCTATACAAGTGCGAAGTTTACAGTTTTATAGTGCTTACTTCATTGGACGGGGTTTTGAAGTGGTTTGCAAATGGGTGGAACGCTACTCCATGGAGCCAATTGCAAGTGTTCAGATAAATACCCGTGGGTGACTTGAGTGATGTTGTTCCCGTGCAGTGTTTATGCAGTATGTGATGTTTTTCTTACAGATCAAAAGGGTAATGCAATTTACCAAGGTTTGATGGTAGATCCTGTGAGGCAGATTTACTGAAATATTTTACTGTGTTAGCAGTATTGTCATGGAGATCTTAAATGTCAAACATTTCATATTTTAGTTGTTGCACCACTTATGCATTTTAACCCCCTCACTATGACATTTTAGCTAGTAGCACAACATAAGAGCCACATGTTCTAAACAGCGTGGTCTACATTTTTTTCAATCAGAAGGCATCACTGAGAAGTGAGAACTGCTTGGTACTGAGATTATAGTAAGACCTGCATAATTTACAAAGACATAACAACTAGCATCTCAGCTCATCTTGCAGACAACTACACCATCCCTGGTGGTTGTCGCCACACCCTCAGCCAGAACACCATCAGGCTGCAGCCATAAATGTAAAAAAGAAGAAAAAAACACGGCAGCGGGCATTTTCCATCTACGCATGTAGGATATGAAACAACATCACACTAGCCAACAAGATCACCCCATCGCTGCTCCAATTTAGGAAAGAGTTGAAACCGCAGCTCTTTAAACAGCTCTACATCACAATCCATTCATTAACAGATCCCCTAACCAGCCAACTCTCATTACTCGCTGACTTTATTCTGGACGTTGACTATGTACAGAGCTCCTGTGCCTTTTGGGTAGGGTTGTGCTATCGAAATACCACATTCATACATACATACATTTTAAAATACGTACATTTGCATTTTAGAATTAACACACCTTTTAAGGTAAATACATGCTGCAGTTTTTAGAATCATGTTTATACAGTGATTTATTAAAGGGAAATGCGACCCTGGCACCTTGCTGATTACTGAAAACAAGTGACTAGCTAAAAGAGACCCTCGTGACGTGGGCAAGCTGACTGCTATGCTGCCATACAAACCTGCCATAGGCTCTACAGTAAAATGGACAGGCAGTACTCTTGAGATGACGTGACACTACAGAAGTTCAATTCATCTTTATTTGCTGAATCACAGGTTGCCAGCTTAGGACCACCTACATAGCATGACTTTTTCTTCCATAGTATTGGCCTTCATAATCTGTCAGGGCTTAGGTCGTAATGCAAGTTGCCAACATTAATACTCACACATGTTGCTTGGTTAGGAGAGGTTGATACATTAATGACCGCACCACGAGTAGGTGCTGCTTTATGCTCAGCCCTGGCCAATCTGGCTCACTCCCCATCCTTGGAAACCCGGTGACCCCAGCACTTAATTAAGTCATTGGGAAACCTGACAAACTGCCCACCACCTACCACTCCCCTTATGAAACTAAAAAAGAACCACCGGTCTTCTTAAGAAACACAAGTGAAACCCAGACCTCCCTTAAGAAAGAGAGGAAACACAGAACCAGATGAAACATCCAAACTTCCCTACAATCAGATACTGCGAGACATGACCGTGAACTACAGCCGCACAAGCACATATACCCCACCATCACTCCCTTTTCACAACACAAACTTTAAAAACACAATCATATGCTACACCACCACCAGACCACGCCGGTTGACCAGACCAACCCGACCTAGTGAACGGGGAAAAAATACAAATAACAATGCTCTAAATGATATTGTCACAACTCTTTGCCAGGAGTGTCTTTCAACGCCAAAACACTGTGGTTTATGTTAAACTTGGCAGTGATTTGGGTCATTTGACCACACACACAATTTCCCAGATACCGAAAGACCCGATTCAGGCAGGTGCCAGAAATAGCTTTATTTTAGCAGTCTACAGCCTAAAGCTGTCTCAGCTTAACTAATTATCAATTGAGAAAATACATTCCTCCGACTGATTTTCTGTAATAGTAGCAGGCACAGGTGTCTTTCAACCACTTCCGTACTGTAACTCTTGAAAACAAACAGATTGAGTGTTGATTAAGCCTACGCACACTTCTGTAAAATATGACACTTTTGGGGATCATTCAACCCCACTGGTAGAGTACATCATGTAAAATATAACATTGTCTTTCAACCCACACTCAACCACATAGGGTGTGTCGTTAATTTCAGAACTATCATTACAGGAAGTCTCTCAACCCACGCTCCACCTGACAGGATATCTTGCACAAATACGTTTACGAAATTAACAGCACGTTATAATAATAAAGTGACACTTAGTAGGATGTTTTTGAAATCGAGGGCAGGATTCATTCTGATGCCGGAAACACCGCCTTCAATCACTTTTTACATCAGAACTTACCATTTGAGCAGCAATCACTACTTTGTACTGAACAGATATTTCAGTGTCGGACCCCGGATTTGCAAGCACAAACACCAAAGGTGAACATTTAAAGACACTTTGGGGGTTATTACAACTTTGGAGGAGGTGTTAATCCGTCCCAAAAGTGACGGTAAAGCGACGGATATACCACCAGCCGTATTACAAGTCCATTATATCCTATGGAACTCGTAATACGGCTGGTGGTATATCCGTCACATTTGGCTCCTATTATGCTTACTTTTCCTGATTTATTTACAATAGCAGCTGCAGTCAAGAATAACAACCAACCCCATAAGTGTAGCAGATCGAGCTACCAATGGGAAACAAAGAGATATAAGGACCAATCAGAACACAATGGCACTAAAGATATACCAGGCTTGACTGCAAGCAGCCCTCTTTTCTTTCTGCTCGCAGTCATGATAAGTATATCTCTTTGTGCGCAATATTTACTCACTAAATGTTTATCATTTATAATGTTTTAGTTTGGTAATTGTATGGTAATTGTAAACGCTTCATGCACTTGCTCTGGTTCATCAATTTACTTCTAGCGCTGCTCTCTCTCTGTCCCCCCCTTCGTTGGTTTATTTTAATCGTTGTGACCGTTCTCACGCTTACCAAGCCTCGGCCTACTGCTGTCCGTCAACACTCTATCGTCGACACCTTGCCAGGCTCGCCGTGCCTCTTCTCAATGCGTTAACAAGTTAACAAAGCGCGTCTTTTTTAAAGCTGTTTTTAGCTCCTTTTCGTCTGGACTTCACCTTTGCTGCCTCCGGTTACTCTGTCGACTCTCCGCCTTCCATTGCAGAGCTCCTAGGGGCGTGGTTTTCGCTATTACAGGCCCTGATTGGGAAAAGACGCCCGTAGGCACACGCCTCTCCTTTTAAGACCTCCCTCTCCAAATTTAACCCGTTTTCTACTAGTTTTTTTCCTTTCCCCAACCAAATTGATTTTCCGTCATTTTCTGAACAGAATAATGATTCTGAGGAGCTTTTCTCAAATAATTTGAATAAGTTTATTCAATTTTTATTCAATCCTCTATGTCAAAAATTTCAAAACAACTAGAAAATACAGTCTTATCTTGTCTTTCACAATCGCAAACGGTCCATCCTGCGGGGGAAAGCAGGAAGCACAAAGCCCCGGAGGCTTCTACTACTAATCAGTCCAACAATTCTGCGCTATTGAGTAGTGAGTACAACTCACACAGGAAGGAGGACGGAGATCCTCAAAGGCCTCCTACTTTGGAGGGGAAAAAGACTTTGGGTTCAAAGAGTGAAGCAAAAAGGAAACATCTATTCACAACCCACAAGATTGTGATGGACAATATAAAGGATACTGATGATGACATGGATGACATTCAGTCCGATAAGGACTTGGACGATATCAGTAATTCTGATTTTTGGTGTGGGCCTTCCCCCAAAAAAGGCAAATCACCGCTAAGTGATCAATCTTCTATCCCCCTTTTAGACGCTGAAGGAAATCCTATGTTTGAACCCAAATTACTCCACCACCCAAATTCCACAGAGTGGCTGCCTTCGGAGCATGTTGCAGAATATATCAAGGCTAAATTACGCCTACCCCTTGATAAGCAAGTGCACTCCAAACTTCGTTCAGAATGCCCTAGGCCTTCTCTTCCTTTACACATCACTCCACTCCCTCAATTGACTCATCTATGATAACCTTCTTCTCCAAGTTCGGGAAGGACCAGCGTAAAGGAGTAGACGGAGCTTGGTCTCTCTGTCAGGATAAAGTCCTTGACATAGTAGGCCCTTTGGCCCATATTTTTGATATTGCAGAATCCGCCAGACTGAATAATGTTTCCATAGTTCCAGAAGAACTCACTCTGGGTCCAACGAGCCTTCTGTCTTCTCCGCAACGCCAATTTGGCTATGACTCATGAACGGCATGAAGGACTTCTTAAATTAGACCCTAAATTGGCAAACCTCGCCACTGTGGAGTCAGGCCCTAAAGCGGATGGACTTCTATTTGGAGATTCCTTTATTAAGGAATTAAGTAAATACGTTACAACTTTTGCTTCTCTAGATAAAGCGCAGCAATCTCTTAAAGTTTTGAATGCGCAGGTTTTTGCCACGGCAGGTAGAGGAAGGGGTTGCTTTAGCGGCCGGTATGCCAGATATCAAGGCTACAGAGGCTCCTTTAACTCGCAGCAACAAGACTTTCGTCCACAATTCTATCCCCAAAGACGCCGAGGATTCAGAGGCAGGAAACAGCGAAATGCCAAAACATATACTCCCGCAGGTAAGCCAATTTCCTGGCCATCTTTCTATAGGGGGTTGTTTGAAAAAATTTCTCCACAGGTGGAAGCAGATTTCTTCGGACCCTTGGGTTCTCAACACTGTCAAAGGTTATCTGATAGAGTTCTACGACACTCCCTTTCAATTGTCCCGTTCTCGTCCTCTCAAATTCGCAACAGAAATGGCAGACCTTGTCTCCTCCGAAATCCAATCTCTTCTTCACAAACGGGCCATTCAATCTGTTCAACCCCATCACTCAAGTTTCTTAAGTTTCATATGTCTAGTAATCAGGAAAAACTGAAAAATAAGACCGGTCATAAATCGCGAGCAGTTCAATCAATTCGTTGTTTATCGCCATTTCAAAATGGAAACAATCTTGCATCTCAGAGATTCTCTTCTATTGAACGATTGGATGGTCTGTCTAGATCTTCAGGACGCCTATTTAACAATACCCATCCATTACTCTCACAGGAAATTCCTTCAGTTCCAATGGCTCCATCAAACCTATCAGTTCACTTGTCTACCTTTCGGTCTCTCTTCAGCTCCCTGGTGTTCCACCAAATTAATTAAACGAGTCGTATCCCACCTCAGAGCTCTAGGATTCAGATTAATAATTTACCTAGAGGACATCCTTCTCATGCATCAAGAGGTGTCCACTCTTCGTTCTCAGCTAACCTACACCATCTCTCTCCTCTCAGATTTAGGTTTTGTAATCCACAAGAAAAAATCCGTCCTAACTTCATCTCAATCCACGGAATTCTTAGGATTCCTAGTGAATTCCGTTCTAGGCATCATTCAACTCCCAGACTCGAAAATAAAATCCATCAAATCAGAGATAACCCTCTCGTTACGGTAGACTTTTCTCTCCCTAAGGTCTCTTGCAAGGATTGTAGGTCTTCTTTCCTCATCGATTCAAGCGTTCTTTCCCGGACCTCTTAATTACCGAGCGCTCCAGAGGTTGAAGATCCGACATCTTCGCAAAGGTCTTGCTTATTCAGATTCCATCCTCCTCGATCGCGAATCCCGTATAGAACTTCAACGGTGGCTAGATCATCTGGAAGCTTGGAACAACAGGACTATCTTTGCCTCAGCCCCAGATCTTGTGTTAGAATCCGATGCAAGTCTAACAGGTTGGGGCGCAAGGTGTAGTCAAATATCGACTGGAGGAGCATGGTCGTCTCAGGAGTCTTCATTGCACATCAACTGTTTAGAGATGCTTGCAGGCTCCTTTGCGATCAGAAGCTTTACCAAGGACAAAGTTCAATGCTCAGTCCTCCTCCATATGGACAACATTTCTGCGGTCAAATACATAAACCAACTCGGCGGTACCAGATCCAAACCTTTAGCCGAATTAGCCAAAAGCTTCTGGGAATTCTGCCTTCACCAAAAAAATTCAGTTAAAACAGAATAACTGCCAGGTTCTCTCAACTCAGAGGCAGACTGGTACTCGCGCCATCTCTCCAATTCCAGCGATTGGAAGCTGCATTCTTCAGTTTTCAATTAGATTCTTTGCAAATGGGGTCCCTTTCAAATAGATCGCTTTGCGTCTTGCCTCAATTCGCAACTTCCTAAATTTTTCAGATGGAGGCCAGACCCAGAGGCCCTAGCTACAGATGCCTTTCTCCAAGATTGGTCTCATTCAATAAATTATGCATTCCCTCCTTTCATTATGATCAACAGAGTCCTGGCACAAATTTGACATCAGAAAGCCACTGTTGTGCTAATTGTCCCTTTTTGGCAATCCCAAGTTTGGTATCCCCAACTTTTTGAGTTATCAATCGACTTCCCAGTCCTTCTCCCCTCCTTCCCCATCTCTTCTTCTCAATCCCCAAGGCCTTCCTCACGACCTGATTCTCAGCAAATCCCTCCTTCTATCAACCTGGAAAGTGTCAGGTCTTCTTCCTCCTATCCAGGAATTTCACTCGAAGCTTCAACCTATATTAACAACTCCTGGGCCCCAGGTACTTCAGAAGCTTACAAATCCGCCTGGGCAATCTGGTCAAGTTGGTGTCTGAGAAAATCTGCTGATCCCTTTTCAGCAGATCTAAGCTTAATAGCTAACTTTCTTGCTTCCCAAGCTAGCTCTGGCAAATCCTACAGGACTATTAACCTGTATCGGTCAGCCATTTCCCTTCATCATCCTTTCATAAACGGCAAACCTGTAGGTGAACACCCTATTATTTGTCAATTATTAAAGGGAGTAACATTTTTCAATCCTCCCCTTCCTAAATTTACTGTTTTATGGGATGTTACCTTGTTCTTCAAATGTTTCTATCCTGGCAAGATAATGAATTGTTATTATTAAAAATGCTTTCTGCTAAGATAACAATGTTGCTATGCTTAGTTTCTATTAAACGTCTTTCCGATGTTAAAGCTCTAGATATTTCTGCTCGTCACTTTACCCCTACTGGTCTTCTTTTCAATGTTTATAGATGAACAAAAACTAATATCTCTTCTGTATTCTATCTTTTTTTCCCCAAAATATCCAAAGCTATGCGTGGGTAACTGTTTAAAAGTATATGAACAAAAAACTATTGATCTCAGAACGCCTTCAGCCACCCAACTTTTAATTTAATTCAGAAAACCCTATAAACCAGTTTCTTCCCACTCTTTGGCTCGTTAGGTCAAATGGATAATATCACTTGCAGGTACTGACACCTTCAAATTCGAGCCGATTCTGCTCGAGGTGCTATGGCATCCAAAGCCTTCTGGGCTGGTTTCCGTTTAGAAGACATTCTGAGATCAGCAGATTGGTCAAATAATGTTAAATTTCGTACCTTGTATTGTAAGCCTGTTAATACCGCATCTTCTGTAGTAATTGATATGCTTTAAACAAGCATAATAGGAGCCTCCGGTCTTGTCATAAAATGTAGATTTTTCAAATAGTTTATGATGGAAAGTCTTAATTTTATTAAAGACACGGAGGCGAGTATTATCCCACCACATTTACTCTAACTTTGTTTTCATATCCCTCCTTTTAGTCTCTACCACTGCTCCAGCGACTTCCTCTGGATAAAGCACCGAGTTCACCTAACACCTCGAAGCTCATTTCCTCTCAATCAAAGTTTCTTTTGGATGATCACCTCCTGAACTCTACCAAGGATACGACTCCATTTTCTCTGGACTGGCTTCAAGACTTGTTTACTTTAATTTTAGCGGCTTGTATAATTGCTTGCATTTTTCCAATGTTCAAATCCTTCTCATTACTTCTCGCAGAAGAACAGAGGGCTGCTTGCAGTCAAGCCTGGTATATCTTTAGTGGCACTGTGTTCTGATTGTTCCTTCTATCTCTTTGTTTACCATTGGTAGCTCGTTCTGCTACATTTAAGGGATTGGTTGTTATTCTTGACTGCAGCTGCTATTGTAAATAAAGCAGGAAAAGTAAGCATAATACTCGCCTCCGGGTCTTTAATAAAATTAAGACTTTCCATCATAAATTATTTGGAAAATCTACATTCTTGATACATTATTCATGATAATAGCTTTCATGTAGCAGTTTCATCAATATATGACTGTTTCGAGGCTGAAAAAATCATTACAACAACTCATTATAATGGGGTAATGGACTTAGTACTAGAACTGTAACCAATTTAAAAGAAGACACGCTGAATCATCCACTGCTGGGTTACCCATGAAGTCTGAGTTGGTGTGGCACGTTATACCATTTATAATATTTGCAAATGCCTATTTGTAGTGTTGCAGCCCAATGACGTAACTGGTGCTCCTGACGCTACCATGTGTGGACCCACCCCAGAGGGGGTCTTCAGTAAACACCCTCATTTCTGTGTACAGGTGGGCCAGTCCTGGGTCACGTGATGTATTCAATAAAGGAGGTAGAAAAAAGGCACGGAGGGGAGAGTGGTACCGGCTTTATGACAACCAGTGTTAGGGTGACCAGACGTCCCGGATTTCCCCGGACAGTCGCGTTTTTTAGAGGACTGTCCCGGTGTCCCGACGCTTCTCTTAATTTTAAATAAATGTCCCGGTTTTTGGAACAAAGGTCAGATCAACTAGGAAAGCGTAAGTTAAAGACGCCTACAAAGTATGAAATAATTAAAGTAATTTATCTGTTACTGTCAGGCAGCAAGCACAGTCCCCTGTCTGCTCCCAGCAGAGAGATGGAGTGGGGAGCAGAGAGAGGTGGGTGGGGGCGGGTTGGCAGTGCAGGGTGTGAGGTCAAGCCATAGCTAATTTTATGTATGTAGTCTTGTAAATGTGTGTGTGTGTGTATGGAAAATGTCACTTACCCAGTGTACATCTGTTTGTGGCATGTTCCGCTGCAGATTCACATGCTGTGCACTGTTCCTGCGATCTAGTGTTAGGCTTGGAGTGTTACAAGTTGTTTTTCTTCGAAGAAGTCTGTTCGAGTCACGGGACCGAGTGACTCCTCCCTTTCGGCTCCATTGCGCATGGGCATCGACTCCATCTTAGATTGTTTTCCCGCAGAGGGTGAGGTAGGAGTGGTAGAGTGAGAATAGTAAAGATGTCCATGCAATGGAATAGATATGTATGTACATAGTTTGCGGTAAAGGAATGTTTATTTACATATATACAATTTCTAATTGGAACTTAAACGGCTACAGGCTCCCGGGGAGTTGGGAGAACGCATGTGAATCTGCAGCAGAATATGCCACGAACAGATGTACACTGGGTAAGTGACATTTCCCGTTCGGTGGCATGTGTAGCTGCAGATACACATGCTGTGCATAGACTACAAAGCAGTAATCCTCCCAAAAGCGGTAGTCAGCCTGTAGGAGTTGAAGTTGTTTGAAATAATGTTCTTAGTACAGCCTGTCCTACTGGGGCTTGTTGTGTTGCTAACACATCTACACAGTAGTGTTTGGTAAACGTATGAGGTGTAGACCAAGTGGCTGCCTTACAAATCTCGGTCAATGGTATGTTACGTAGAAAGGCCATTGTTGCTCCTTTCTTTCTAGTGGAGTGTGCCTTTGGTGTAATGAGTAGTTCTCTTTTAGCTGTGAGGTAACAAGTGTGTATGCATTTAACTATCCATCTGGCTATGCCTTGTTTGGATATAGGGTTACCAGCATGGGGTTTCTGGAATGCGACGAACGATTGTTTAATTTTATGAAATGGTTTTGTTATGTCTATATAGTACATTAGAGCTCTTTTAAGGTCTAATGTATGCAGTGCTCTTTCTGCCACTGAGTCTGGCTGTGGGAAGAAGACTGGGAGTTCCACTGTTTGGTTTAAATGAAACTGTGAAATTACTTTTGGTAGAAATCTTGGATTTGTGCGGAGAACAACTTTAGGTTTGTGTACTTGTATAAAGGGTTCCTCAATAGTGAAAGCCTGTATTTCACTAACTCTTCATAGTGAAGTGATAGCTACTAGAAATGCCACTTTCCAAGTTAAGAATTGGATTTGACAAGAATGCATGGATACAAGAGGTGGACCCATGAGTAGTGTAAGTACAATATTAAGATTCCGAAAGGGTACTGGTAAAGTTCTTGGAGGTATGATCCTCTTTATCCTTCCATGAAGGCTTTAATAACTGGTATTCTAAATAGTGATTTTGTGTGTTTAATTTGCAAGTAAGACGAAATTGCAGTGAGGTGTATTTTGATGGATGAAAAGGCAAGATTTGCTTTTTGTAGGTGTAGTAAATAGCCTACGATGTCCTGTATGGACGCATCCAACGGTGTGATGTGTTTTGCTTGGCAGTAGAAAACAAATATTTTCCATTTATTAGCATAGCAATGCCTAGTGGTAGGTTTTCTTGCTTGTTTAATGACTTCCATACATTCATTTGGAAGATTTAGATAGACAAACTCTAAGACTTCAGGAGCCAGATTGCTAGATTGAGCATTGCTGGATTGGGGTGTCTGATCTGTTGTTTGTGTTGCGTTAACAGGTCTGGTCTGTTTGGAAGTTTGATGTGGGGAACTACTGAGAGGTCCAACAGTGTGGCGTACCACGGTTGGCTTGCCCACGTTGGTGCTATGAGTATTAGTTTGAGTTTGTTTTGACGCAGTTTGTCGACTAGAAAAGGAATGGGTGGGAGAGGGGGGAAAAGCATAAGCAAATATCCCTGACCAATTGATCCATAGAGCATTGCCCTTGGACTGAGGGTGTGGGTACCTGGATGCGAAGTTTTGGCATTTTAGTTTGTGGCGAACAGATTTATGTCTGGTGTCCCCCACTGGCGAAAGTATTTTTTTAGTATTTGGGGATGTATTTCCCACTCGTGAGTTTGCTGGTGATCTCAACTGAGATTGCCCACTAACTGATTGTGAATGCCTGGGATGTATTGCGCTATTAGGCGAATATTGTTGTGAATTGCCCGATGCCAATTTTTTTGTGCTAGGAGGCAAAGTTGTGATGAGTGCGTTCCCCCCTGTTTGTTTAAGTAGTACATTGTTGTCATATTGTCTGTTTTGACAAGAATGTGTTTGTGAGCTAGAAGAGGTTGAAAAGCTTTTAGTGCTAGAAAAACTGCTAGTAGCTCTAAGTGGTTTATGTGTAGCTGTTTTTGCTAGTTGTCCCACTGTCCTTGTATACTGTGATTGTCGAGGTGTGCTCCACACCCAATCATCGATGCATCTGTTGTGAGAACGGCGTGAGGCACAGGGTCTTGAAAAGGCCACCCTTTGTTTAAATTTATGGGGTTTCACCACTGAATCGAATAGTGTGTCTGGCGGTCTATCAACACTAGATCTCGGAGGTGACCCTGTGCCTGCGACCATTGTTTTGCAAGGCACTGCTGTAAGGGCCGTGCATTTGGGATCCATGATGCCATCATGCCTAGGAGTCTCGTCACAAATCTGACTGTGTAATGTTGATTTGGTTGTATTTTTGGTACCATGGTGTGGAATGATTGTACCCTTTGTGGGCTTGGACTTCGCTTTTTGAGTGTTGAGTGTAGCTCCCAAGTATTGTTGAGTTTGGGATGGTTGCAAGTGTGATTTTTGGTAATTTATAGAAAACCCTAGTGTGTGTAGGGTATTATGTAACGTTTGTGATTTTGACACTGCTGTTGAGTGTTGGCCTTTATAAGCCAATCTTCGAGATATGGGAATACATGCATGTGTTGTCTCCTTATGTATGCCGCTACCACGGCAAGGCATTTTGTAAATACTCTGGGGGCTCTTGTTATCCCGAAGGGTAATACCTTGAATTGGTAATGTTTTCCTTGTATAACAAACCTGAGGTATTTTCTGTGAGACGGATGGATGGGTATATGAAAATACACATCTTTTAAATCGAGTGTTGACATGTATTCTCCCGGTTTTAGTAATGGGACTACATCTTGTAGTGTCACCATGTGAAAGTGTTCTGATTTGATGTATAGGTTGAGGGTCCTGAGATCTAATATTGGTCTTAGTGTTTTGTCCTTTTTGGGAATAAGGAAGTACAGGGAATAGACCCCTGTTCCTTTTAGTAGATGAGGTACTAATTCTATGGCCTGTTTTGTTAGAAGTGCTTGCACCTCTGCTTGTAACAAAGTTAGATGTTGCAATTACAGTTTTTGTCCTTTTGGGGGAATATCTGGAGGAAAATGTGTGAATTCTATGCAGTAACCATGTTGGATAATTGATAGTACCCATGTGTCCGTTGTTATGTTTGGCCATTGATTGTGGAACATTACCAGTCTTCCTCCCACAGGGGATGTGTGTTGTGAGAAGGTGATGGCAAAGGCACTGCTTGGTGTTAGTGGCCTGCTTTGTTCTTTGGAATTTTCCCCTGGACCTTGGGAATTGTCCTCTGAAGGACCAGCGAAACCCCCCCTCTCTGATACTGTGACTGGTGTGAGGGTTTTGTTTGAGAGGTGGATGGTTCTGATGAGTGTGGTCTAAAACGTCCACTATACTGCGATTTTCTGAATGTCCCTCTATATTGGGATGAGTAAAGCGCTCCCATCGCTTTGGCTGTATCGGTGTCCTTCATCTTTTCAATGGCTGTGTCCACTTGTGTGCCGAATAGTTGTTGCTGGTTGAATGGCATATTGAGGACACCCTGTTGAATCTCTGGTTTGAAACCTGAGGATCTAAGCCATGCATGGCGTCTGATGGTCACTGCAGTGTTCACTGTTCTTGCGGCAGTATCGGCAGAACCTAATGCAGATTTTATTTGATATTAGTTATCGCCTGACCCTCATCTACCACTTGCTGAGCTCTTTTCTGGTATTCTTTGGGGAGATGTTGGATAACGTCACTCATCTCGTCCCAATGAGCTCGGTCATATCTTGCAAGGAGGGCCTGAGAGTTTGCTATGCGCCACTGATTGGTAATGTGACGCTACCCTCTTTCCTGCCGCATCGAACTTCTTACTCTCCTTATCTGGAGGTGGTGCTTCTCCAGATGACTGCGAGTTGGCTCTCGTCCTCGCAGCGCTGACCACTACTGAGTCTGGGGACAGCTGCTGGGTGATGAATACTGGGTCTGATGGTGGTGGCTTGTATTTCTTTTTCACTCTTGGTGTTATGGGTCTTCCCTTCACAGGCTCCTGAAAAATTTGTTGGGGATGTTTAAGAATGCCCAGGAGCATAGGAAGACTTTGGTTGGAAGCATGCGTCGAGGAAAAGGTATTAAAGAGAAAGTCGTCCTCTAATGGCTCTGTGTGCATGCTCACGTTGTGGAATGCAGCAGCCCTAGCCAAGACCTGAGTGTAGGAAGTGCTATCTTCAGGTGGAGAGGGTTTAGAAGGATAGCACTCCGGGCTATTGTCCGACACAGGGTCTTCATAGAGGTCCCATTGGTCTGTATCTTGCTGCGACAGCACAGTGTGTGTGGGTGACTGTGCAGTTGGTGTGGCAAGAGGAGAAATAGTTATTTGAGGCGGATGCAGAGGAGAATGTGCTGGGGAAAACTGGAGTGGTGGAGATTTTTCTCTGGGCACCTTAGCCTTTGGCTGCTCAGTGTCTGAACGTCCTTGGAAAGCCAGTTTCCTTCTGAATTTGAGAGGAGGTGCTGTTTGGATTTTCCCAGTATCCTTATGGATCTGTATCCTTGCCTGTGCCTCATCAAACTCCTCCATTTGGTGAAGTTCCTCCTCGAATCTGTGTCTTTATTTCATTTGTTTCGAAAGTCCATGTTCCTCTGTGTATGAGGCTTTTTTCGGCTCCCAAGTCGTTTTTTTCGGCACCGAAATGCCAATGCTAATAGTAGGCCTCGGCTCCGAAAGACTCTTTCGAGGTTTCGACTCGACGAGTCAATGTCGATTTTTCTCGGACACGGTTTCTCGGCTCGAGTCTGAAGACTTCGGCACGGATTTGGCCTTTTTCGGTGCCGAAGGTGTTGCTTGGTCACTGCTTGATTTCTTGTGCGTTGAGCCATGGCCTTCCGACAGTGGCATCCCCGAGACCTTTAGTTTTGTCTTGGACTGACTCTGGACTTGGGTCGGGGCAGGCGTACTCATGTGCTGGCCTGCTGTGGGTGGTCGGTCTGCATCGGAGTCGTCCGAATCGGAACCTTGGATGGAGATGGCCATCTCCTCTTCCAAGACGTCGAGTTGCTCAGTACTTTGACACCATTTGCAGTCGTCTCGCCCTTCGATCCCTCAAGGTCTTCTTTGAACGGAAGGATCTGCAGGCCTCACAAGTATCCTCTCGGTGGTCCGGTGACAAACACAGATTACAGACCCGGTGTTGATTTATGTAGGGATACTTGGCGTGGCACTGTGGACAGAATCGCAACGGGATCCGGTCCATGAGGCTTCAACGCTCTATGCGGTCGGGCCGACCAGGCCCTGGATGGGCGCGGGAGCCCCGAAGGGCAACCGAAAGTGTGTTCCGCCGGTGTCGAGGTGTTGATGCAAGATGTTTCACGATAGAAAACAATACTGACTATTTTCGGTGATTTTTAGTCTTTTTCCGAATCAAATAACCGGAGCAAAGAGGAACACGTCTGAACCCGATGGCGGAAAGAAAACAATCTAAGATGGAGTCGATGCCCATGCGCAATGGAGCCGAAAGGGAGGAGTCACTCGGTCCCGTGACTCGAAAAGACTTCTTCGAAGAAAAACAACTTGTAACACTCCGAGCCCAACACTAGATGGCAGGAACAGTGCACAGCACGTGTATCTGCAACTACACATGCCACCGAACACACACATTATATATATATATATATATATATATATATATATATATATATATATACACATATACATATACATACACACACATGTAAAAGGCACACAATCACAAAGCTACGCAAAAAAACAGGACAGGCCAGATATAAAAGTGAGAGTAAAGTCTGTAGTCCTTCTTTTATGTCGGACCTGTCCCGGTTTTGTCTCCTCAAAATCTGGTCACCCTAACCAGTGTGCACTTATCATTGTGTCCCCCAAGAGTTTTATTTATGCACGTCCGAACTAGCGCGTGCTGGCTACAAAGAGCAACGCAACACTATTCAGGTATCCTGGCGTTAAGAGGTGGCAGAGTATAGCAAGCGCGGGAGCAAAGATTGTTTAGTCCATGAAAAGCAAGGTTTACAAGGCTTTACTAAAATGTCACAGTGAAGGAATTATGTGAGGAGTAATACGGAGATTGTTCCAGAGCTTATCTGCCATCACGGACAACGTCTTTCTCTCAGAACTGGATCACCTAACTCTTAGAATAACGAGGTGAAAACCCCTCCTTGAACGTGGGGGGGCATGTGGATATAATACCTGCTACATTTATTCCTTAAATAACAGATCCCAGGTGATCTACAGCTGCAGACATGGTAGAGTGACTTGAGGACTATTCTTTTTCTCTACAGGGAATAAGTGGAGGGAGATCAGTACATTAGGGGCAGAAGAAAAATATGCGAGACTAAAGGCCAGTTGGATCACGACATTCAGGACCCTTTGCAGCTTTTTCGTAAGGCCCGTAGCCAGGCCTAGAAACAGGGAGTTACTATATTCCAGCGGGCTCAAAAAATGTAGCCTAGATGAAAACGCAGTGGACAGAATTCGGGAGCAAGGGCAAGATCTTTCTTATTATCCTCATGCGAGGCAAAAAAAAACAAAAAATGCCTAGGTTCTTCATGGCTACTGCAGGGTCTGAGGGCAGGCCAAGATGGCGGCCAGAAATCATGAGCAAGAGCGACAAGCAATGGCCACGGCTGAAATGCTAGCCCCAATACAGGGGACCATAGGTACCAGGGGACCAGAGGTACGCTTGAGAACAAAATAGACTTGATGGCCATCAAAGTCAATATCCTTGGCTTAGACCTCTGCTATGGTCGCTGAAAGTTATCTGTGCTGAGAAGCACCGCCCTCAAGAAGAAAATCCAGTCGCTCCAGCCCACAGTGGCGGGCCTTAAATGTAGTGCAAAGCAAATGGAGAAGCGTATAGAGTACGCCGAGGGGCATTCCAGAAGGAATAATATATGCCTCATTGGATTTCCGAAGCAAGTGTACGGCCCCTCTACAGAACTCTTCTTGGAATACTGGATTGTCAATAAATTTGAGCCTAAACACCTCTCTAAATTCTTCACAATTGAATGTGCATAGAGGGCTCTGGCAGCGAAGCTGTGCCCGGGGTGCGTCCCCCCTAACCTCCCAGGGCCCTAATAGTCCAGTTGTTCAATTACAGGGACTGCAACTTGATCCTTAAACCTGGGTGCTAACACAATCCCCCAATGTTACAAGGATAACAGATACTAATCTTCTCTTATTATACAAGGAGGGTCCACGAGCCCCAAAATAATTTTATGCCAAATCAAAAAGTTGCTGCGAGAACATAATATTAAACACAGATGGAAGTTCCCTGGAAAACTCAGGATTCAGTAAGCCAGCAGTGTCCATTTTTGCAAATAAACTCAAGCAGCGTTGGAATGCCTGGAGATGCTGGGTCTGCGCCGTGAACAACGGAATCATGAATGGAGGGAACTGGGACGGCGAGGGGTGCGCCGCTCAAACAGACATAAGGTGGTGGCGTGGAAGGGGTGGGGGGCACATCATGGTCTGCCAAGATGGGTCATTTCAAGCTGAAGCGATGGACTTGGTCTTCCAGAACTCCTTCTCTCAGATATGTATGGTCCCAGGTACCTTAAGTGACAGTACTGATGCTCGGTAGGCGGATGGAGGTCTGCACATTGCTGTTGGGCTTGTGCTGGGTGACAAACATTGACTATATTGAAGGTCGTATGATTTGGAGGGAGGAGAAATTGCTTTGCCTATTGTGTATTGGGGTTCCTTATCATTATATTGTGTGATATTTTGCTGAATACCAACTTCATAGTTAGGAGGTCCAACCTCCTCTGGATTGCTGAGTACCATTTTGGTTCTTGCGATTCGTGGATGTTGGAAAATGGATTATTGGTAAGGGCAGGTAAGTACCTACACTTAGCAATAGGCCACTCACCTCCACTTAGGTCCAGTTAGGTCTCAGTAAATTAAACCTAGCTCAACCCCTTGGTAGCTTGGCAACAAGCGACTTAACTTGGGAGACAAAGCGTAAAGCATTCAAATATCACAAAACAGTAATTAAATAAAACACAGGAAACAGTTTAAAAATCCATAATTAATTTATAAAAATAAATTATATTTTTATCTTTAAAATGACACCAACACAAACAAAATCGGATAAGGGGAACCAGAAATATGAAATTTTAAAGGATTAATGCTTTCTAGTGAATAGAAGCAACTAGCGCTCAAAGGGTTAAAAGAGGTCCCACTGGAAAAGAATAAAGTCCAGAGTTCAGGCCACCCACGAGGTAACACTGTCACACTTACTTTCAGAAGTGTTTGATTCAGGAAAGTGGTCCACAGCACCAGGCAAGGGTTCAGAGGCTCTGATGTGCCTTTTGGGGTCTGGGACTACAACTCCCAGAATGCACCTCTTCAACTTATGGAGTTGATCCAAACGTCTCCAAACTTCTGGATCTTCTTCCAGATGTCCTTTTTGTGTCCTTGAAGTGTCCACAACTTGATTCAAGGTTCCAGAAGCTCTGAGTTGCTCCTTAGGAGTTGGGGGCTACAATTCCCAGAAGGCACCTGGTCAGAATCCTCAAATGGCCACTGGGCGCTGGTCAGCTGGGCTCTACTTGCAGGACTTGATGCAGGGGACTCTGGGCAGCTCCTTTGTACCTGCAGCAAACAGGGAGTCCCTTCTTGAAGCAGTAGAAGACAGGTAAAGTCCTTTTAGTGGTGAAGCCCAAGTGTGCAGCTGGTGCAGTCCTCCAGAGTGCAGTGTCCAGGTGCAGGTCAGGGGTCCAGCAGGGCAGTCCTTCTCGTGTAGTTCTTCCCTGTTGGTATCTGATAGGGATCTGAGGTGTGGGTGCAGGTCCGCCAGTTTTATCCTTGCTCCTGGGTGAAAAACAGGGGGGTCCTGGTTCTCCAATCAGGGGCAGGGTCTTTCCCCCTGTGATGACCACTTCCTGGGAAGTGTGGCAAAAACCAATCCCAGGGAGCAACATTCCTCAAAAATCCATCATGGCTGAAAGTGATTTTTGGAGGTTATATCTGGCTGAGCCCACCCACTGGTGTGGCTAAAAATCCTAAACACACCCCTCTCCTGATCTAATCAAGGGGGCACCTAATTGTCTGGGTTTGCAGGATGTGGGGGTGTTGCTGGGTTGCTCCAAATGTCCTTTTCTGCCTTTGAAGACCAGTTTGGCAGCCCTCAACCTTCCTTCCTCACCATCTGCTGAGGGGAGATCTCCTCCCACAGGCACATCTCTCACATCTCTTTGTGTGAAGCCAGGCCACTTCGCACCTCATCAAGGCAACCTGGTCAGGCTGACAGAGGCTGGCCAATCAGAGCTCAGAAGTAAGAACACTGCAGGGCTGAAGTTGGCAACTTTTCAGGTAAGTTTAAAACTCTTTACCTGAACAGGTTATACTAAATCCAACAACTGGACGTTGTGGGGTTTATTATAACAATTAATTTGATACCAAACTTCTGGTATCTGTTACTTAAGGGGACTTTAAAAATTAAAATAAAGTCTCCCCATTCTAGCCTATGAAGGCCATTCACTACAATGAGGGAAAACAAATTTGGCTGTTTTACCTCACCAGGGCTTATAAAACTATTTTTATAAGGTCCCTGCTTATAGTTACATGGCACCAGCCCTAGGGGCACACTGGGAACACATTAGGGATGACATATGTAAAAATAAGGTAGTTTAAGACTTTGGAACTATTTTTAATTCCAAATTCGAATTTTCATGTAACTTTAATTTAGAAGCAGCCAGCAAGGCAGGCCTTCCTTTAAAATGACACTGGGCACCTCAGCAGTGCACCTATGGGGGCACTACCTATGCTGGGGTCAATAAACCTTCATGCCCTACCATATACTAGGGACTTATAGGTAGGTTAACTTTGCCAATTATAATTAGCCTAATTTGCATAGTGATTTTACACAGAGCGCAGGCCCTGGGACCGGTTAGTAGTACCCAGGGAACCATCAGAGTCAGGAAAACACCACCAAAAAGTGAAAAATGGGGGCAAAAAGTTAGAGGGCCTCTGCAATCAGCCCTGTTCTCTCACAGTGGACATATTGGAAAATTAGACAGCATCTGCAGCTACAGTTGTTATAGTTATTTATTTTGTGGGTGATGGAGGTGGAGATTGGGGTGGGGGTTGGTGCCCCTTTGGCCAGCGGTTGAGTCAGTAGGGTTCCAGTATGATCTGCCTGTTCTGGGAAAGTCTATTGCAGGAATGTTAAATTTTTCTGTTTTGAATTGGAGAAGCGTCCACAGCCCGCTGGTGCAGTGCGATAACATGCTGGTCATTTGCCGACTCGGGGTGGGCTGCAATGTTTCCACGTGACTTCCATGGCAAACATAGGGACTAAATACAAATTTATAACTTGGAATGTATGAGGGTTAAATATCCCGAAGAAGCGGCAAAGGGTACATCCATACCTCTGGAGATAAGGGGTTGCTATAGCATTTCTTCAGGAGACACATCTGTGGGGGATTGCATAAGGTGCCCTAGGGAAAGAATGGCAGGGACAGATTTACAGCAGGTCCTACTCGGTTATGCCCAAAGGGCCCTGATTTGGGTTGCTCCTGGGGTTCCCTTAAAAAAGAAGCACACACAGATAGATGCTCATGGGAGGTACGTCATTCTGGCGGATACACTGGATGCACATGAGGTATGTTTCATTAATGTTTACGCACCTAATATTGATGATGGTATGTACTTAGGCACGGTCCTAGTGGCCGGGCAGAGCAACCCTGGGGCAGAGGTTGTCATGACAGGAGGGTTTAATTGTGTGGTGGATGGAAATGTAGACCGATCCCGCCTGTACGAGTTACTAAGCCCAATATGACATTAACGCTTGAACAGGCCAAAGCAAGTATGGGACTGGTGGACAAGTGGCACATATAATACATGCAGACACTCTCATACTCCTGCTATACCCCGGCGGCAGGTACATATAGTAGACTAGATTACTTTTTTACACAAGCTGACACTACACAACGAATAGTAGGTTCAGTCTACTTGGCTCAGTGTATATCTGACCACTCGCCCCTGTTGATTACATACTCTCTACATAGGCTGCTCCCTAGAATACTGCTCTGCCAACTCAAGGTGGAGCGGCTGACGGACAGAGTCTTTTGGGAGGCCTTGACAAAGGCCATTGACCAATACTTTGTAACTGGGGTAGTACAAAAAGCAGGGCTGTGGAATGGGACACCATGAAAGTGGTCATCTGAGGTCTGTGTACGGCAACAGCCATGGGTATACTCCAGAAGCTGGAGAGGGACTTGATACATAGTGAGAAAGCATTAGCAGCCCTTGTTTAGCGCTGGCAACTAACTCAGAGAACCTGTGAGATTGTGACCAAGCACGGCACAAGGTGTGCACGTTATGGGACCAACTAGAAAAACACACCAGCACACTAGTCACAGGAGATTCTAAAAGGAGGGGGACAGAGTGGAGCGAATATTGGCACAGTTAATAAAGTCTGAAATCTCGATATATCCCATACTGGTTCTGATGGACTGAATGGGGAAGACAGTTTCTACCCAGCAGGCAATTAATTAGCTCTTTGCGGATCATCTGCAACTGGTATAGACCAAGCCCCACCACAGAGACACGCATCTACTTCCTGACTATCTGGTGGAGCGGGCATTGCTGTGACTCTCCTTGGAGGAGCACAAGGAAACTGGAGGCCCTTTAACTAAACAAGAACTGCAAAGGGCAGTTGATGGGATAAAAACTGCAAAATAAGGGGGGGGGGGGGTAAAGGAGGGGCAATGTCAGCAGAATTGTATAAAACCTTTTCAAGACTACTGGTCGATAAATTGCTGCCCATCTACACCGAAGCGCTAGAAAGAGGGGTGCTCCCTGGCTCAAAGAGGGAGACCCTCATTCTACTGACACCGAAACCAGGGAAAGACTCCACAGAGGCAAGCGGTTACTGTCCACTCTCCATGGTAAACGTAGATTAGAAGATTCTCAGTCATGCGCTGGCGGTGAGGCTGCGCCTAAACCTCCCACAACTGATCCATGTGGATCAGTCAGGATTTATCCCGCACCGGAACACAGTATGTAACCTCTGCCGCCTGACGCATGTCCTACATAAACCTGACCTGGATAGTGATCCGTATGCACTTGCCTTCCTGGATATAAAGCAGGCATTTGAGTTTGCTGGGACTACGCTAGGCAGGCACTGGACAGGGTAGGGCTGGGCCATAACTAAACAAGATGGATCAAACTGCTTTATGAAAGACCACAGCGAAGGTCCGCACTGAGCGGTATGTCTCGACCAAAATATTATTACAGAGGGGCACCAGACAGGTGCTGACCCCCCGATCTTCACCCTTGAGATGGAGTGCCTGGCATGCCGTCCTCATCAGACACTGCGTGGGTGGGGCATGCAGATTATGTGGTCTCGCTATAAGCAGGTGGTTTACCTGCAGCAACCTGACATCTCACTCTTGATCTTGCTCAATGGTATGCAGGAATTCAGAGACCTCTAGCCTTTGAGTTAACCACACCAAATCGGCCCTTTTCCAGCTAGGGATGCTGAGGGGGCCATCTGTGGACTGTCTGCTTGAGTCAGGCCTGCGGCCACGGCTCAACAGCTATGGCCATTGTTTCCTGATGCCCCTGAACCCACGCACATGATAGATGCTCTGCTCTCCCTGGCCAGGGTAACGCAGGCTGATCACGCACCTGTATTGTGCTCTGTGCGCAGATAGAAGGCAACCACCCCTTTGATTTGAGGAGGTCTGGCAAAGTGTCATTGATAATCCTATAAAACCCAGTAATTGGCTTAAAATTCACGATGGTGAACACCAGATGTCGATCAATACAAGATTCAATCTGGTACAATATAATTTCATATAAATGGCCTACCTCTCCCCTAGGAGACTGCATGTTATTTACCCAACAGGGATCAAAGATGTGCTAGATGTGGTGCCGCTGTGGTGGACTTCCTTCATGATGTGTGGAGCTGCCCAGTTATCTCAGTTGTTAGAACTTATTGAGTGGAGATTCTAACCCAAATCCAGAGTGTAACGGGGGACATCCCATGCACGATTAAACAGTGGTTGCTGCAGAACCGCTGAAGGGTACTGTACCCAGATGATTTATCTGCTACCTTTGAGGTGAGGAGTGGGATGCAGAGTATGATAGAGTCAAAGGGGAGAAGAATTTGTAGATGGACTGCAACAATGGTCACCCCATATCCTGTTAGCATGATGGAGACCTATAGATCCATTTGGAAGTTCTACTATATATGCAGACCAGCCGCTGGATGGAAGCTTGGGGGAGGGAGTGAGTGGGAGGTTTTGTTATTGCAGTTGATACATTACTGGTTATGCTATTGGTGAATGCTGTTTGCAAACTCGCTGAAATATTCAGCATGTCATGTACTGCCAGTGCCTTGGCAGATTTCTGAACCTGGTGAATAATACTTACTGTTTTTTTTATGATATGCCTTATATTCTGTACTGCTTGTTGAGAATATACATACAAATGTGTATGGAAGACTTTCTGAAGATGTTGTATCTTGCTCAGGACGACAATATTAAGTATGGCAGTTCCAGGAAATAAATAATGCTAAGAGCCCTTGGCTAGTAGGGAGGAAACTCCTAGCATACAAAGAATATTTTTGTTATACATTTTCTAATACAAAATAACACGCTAGTATTTTTCTTTCAGACAGCAAAACAAGACTGGAAACTAAATGGTGAAGAATGTTGGACATGGAGAGTTGGATTCCACAAGGCAGGTGGATGCAGGGTCTGTGCTGCCCAGTAGCTTGGTGGGCAGCCCAAGGAGGGTTTAAATGCCCCTCCCCCTTACATTCTTTATTAGGAAGCCTATTTCGACTTTGTGCCAGGCTAGTCTATGAATAATGATCTATGTATTCATTCATGGTATAATAATGAAGTTGCCGGAGAAGGTCTTCTTCGATGCATCCTCCTAGTCAGAGCATACCCTACACTCCAATCCCCAGTCTGAAAGGAATACTGACAGACCTGTAAAATGATAGAATGTAAATGTTAACAGATCCAAAGAGCTTTTAATCAAACACTTGACTTTCACTTTGCATTTGGTCACTCCCCCCTTAGCATAAAAATGTGAAAAATCAATATACATTGTCATTCAGGAAGGGAAGGAGGCTGGGTCAGGGAGATTATGGCGGTGGTGGTGATGAGGGGTGTTAGAGTAATCAGGGGCCTTAGAGGTGAACGGATGTGGGAAGGCTATCACATGAGATTGTGGTGGATATAAACCTCATGCAGAATTCAATTTAGTGTTAGTTCTTCTAGGTATGGCAACTTATGGTTAAGAGTTTTCTTTATGCATCGTTCAAAGGAACGAAGTGCAAACTGCAGTTGTGTGTGGTACATGACAATGAGTGATTGAAGGAGACTTTAGGATGAAAATGTCCAAAAGAGCCATAAAGACAATGATCCAAGTCACAGATGCTACATGTAACCACATCAAATATTTTGTATATTTAACATGTAAATGCAAAGAAACAACCACCAGTGCATGCCCGATAAACATTCCAATAAACAACATGGTAGGATTATTAGAAATAAAAAAAAAGATATTAAATATACCTGAAGCAGAATGTGGGATGATGCATCAATCTTCATCAGAACAGTAAAGAGCTGTACCGCCTGCACAACTACTTTTGAAAAATACTGGAAAATCCGAGGACCCACTGAAAAGAAGCACAAACAACTCTTACAGACTATAGGGCTTTCTTGAGTGTGAATCATTTGGACTTTCAGGTTTATTAGGAGAGAATAATACATTACTTACCTTTAACCCACGGGTCTTCCAACTGGGGGGCAGGCCCCCCTAGGGGGGCCTCAAGTGATCCCAGGAGGAGCGCCAGGCTCTGGCCAAAATAAAGATTATGCAGATAATAGTGCTTTGTTTAAAGCAGACAACAGAACTTAACTGCAATGTTTAAATAAGTCTAGACTTATTGAAACATTGCCAACCTAATTGAATAATTATTGAAAATTCTGAGGGGGCCCCGATTTATTTTTTTTCCCCACTAGTGGGGGGGGGGGGGGTGGGTGGGGGGGGGGGAGGGCAGGGGGCGGCATTAACAAAGCTGAAAGCCTGATCCAAGTCTCTAGGATCCCAATAGCTTCCACAGCTTGCAACCCAACTGTAGCACAGGGCACACACCTGATGGAGGCTTCTCTATGAAGGAGATTCTTTAAATATGTAAGCAATCAGGAGTTTTGAAAACCCTCTGGGAGAATGGCCTCTACTAGGAATAGGCCACCAAAGCCGTGGCAGGTGAGAAAGGGCAAATATGTGAAACTTGAACATTTGTAATGTAAGTATAAAACAAGCATTTGCAATGCAATAGCTCTTGCATTTTCTTGTGTTACAGCTATTGGCATTGTTGATTCATGACTTTACTTTTCTTGCCACATAAATTGGTCAACTTTACCTTATCATTTCGAGTTTTCCTGCCATATAATTAAGTGGCCCAGCATTTAACTAAAGCACTTTCATTTACCTTCTTCCTCTATCTTAAAACATATACAATTATCATAAAAACCTTTATCAGAAATAAACTTTTGGCATTAGAGTGTAATGCTCAAAACACCATAACAGAAATATAATTTGGGATGGATTGGAGGGTGAAAGGAAAGAGGGAGTCAGGAGTAAAGATGGAAAGGACAAGTGGCGTAATAACGGTGTCATGGGCCCTGGAGTAAGAAAGGAAATGGTTGACTGAAATTTCAGCAGGAAAATACAGCAGTACTTAGAGTGGAGTGAGAGCCATAGGTCTCTGGGCCCTGGTTCCACTGCACCTGTTGCTCCATTGATAACTAGGCCTCAGGAGAGAAAGTGGATGGGGCAGAAAAAGAGAAGCGAAAGAATACAACAGACAAAAGGAAGAAAGAGACGGAGGTGCAAAGAAATAAAAAAAGAAGGTAAAGAAAGAACGAGAAAATGAAAACACAACAAAGAGAAGAAATAAAGAAAGCGTGTGAGACAAAAAAAGGGAAGGAAGTTGGCAAACAAAAGATAAAGAGGAAAAAATAATAAAAGAAGTGTGAAAAGAAAGAGAAAAATTAACAGAGGGAAAAAGAGATGTTGAGAGAAACAAGCAGCGAAAGGAACCAGGGCATGTATGCACTGACACATTTCCCATAAACACCGAATGGGAAAACCACATTGACACTTCGGGCCCCAACAAGTAAGTTGTGGCTTCCACATACAGACGTTTAAAAGAGGGATTTATAGTAAAACACAAATTGACAGATAAAGATAAGAAAAACACCAGAGAAAGGAAGGATTAAAAAAAAAAAAGTGAAAGGACGCATACCGAGTCAAACGAAATCGCACATAAAAAAGGAGAAGAAAGAATGAAGCGAAGAGAGAAAAAATGAACACCTGATGAAGAAAAAAGAGAGGAATGAAACAAGGAAAGAAATAACCAGGTTTTTCTGAGTTTGAAAGAGGAGGTAGCAAGAGGAAGACGGAAATAAAAAAAAGGGAGAGGGCTAGAAATAAATGTGGATTTTAAGAACAGGATAGAGAAAAGTGAGGGAGAAAGAAAACATTGAGAGTAAACAGAGTAAAGGAAAAAACTGAGTGAGATAGGGGAAACAGACCCTCCCAAATAGAGATGGCAGCTAAGTATAAAATTAAGTGGCTCCCCCACGTCCACAAACAGAAGTCGGAGAATGAAACAGCAGGGGGCACTGCAGAAAAGCAGCAGCTGCATTAGCAGAGTTGTATGTGAACCCCAATACAGCAATGTTGGGGCTCTTCAGATCAGGACTGGGGGTATAGGCAGAGCTGTGTCCCGGCACAGTGCTGGAATAATAGAAAGGCAGCAGGTGAAGAATGAGAAACAGAGCGCCGTGTAATTCCTGGTATTGGAATAATGGGGCGCTGCAGGCTAGTGTTGAGGTGCACGGACAGAGTTGTATGTGGGCTGCAGTACTGGAATAGTAACAGACACACAAGGTCATAAGTGAGGTATGTTAATGGAGCTATGTGTGGAACCTAGTATTGGTGTGCCAGTGTTGCCGAGTGTTAGCCTGCAGGTGTCCTGGTGAAGCTGCGAGTGAGGCCCAGTATGGGAGTGGCATTGCTGCTGAACCACAAAAGCCAGGATTCCTGAAGGGTGTGTGTGTGTGTGTGTGTGTGAGCCTTAGTACAGAGAATAAATGTGCACTGAATATTAGAATTGATGGATTCTGGTGAAGCTATGGTGGTTCCATCAACAGTGGCGTTGGATGTTAGACTTGAGGTGCACTGGCTGAGCCGTGTTTTGGTCTGTATTGTCTTGGCAGTGGGACTGACTATTAGAACTGAGCTAATGTAATAGAACTGTGAGTATTAGAACTGAGCTAATGTAATAGAACTGTGAGCGGGGTCCCAGTACAGGAAAGGGAGTGACCTCTGGGGTAGAACTGAGGTGCACTGATGGAGCTGCGCCCAAAGTCCTAGTACTGGAACAGAAGCGTGTACTGACTGTAAAAACTGAGGTTCTCTGGCAGGTAGCACGTGTGGGTTTCCTGGCACTGGCACGGCCGAGGGCTTGGAGTGTGTGAACTGCAGTGCACTGATGGAGCTATAATCAACTGCAAGCAATCCTCCTCCCTTGCTCTCAGCACACAGGCAGGCATGCTTTGCAAAGAAAATCCAAACCGAGGAAGGGCAGGATCCAGGCAGCTGAGAGAGGGTGCAGAGACAAAGACCAAATGTGACCAAGATAACAGCCTGATTTATAGCCTTGTTTATAGCTAAGCTCAGAGGAAGAATGCTCTGCTAATGAAAAGGGACCTTCCCAGAACAGGAGCAGGAAACCAAATACAAAAAGAAGTCATCTACAGGCCAGATAAACAGGATAAAGCGTAATTAAACCGTATTTGGTCCCTGCTCCCACACAGAAGATGGAGTGACAAAGAGGTATGACTGACCACTAGCAAGCAAGTATATTTAAATGACACTGAATCCAACAAATGAAATAGCTGGAGGCCCACAGAAGTATACTTATAGGTATACAAAAGGTCGTACACTTACATTCGACCTAAAAAGAAAACAAGCACAATTAAAAATAATGAATTATAAAGACCAGTAACCACTAGGGAAACTCATGGAGGTTTGTATGCTACTCAAGGCTATAAATTCACTAAAAATAAATGTTACTAAATTCTAACAATAGTTCTTCAGAAAAGGTGTTCTCTCCAAACTTACAGCCTCACAATAATGCCAAGCCTACACAACACTCAAAATGTAATATGAAAATGTAAATTATTTTCTAAAAACATTTTTCTGCTTCAAATTTGGGGGAAATGAAAAACAGCTATGCAAGTTTAAAACTGCAACCCCAAGGGTTAAAGGCGATTGCTCTTTAGATGTAATTTCTTTGTAAGGTCAGTAGAGCCTTCTAAAGCACAAAGAGCTCAGCCCCAGAGATGTCACTCCACCTGAGGACTTGCTTTTATTATTGTTTAATCACACTAATGAGAAACCCTTCAGTATGGGAAGGAGGAGTTGGTTGTGAAGCTGAGATAGATACCCTCAATGGTGAACTAATGTTATAAGTAAGTCAGGTTTGCTTCTCGAGCACAGAGTCCTCCACAGGCTCATAACCTTACAAAAGGATTCAGGGCAGTACCCCAACATACAACAGAGGGTGCATTTTAAGCTCCTGGCTAAACAGATTTGTGAGGGATATGGATCACTTGAGTGTCTGCCACAACATAGAAGTCAAAGAAATAATGGACAGACGGGGTATAAACCAAAGTTCAAGTACAAGCCCTATATAAGTTAGCTAAAATGGTGTTGCACATCAAGGCTGACCTGGCAGCTTTACCTTGATTGGACTCTAGGACAGCTTGGAAAAGCTCAGTTTTTTTCTCTTTCTTGCAACAAAATGTCAATCCACCTATGTTTTTTAGTTTGTGTTGTGCTTTTACCTTGAGCATAAGGCACCAACAGTGGTCCTAATGGTCTCAAGTTTGAGTTTGTTTTCTTATTTTACCATACCGCTTGCTCTGCCAAATCTCAATGATTCTAAAAGAAAGCAGGTGGGTTAACTGAATGGTTGAAAAAATGAAGACTGTGGTTCACACACAGAGCTAACCCTGTAACAAGATACTGAAGTAGCCTTTCATTTAGACTCTTATACCTTAATATGAGTTGTCTGCAAATGAAGATAAGCAAAACGGGTGTCCCTTGGGAGAGGATTAACATCTTGTTTGTAGGTTTTGCTGAATTTTAACTTGCTTGTTGTGGAATGTATGGTGCTGATTTGAATTGGCAGATTATTGTTCTGGGAAATCATCTAGAACCGCAACTGCTAGGCCTTGCTTGAAAGTGCCACAGACCTTGTTCAACTCTCCTTTCAGACATAGAACATGCAGACTGTGTTGTCTGTTTGCATCAGCACCAATTTCCTTGGAACTATGGGCAGAAAATCTTTGAGGGCTTACAAATTGGGACTCACACCCTGGAAACTGAAGAAGTAAAGACATTCATTACTGTAAACACCATAGAGCCTGAGTGGTAGGAACTTTCAAGTGAGCTTCCCAACTGCTGAGGAAAGGAACTCATAGCGACAATCCCTTTAGTGTGTGGATGGTGCCAGAAACCACTTATCTGGTTTGTCATTTTTGTTACACCAAATCTGCAGCTGAGATGCATGTGGCGAGTTAATACTCTTGTCTTCACAAGTCCATGATGTCTTGATGCTTTTGTTATTGGACTTCCCTCCTGCTCATCTAGCAGTGCTTGTTTCTATCAGAGATCTTGGTTCTAGTTCAGAAATGTCTGGCACCTCTCTGCAGGCAGGATCAGTTTATTGGTGTTGGGTCTATAATTGTGGACTTTGCAGAATTGTCAATTGGTTCTTCCAGTTGTCAGAGAAACCCAGATGCTGAAATAGGCCCGCTGGTGTCTGAAGATCTCAAATGATAAGGAATCTTTCCCAGTTGTGAAATTGGGGACATGTAACCATTATCAAATATACGTTAGGGCCATTGGTGGGCACTCTGTAAATCCCTCAGAGGAGACCTAAAGTCAAAGAAAATTACCTAGTACCAATAGGGTCCTGAGATCATCATAAATCAAAGGGAGCACCTATGGAACTATCTCACCAGTACGAGGAAACTGGGGTTGGGGAGATACAACAAGACTATGAAATCACAATGGTTGAGAAACTGAGTTTTGACTCGCAAAGTGGTCAACTTGAACTTTTGATTCTGAATGTAGACTTTGTGACTGAGACACCTCAGGTCTAAAATAGGCATCTTTAATTTGTGGTTCTTCCTAATCTATAAATAAAATATTGAAAAAAACTACTCTTGCTTCCCATATCACATTCATTAGTAAGATTTCAAAATCCTTTTTGCAAGAGAAGATGATTATTCAAATACACGGCCCAGCAAAAGAAATATCACTTGAAGTAAATTAATAAATATGGAGGTTGTGATTTTAGTCTCCAGCACTCAAGCATCAACTGCAATTCTTTTGTACCCTGCTTTCCAATACAGTTCCATAGGTAGGGAGTCGCTGAAGACAATCAATACTGGGCTCAGTTTGTTTGGGGATGATAAGTGTTGCTACAGTTCCGCTCACCATTCTCTATTATGCTTTCTACTACACTATCCTCAATGAATCCAATGTTGTGTGCACAATTATCTGCCTTCAAGGTGTTTACCCTGTTGGAATGGTTAATTACATCTAATGCTGCATAAATACTTGAGGGAAATGGTTTTCTTTATTCTACCCTAACAACCTGATCATCTAAGCCACATTCCTCTTATGTAAAGTAGGAAAACAATGTTATACTAAATATAAACAGATATTTTCCAGCCCAGAGATGGCTCTCCTGTTTATGGTCAAACAGTTGCATCAAGGAAACTGCACTGAGTACTTACATAGCAGCAAGACTGGTAACAGACTGGGAATCTCTGATGTGTGAATTGGAAATTGCTTGTCGTACTACCACACGCAATTCAGCCTTCCACTCAGCAAGACCTATATCCTAATCCTACGTTCAGTCTAAATAACAAAAAGTAGCATTAGCCATTCAGTGTTACCCACCATACAAAAGGTGAACATTTTCTCTCCAGAATGTTAATTCGGCCTCTATTCCAATCTTAACTTGGTTGGAAGGAAATGATTTCCCCACTGACATCACCAGCAACTCCATGCTTGAATTAATATCAGCCACTGGCAATCTCTTGGGTCGCATCGCAATCCATCGTTTTATTTTGCCCACTGTGCCACCCAAGTTTTGACCCAGGCATATGCAAATCAGTCTTGATCTTACTCCCCATGGGAAAAGTCCAGCCTGAACTATCAGGCCAGGTCCTCCCTGGACCAGAAACAAGGATCCTTGGGGCGGTTTCGGTGTATCATCCCTCATCAACCAGGCTAGCTTGAGTCCAGTGGCACAGTGAGCCTGGCACCTAGGTCTGGGAATACCTGGTGCACTCAGGGTAACAAATGCAAAAACAACAAGGTGATGGATGGAATGCTTGAATTAATATCAGCCACTGGCAATCGCTTGGGCCACATCCTAAGCCATGTTTTTTTTTGCCCACTCTAGCCAGCCTGATGAGGGGTTATACACCAATACTGCAAATCAGCAGGGCAAAAGCCTGGGAGGAAAAAACAGATACGAGTCCAAGCCCTATATTTTATTTTAATCTAGGCAGAAATCGCTTTTGTAGAACCAGGAGACTAGAAATCTGTTTTACTTGCATCAAAACTGCCTTTAATAGCTAGAGTGAACCCTTTGGATGCTAGTGCACATTCAAATGTGTCATTCGTATTGTCCAATCTACCACAATAGAAAGTTACATTTCCTGGCAAGCTTGGACATTAGAATAATAAAAGGATAAAGAGCCATAAGAAGCCTTGCACAGCATCCTACAACTCCAAATTGCTGCTCATCCTGAACAGCCAGCTATGACGACTTCCTACAGATCCTCAGTTTCCTCATGGTGACACTTATAAAAGAAAGGCTGCACAACCTTTTTTTTTTTTTAAAGTAGAAATTGCTTTGTGCACTGATTTTCTCAGCAAATTCTTGCTAATGCACTAACAGGTCCCCAAGGCCAGAAATATTTGGGGCTGAAGCGATAGACAACACAGAAGGGAGCCTTTGTGCCAAGTTACACTGAAGTCGGAGAACAGGCACTGAGATGGGTGGCAGGCACTGAAGAAATCTTGTGGGGGTGCTTGGAAGTCACATCGAAGATGACAGATCAAGGGACAGAGTCCTTCCGAGGCACCTTTCTAGGGATATGATCTCTATTAGTCATTACTGCATATATGTAAAGCCTATTTCTGGGAGGGGTTTCTGAATCACTGTTGGAGAGCACCTGCAAGCTCCAAAGTTGTTCTGCAAGAAGATGTCCTAAGGGAGGGGGAATGCTTTACCAATACATGCATTATGTTTATGTTTGTTATGCCAACTTGCAATTTTCCTATCACCCAAGGACAAGACTTGAAGGAGACCAAGCCTGAAAAGAAAGATGGAGTAGAGCTGTTCCTCTTACCTGTTGTAAAATTAATTGACAACAAAATCGTCTCTTTACTAAAGTAAAAAAATACACAGTCAAAACAACTACCTGGATGAAAAAAGTATGCCTGTAAAATTAAAAAACTGAGTAAAACACAAGGCGTCCTAAATCCTCTGCCAGAGAACACACAGTAAGAGGTAAGATTGGCATTTCCAATGCTGCACTCACTTAGCCAAAGTAGAATCAGCTGAACCTGGAATCATGATTTAAAAGAGTAGTTATATTTTCCTATTTTGTAGTTTTAAATTGTTTTTCAGAAGAATGCAAGCACAACAAAATGTTTTCATGAATGAATTGAACTTTTAATATTAAAATTTGTAACTTTTCAAGTACGGGACTCCGTACCTGGAATTATTCACAGCTTATGAACCTTGTGAGGATACCTTGATGGAAAAATACTTCCAATATATACTTTGATAAAGAGTTGCAAAACATGTAAGCTTTCTTGTCCTGCCTCCTTTACCGGTTATATGTTGGGAATATATATATTACTGGTAGCAGTTTTAACAAGCATTTTATGTATCACTTCTTTCTCATCCTTCTCAAGCATGGTAACGTCAGTGCTCTACAGAATGAGTTTCAGAAAATGTGATGCAAAACGTTTGCCCTTTCGTATGCCATCATGCATTCATCATCCAACCTGTGACGTCCCCACCATGTGGATATGACAAGAGAATCACGCTGGACAATAAGATTATGAGGTAGGAACACCAGGGATATTTTCCTTGCCGTCCTTCCTGCATGAAACAGGTGACTATGACAATGATCTTATGTGAGGTAAACAGAAGAAAAAGTGTACCAAAAGTTGCACTATCTATACTGGTTTTGGTGCAGTGTATCTCAGATCCTTCAAAGCAGCATTCGAAAGGGCAGCATCTGACGAATCACTAAGAGTATTGGGTCCATGTGTGGAGGCCACATCTTGAGGGTTACATCCTGCAGGAAAGTACCCTCTTTTTGGCATGGTTACCTCCATTTTGTGCCTGTCAGTGTGTTTGACTGTGTTCACTGGGATCCTGCTAACCAGGACCCCAGTGATTAGGCTATCTCTCCTCTAAATTTTGTCACTGCATACTGGTAACCCAGACTTTCACCCGGAATTAGCATACTGGTGCCCCCTTATAAGCCCCTAGTATATGGTACCTAGGTACCCAGGGCACTGGAGTTCCAGGAGATTCCTATAGGCTGCAGCATTTCTTTTGCCACCCAAAGGGAGCCCATGCAAAGGCTTCTGCAGGACTGCCATTGCAGCCTGCGTGAAAAGGTGCATGCACCCTTTCACTGCCATTTACACTGCACCAGGTCACTTATAAGTCACCCTTCTAGCAGGCCCTTCAGCCCTGAGGGCAGGGTGCAGTGTACCTGTGTGTGAGGGCACCCCTGCACTATCAGAGGTGCCCCCAGGACCGGTTTCCCAGACTTCGAGAGTGCGGGGATGCCATTTTAGGCGTGTACAGGACATAGGTCACTACCTATGTCCAGCTACATACTGGTAACTCCGAACATAAGCATGTTTAGTATCAAACATGTTGGAATCATACCCCAATGCTTTTGCAAGCATTGGTTGTTTGATTACATGCACTCTGGGGGCTCCTTAGAGGATCCCCAGTACTGCCATTCCAGCCTTCTGAGGTTTTCCAGGCAGCGCCAGCTGCTGCCACCTCTCAGACAGGTTTCTGCCCTCCTGTTGCTTTAGCAGCTCAAGCCCAGGAAGGCAGAACAAAGCATTTCCTTTGGGAGAGGGGTGTTACACCCTCTCCCTTTGGAAATAGGCGATATAGGGTTGGGAGGGGTAGCCTCCCAAAGCCTCTGGAAATGCTTTGAAGGGCACAGATGGTGCCCTCCTTGAAAAATCCAGTATGTACCGGTTCAGGGATCCCCTGTCCCTGCGTTGGCGTGAAACTGGACAAAGGAAAGGGGAGTGACTACTCCCCTGTCTATCACCACCCCAGGAGTGGTGCTCAGAGCTCCTCCAGAAGGTCCCTGGGTTTTGCCATCTTGGATTCCAAGTTGGCAGGGCACTCTGGGAGCATCTGAGTAGCCAGTGCCAGCAGGTGACGTCACAGCCCTCCCCTGATAGGTGTTTACCTGTTTAGCTGACCAATTCCCCTTTCAGGGCTATTTAGGGTCTTCAGATTCAGATTGCAAGCCTCCAGCAGGAATCTTCTGCATCCTTTACTTCACCTTCCTACCGAAGAAACTGTATTTGGACCCTCCAGGAACTCTTCAAACTTCAACAAAGAAGCAAAGAAGACTTCTGCAACATTGTAACTTCAGCTCCTGCTAGCAACTGCAACTGTTTCCAGGTTGTGCATCCTCCAAGGACTGCCTCTCTTCAGCCTGCACCAGAAGAACATAGGAATCTCCCTTGGAGTGAAGGAGTCACTCCCCTGCTTCAGCAGGCACCCCTCTGCAGCGACGACCGGTGACGTGGGTTCCCTCTCCTGACCAACTGAGTGGATCCAGCATCACGGGTGGTGGTCTGAAGTGGTCCCGATGGTCCTGGTATCCTACTGTCCAACTTTGGTGGAGATAAGAGCTTCCCTCCCAACGCAAGACAGTGCCCCTGAGCACCATGTGTTTTGCAGTTGCAAAGGCTTGTTTGCATCCTTCCACTAAGTTCTTCATGCACTGTGCAGCTCCGGCCCCCAGCACTCCTTCCTTTGACGCACAGCTCCCTGAGTGGGTCTCCGGCGTTATGGGATCCCTTTGTGTAGTGCTGTGTGGGCCCCTTTTGCACCTTCTTAGTCCCCATGCTGTGGGATTCCTGTGCGCGCTGCCTGATCTTCTGAGGGCTCTCTCAGTTGCTGAGAGCCCCCTCTGACTCACCCTCCTGGATAAAGTCCACCAGGGCCCTCCTGGTCCGGGGCAGCGCCATTTCCCACTAACCGCAAGCTTTGCATGTGCAAAGGCTTGTTGGCGGAATCCAGCAACGCAAACCAGACTGCAATCATCCATCCAGCGTGGGACATAATCTGCACCAACCAGGAACCCGCATCCGCAAAGGACTGTTGTTCTTCACCGGTGGTTCTTCTTATGCATCTTCATCTGGATTAGCAGGGGCTCCTGTTGTCCCTGGACTCTTCAGTGCTTCTTGGACTTGGTCCACTTCTTCTACAGGGCTTCGGTCCAGGAATCCATTGTTGGTGTCTTGCTGTCTCTTCTGGTTCTTGCATAATCGTCTTTCTTGTGTTCGTGTGTGTTATAGGAAACTTACTGTGATTTAGTCCTGCTTTCTTGAGCTCTTGGGTGGGTTCTATTACTTGCCTTTGGTGTTTTCTAATACTCCCAGCACCCCTCTACACACTACACTTGCCTAGGTGGGAAACCATCTTTCGCATTCCACTTTCTTAGTATATGGTTTGTGTTCCCCCTGGGCCCAACTATTGTGATTTTCACTATTTGCACTGTTTTCTAATTGTTTTACAGCTATTTCTGCATACTAGTGTATATCATTTGTGTATTAATTACCTCCTAAGGCAGTAGTCTCTATGGTATTTTTGGCATTTGCATCAGAAAAATAAAGTACCTTTATTTTTGTAACACTGAGTATTTTCTTTAAAGTGTGTGGGTACTGTTTGACTACAGTGGTATTGCAGGAGCTTTGCATGTCTCCTTGTTAGGCCTTGGCTGCTCATCCACACGACCCCTAGAGAGCCTGGCTCCTTGACACTGTCTACATTTCATTATTAAGGGATAACTGGACCTGGTATAAGGTAAGTACCTTAGGTACCCACTACAAACCAGGCCAGCCTCCTACACATCCCAATCTTAAGTATCAACTGTCACGACCTACTCGTAGTCAGTATCTGTGGCCCACAGGAAGTGTGGCGAGGTTCTTGTTCTTGGAGGTTCTGCTTTGGCCCAAATAGGGGAGACCCTTTCTGGTAGCCACGGTGCTGCTGATGGAGGGAACGCCAAAGGCAGTCCGTGCCCTCCAGAAGGAGTCCCCGAGGGAAAAAACTCCAAAAAGGGGGAAAAAAAACTCAAAAATAGGAACTCCTGAAACAAAAACAAGAGTAAAAGAAAATCAGAACAAAAAGGTTAAGTGACCAGGAAAAAGCTGGAACAAAATCAGAAATTCAATATCTGACGCAGAAGAACAGGAGTGAAGATCACCACCCAAAGGAAGTGTTGCAGTGCAAAGAGAAAAGGAATCAAAAACACTTATATACCCAAAGAGCAGGAAGTGACCGACAGGAAGTAAAAAGTGGCCATATTGAATTGGGATCAAGTTGTAGAATGCAATAGGAAAAAAACACCATAGTAAATAGGGACCCAGTGCCTGTAGGGAAAAAAGGAAGGCATGCTGGGAAGAGAAAGGAAATATGGGTAGGAAGGGAAAGTATAAGTTGAGAAGAAAAGCAAGGATGACAGAAAGAAGAAAAAAGAAAAGAGAAGGTGAGTGTGGGATGCCTCCTCCTGCCGCGCGCAGCGATTCCCGAGCCGAACATTTGGCCGGTGCCGCGGCACAGTGTGCGACAGTAGGTCCTCCCCGGAGCCCCTGGTTTGTGCAGAAACAGCTTGAAAAATTGACGAATCATAAGAGGGGCGTGAACAGAAGAAGCATCTTCCCAAGAACATTCACTAAGAGGATAGCCTTTCCAATTAATCAGATACTGAAGATGGTTTTGGAAGATACGAGAGTCACATATGTCCTGTACTTCATATTCAAATTCATCATCCACCAACAAAGGGGGAGGACAAGTGTAATGTCGATAAAAAGGATCAGGTATATAGGGTTTCAACTGAGAGACCTCGAACTTGGAAAATCCATCCAATCTTTCAAGTAAACGGAGACGGAAAGTGACAGGATTCATTTTCTGTAGAATACAAAAGGGTCCATAGAACTGAGGTTTGAACTTATTTTGGGAAAGACGTAGATGCAAAATCTTTGAAGATAGTCAGACTTTATCCTGGATGTGATACGCTGGAGCCTCACTGAGTTTATCAGCCAGTCTTTTCATGTATCTTTTAGTGACCAATAAATTGGATCGAATCAGTCTTTGAAACTTGTCTAGTCGTTTGGAAAGAAAGGTGATAGCGGGAAGAGTAGAGGAAATCTCAGGAGTAGTAAGAAAAGAAGTAGGATGGAATCCATATGAACCGAAAAAAGGAGTGACCTTGGAGGCACTATGAACGGTATTATAGTAGGAAAACTCTGCAATAGGAAGATAAGTGCTCCAGTTACTCTGACTGCAGTTACAGAAACAACAAAGATATTGCTCAAGTCCCTGATTGAGACGTTCGGTCTGCCCATTGGTTGGAGGATGAAATCCGGATGATAATGCTACATTGATGTTTAAGATCTTACAGAAGTGTGTCCAGAACCGTGAAATGTATTGTGGTCCACTGTTAGATACAAAAGTTTGAGGGAGACCATGGAGGCGAAAAATGTGTTGAATAAAGATCTGACTAATTCTTGTGAGGTGGGTAATTTCTTCAAAGCGGTAAAATGGGCCATCTTAGTAAAGGAATCTACTGTTACCATTATAACCCGGTTTCCAGCTGAGGGAGGTAATGAACACATAAAGTCAGTTGATATCGTGTGCCAAGGAGCTGGTGTGACTAGTAATGGTTGAAGTAATCCTGCAGGCCAGGTACGGGGTCCCGTGCTTCCCATGCCACTGGATTCAAGCTAGCCTGGCTGATGAGGGGTGAAACCCCGAAACCGGTCCCAGGTTGCTTGTTTCCAGTCCAGGGAAGACCTGGCCTCGCAGTTCGGGCTGGACTGTTCCCATGGGGAACAGGGTCAAGACTGATTTGCATATGGCTGGGTCCAAACTGGAATGGCATGGGAAGCAAAAAAACGATGGATTAAACCCAGATCTGTGACTGGGGGTGAATGTTTGACAATGTTCAGCATTCCGTCCATCACTTGTTGTTTTTGCAGGTACGGGGTACCTCTGTTTGAGCACAAACAGGGCACACTTTCACGTAGCTTTCGGTGTCTTGTTTCAACGTAGGCCACCAGAAGGATCGAAGAAGTAATTCCTGCATGGCCTTAATACCTCAATGGCGAGCTACAGGGGGAATCATGACTCATCTGAAGTGCCTTTTCTTGAACTTTCGACAGGAGAAATAAGGTGTCCTTGTGATAGTAGTATCCTTCATGTCCACGTACTTTGGGCCACAGATCCTTTAATTCTCGTTCTGGAAAGGTTGAGTATTCCGATTGTACTTCATCTAAAAATGACTGAACTACACCAATGATCTTGTCTGGTTCAAATAGATATGGAGAATAGGTATGAACACTATCGGGATAACGGCGAGATAGGGCATCAGCCGGAATGTTTTGAGATCCTGGAATATAGGTAACATAGAAATCGTACTGACTAAAGAAAAAGGCCCAACAACTGTTTCGGCATTGAAAATTGCGCAAGTATTGCAGATTTCGATGATCCGTTCTTACTTCAAAAGGCTCCTTAGAACCCATGGAGAAAGTGTCTCCTCTTTTTTCTTTTTTTGTCCTCATACACCTCACAGGTTTGTCACACCTTAATTCCGCCAGGTTCTTGCTTCTGTAACCGAAACAAAAGTGGAGACACCACCCAAGGAGGCTCCAGTGTCACCTGCTCAGCCTTCCTGGGGTTGCTCCCAGGTGGCTGGCACAGATGAAAGAGGGATTTTAAATCATAGGACAGTACTCCCCTAGAGAGGGTCCCATTACAAGAGGGGAGCCCATAGCTTTCTTTTTCAACCTCTGCTCAGGGCCACCCACCTTCAGATCTAATATAGCTGTATTCACAAGCATATCAAGCCAGCTCCTGTGTACAGGGGGGCTGCCATCACCCATTTCAAGCAAATCTCCCTTCTGGCTAATAGAATAGCGAAGAACAGCAGACTCCTACTGTTTCTCGACCACCCTACCAAATCATTCGGTTTGCCAAAGATAATAAGGGGGAGATTTACAATAACTTCCTTCCTTGTAATCTGCAACAGCGTTCCCACCGCCTCAGTCCAAAAAGAAGCAACTCCTGTATCAAGTGTCACCACTCTTGGCAGGCAGTCTTTAGAGCCAACAGTACCCTTTCCAGTCCTGAATAATGTTGTTCGGAATCAGAGAGCACATGAAATAGGAAAAGGATTGGATGCTCTAAACCATTGTCATCTTGTTGTTGTAATAATACTGCCCCAATGGCTCTTTCGGAAGCATCTGTTTCTGATCTAAATTTGTAAACTTTTGTGCCCCTCTAACCGCCTCCAGGATGTCTTTGATTAAGGGTAGTGGATAACGATCCTTCATGGTGATTCTATTTAATCCACGGAAGTCTATACAGGGGCGAAAAAGTTTTGTCTTTTTAGGTACTTTGAAAAGGGGAGTTCCCGCCGGAGAGGAAAATGGTGTCATAAGACCACTGTGTAGATTTTCTTGCAGATAATCCTTGTGAATCTTTCTTTCTGGTTCGGTAAGAGAATATATTCCCCCAAAAGGAGCAAGTGCTTTAGGTTCCAGGGGAATGGCACAATCTTAGTCTCTGTGTGGAGGTAATATGGGCTTAGATGTTTTTGAAAGATGTCTTGAAATTCCAAATAGTGGTTTGGAATCTCCTGGACTGCGTTTATAGAAAGCCCTACATTTGGTTCCAAGGTTATTATCTTTTTGGGAGACCAATAAGTATCTGAGGCATAACAATGATCATGGGAGAACAGAGAAGACAAAGAGATGGTTCTGGTTTCTGTTAATATACGGATTGTGTCTTATGAACCATGGAATCCCCAAGATTATGGAATGATTGGGGGAGGAAATTAAATCAAAGGAGTCATGTTCCTGATATTGCGGAAACTACCGGGGGCGCGCCGCACAATTAAAAAAATGAGGCCCCATGCCCAATTTGGGGCCTCGATAAATATAAGAAAGGCTCGGGCGCGGCACGTGCTCCTGCCGTGCGCCGCATCCCGAGTCGAACATTCGGCCGGCGCCACGGCACACTGCGCGACATCAACTGGAGATGTAGAGGCCACATCTGGAGCATTGGGTCAAGTTCTATAGTGTAGCAGAGAGAAAGGAAAATGGCTTAAGACCCGAGGTATATTAATCTGTCACCACCTTCTAGTCGGCTATGGGGACAGAAATCACCCTTGCTGATAAGCGGTAACAAGGTGTGAACCCCCATCTCCAGCAGAGGATTACCAACATGTACATGAAGCACGAACAGGACCCCTTTATATCAGAGTTCTGTACATAAACATCAGATCTTGGTTTGTGTCCTTCACTATCAGGTTTTTACAGCTGAGTCTGTTCCAAGACAATCAAAGTACTCTACATGGAAATCAGCATCTAGGCAAAATGTTTGTTGCAGCATATTGATGCTTGTCTGCTGAAGTACCTTCCTTGGGGTGGACTCCTGTGGGTGAGAAGCTTAAGGACCAGAAACGTATGTTAAGAATCTGTTGAGTAGATGTTCTTGACTTCTTTCTTGAATGCATGGGTTAAGGGATTAGACCTAATCTCAGACTGGAGTGAAATCTATATTATCATTGCAGATCTGGAGAAGGTGTGTGTAGGTTTGAAACTGCCAAGAGCAACTTCCTCTTGAAAACTTGAGCTTAACTGTTAGATACCTAGGAGTCTTCAGGTGCAGGGCTATGCATGTCA